>NW_026055501.1:0-600000 GCF_023757995.1 Alternaria metachromatica
ACCCTAACCCTAACCCTAACCCTAACCCTAACCCTAACCCTAACCCTAACCCTACCCCTAACCCTAACCCTAACCCTAACCCTAACCCTAACCCTAACCGCTAGTACTTTTATACTTATATAACTATTTATTTACTATTATAAGAGTAATACGTATATAGTTTTACTTTACTAGTACGTTTTAGAATATAAAAAGTAGGTACTAGCTAGATAACTACGTATATAACGTACTACGCAACTATATAGAGAATATTTACACTTATATAAATTTACTTAGGTAGACTATAAAGAGGTAGCCTAGAATTTACTAACACTCTATAAGCAAATACACTTAACTAGAAGTTTAACTTTAGATTTTACTATCTTATTATATAACTATAGAATTAACTATATAAACTATAACCTTTTCTAAAATTTTACTACTATCTCTCTATTTCTTAAAATTTTACTACTATCTCTTAAAATTCTGCTACTATACTAATAGCTAAAGTTATAGTTATTAGTACTATCTAAGACTACGTTAATATTATAACTCTCTTCTATCTCTACGTCTTTATCTTCTATCTACTTATTTTTCTTTCTTAGCTTAATAACTCTCTATAAAGGCTTTATTTTAGCTTCTTTATATACCTAAGAGCTAAAGTTTATCTTTTTAGTAGCCTCTACGTAGATATTCTTAATCTTCTTAGTCTTCTTCTTATTAGACCTAAACTATACTACTTAGAGGTACTTATTCTACGCCTTCTTACGTTAAAGCTGCTTATTCTCTATAGCCTAGAGAAGTAGGTTAGTTTAGTAGTTAACTTCTATGTCTTAGACCTCTAACTTATTAAAGTGTTAGTAGACTAGTAGGCCTAGTAGGCTAATTTCTAGGTTATTAAAATTAGTACCTATAAGAGCCTAATTACTCTTAATCTCTAGGTTCTTCTTTAGCGTGTTGCGCGCTAGAAGCTTTAACTCTACCTTCTAGTATAAGTTCTTTCTAACTAGTGTACTACTATTCTCTTCTATAGTAAAGCTATAGAGAATAACTATAGTTGCGTTATAAAGCGTAAGCAGAAAGTTAGTTAGAGATAGCTTCTTATACTAGTTAAGTATATAGACGTAGTCTAGGTTTAACTTATATATAATCTCTCTACCTTTAGTTAAGTAGAAGCTCTTTAGCGCTTTTACTAATATTCTATTACTCTTATTATCTTCTTTATTATCTAATATTTTAAAGACTTAGGCAAGCTTCTCTATATTAATATTTATAGCAACTACTAGAAGTTATTACTTAATTACCTTTATTAGAGTTATTACGTTAAATAAGTATAGGTTAAATACCTTAGTAATAACATAATAGTTCTTTTATCTAATCTAGATAATACAGCTATAGCATTAATAGTAGATAGTATCTAACGTAGCTAGTTCTAGAAAGATGCACTTATTATATACTACCTAATAGTTTGTTTCTATACTCTTGTTTTAAGATATGTACAACACTTTAATCTTCTTATTATAGTTCTCTAGTAATAGTCTACTACTATAGTGCTTAGCTAGTAGCTTCTAAAACGTCTTAATAATCTTACTCTAAGTAGACAAAGAGTAGCGTAATAATAAGGCCTATAATTAAATACCTATAAGGTTTAAGATTAAGTTTATAATCTCTTATTTAGTTAGATAACTATACTAGATAATAACTTTCTTACTATAATAGGTTATCTAGTCTATAAGCAACGCAAGTATAACGTAAATCTTCTCTAATTAGGCTATAAAGTAGTATAGAATAATACTAGTAGAATAATTAGGTATAGTGTAGATACTACTCTTATACTCTATTAGAAATAGGCTCTAATAGCTATTACTATACATACTAGTAATATAGATATTTACTAGTAGCTTTTATAAGTAGTTAAGATACTTATTATTATTATATAAAGTATAGTATTTCTTATTAATTTCTACATTATTCTTTATATTATAAATTATATCTATAAAGAATAGTAGATAATAAAAAGACGCTAGATTTAATATACGTTAATGCTTACTATTTATAAGTAGGTTATTATTATTAGGTAGCGCATTCTTATTCTAGTAATAGAGCTTCTTTATATAGGCTAGAGCCTTAGCGTTCTAAACCTCTTAGGCAATAGTTATATTAAGAATATTAATATAGATAGGTACACTAGATAGCATAAGAGCCTATATAGAGTAAACGTTACTACTAGAATAAGTCTTATAGAATAACTAGTAAGTGTAGTAAATTAATAGGCTCTTTAGCGCTATTCTAATAATATAGTTTTACTAAATAGCGTTTTTATAGTAATTAAAGTAGATACTATATATAGTAGTAGTACTTGCAAAGAGCTTATTATAAGAGCTAGCGTTAACGTAGTAAGAGTTATTAATTAATCTATCTAGTATACTCTATTAAGCCTTCTTATTTAGCTCTAGATTCTATATAACTTTAAGTATAAGTAAGAGCTTCTTCTCTCTCTATAGTACTAGAGTCGTAGTTAATAGAATATAGAAGTTAGCTGCTAGCTAGCAGATAGTAACCTAGATATTAATATTTTACTTTCTAATATTATAAGCTTTGTCTATAATAATAACATCTACGTAACTCTTAAGTAAACGCTTCTAATTAGTAAATAGGTAAGATAATATACTTATAGCACTCTTAGTTATAATATAGTTTAGACCTAGATAATTATAAGCATAGTTAGTAGCAGCGCTAGGTCTATAGCGCGTAGTAAGTATCTCTTTACTTATAATAATAATTATATTAGCCTTAATAATATTATTATTATTAAAGATTTTATAATAAAATGTAAGTAGACTTATAAGAACCTTAACACTACTAGATAGCACGCTATCTTTCTTGCAATTACTATAGTATATATAGATTATAAAGTTTATAGAGAACTTTATAGTATTATTAGTAGCTTACTCTAGTAAATAGATATCTATAACCTAGAACTTAATCTTAGGTAAGCAAGTTATTATATAGAAGAATAAACTAGTCTAGTTCTTACGTTTGCAGTAGTTATTTTAGTTAAACTAATATTTATTAATAAGCTATATTATTAGTTAGTAGAGTAACTTAACTATAATAGTTTAGATAATTATAGGTAGAATAGAACAAGTAGAGTGCTACGCGTATAACTATAATGTATAGTCTAAAGCTATAACTAGAGAAAGAGAAAAAGAATATAGGTAGTTCTTAGGTTCTAATATATAAGTACCTAGCTTATTTTAGTTATTAGGCTAGATTTAGCTAGGTGCTTATAAAGAATACTAAGTAAATAGAATAGAGAATAATAAAAGAAAAGAAAAGAATTTACTTACTAATAAGATAGTATCTAACACACTAATAGTTTTTCTAATACTAGTTACGTTTACGTAGGTTTTGCTAGTTTTATCTATACTAGTTATAATACGTTTTTAAGTAGCTATAGTAGCCTTATAGATAAAGAGAACCTACAGCTATAATAATAACCTTTTACTCTAACTAGGTAGAGTAGAGTAGAACTAGTAGGTAATATGTAGCTTACTAAGCGCGTTATAGAAAGTTTCTATTAGAATTATACTCTTTATAAACGCACTTAATAATATAGCCTACTACTTACGCTACTCTTTATTATCTATATTAATTAGTACTAACGTCTTATTTACGCACGTAGTAAGACTATCTTCTACTTTATATATAATAGAGTTATAAACATCTACTAAATTCTACTTCTCTAGTATATTACTCTATTATATTAGACTCTATAGATAAGTGTAGTGTTATAAATATCTAGTTAGATAGTAGAGAAGTTTATAGCGCTAAGCTATAACATAGTTAGCTAGAAATATACTACTAATAATAGTATTCTTATTATTTACTAGGTTAATCTTTTTATTATTTATTATTGCTAAATATTTCTTTAAAAAGATATTAGTCTTAGTAATAATCTTTAGGTGCTTATAGTAGATTTTAGTAGCTATTAGATTAGTAGTGTATAGCTCTTAGAGATACTATATAACTAATTCTAATATATTATTCTTTAGATTAATATAGCCTTAGTTATTCTAATTAATCTCTACTTTAATGTCTATATCTAAAAGATATTTACTTCTAATAATATACGCTGTACTATTTACTTCTTAGATAAAGTATTACTAATAAAAGTTTAGTAGAGTATTATTACCTATACTTCTATATAAGTTAGCTACACTAGTTCTTATTAAAGCCTCTACATTATTATTATTAGGCTCTTCTTTATTATTATTAGACTCTTCTTTATTATTATTAGGCTCTTCTTTAGCGTTATTATTAGACTCTTCTTTAGCGTTAGTATCTTATATCTTAATATTACTACTTCTATTTCTCGCCTTACTCTTGCCTTTAATATCTACCTTCTACTACTATACTACCTTCTTTAGTTTCTATAAATTTACCTTTAATCTATTCTTAGTAGCTTACTATACCTCTATATAATACTTATTAAAGAGAAGATAAACTATATACACTTAGTTATTATATAAATAATATAGAATAGCGCTAAAAGTAAATAATATAGAATCTCTATTATTAAAAAGAATTCTATATATAATATAAATAAAGTACGCTATTTATTATAAAGAGCTCTAGCTATTTATATAGCTTACGTTAGCGTTAGTAATAGAGTTCTATAAGTAGCTGTTCTTTAAAAGCGCGTCTTCTAGCACTATAACTACTAATAGAAACTAGAGAGATATAGACTTATTATCTTCTAGAAGTCTAGTCTTAATATACCTCTATATACCTACTTAAGTAGTAGTAAATATAAGCTTAGCTTTATTAATATAGGCCTTAAAAGCCTTCTTATTAGTGTAACTAAAAAAAAGTATAAAACTCTAGTAGAAATTATATAGGCGTCTTTCTTTAAACTTTTATAGTATAGTAATTTAGGTCTAGATAGACGCAAATAAGAGATACGTTAAACGCGTTACTAATAGGTCTAGCGTATCTATCTTATAGTTATAGAACATATTATTAATAGAAAGCTGCGTTAAGAAGCCTATAATTACTATCTACTTAGTTATAGTTATAGTCTAAAGTACTGCGTTAGTATACGTCTATAGAGAGGTAGGTATTAATAGGTATATATATACTATATTAGGTACGCAGTAGAGGCCTATAGAAATATCTAGTATAACTTTATTACGTAAAGTAGTTTCTAGTAGCTATATAATAAATTATAGTTAGCGTAGTTTATTAGAGAGCTAGGTAATTCTAGTTAATAACGTACTAGTACTCTCTCTACTACAAGAATAAAGCTTAGTAAGAGTCTTCTAGATAATTCTAGTATAGAAACTAAACTTAACTAGGTTCTAGTATAGCTATATATTAAAGAAATTAGTTATAGGCTTAACAAACAATCTAGATAATTAGCTCTAAACGCGTAGTAAATCTAAATTATAAAATTTATATTATAAACTCTACTAGCACTACCTCTAGCTTTCTTATAGTAGTCTACACTTAGTCTTAGTTCTCTTACTTATACTATAGCGTAGCAGGTATTTCTAGCTATAGGCTATTCTATAGTTAGATTTTAAGTATTAGTAGTTTTTTAGTCTAATTTAGTTATCTAGTATTAGTTTAGATAGTTTCTATATTAATATTATTATATTACGTAGAGTAAATAAAAGAGAAAAGGTATAAGAGAGTAGAATTATAAAAGACGTTACTCTTGCTACCTCTAGGTCTTAGCGTGCTAGTACAGCGCTAGACTTTAATCTTACCTAATTAGGCTAGAATAGATTATATAATTACGTTTATTATTACGTATTTCTCTTTTTACTTAGTATTAGCTTACTCTATTATATTTTTATAAAACTAGATTTATCTACTCTCTTATAGGTATATATATAGACTAGATTATCTTATATTAGACTTTTAGTTTATATCTATTCTACTTATAGAGTTCTAGTAATTTATAGGTAGTAGACTTCTATAGTATTAGAGGTTACGCAGGTTACTTTAAGCAACGTCTTAGAGATTATTACACTAGTAGTAAAGGTTTTAAAGTATATATATAGAATTATCTAGTCTTTTATAGTAGCTATATAAACACTTTATTTTATAAGTTTTTGTTATCTATAGATAAGAGCGTGTTAGACCTATAACTATAAAGAAAGAATATCTATATAATCTAGTTAACTTTAAGTACTAGTTAATTAGCTTTAAAGTTATCTTTATATAGCTTTATATATATAAAATAGTTATATATATCTATATCTTTGTCTCTATTAAACGTTAGTTATATCTTTTTAATCTTCTCTTTCTATTACACGTAGGTATTAGAATATTTTAACTATAGTATAATAAAAGTGTCTAGAATTACATTTCTATTAATATATAGAATACTCTTGTCTAGTATCTATAGTATCTAACTAGTTCTATTAGAGCTTTATTAGAAGTAGTAGTTATATAGTATAAGGCAGAACTAATATATACCTTTACTAAACCTTTCTCTTATCTTTATTCTACGCTAGTTATTAATAAGCCTTCTAATAAACCTATAATTATATAAGGTATAGTTATAATTAAAGAAATATCTTTCTATAAAGTATACTACGTAATAATTTATCTAAAAATTTTATATAGTAGAAAGCTCTTTAAAGAAGAGTTTACTATGTTTAGTAATTTTATTACTATACGTGTTAGCGTAGAAGTTAAGTTACTAGTTCTATTTTACTAATATATAGAATACGTCTAGCTTCTATCTAGTAGAAAAGAGAGATAGTATTAGTAGTAGTAGAGAGTTAACGTGTCTTTTCTTATAAGGTATTTTAATAGAGCTTATAGAAGTAGTAAAGAACTCTATAGACTATAGATAGTAATAGAGAAAAGTGTAGCTAGATATAGAGCGTAATAATAGTATTCTATACACTAAAGAAGAAGCTATATTAAATTAGAGGGTGTATTACGCGTTAGATATAGAAAGAGACTATAAAGTTTAGTTCTATATAAAGGTGCAAACTATAGTTCTATCTAGCGTAGTAGTGTTAAAGCTATCTTATAGTACACGCTTACTATATTATATATATATATTATAATACTCTTCTTTATCTCTATATATAAGGTAGGTTTTATTACTATTAAAGTACTATATAAGAACTTATTATCTATATATAGAATAAGCTGCATTAAGCTATACAAACTAGTTAACTATAGCGTAGTAGTGTTATAGAGCTTTCTTATAATAAAAGTTAGGTAACTATACTAAGATAAGTATCTATACAAAATAGCGCTATCTATCTTTACCTCTACGCTCTAGTTCTTACACTAGGTTAATAAGATAGTTAGAAAGAGTTATCTATAGAACGCTATTAATATTAGAGATATAAATACTAACTAAGAACGTAGTTATTATAATAAGTATACCTATACTATAAGAAAAGAAGCTTATCTAAGAGGCCTTGTAGTCTTCTATATCTATTTATCTATAATATACTACGTAGTTTAACGCTATACCTAGATTATTTACTATTTTAATAAAGAGTACGTAGATAAAAAGCTTCTTAGCCTAGGTTGCTTTAGTTTAAATATAGCTAGTAAGAAATTTAGTCTCTTTACCTTCTATTATTATAAGGTAACGCACTTACTAAGCTAGGTTTATCTAATTAGTTAGTGTATAGAAGAGAATAGTATCTATTAGTAGAGAAAGTAACTAGAAAAACTTAACTTTCTATTTAACTAGTATTATTACTAATAGAAGAGTAAGGTAAACGCTAAATCTTACTACTCTTTATAATTTACTTAGGTAAGGTTAGTACGTATAATTATTTAAGAGTATAAAATAAACCTTATCTAGTATAATACGCTCTAAGTTACTATAACTATTTAGGCGTTGCACTATTTCTATAAAAAAGAGTTTAGTAAGTGCCTCTAGTATCGCTAGAATAATAAACGTAGATTAGTTATAGTGTTTATCTTTTTAAATACTAGTATAGATATAGTAGGCCTTATAGTATATAGTAATATCTTATTATAATACAGTAAGTAGAATAATAATAATACTCTACTAGTAGTTATAGTAATAGTAAGAAAGAAAAAATACTAGGCTTTTATCTACTTCTATACTAGTAATATACGTAATAATAGTATTACTACGCATAATAGCTTTAATAACGTCTTTTTGTTTTAGGCAAAATATAGCCTTTTTACTAAAGTTTTTATATAATAGACTCTTATAGTTATACTAAATACGCTATTATAGATTATTAGTTAGAGTAGAAAGTAGCTAAGTAGAGTAGCTATCTTTACTCTCTTACTTAAACTCTAATATAGAGTACTATTTAATAAAGACCTTAAATTAAGATTTTATATATTTAAATTTCTTTTAAAATATAGTAATAATAGTCTAACTATAGATAGTAGTTTCTATTCTAGTAGAGTAGCCTACTTATATTTTACGTTCTTCTACGTTTATAGCACTTACTATTTTATTAATCTTTTCTAGCGTAAGCTTCTAGAGTATATACTTATCTATATTAAACTTCTATCTAAATATAATAATAAGATACTATATTATATTAATACTAATGTAGTACTCTATCTACTTCTTAGTAATCTTAATAATAACACTAAACAGACGCTAGAAGTTAGTTAGTTACTAACTATTTTTATTAGCCTAAAGAAGACTACTAGTAGCCTAGAAAAGATATAGTTCTTTAAAACTAGTTAGTGCTATATACTAGAAGAGAATATAGAAGAGTTAAATAAGCTAAAGATACTATACTAATAAGCTGCTAATAGAGTAGAGAAGAAACTAATATATAATCTTAATAGTCTTATCTACGTTATACTCTTTATAGTACTATAGTATAATAGTAATAAGCTTATTATATAAAAAGATATTATAAAGTTCTCTATTACCTAGATTTTTATAGTATATACTAAGTAGTTCTATACCTTGCGCTAGCTAGCTGCTAGTAGTATATATAAGAGTAAGAAGAAGGTCTAGAAACCTCTAAACGCTATCTAAGTAAGCCTTAATCTAGGTAGCGTTCTAAGAATTATTAAGAAAGACGTTCTTGCGCTAAGTGTAAATAGAGTCTAATAGTTATTTATATATAAAGGTAGATTATAACACTAAGATAGATAATTTAGAATTAAATAGTCTAAATTCTATATTATAGTTACTTAGGTTTTTAATAATATTATTCTATAGAATAGATAGTATAGACCTTTAGTCTAGTATAAGTATAAGCTTACGTATAAGAGTAGTAGCCTTCTTATATACGTTATAGACTATAAATATATACTTAGAGAGTATTATATAAATACTATAAAGAGTTATAGTATTACTATTCTAGTTTATAAAGGCGTTAAGATTCTCTCTATATTAGAAGCAGCTTAGGTACTAAGTAGTGTTAATAAGCTAATATATAGAGGTTTAGTGCTTCTATATTAGATAGTTATAGATCTAGTTCTTAAAAAGGTCTACAGTATTCTAGTTACTATAATTATCTCTATAGCTTTAAGCTGTAATAGCCTTACTCTCTTAGGTTAATAGGTATATTTTACCTTTATTAATAGCACTATCTACGTTTACTTCTTCTTATACTAGATAAGGTATAGTAAATAATTTTCTAAACTTTTAAATACTAGCTAGATAAACTATCTTCTTTAGCGCGCTAATATCTATAGCAAAGTTATATACTTTACGTAGTCTCTAATACTTCTAGAAAATATATTAGAAGCTAGTAGTAATAATAAGTAGATACTTAAACTTATTCTAGAGAGACGTGTATTTAATAAGAGTAAGCTAGAATTTATAGTATTATTATTCTAGAGCTTCTAGATTAGTATAGTTATATCTTACGTTAAGTAAGAGAAAGACTCTATAATAGCTATCTAGTTACTTAACTACGCGCTTCTACGCCTATTATTATATAGTAGATAGTATAAGCTAGCTAGAACTAGGCTTCTTAGACACTAGTATCTAGAATAAAAATATAAAGACTTTTTATAGAGAAAGAGTATATTAAAGTAACTTATTCTAGTACGCCTTAAGTAGGTGTATAGGTATATATTACTTATTCTCTTGTATTATATAGATATAGGCGTAGCGTAATACCTTAGTTATTAAATTCTACTAGGTGCGTACTATACTCTTAACTATATTATATAGATAGAAGAAAGATAGCTTAGTTATCTACGTTAGCGTATTAGTTAAAGTATACGCCTCTTTCTAAGTCTATAGTAGTATCTCTAGAAAGCGTATATAGAATAGCTATAGGCTAGTTTATATAGTTAGCGCTAAGAGTATAGCTATAAGCTAGGCTTAACGTTTTTTCTTTGCTTATACTTCTACTTTCTATAGTTATTCTTCTATATTATAGAGTACACTATTATTATAACTTAGTAGAGCTATAAGTAGTAGCTTAATATACTATAGCTAGATGCCTAGAGAGGTATATTTATTATTACGTTTATTTACGTTAGAGGTAGAGCTGCGCGCTTATATTAGTAGAGGCTTATCTCTAGTGTAAGTAGAGCGTGTTACTTTAAAGAAGCGTTATATAGTAGTGTTAGTATCTATAGATACGCCTCTAAAATAGTGTTAAGTAGATATAGTTTGCGTATACTCTTATAGTAGAGAAGTACTCTAGGTTTTACTAGCTATATAAATACTATAGGCCTTTTATAAGTACTTCTTTATATTCTTATTAGTACTTTTTTAGGTAGTAATATACTTATATATACTATATATATAGCTCTTATATATAAGAAGATGCTTAATTTATAGAAGTAGCTATCTATTAGACTAGATAAAAGAAAACTTATTATAATTAGCTTTTAATAGGTATAATACTTTAAGAGTAAGAGCTTTTATTTATATACTAGTATGTTACTTTGCCTTAACGTTATAACTATAATACTTATTAAGATAGGCCTTAACACTACGTAGTAGTATAACTTTTAGATAAAAAAAGTAGATAAGAATACTATAGTTAGTATTTAAGATAAATATATTAAGTAAGGTAAGTATAATATAACGCTAGTATAAATAGATAGAGAGATTAGGTAATAATATTATAGTAAAACGTGTTAGAGGCTATTATTAAGAAGAGAATAAAGTCTTTTAATCTATATAGAGAGAGAAACTAGCTATAAAGTAGTATAATAAAGCTATTCTATTATGCTCTAAGAATACGTAGAGTAGATGCCTCTTTATCTAAGTTATAGAAAATTATACTACTACTAGTAGCTCTATTACTTTAGTCTATATATAGTTAGAAACACTAGCTAAATTAATTTTGCACATTAAGTAGCGCTTAGGTTATTAGAAACTAGGCATTCTAAAATCTAAGCTCTAGCGTTCTTAGCGTTCTTAGCGTTACCTATACTATAGATACTAGGTAATATCTTATACTTAATAGTATGCACTATCTCTATTACGTATACATGCGCTAACTAATATAGCTATATAGCTATAGAAGCTTAATCTTATTTTAGTCTCTATTAGTAAAGATAATAATATTAGTTTACTAGTCTAGAACGCGTTTATAATATTAGAACTCTATATAGCAGTATTCTACGTTCTACTAGATATAGTAGAGCCTGTCTAGGCCTTTCTTACACGCTCTCTAGATAATACAATCTACTAGATCTATTAATAAGTTAGTAAGAAATAACTTTTAAAGTATATTTAGTAGGTTTATAATAATTCTTAAGTAGACATAGAACGCGCCTCTACTAATTTAACTAATAAGAACTGCAAGCGTCTCTCTAAGCGTATACGCAAGAAAATAACTATAAAATAAGTAAATAAGCGTCTAAAGAATTAACTAGATTATACGTTAGTAGAAATAGTAGTAAATTTCTAGAATATAGTTACTATAAAAATAAATAAGATTACGTATTCTAATTATAAGCTTAAGTACTAGAATATAGCTAAGATATTTAAGTATATAGATATTAGTAAGGTAGCTAAAATAATTAACTATGTAAAGGTAGTTACTATAGTTAACTATTTATAAGAATAGAAGGTAGTTCTAGGTATATAGAGGTAGTTATATTAAGAAGGTTCTTATTTATTTATAACTATAGAATTAACTAGACATAATATTATAGAAGACATAACTACTAGAGTAGAAGATATAACTACTAGACTAAGTAATAATATAGATATAGTTTCTAATACACAAAATAACTAGCTAGTGTTATTCTAGACTAACGTAGATAGAATATTAACTAACGTACTAACTATAAGTAAAGTTAAAGAAATCTAGAGATTAGTTATAACTATACAAAAGAGAGAAACTATAGATATACTTAGTAATATACAGCATTACTAGAATATATTAATACTCTACGCTAAATACAAACGTCTAGAATATCTTTTATGTAGTAGAATTAATCTAAAAAGTATATAAGAGTAGAGTGTAGTAATAGTAGCGCAAGAGTAGCTATTTACTAAGATTAGTAGCATTACACTTTGTATATAAAATAGATAGTTAGAATATAGAAAGTAATAGTTTATACTCTAAGAAAGATTTAGAGTAGAAATCTTTACTTTACTACTAAGAGGTAGAGTACTAAATTTATTTATTAAACAAAGACTAATTACGCGTCTATAGAACTAGATAAATATAGTTATAATCTATAATAGTAATACTATAGAGATAGTAAAGGTTATAGAACTAATCTTTATAAGTTGTATAAGAGTAGAGTCTCTACTAATATAACTTCTACTAGAGTCTATTAAGAAGTTTAACCTTATTAATTAGACTTTTATAGATCTACTTACCTCTAGTTAAAATATATAATAGAACTTTAAGGTAGTCTAGAACTTAATAGATAATATAAGTTAGTCTAATTTGCTAGCGTAAATAGTAGTAATATAAGAGAATAGGTAATTCTAGGTATACTTTACTATTAAAATTCTATTAATTTACGCGTATAAATAGGTAGGTTCTTATAGGCGTAAAAGATTAAGTTAACCTAGTAATATCTAGAGATTTGTATATACATAACGTTAGAACTTTACCTAGTAATATCTAGAAATTTATAGGTATAGAACGTTAAATTTTATTCTAGAAATATAGAGGTAATCTAATAGTATAGTTTCTATCTACAAAATAGTAGAAAATAAGCCTAGAAGTTATAATGCTTGCGTTAATAAGCGCACTTCTAGAGTTAGCTTACGCTATTAGTGCACTTCTAGAGTTAGCTTACGCTATTAGTGTACTTCTAGAGTTAGCTTATAGTGTTAACTATACTTCTAGAGTTAGCTTATAGTGTTAACTATACTTCTAGAGTTAGCTTATAGTATTAACTATACTTCTAGAGTTAGCTTATAGTATTAACTATACTTCTAGAGTTAGCTTACGCTGCTAGCGTAGTTCTATATATAGCTTATAGTGTTAAGCATTCTTCTAGAGTTAGCTTACGCTATTAAGTATTCTTCTAGAGTTAGCTTACGCTATAGAGCGCACTTTCTAGGTATAATTATAGTAGAGAACACGCTTCTAGAGCTAGCTTATAGTATTAAATAAGCTTCTAGAGTTAGCTTATAGTATTAAATAAGCTTTTAGAGTTAGCTTAAGCTATAAGGCTAGTGCTAGAATATAAAGGTGCATAGACTAAATTTTACAGAATTTAATAGCAAAAGTTGTAAACCTAATAAAGTTAGAGTTAGTATATATATTACTCTTAGAGCTCTTTCTATACCTACGTTACTTAGTAGCCTTATTAACTATTCTTGCTACTACTATTATTTATAGCTAAAGTAGAGTTTATAGTTTAGCGCTGCGTATAAGTAGATTTAACTACTACCTAATATTAAGTTAACTAAGCGTAGCCTAGTATTCTAATACTAGTATATACTTTAAGTTACGTATAGTAAGAATACGCTACTACTACTACTTAAACGCTTTATTCTTAGCGCTAATAAACTCTACACTATTAGCAGCGCTGTCTTCTTTATTACGTTCTTAGTCTATCTCTCTAGTAGTCTCTAGCTTAGTAGCTTCTATAACGTTTAAAGTTATATTTAGCTTAATAGCCTTACTAAAAATATTTATATAACTAGAGCTACTAGTAAGTATATTAAAAAGTATGTACTTTGCTATATAAGTCTTATAACGCTTAGCTATATTAGGTAATAGATCTTTAACTAGATAGACTAGTACCTAGTTCTATAGTAAGGTAAAGTTATTATTATTTTTAATTTCTATCTTCTTAGTAAGTTCTAACTATTTAGATATCTCTTTACTAATAAGCTTATAGTACTTATAGATCTTCTATAGAGAGGTATTATAGAAGTTTATATCTATATTATTTTTCTAATTAACTTTATAGTTAGAGAAGATACTAATAAGGTAATTAGCGCTAATAAGCTATACGCCTTCTTTACCTTCTACCTTATAAAACTAGTTCTTAATAGAGTTATTATTAATATTATTACTAATTAAGTTACTAAGTACTATAGCGCTTATAGGTCTAGTAACTAGTAGTTTAGATTTATAGATTAACTACTATAAACGCTTAGCGTTAGAGATACGCTTAGTTATAGCTATATTACGTATATAGGTAGCTATAGTAGTTAGCTTAGATTTAGCTACTACTAAAGCCTTCTTTATTTAGATTTTACTAGATAGAATAGTAGATAGATTTTCTATCTCTACGTAAGATATTACCTACTTACTCTAAGCCTTCTTACTTATAGTTAAAGAACCTACTACCTAGCTAGTACTATTATTCTCTATATCTAGTATTAACTTATTATTACTATTATTAATTAGCTTCTAACTAAGTAGCTACTAGTAGCCTTAAGACTTCTTCTTAGGTATAAACTATAAGCTGCTAGCTTACTTATTTAATCTAGGTACTAGCGTCTTAAGAACGTCTACTTTATAAAGAAGTAGATATAGTATAAAATATTAGTCTATATACTATATATTAGTAAGGCCTAGATCTCTAAATAGTGTAGATATATTATTAAAGAGTACTAAGTAAAACTAATAAATAAGCTAGACTACTTACTTAAGCTATAACTTATTAGCTATTATTAACTCTATAATATAAATTATTATACCTTAGTCTAAGATATAGTAACTAAGTAGCTAGTAGTGCTATTAGTAATACTAGTAGAAGAACTAGAACGCTTAGTATTTAAGCAGCTCTAAACCTTAGCCTATATAATAGTCTCTATAGTATTACTAGTATTTAGAATAATATTAGATAGGCCTTAGATAAATAGAGAAATTAAGTAGTTAATAGCGCTATTAATAGTATTGCGAAATTAGATATACTTAAAGATATTAAAGTAGAGGCCTAATATAGTCTAAGACAACGTAGTGTAACTACTAGTATTCTTCTTATATTTATTATAGGTAGTATCTATTAATAAAGAATTAGATATATATAACTTTAGAATAAAAAGGTTAAGCACTAGAGGCTCTATATTTACTAATAAAGAAGCATTACTAGGCGTAGAGAGTGTTATTATACTTAATAGCTCTATAACTATACTAGATAATAATAGCGCTAGAGTATATTCTATAGCTACTATCTATAATTTCTTCTATTTCTCTAGCTACGCTAAAGCTAACTAGAATAAAAGTAGTGCCTAGTTAAGAAGTAATATTAGAAGAGTTAATCTATAGTAAATAGGTAAATAGATAATAAGACTCTAATTAGTTAAGTAATACAAAATAGTAAAACTATAATGTAAAATCTATTATTATATTAAATACTATATTAACGTTTAAGACTATAACGCTAAGTACTATAAGTTCTAACTAGATAATAGTAGGTACTATAAAGAGTGTTAAAGTTAGTGTAGTAATCTCTATAGCCTAAAGTTTATTAGTAAATATACTTATTAGAGTCTATTACTTTATTATCTATAACTAAAGGTAGTTTTAAGAATTATAAAGTTTTAAAAATATAGCTAACGTAGAAGGCATTCTATTACTTATTAACTATATCTAAAGGTAGGTTTAAGAATTATAAGATTTTACTATTCTAACTATAATCTATATTTATTAATTCTCTAATATCTATATAAGACTATATTAAGAATTATAAGGTTTTTTTAGGTTGTTTTAGACTTATAAGAATTAGATTTAGATTACTTAATTAAAATAAGATAGTTAAGTAGATAGATACTCTAATTATAAGAAAAGAAAAAGAAGAAGTAATAGAAGAGAAGAGAGATAAGAAGTTTATATACTCTAATTATCTTAGTACACTAGCTAACTAATCTAATAACTAAGCTATTAAATCTTCTAGTTTTCTTAAAAGTACGTAATTAATACGTTATTTTAACTAGTCTAGACTAAAGCTACGTACTCTATAACGTTATTAAATACTATTACTTATACTAGCGCTTTTTCTATTATACGCCTATAAAAGGTTATAATTTTAGAACTAGCCTTACTTATTATCTACACTAGTTTGTTATTAGTAGTAACTCTATTATACTACTATAGAGTTATTATAGTATTAAGAAGTATTAGTATATAAGTATAGTAAGAGCTATTTTAAAATTATAACCTTTTTAAATTATACTTACTTATTATAAATAGTAAAAAGGTTATAATTTTAAAATTAGTTTTA
This sequence comes from Alternaria metachromatica, assembly GCF_023757995.1. Lineage (NCBI taxonomy): Eukaryota > Fungi > Ascomycota > Dothideomycetes > Pleosporales > Pleosporaceae > Alternaria > Alternaria metachromatica. The sequence goes on from NW_026055501.1 coordinate 16,585, forward strand.
TATTATATAGAGTAAGATAATATAATTAAAGACGTATTTTAATTTTAGACTATATTATAAAGTAAAATACTACTTATCTAACTAAAGTCGCGCATTAGTATCTACTATAATAAGTACTTTAACTACGCTGTACTCTAACTATTAGAAAAATATCTTAGTAATCTAATATATATCTAGATATATTTACTTAGCCTTAAAATTATTTTAGAAATTCTTTACCTAGTAGAAGTATTTACTAAATAACGTAGGTATTTTAATCTACTTAACTTTCTAGCTTTTCTAAATATATTTAATCTAATAGTTACGTATACTTAGAAAGTTACTTTAGATATATATCTAAATATTATAAATAGTGTATATATCTATATAAGACTACTTAGGCTGTATTACTTACGTAGTCTCTCTATTACCTCTAGATACTACCTACGTTAGATAATAGTTAAATAGTATAAGGTACTACTAATAATAGCTACTACTTTATTTATTCTCTATTCTAAACTAATACTTATTAACTATATATCTAACTATATAGTTATATTACGCGTAGAAGTAGTTCTAAAGCTCTATAGCTATAAGATATACTATATAGTTTTTAATCTAAAACTATTAAGTAGTAGAGAGATTATCTAAGAATAACTATATTATCTTATTAGTTTAATAGCTCTACTACGCGTAGTTAAAAGTAAGTTATTATTTATTATACGCTGCTTTAAAGGTAATATTAATAGAGAAGCTTAGTAGAAGTAAAGAGAAAATATTATAGTTTACTATATCTTATTAGTCTATTACTTATTATATTACTATTATATTACTTATAGAAACCTTATACTTACTTTAAAGAGAATAATAACGCTATAGAAAATATAAGTGTTATATTCTATACGTAGCGTTTATAACTACTTTAGATAATAGTTATTAGCTATAGTATCTAAAACACTAGAGGTAGAACTTAGAATAACTTACTACTCTTTATAGTTAATAGTACGTAAGCTTTAGAGGTACTATCTTCTCTTATAGTTAGCCTACTCTAGCGTTAGTTAGAGATAACTAAGATAGTTTTAGACTCTATAGAGAATAGAACAATATATTTATTATATAAAGCTTCTTCTTCTCTATAATATAGGCGCTTTTTGTCTCTATCTATAAACGCGTTAATAATCTATTAATAACACTTTGTATTATAATAGAGTAGCTATAGAAACTTATTTACTTAGTCTTATTTAGCTTATTTTACTTTATTAAAGTGCTAGTTTAGTATACTATTAGAGAGAAGAACGTAGGTAATATAAGGTAATCTATCTTATTCTTCTCTTTTACTTACCTATAGAAATATAATAAAGTTACTTAGCTTACTAATCTATAAGACTATATAGATATTAGAAATATAAATACCTATTATAAAAGCACTTATAGTAATTATTACTCTAAATATATTTAATGTAAAAGCACTTTAGTTATACGCCTAGTCTTCTACGCTTATCTAGCTATAGTAGCTATAATAATCTATCTATCTAGATAAGCTCTCTACTATAGTTATATAGTTAATAAATATAAAAACTTTAAGTTCTATCTTTTACACGTATTAGATATAGTAGATTAGATTCTTCTTATAGCTATTATCTTACACTTCTACTTCTTAAACTTTATATACTATATTTATATACACTATAGGTTTCTAGTATATATAAGTATTATCTAGAACTCTAGCTAGTTATAGTGCCTCTTATTAACGTACTATAGAGATAGTAGCTAATAGAAAGGTTAAGAGCGTTATATATTACGTTAGTAAGTAAAGAGATAGTAAATATAGATAGTATTTACTATTAGGTAGTAATATAAAGTAGAACTTATCTACTATAATTTACTCTAGGTAGCGCTAGCTTTAAAGTTAGTAGATAAATACTTAAAAGGTAGAGTTAGTAATATTCTTAGAGGTAGCAAGAATAATATATATATTCTTATTATACTAGCTCTACTTCTATACTATAGTTTTAATATCTATTACTATATATTGCGTAGTAATATCTATACGTAGAGCTACTAGAGGTATAATAATAATAATCTTCTTGTAGCTAGAAAAGTAGATTAGTAACTAAAAGAGTAGACTCTTACTAGCTCTTATACTAGTAATATATAGAATAATAGTAGTACTCTCTAAAATAGCTTTTAGTGCCTTCTATTAATAGCTATAGTACTTAGCCTTTAGCTCTAAGTTTTCTCTAATTAGAGCCTTATAGTTTGCGTTATATCTTAATATAAAAGCCTTAGTTATTAAGTATATTACGCTATAGCTCTTCTTAATATTAGGTTTATAACTTATAAAACTAAGCGCCTTATACTATCTTACTAATATTTTATAATACGTAGTAGATTAGTAAAACTACTAGGTAAATATATTTTATAAATTAAGTGCGTAGATACTATACACTATTTTAGGTAAGTACCTAGACTAGATTTTCTAAGCCTCTACATCTACTACTTTATATAGCTTTTCTACTTCTTTCTTTAATAACTCTATTAGTATTCTAGCTTTACTATTAAGTTTACGCTTAAAGGTAATAATAAGATATTATAGTATACTAATATTAATGTCTACGCCTATCTAGCGCTAGATTACGTAATAAATAATTTTAGTAAGATATACTCTATTACGCCTCTACTATCTATTCTTATTAGGCTATAAAAGTTAGCTTATAGCTTATAGATAATATAAGTTAATAATATAAGAAGTAGCTTAATATAAGATTATACTATAGAATAGCTATATAAGCTAAATATACTATATAAAGAAACTACCTATCTTACGTAGAAGAAATTAGTAGATAGCTTTAATTAACTTATCTTAATTATAGCTTTTATAGTATCTTAGAACTAGTATTACTAGGCTATTATAAAGAAAGATATTACGTAATCTACCTTCTATTAAGTTTTTAAAGTAGAGGCTAGTAGCCTTTAGTCTATAAGTAGTACCTTCTCTAGTGTAATAGCTAAGAAGAAGAAGGTTCTTTAAAAAGTCTTCTAGTGTGTTATACTATACTAGAATCTCTAGAGTATTTAAGAGTTATAAAAGAATAGATTACTAACTATACTCTTATATATTAATAATATAGTTTATAATAAAGTCTTAACTATAAGTAAGTATAGAATTAGTAGGTAAGAATACGCTAAAGCTAATACTTTTATTACTAGATTTATTATATAATTAATTCTATAGTATAGTTAGAAGCTTTACTCTAGAAGTAATATCTATAAGTTTATAGAAGTGCTGTAAGGCTTCTTTATACTTATTCTAGACTATACTTTAGTACTTAGTAAGTAATATCTAAATATTACGCATACTTATAGTATTACTATTCTAGTAAATAAACGCGTTTAGATTCTCTCTATAGTAATACTAGCTAAGGTTCTACGCTATATAGATAACCTAATTTATTAGTATTAACTCTTTAGTAGATAAGTAGTTAGAAATCTATACCTATAGTAACTTTGCTATAGTGTAGTTATTAGATTCTTTTATACTTAAGCCTCTAAGATTAATTTTATAGATAAGTATCTCTACCTCTTATAAAGATATTAGGTAGTAGAGTTTATTACTACTTACTTAGTGTGTATTAGATAATATATTCTAGAAGTGTTAGAGTATAGCTATATAGGTAAACTTCTTAATTACTAAAAGATTAGTTGCAAATAGATATACCTTTTAGAATCTATTACTTTTAGGTAATATAGTAATAAAAGCTAAAGAAATAAGTATAAATAGCTTTATATTAGTAGTACGCAACGTCTATATAATAAGAGACATCTAGAATATATAGTAATATCTCTCTAGCTTCTCTAATATAGTATAGGTATACCTAAAGTTAAATTTATACTCTTCTAATTTATTAAAGTTATAGAGATAGTTGTAAATAGCTCTCTATATAGCGTGCTAGTCTTCTCTTAGATATAATATTAATAGCGTAGAGTAATATTACTTAAATATATAATAAAAGAAGAAAAATATCTTTTATATTATAGTAGTATAGTAAAGGTTAAAGTTCTAGTAAGGCGTAAGTAGGTGCAGTAGAATATCTTAAGAATATTCTTTTACTACGTAGATATAAGTATACTAGCTACTCTAAGCTATAATATTCTACTAAGTTTAGGCTATAGTCTTTACTACGTTATAGAGTAAGTATATCTTATAGTCTAATTTTTCTACTAAAGGCGCAGTATATAATACTACACGCTTCTATAATATACTCTCTAGTATAGTAAGAAATAATATATACGTAATCTATAGATTTATAGATATATTAGGTTAGATTAGAACTTGTATAAGAAATTTATTACGCTTACTTATAGTCTATTACTTAGCTATCTATAGCTACTTATAAAGAGAAGATATAGTTTATAGTAGCGTAGTAACCTACGTATAGTGTAATATAGTATTAGTAATTTTAGGTAGAGATTTAGGTTAAGATAGGCTGCTACTTTAGTTAATAGAAGTATTAGAAGAGAGAGTTATAATATCTACTTCTATATTACTATAGTTAGATACGTTAGATTTGTACACTTTAAAGTATTTTATAAAACTAGAGTTTTAGTAGGTAGCTAGAACGCCTATAAAGAAGTATTAGCTAGTAACTTCTCTAACGTAAAAGAAATACTAGTTAGCGCTACTAATATATTATAGTAAATTAGATCTAAATAAAATATATTAGTTTTATAGGTATAACTATATATTACTACTAGCGTTAGCGCCTTCTATAATAGTACTATATTAATTATATTAATAGAATTTTGTATAGATAGTAAGACTATATATAATAGAAATAGCTATTAATAGAATATTAAAATTACTATACTTAGTCTTTAAATTAAGGTCTTCTTATATAGCTATAACAGCGCTAAGAATAAGGTAGCGTTTAGGCGTAGTAACGTTAGTTTAATATTAGTTTTTAAAATAGAATAGAATAGTTTAAGAAAGAATAATAATACTATAGATAGAGTAAATTAGAGCTCTATACTTATAGTTATAGATAAGTTATTTTAGAATTAATATATTAGATAGTGTATTAGTAAAAGTAGAAGAGATAATTTAAATATAAATTTTAGATTAAAATAAGAACTGCGCTATAGTTTGCGTAGGCGTAGTAGAAACTAAGCTAAGTAGTGTACCTAAAATAGAGCTATAGCTATACGCTAACTAAATAAGGTATAGACATAGAGTTAGTAGATCTATCTTTCTAGTTTAACTACGCAGAAATACTTTTTTACATTTACTTAATACTACGCGTAATAATATAACTACTACTAGTAGATATAGTAGCTTATTCTATATTCTATGTTATTTCTAACGCTATTATAGATAACGCGCTAGATCTATAGGTAATTAGATAAGCTATCTAGAATAGCCTTTCTAGTATAAAACTAGCTATATTTATTTATTTTTTAGATAACTTAGTTCTATATATAGCGTTTATATTACAAAATCTAATAGATACTTTACGTTAGATATATTAAAATATTTCTAAACCTAAACTTCTTAAAGTTTTTAATTATAATTATAACTATCTATCTAGAAGTGTATAGAATAAAGATACCTATAATAAGTAATATAGTTAAGACGTAAATAATAAATATACGTCTAATACGTAGCTAGAATTAAAGTATAAGTAGAAAAAGATAACTAAATAAGTTAATAAAGATATAGTTAATTACCTTAACTTTTAACTTGTATAAATAATTATAAGTACCTAGAATTAGAAAACTATTTAAAATCTAGAGGTAATATTAGTTAAAGAGTAATGTTATTATTAATAGGCTTAATAAATACTAAATATAGGCTTAAATATAATTACTTATATAATTAAAATAGCAAGAGCTATAAAGATAATAGAAGTATTTAAGAATTAGGCTACTATCTTTATTTTATAAAAGTAATAGAAAGTAAAGAGTTTATAGCTCTTTAATAAGCTAGAACTAGTTAAAAAAAAAAGTTTTAGTTTTACTTCTTATATACTAGGTACGCAGCTTACTTAGTAGTTAGTATAGACTTTTAATATAGTACCTCTAGAAATATAAGTAGAACTAGGCACTAATAAGTTAAGAAAGAGGTACTTTAAGATCTAATAAACTTACGCTAATATAATAGCAAGTTAAATATAGTAACGTTAGAAGATAGATACTTTTTATAAGAAATATAAGTAGATATATAAGAAAATAAGAAAGTAGAGTATAGAAATAGGTTAAAGAGAGTAAAGGTATAGTAGTATTATAAAGAAAATATTGTTTACTCTTATATATAAAGAGAAATTAGAGAGAATAGCTATAAAAGAGAAGAATAGAAAGCTTTAGGTTAAGTTTAGAGAGTACCTAGATTAGAGTAAGCGCTAGAATATTCTTAAGAAGTAATTTAGAATAATTAGTATCTTTGTATTACTACTATATAGTATAAATCTAAATAACTAGGTTAAGAGAAAGATTACGTAAGCGCGTATTATATAGTAGGTAGAAATAGTATTTAAATATAATAAACTAGTAGTTAAGTTAGTAATAAGAATTAAGTAGTTAGTAGTTAAGTGTATATACAACTAGAATCTACTAATAGAATATACTTTTCTTAAGAAGCTACATTATTTCTAAGATACTAATCTATTAGCGCTACTTAATAGTATATTAAGAATTATAGATAGTAGTATAAGAGAGAGTAGCGTAGTAAGTAAGTTAGCTTAGAAAGCTATATTTAGAAATTATAAGATTATAGTTCTTAAAATTACTAGAAAGTAAATAAAATAGCTATAGGTTAGTTATAATAAAAGCGCTTCTAGAATTATAAGGTTTTTAGATATATATAATTCTAAGACTATACTTACTTACTACTTAATATTTAATAGATTATAACTTAGGTTAACGTCTATAAGTAATATATTAAGAAGAGGTACTTCTAGAATTATAAAGTTTTTAGAATATATATAATTCTAAAACTATACTTATATATAGCTTAATATTTAATAGAACTTAACTTAGGTTAATATCTATAAGTAACGTAGTAAGAAAGAGTACTTCTAGAATTATAAGATTTCTAAAATACTTATAATTTAGAAGATAGTCTTGTCTACGTAGTTATATTATAGGTAAAATAATTTAAATTACAAATTTAGATTAAAATAGGTAATATTAGTTATCTAATATTACTTCTAGGTCTACTAATATTACACTTACTATAGCTAATATTACCTCTACGCCTACTAATATTATACTATATAGTAGTAATATTACACTATAAGATTACTGCGTACGTACTATATTTTACATAATAATAGTTTATTATTATTAATTCTAATAAAGTTAGCTCTAGGTTCTATATAACTTTAAGTATAGGTAAGAGCTTCTTCTTTCTCTATAGTACTAGAGTTATAGTTAATAGAATATAGAAGTTAGCTACTAGCTAGTAGATAGCAACCTAGATATTAATATTTTACTTTCTAATATTATAAGCTTTATCTATAATAATAATATCTACGTAACTCTTAAGTAAACGCTTCTAATTAGTAGACAGGTAAGATAATATACTTATAGCACTCTTAGTTATAACGTAGTTTAGACCTAGATAATTATAGGCGTAGTTAGTAGTAGTACTAGATTTATAGTGTATAGTAAGCGTCTCTTTACTTATAATAATAATTATATTAGCCTTAATAATATTATTATTATTAAAGATTTTATAATAGAATATAAGTAGGCTTATAAAAACCTTAATACTACTAGATAGTACGCTATCTTTCTTATAATTACTATAGTATATATAGATTATAAAGTTTATAGAGAACTTTATAGCATTATTAGTAGCCTACTCTAGTAAATAGATATCTATAATCTAGAACTTAATCTTAGGTAGGTAAGTTATTATATAGAAGAATAAACTAGTCTAGTTTTTATATTTATAGTAGTTATTTTAGTTAAACTAATATTTATTAATAAGCTATATTATTAGTTAGTAGAGTAACTTAACTATAATAGTCTAGATAATTATAGATAGAATAGAATAAGTAAAGTACTACGCGTGTAACTATAATATATAGTCTAATACTATAACTAGAGAAAGAAAAAGAGAATATAGGTAGTTCTTAGGTTCTAATATATAAGTATCTAGCTTATTTTAGTTATTAGGCTAGATTTAGCTAGGTACTTATAAAGAATACTAAGTAAATAGAATAGAGAATAATAAGAGAAAAGAAGAGAATTTACTTACTAATAAGATAGTACCTAACGTACTAATAGTTTTTCTAATACTAGTTACGTTTACGTAGGTTTTACTAGTTTTATCTATACTAGTTATAATACGTTTTTAAGTAGCTATAGTATACTTATAGATAAAGAGAACCTATAGCTATAATAATAACCTTTTACTCTAACTAGGTAGAGTAGAGTAGAACTAGTAGATAATATGTAGCTTACTAAGCGCGTTATAGAAAGTTTTTATTAGAATTATACTCTTTATAAATATACTTAATAATATAGTCTACTATTTACGCTACTCTTTATTATCTATATTAATTAGTACTAATGTCTTGTTTACGTACGTAGTAAGACTATCTTCTACTTTATATATAATAGAGTTATAGACATTTACTAAATTCTACTTCTTTAGTATATTACTTTATTATATTAGACTTTATAGATAAGTATAGTATTATAAATATCTAGTTAGATAGTAGAGAAGTTTATAGCGCTAAGCTATAACGTAGTTAGCTAGAAATATACTACTAATAATAGTATTCTTATTATTTGCTAGATTAATTTCTTTATTATTTATTATTACTAAATATTTCTTTAAAAAGATATTAGTCTTAGTAATAACCTTTAGGTACTTATAGTAGGCCTTAGTAGCTATTAGATTAGACGTATATAGCTCTTAGAGATAGTGTATAACTAATTCTAATATATTATTCTTTAGATTAATATAGCTTTAGTCTTTCTAATTAACTTCTATATTAACGTTTATATCTAAAAGATATTTACTTCTAATAATATATACTATACTATTTACTTCTTAGATAAAGTGTTACTAATAAGAGTTTAGTAGAGTATTATTACCTATACTTCTATATAAGTTAGCTATACTAGTTCTTATTAAAGCCTCTATATTATTATTATTAAGCTTTTCTTTATTATTATTAGGCTCTTCTTTATTATTATTAGGCTCTTCTTTAGTATTATTATTAGACTCTTCTTTAGCGTTAGCGTCTTATATCTTAATATTACTACTTTTATCTTTTACTTTACTCTTGCTCTTAATATCTACCTTCTACTACTATACTACTTTCTTTAGTTTTTGTAAATTTACCTTTAACCTATTCTTAGCAGCTTACTATATCTTTATATAATACTTATTAAAGAGAAGATAAACTATATATACTTAGTTATTATATAGATAATATAAAATAGCGCTAAAAGTAAATAATATAAAATCTCTATTATTAAAGAGAATTCTATATATAATATAAACAAAGTACGCTATCTATTATAAAGAGCTCTAGCTATTTACATAGCTTATATTAGTATTAGTAATAAAGTTTTATAAGTAGCTGTTCTTTAAAAGCGCGTCTTCTAGTACTATAACTACTAATAGAAACTAAAGAGATATAAACTTATTATCTTCTAGAAGTCTAGTCTTAATATACCTTTATATACCTACTTAGGTAGTAGTAAATATAGGCTTAGCTTTGTTAATATAGGCTTTAAAAGCCTTCTTATTAGTATAACTAAAAAAAGATATAAGACTCTAATAGAAATTATATAAGTATCTTTCTTTAAACTTCTATAGTATAGTAATCTAGGTCTAGATAAACGTAAATAAGAGATATATTAAACGTATTACTAATAGATCTAGCGTGTCTACCTTATAGTTATAGAATGTATTATTAATAAAGAGCTACGTAAAGAAGCTTATAATTACTATCTATTTAGTTATAGTTATAGTCTAGAGTACTATGTTAGTATACGTTTATAGAGAAGTAGGTATTAATAGATATATATATACTATATTAGGTGCGTAGTAGAGGTCTATAGAAATATCTAGTGTAACTTTATTACGTAAAGTAGTTTCTAGTAGCTATATAATAAATTATAGTTAGCGTAGTATATTAGAGAGCTAGGTAATTCTAGTTAATAATATACTAGTGCTCTCTCTACTATAAGAATAAAGCTTAGTAAGAGTCTTCTAGATAATTCTAGTATAGAAACTAGACTTAACTAGGTTCTAGTATAGCTACGTATTAAAGAAATTAGTTATAGGCTTAATAAACAACTTAGGTAATTAGCTCTAAACGCGTAGTAAATCTAAATTATAAAATCTATATTATAAACTCTACTAGCACTACCTCTAGTCTTCTTATAGTAGCTTATACTTAGTCTTAGTTCTCTTACTTATACTATAGTATAGTAGGTATTTCTAGCTATAGACTATTCTATAGTTAGATTTTAAGTATTAGTAGTTTTTTAGTCTAATTTAGTTATCTAGTATTAGTTTAGATAGTTTCTATATTAATATTATTATATTACGCAGAGTAAATAAAAGAGAGAAGGTATAAAAGAGTAGAATTATAAAAGATATTACTCTTACTACCTCTAGGTCTTAGCGCGCTAGTATAGCGCTAGGCTTTAATCTTATCTAATTAGACTAGAATAGATTATATAATTGCGTTTATTATTATATATTTTTCTTTTTACTTAGTATTAGCTTACTTTATTATATTTTTATAAAACTAGATTTATCTACTCTCTTATAGGTATATATATAGACTAGATTATCTTATATTAGATTTTTAGTTTATATTTATTCTACTTATAGAGTTCTAGTAATTTATAGGTAGTAGACTTCTATAGTATTAGAGGTTGCGTAGGTTACTTTAAGTAACGTCTTAGAGATTATTACACTAGTAGTAAAGGTTTTAAAGTATATATATAGAATTATCTAGTTTCTTATAGAGGCTTTATAAATACTTTATTTTATAGATTCTTATTATCTATAGATAAGAGCGTGTTAGGCCTATAACTATAAAGAAAGAATGTCTATATAATCTAGTTAACTTTAAGTACTAGTTAATTAGCTTTAAAGTTATTTTTATATAGCTCTATATATATAAAATAGTTATATATATCTACGTCTTTATCTCTATTAAACGTTAGTTATATCTTTTTAATTCTTTCTTTCTATTATACGTAGGTATTAGAATATTTTAACTATAGTATAATAAAGGTATCTAGAATTACATTTCTATTAATATATAGAACACTTTTATCTAGTATCTATAGTATCTAACTAGTTCTATTAAGGCTCTATTAGAGGTAGTAGTTATATAGTATAAGGTAGAACTAATATATATCTTTACTAAACTTCTCTCTTATCTTTATTCTACGCTAGTTATTAATAAGCTTTCTAATAAATCTATAATTATATAAGGTATAGTTATAATTAAAGAAACGTCTTTCTATAAAGTATACTACGTAATAATTTATCTAAAAATTTTATATAGTAGAAAGCTCTTTAAAGAAGAGTTTACTACGTTTAGTAATTTTATTACTATATATATTAGTGTAGAAGTTAAGTTACTAGTTCTATTTTACTAATATATAGAATACGTCTAGCTTCTATCTAGTATAAAAGAGAGATAGTGTTAGTAGTAGTAGAGAGTTAACGTATCTTTTCTTATAAGGTATTTTAATAGAGTCTATAGAAGTAGTAGAAAACTCTATAGACTATAGATAGTAATAGAGAAAGGTATAGCTAAGTGTAGAGTATAATAATAGTATTCTATATACTAGAGAAGAAGCTATATTAAATTAGAAAGTGTATTACGTATTAGATATAGAAAGAGACTATAGAGTTTAGTTCTATATAGAGGTGTAAACTATAGTTCTATCTAGCGTAGTAGTGTTAAAGCTATTTTATAGTGTACACTTACTATATTATATATATACGTTATAATACTCTTCTTTATCTCTATATATAAGATAGGTTTTATTACTATTAAAGTACTACGTAAGAACTTATTACTTATATATAGAATAAGCTGTATTAAGCTATATAAACTAGTTAACTATAGTATAGTAGTATTATAGAGCTTTCTTATAATAAAAGTTAGATAACTATACTAAGATAAGTACCTATACAAAACAGCGCTGTCTATCTCTACCTTTACGCTCTAGTTCTTATACTAGGTTAATAAAATAGTTAGAAAGAGTTACCTATAGAACGCTAGTAATATTAGAAATATAAATGCTAACTAAGAATATAGTTATTATAATAAGTACGCTTATACTATAAGAAGAGAAGCTTATCTAAGAGGCCTTATAGTTTTCTATATCTATTTACTTATAATATACTATATAGTTTAATACTATATTTAGATTATTTACTATTTTAATAAAAAGTATATAGATAAAAAGCTTCTTAGCCTAGGTTACTTTAGTTTAAATGTAGCTAGTAAGAAATTTAGTTTCTTTACCTTCTATTATTATAAGGTAACGTACTTACTAAGCTAGGTTTATCTAATTAGTTAGTGTATAAAAGAGAATAGTATCTATTAGTAGAGAAAGTAACTAGAAAAACTTAACTTCTTATTTAACTAGTATTGTCGCTAATAGAAGAGTAAGGTAAATACTAAATTTTACTACTCTTTATAATTTACCTAGATAAGATTAGTACGTATAATTATTTAAGAGTATAAAATAAACCTTATCTAGTATAATACGCTCTAAGTTACTATAACTATTTAGGCGTTGCACTATTTCTATAAAAAAGAGTTTAGTAAGTACTTCTAGTGTTACTAGAATAATAGACGTAGATTAGTTATAGTATTTATCTTTCTAAATACTAGTATAGATATAGTAGGTTTTATAGTGTATAGTAATATCTTATTATAATATAGTAAGTAGAATAATAATAATACTCTACTAGTAGTTATAGTAATAGTAAGAAAGAAGAAATACTAGGCTTTTATCTATCTTTATACTAGTAATATATATAATAATAGTATTACTACGTATAATAGCTTTAATAACATCTTCTTATTTTAGACAAAATATAGCCTTTTTACTAAAGTTTTTACATAATAGACTCTTATAGTTATACTAAATACACTATTATAGATTATTAGTTAGAGTAGAAAGTAGCTAAGTAGAGTAGCTATCTTTACTCTCTTACTTAAACTCTAAGGTAAAGTACTATTTAATAAAGACCTTAAATTAAGATTTTACGCATTTAAATTTCTTTTAAAATATAGTAATAATAGTCTAACTATAGATAGTAGTTTCTATTCTAGTAGAGTAGTCTATCTATATTTTACGTTTCTCTACGTCTATAGTACTTACTATTTTATTAATCTTTTCTAGCGTAAGCTTCTAGAGTATATACTTATCTACATTAAACTTCTATCTAAATATAATAATAAGATGCTACATTATATTAATACTAATATAGTACTCTATCTACTTCTTAGTAATCTTAATAATAATACTAGATAGACGCTAGAAGTTAGTTAGTTACTAACTATCTTTATTAGCCTAAAGAAGACTACTAGTAGTCTAGAGAAGATATAGTTCTTTAAAACTAGTTAGTGCTATATACTAGAGAAGAATATAAAAAAGTTAAATAAGCTAAAGATACTACACTAATAAGCTACTAATAGAGTAGAAAAGAAACTAATATATAATCTTAATAGTCTTGTCTACGTTATACTCTTTATAGTACTATAGTATAATAGTAATAAGCTTATTATATAAAAAGATATTACAAAGTTCTTTATTATCTAGATTTTTATAGTATACACTAAGTAGTTCTATACCTTACGCTAGCTAGCTACTAGTAGTATATATAAGAGTAAGAAGAAGATTTAGAAACCTCTAAACGCTATCTAAGTAAGCTTTAATCTAGGTAGCGTTCTAAGAATTATTAAGAAGAATGTTCTTATACTAAGTATAAATAGAGTCTAATAGTTATTTATAAATAAAAGTAGATTATAACACTAAGATAAGTAATTTAGAATTAAATAGTCTAAATTCTATATTATAGTTACTTAGGTTTTTAATAATATTATTCTATAAAATAGATAGTATAGATCTTTAGTCTAGTATAAGTATAAGCTTATGTATAAAAGTAGTAGCCTCTTTATATATATTATAGACTATAGACGTATACTTAGAGAGTATTATATAGATACTATAAAGAGTTATAGTATTACTATTCTAGTTTATAAAGGCGTTAAGGTTCTCTCTATATTAGAAGTAGCTTAGATACTAAGTAGTGTTAATAAGCTAATATATAGAGGTTTAGTGCTTCTATATTAGATAGTTATAGATTTAGTTCTTAAAAAGATCTACAGCGTTCTAGTTACTATAATTATTTCTATAGCTTTAAGCTATAATAGCCTTACTCTCTTAGGTTAATAGGTATATTTTACTCTTATTAATAGTACTATCTACGTTTACTTCTTTCTATACTAGATAAGGTATAGTAAATAATTCTCTAAACTTTTAAATACTAGCTAGGTAAACTATCTTCTTTAGTGCGCTAATATTTATAGTAAAGTTATATACTTTATATAGTTTCTAATACTTCTAGAAAATATATTAGAAGCTAGTAGTAATAATAAGTAGATACTTAAACTTATTCTAGAGAAACGTATGTTTAATAAGAGTAAGCTAGAATTTATAGTATTATTATTCTAGAGCTTCTAGGTTAGTATAGTTATATCTTACGTTAAGTAAGAGAAAGACTCTATAGTAGCTATCTAGTTACTTAACTACGCGCTTCTACGTCTATTATTATATAGTAGATAGTATAAGCTAGCTAGAACTAAGCTTCTTAGACACTAGCACTTAGAATAAAAAGATAAAAATCTTTTATAGAGAAAGAGTGTATTAAAGTAACTTATTCTAGTATACTTTAAGTAGGTATATAGGTATATATTACTTATTCTCTTATATTATATAGATATAGGCGTAGCGTAACACTTTAGTTGTTAAATTCTACTAGATACGTACTATACTCTTAATTATATTATATAAATAGAAGAGAGATAGCTTAGTTACTTATATTAGTATATTAGTTAAAGTATACGCCTCTTTCTAAGTCTATAGTAGTATCTCTAGAAAGCGTATATAGAATAGCTATAAACTAGTTTATATAGTTAGCGCTAAGAGTATAGCTATAAGCTAGGCTTAACGTTTTTTCTTTACCTATACCTTTACTTTCTATAGTTATTCTTTTATATTATAGAGTGCGCTGTTATTATAACTTAGTAGAGCTATAAGTAGTAGCTTAATATACTATAGTTAGACGCCTAGAAAGGTATATTTATTATTACGTTTATTTATATTAGAGGTAAAGCTGCGCGCTTATATTAGTAGAGGCTTATCTCTAGTGTAAGTAAAGTATATTACTTTAAAAAAGCGTTATATAGTAGTATTAGTGTCTATAGATACGCTTCTAAAATAGTGTTAAGTAGATATAGTTTATATATACTCTTATAGTAAAGAAGTACTCTAGGTTTTACTAGCTATATAAATACTATAGACCTTTTGTAAGTACTTCTTTATATTCTTATTAGTACTCTTTTAGATAGTAATATACTTATATATACTATATATATAGCTCTTATATATAGAGAGATACTTAATTTATAGAAGTAGCTATTTATTAGACTAGATAAAAGAGAACTTATTATAATTAGCTTTTAATAGGTATAATACTTTAAGAGTAAGAGCTTCTGCTTATATACTAGTATGTTGCTTTATCTTAATATTATAACTATAATACTTATTAAGATAGGCCTTAATACTACGTAGTAGTATAACTTTTAGATAAAAAAAGTAGATAAAAATACTATAGTTAGTATTTAAGATAAATATATTAAGTAGAGTAGGTATAATATAACACTAGTGTAAATAGATAGAGAGGTTAGATAATAATATTATAGTAAAACGTATTAGAAGCTATTATTAAAGAGAGAATAAAGTCTTTTAACTTATATAGAGAGAGAAACTAGCTATAAAGTAGTATAATAAAGCTATTCTATTATACTCTAAGAATACGTAAAGTAGGCGCCTCTTTATCTAAGTTATAGAAAATTATACTACTACTAGTAGCTCTATTACTTTAGTCTATATATAGTTAGAAACACTAGCTAAATTAATTTTATATATTAAGTAGTACTTAGATTATTAGAGGCTAGGCATTCTAAAATCTAAGCTTTAGTATTCTTAGCGTTCTTAGCGTTACCTATACTATAGACACTAGATAGTATCTTATACTTAATAGTATGCACTATCTCTATTACGTATACGTACGCTAACTAATATAGCTATATAGCTATAGAAGCTTAATCTTATTCTAGTCTCTATTAGTAAAGATAATAATATTAGTTTACTAGTCTAGAACGCTTTTACAATATTAGAACTCTATATAGTAGTATTCTATATTCTGCTAGATATAGTAGAGCCTGTTTAGGCCTTTCTTATATACTTTCTAGATAATATAATCTACTAGATCTATTAATAAGTTAGTAAGAAATAACTCTTAAAGTATATTTAGTAGGTTTATAATAATTCTTAAGTAGATATAGAACGCGCTTTTACTAATTTAACTAATAAGAACTATAAGCGTCTCTCTAAGCGCGTATATAAGAAAATAACTATAAAATAAGTAAATAAGTGTCTAAAGAATTAACTAGATTACACGTTAGTAGAAATAGTAGTAAATTTCTAGAATATAGTTACTATAAAAATAAATAAGATTACGTATTCTAATTATAAGCTTAAGTACTAGAATATAGCTAAGATATTTAAGCGTATAGATATTAGTAAAGTAGCTAAAATAATTAACTATATAAAGGTAGTTACTATAGTTAACTATTTATAAGAATAGAAAGTAGTTCTAGGTACGTAGAGGTAGTTATATTAAGAAGGTTTCTATTTATTTATAACTATAGAATTAACTAAACATAATATTATAGAAGATATAACTATTAGAGTAGAAGATATAACTACTAGACTAAGTAATAATATAGATATAGTTTTAAATATATAAAATAACTAGCTAGTGTTATTCTAGGCTAACGCAGGTAGAATATTAACTAATATACTAACTATAAGTAAAGTTAAAGAAATCTAGAGATTAGTTATAACTATACAAAAGAGAGAAACTATAGATATACTTAGTAATATATAGTATTACTAGAATATATTAATACTTTACACTAAATATAAATATCTAGAATATCTTTTGCGTAGTAGAATTAATCTAAAAAGTATATAAAAGTAGAGTATAGTAATAGTAGTGTAAGAGTAGCTATTTGCTAAGATTAGTAGCGTTATACTTTATATATAGAATAGATAGTTAGAATATAGAAAGTAATAGTTTATACTCTAAGAGAAATTTAGAGTAGAAATCTTTATCTTACTACTAAGAGGTAGAGTACTAAATTTATTTATTAAATAGAGACTAATTATATATCTATAAAACTAGATAAATATAGTTATAATTTATAATAGTAATACTATAGAGATAGTAAAGATTATAGAACTAATCTTTATAAGTTATATAAGAGCAGAGTCTCTACTAATATAACTTCTACTAGAGTTTGTTAAGAAGTCTAACTTTATTAATTAGACTTTTATAGATCTACTTGCCTTTAGTTAAGATATATAATAGAACTTTAAGGTAGTCTAGAACTTAATAGATAATATAAGTTAGCCTAATTTACTAGCGTAAATAGTAGTAATATAAGAGAATAAGTAATTCTAGGTATACTTTACTATTAAAATTCTATTAATTTGCGTATATAAATAGGTAGGTTCTTATAGGCGTAAAAGGTTAAGTTAATCTAGTAATATCTAGAGATTTGTATATATATACTATTAGAACTTTACCTAGTAATACTTAGAAATTTATAAGTATAGAATGTTAAATTTTATTCTAGAAATATAAAGGTAATCTAATAGTATAGTTTCTATCTATAAGGTAGTAGAAAATAAGTCTAGAAGTTATAATGCTTGCGTTAATAAGTATACTTCTAGAGTTAGCTTACGCTATTAGTGTACTTCTAGAGTTAGCTTATAGTATTAACTATACTTCTAGAGTTAGCTTACGCTATTAGTATACTTCTAGAGTTAGCTTATAGTATTAACTATGCTTTTAGAGTTAGCTTATAGTATTAACTATACTTCTAGAGTTAGCTTATAGTGTTAACTATACTTCTAGAGTTAGCTTATAGTATTAACTATACTTCTAGAGTTAGCTTACGCTGCTAGCGTAGTTCTATATATAGCTTATAGTATTAAGCATTCTTCTAGAGTTAGCTTACGCTATTAAGTATTCTTCTAGAGTTAGCTTACGCTATAGAGTACACTTTCTAGGTATAATTATAGTAGAGAACGCGCTTCTAGAGCTAGCTTATAGTGTTAAATAAGCTTCTAGAGTTAGCTTATAGTGTTAAATAAGCTTCTAGAGTTAGCTTAAGCTATAAGACTAGTGCTAGAATATAAAAGTATATAGACTAAATTTAATAGAATTTAATAGCAAAAGTTATAAATCTAATAAAGTTAGTGTAGTCTTTATATATAATATATAAAAAAGTAAAGTAGAATATAATAGTAATAGTTTTTTAATATATAATAACTATAGTTTTAACTACTACGTAAAGATAAGCTTTCTATCTAAGAAGAGAAATATTTTTATAGAGATAGATCTATAGCTTATATAGTAAGTTACTTAGATACTATTATAAACCTAAGTACTTATAAAAGCTACCTACTTACTCTATAATAAAAGAATATAAATAGCTTATCTAGGCTATTTTATAGTTAGCTAGTGCGTAGTCTACCTACTAATTCTAACTATTTTCTAGACTATCTATAAATATAGGTAAAGATAGTATTATAGTAAAGTAGCTATAAAGAGTTTATTTAGCTATACTATTTATAAAAGAAGAGTTTTAGAATATAAGCTTAAAGACTTCTAGACTATTTAGAATACTTAGTACTTAGCTACTAGTACTATTTATATAAGAGTATAGATACTAAGTAGATACTTTAGTGCGTATATACTTATCTATCTTTCTATTAGTAGTACTTAGATTATATTTATTATAAACGTATCTTTACGCTTAGACCTACTTATTATTCTTTTTCTAGCTCTTAAGGCCTAAGATAATAGTGTTATATAAGAGTCTAGTAGAGTTAAGTAGAAATATATATTATATATAGTCTAACTAAGTAGAAAAACTATTAATAAGTATAATAGGCTTATAGAGAAATAGTATAGTAGTAAGATTCTAGTAGATAAATAGCACTAATAGCTTAATACGTGTCTAAACGTTCTAGATAAAGTATAAGCTTAGAAAAAGCTAGATATAATAATTAGTAAAGTGCTTTTATAGTTTTAGTAGACTAAAGTCTAAGATAATATAATAAGAGATATACACTATAACGCTAAGAGCCTTATAGTAGGTAAAAAAGTTAGATAAAGCTTTTAGAATAGTAGATAGAAAGTAGAGCTAATATAATATACTATAGGTAATATTATCTATCTACTATCTTAGTCTATTAAGTAAGAAGAGAGTAGGCTAAAAGTCTAATATATAAAGTACTTAAGAAGTAGAGAAGAAAAGAAATAAAAGATAATATAAAAGAAATAGAGTATTTTATATAATAGATTAGTTAGTATAGAAAAGAAATTACTATAGGTAAGAGAGAACGCTAAAGGCGCTAGCGTACTATCTCTATAGTACTAAGATAGAGCTAGAGATAGTAGATAGAGCTTACTAGATAGAATAGTAGTATAATATAACTACTTTTTCTTTATATTAGAGATAATAAAGAAAAAGTAATAAAAGTATAATAATAAACTAAAGAGAAAAGTAGAAAATACGCGCTAAGTAGCTAGAGAGTAGAGTAGAGTATAAAGATATACGTAACCTATAGAATAAAGTAAAGAGAAATAATATATAACTAGATACTAGTAATAATATTACGCTAGCCTCTAAACTACTTACTTAAGTAAGACGCTAGCGTATCTACTAGAGGTAGATTACTATACTATAGAATAGAATAAGTAGCTAGCTAGATAAAAAAAAAAAAAAAAATAATTACACTAGAATAAGTATTATAAGAGTTAGTTAGTATCTATCTATAGCTAAAGTAGTATATTATATACTATATACTAAGTAATAACTACGTAAAAGCTATAGCTACGTATTTTAGTCTACTTTCTCTAGAAGTAGGCTAGCTTTATTATATTATTAAGGTTACTATCTATAGGTAAAGCTAAGAAAGATACTAATCTAGAGTAGCTAGTAGATAGAGCTATAGTAAGCTACGTAGAAGATAGGTAATTAGTGCTAAAGATAGGTAGTATAAGTACACTAGAAATACTACTAGAGAGACTATAATCTAGTAGCGTAAAGAGATCTAGCTAGATAATAATATCTATCTTATAGTAGCTAATAGTTATAGTGCTATTTTTAGAATTCTAAGTTCTTTACACCTTCTTTATAAAATTAGTACTAGTAACTATAGCCTAGTTAATATAGTCTATAGCACTATTATAGAATTAGATATATATCTTAGTATAAGAAGGCGCTTTACTACGTAAAGTATAGTAAAAGCTTTCTATATTAGCTCTAGAGAATAAAGTCTACTAGTAAAGTATTAGTTATAAAATATTAAACTACTAGTATTTAGAGGCGCTACTTAGATTAAAAAAGATATATTATCTAGCTTAGACTCTCTTCTATAACGCTTTAAGATTAGAAGTAGTTAGAAAGACTATATTATATGTAGGTAGTAGATAGTTAGAAGAGTAGACTTAACTATACTAAGTAAAAATAAACTACTAAAAGTAAAAAAGCTAGTAATAAGGTATAGGCCTAAAGCCTTTAATAGAAGAAACTTACGTTATAATCTAAGAAGTAAATATACCTATAACTAGAGCTAGTATAGAAACTTTTAATAAAGTCTACTATAGATCTAGCTAACTCTATAAGGTAACGCTTATA
The DNA here is from genome assembly GCF_023757995.1 of Alternaria metachromatica. Taxonomy (NCBI): domain Eukaryota; kingdom Fungi; phylum Ascomycota; class Dothideomycetes; order Pleosporales; family Pleosporaceae; genus Alternaria; species Alternaria metachromatica. Next base: position 37,626 of record NW_026055501.1, read on the forward strand.
GATAGCGTAGTAGTAATATTATACTTATATAGTATACTAGCTATAAAGGCTACTTATATAGTAGAAAAGTTATATTAACTAATCTTAAGAAGAAAAAGAATAAAGCTAAGACTATAGGCTTAGATATAGGCTAGAAAGTTATTCTTAAACTAGTTTCTAATAAGACTATAGCTTTTAGAGAGAGAAGAAAAGCTACTATTATATAGTACTCTTAGGCGTAGAAGCCTAGAAGATACTTAGGCTACTTATATATACTATAGCTACTTAACTTCTTTTATATTAGTAGTGTAGATAATAAGCTAAGCTATATTATTAGTTTAGAATATAATAAGTAGTTTAGTATAATAGAGACTAAGTAGACTTAGATATTCTAGCTATAGATTAGAATAGTACGTAGTTATTTTCTAGAAAGTAATATTAGTCTTCTAATAGAGTAAAAAGAAGTAGAGAGACATAATTAAGTACGTACTAGTAGTGCTATAGCTTATAATATACTAGATTTCTACTCTCTATAGATAAAAACTACTTAGATATAGTTATAAACGCTATTATAAAATTAGTCTCTATAAGATAGAAAAGAAAAGTATAGTATAAGTAATATACTTTCTAGTAGAAAGAGAAAGAGAAAAGTATAAGAGTAACTAGCTTATATAATAAAGTTAATATTATACTAGTAGTTAAAGTTCTAATAGACGCGTATATTAGAACTACCTACTAGATTATAAAAGTATAGAGTATCTTTATTATTATAAATAGACATAAGTAGAGCGTATATAAGATATAGTAGTAAGAATATAGTATAAATACTAGCGCTATATAAGCTAGAAGAGTACTCTATCTCTAGTATAATCTTATTACTTATAGTACTATTCTTAAGAAAGAGAGTTATAGATAGTATAGAATTAGATACTATATCTACACTAGCTTTCTCTTTTTCTTTATTTTCTTCTTCTAAATTAAGAATATAGAGACTACTATTAGAAAAGAAAAGGTAGTATTATTTAGTAAGAAGTAGTAGAGAAAGAGAATAAGCTATAATAGATAGAAGTAAGTATAGTAAGGCTAGGTAATATATAAAAATAGAGGTAAAGTATTATTAAAAGTAGATAAGAAGTAGAAACGTAGAGCTAGATATAGAGGTATACTCTATAATTAAAAACTATTTCTTTTATTTCTATTAGCCTAAGCTCTATTACTTTGTAATAGTATATATATACTTTACTTATCTAGCTCTACTCTAGTACTATAGAAGAGGTTAGAGACTAAGAGAGAAGTAAAAAGAAAATAGAGAAAAAGAAAGAGTATAAGCTAAGTAGAGCTAGTAATAAGAAAAAGAATAATATAGTATCTAATAAGAGAGAGAAGCTAAGACTATAGAGATAAGACTCTTAACTATATATTTAAGGTAAAGAGTCTACTATATAAAAATAGTTACTATAGTTAGACTAAACTAAGAGTAAGTCTATATCTATTAGTAACTTATTAGTCTATAAGAGGTAGACTATAGTAAGAGAAGATAGTATTTCTCTACCTACTTAAACGTACGTATAATATAGATAATACTAAAATAGACGCTATAGTATAGTGTAAGTATATCTAGTCTATATCTAATAGAGCTATTAGCCTAGGTAATATAATTCTATCTAACTTACTTATAGTATAGTAATAGACTATAGATACTACTATAGAAACTACTTTTATTACTAGGTTCTCTTATAATATATTATAATAGATATACGTAAATCTTTCTAAGTTAACCTTATTAGCGCTTATAGAGAGATACTTTTAAAAAGAAAATAAAAATATAGATAGCTAGTTAATAAGTACTACTATAGAAGATTTTTTTATAAGTAGATATAGATAGAAGTAGAAGTATAGCGCTAGTCTAGCGTAGTCTATAGCGTATTTCTAGTAGCTATATATATATAGTCTTACTAGTCTAGACCTTAGTAATAAAGTAGCTAAGAAACTAGTAAGTAGAGTATAATATATAGTAGACGTAGATATAGTAGCTAAGTAGAAAGACTTTATAAAGAGCTAGAAGTATATAGAAAAAACTAGCGTACTTTTACTACTACTACTTTTAGACTTAATAGGCTAGATCTTCTATAGTATACTAAACGCTACGTACTTAATAGCTAGCTAGCCTATTACTTTATAAATATAATAGCTATATAAAGAAATAGACTAGACTAGATACTCTTTATCTATAGAGTAGATTAAAAACTAGTATATACTATTCTTTATTTTATATATAGCGTAGAAGTAGCTAGTATATATAGTAACTTTATAGATAGTCTATAAATAAACTACTAAGTAAATAGTAACTCTAGCTAAGAATATACTATTTAGTAAAATATATAATAATAGTAAGTATCTAGAGAGTATAAGAAAGATACGTAAAGCTAATCTCTAGAAGGCCTAGAGGCTAGAAGTCTATCTAGCCTATAGTAGAAAATAGAGATTATTAGAGAAGCACTTTAGCCTAAGTATCTTTACTATACTATCTACTACTAGAATTTCTAATATATAGATAGAATAGATACTTCTTCTACGTCTATAAGCTTAGATTAGTATAATATAGACGTATATCTCTTATATATAGATAGTCTATATAGCTATAGCTAAGTAGATTTATAAATAGCTTATAAAAGAGGCTTTCTCTATAGTATAACTAGCTCTTAAAGATATATAAAATAAAATAGAGATTAAGGTAATAATAGGTATATTAAGTTATAGTACCTAGTTCTAAGTAGAGAGTAATATAAGTGTAGCGCCTAGTAGTATTAGCTTAGATAGTATAGAAAAAGTAGTAATTTCTAATTTATAATAATAAAAAGTAACTAGTAGCTATAAAGAGTAGTAAGAATAGAAATAATATATAGAAAGATAGAGAGTAGAGAATATAGAAATAAGTATAAGAAGATTTAATTATATAAGTAGTAGCTAATAGAATATACTTATACTATACTAGCACTATTAGCTATCTTATACTTAGTTAGCTAGCCTAAATCTTCTTACTTTAGTAGTAGTACTATCTACTAGTCTATAGCGTAGGTAGATAGTAGAGACACTTTATCTAGCGTATAGACTATATAGGTAACTTTAGTCTTAGTAAAGTAACTAAAATAATAGATAATAGCTCTAGTTCTATTCTAAAAGGTATAGATAATAGACTTAGTTCTAGTCTAAAAGGTACGTAATAGTATACTATAAAAGTATTATAGTAGGCGTAGAGAAGCTATTAGAGACTACTTATATACTAAGAAATCTACTAGATAGAAATAGAATATAGTTAGAGAAATTCTTAGTATTATAGATTAAGTAGTAGAAGTTAGAAGTATTATAGTAGCTAATAATAGTAGTAATAGAGTAGAAGATTTTAAGATAGGTAGAATAGTTTAAACGCGTAATATAATAATTAGTAAGAATATATATAGTAAGATATACACTAGTAATAAAAGTCTATCTATAATAGATAAGCTATAGTATAGTAGTAACGTAGAAGAGAGAGATAGATATACTTATAGAAAAAGAGATAGTAGTACTATTAGATAAGAAAGTTATAGAACCTTTTTAAATACTAGGTACTTAGGTTATAGAGATTCTAGAACTAATTACGCTATAGATTATAGCTAGATAGACTATCTTAGAGTATAGTAGAGGCTAAAATAGAAAAGTTATAAGTATAAACGCTAGTCTAGGTCTTAGAGAATAGTATAGTACTTATTAGTAGACTTTTATAAAGACTTTAGACTTTAGCTTTATAATAAAGTAATACTTTTTCTATAGATAAAGCCTCTACGCTACTATAAACTAATAAAGCTAGAAAAGTACTAGGTATATCTAGAGACGTAGATATAGTAGAGAAATATAGAGCCTTACTTATAGTAAAGCTATCTAGACTTAGACTATCTAATATAGGTACTAAAGATATATAAAAGTTTATAGAATATAGACTATCTAGAGTAGGTATAGCTAGTAGTAGCGCTAGAAATAAAATATCTACTATAGTAGCTGCGTTAATAGAAGATTAGTCTAGAAAGTAGCTATATACTTTATACTTAATATCTATAGTTATATTAAGAGTAGAAGTCTTTTATAGAAAGTGTATATAAACTAAGTTTTTCTTTTTATATACGCTAACTAGCTATTAATAGATAATATAACTCTAAAACTATATTATAGAGACGCTAGAGTAATAGCTAAACTTAAAATAGAGTATTAGGTTAGGTACACTATAAAGAGACTTTTAGTAGCTAATATAGATAAGCTTCTAGATAATCTTATAGTAAAGGTTTATATATTACTAGTAGTCTAACGCGCTCTTAAACTTATCTACGTAGATAGAATAGACTAATAGATACTAAGTAGAATACGCTATTTTATATATAATATAGTTAGTAAAGGTATAAAAGTTTTTATTATACTTATAGTAGTACTTATATTTATTATAAGTCTTCTTATAGTTCTTTATTCTCTTCTTAGTTTTAAATAATAGGTAGTAGTCTTAGTAGATATAGAGAACACGTTTAATTAGCTTAGGTATTACTAGTATACTAAAGTAGAAGTAAGTAGTAGTAGAGAAAGAATATAAAAGAATACTAAAGGCTAAAAGATAGCTATTTAGTAGTGTATAAGTAAGAAGCTAACTAAGATAGAATACTATTAATATAGATAGTAGTAGAGATAGCGTATTAAGTATAGCTACGCTTATTTACTAAGTATACTATAAGTCTACTAGTGCTATTAATAGCTTATAGTATAGCGTACGCTCTACTATAGTAACACTATTCTAAAGTAGTATAGCTATCTTTTTAATATTAGAGTTCTATAGCTAGATAGTACTATAGATAGATAGAAAGAAACTAGTACGCTACTATAAACTAGAATAAACTAATAGGCGCTATAGTAAGTAGAGAGAAAGAAAAAGAAAAAAAAAGAGAAAGAAGAGAAGTAAGCTATATAGCCTTAGTTATAAGTAAATAAAGAATTAGAGATAGACTATAAGTAGTAAGAGTAGAGAGCTTACGTATATATTCTATAGAAGAAGAAGTAGTAAACGCTAGTATCTATACTAGATAATATATAGCTAGATATAAGGTAGCGTATAGAGACTTAGGTTTAGATTAATATTAATATTTTTCTTTAGAATTTTCTTTTATTAACGTTAGTAGCCTAGGTATATATAATAAATACTTTTATACTAGTATAAATCTCTACTATATATATAGATAATATATTATCTATAAGTAATAGTTACGTTAAACTTTACGTTCTATATATATAACTATCTAGATTTCTCTCTATTCTTTACTAAGCTAATATAAAATACTTAACTATAGCTCTATTAGTATATTCTTATTTTTCTATCTCTAAAGTTAACGTTATAGCGCTTTCTCTAAGCTATAGTATATTCTTTTATCTTTCTATATAGAACTAATCTATTCTATAGATATACTCTCTTAACTAGAGCGCTATTAGAAATAAGACTACTATTACTAACTAGACTATAGTTACTAACTCTAACGCTATTACTAATACTAATAAGAAGAATACTATAATAATATATATAATACGTATAAAAGCTATCTAGCTTAGCGCTTACTAATTAGCTACTAATATTTCTTTTAATACTCTTCTAGTAAACTAGTTTATAGCCTATCTTAGCGTAGATAACGCTACTATAGAAAAGCGTATAGTCTTTAGTAATATTAGTAATATTACTAAGATAGACTATCTTAGCCTAGTTATAAAGAGTAGAAAAAAAGTATTAGTAGCTACTAGCGTAATCTTAAAATTAGCCTAGCCTACTAGCATTAAGAAACTACTATAAACTAACTTAATATATTCTAGAGTAGAATATAAGAAGAAAAGAGTAACCTTATTCTAGGCGTAAAAGTATAGTACACTAGGCTAAGAGAGAATAGGCTAGCTAGCTAGAAAGTAAAAGTAGCGTATTAAGGCTATCTAGAAAGAGAATAAAAAAAAAACTAAAACTATTACGCTAAAGACGTATAGAAAATAGGCTAAGAATAGTATTAAAAATAGTAAGTCTATTACTAAAGTCTTCTATAAGAGCTTAGACCTAAATAAAAAAAATACTTAAAACCTATTAATAGTTTCTAAGTATATTATTAAGATCTTTAAGTATCTTAAGATATAAAAGATAGTAACTATATCTAGTCTAAACTATATAGAGAACTAGCTAGAGCTAGAATAGAAAATGCGTAGTATTCTTATTAACTAGATACTCTAAGTGTATACTAGCTTTAACCTTCTTTCTAAAACTCTTTTTCTAGCTATTTATATTCTTAACTACTTTCTTATAATAACGCTAATTTAGCTTAAGTAATTATAGTTAGTTAGTGTTATAGCTTTATTTATTGCCTCTAAGTATAAAGAAGTTCTCTCTCTTTATATCTAATACTTTCTATATATTATAGATAATAGTATTACTAAAGTAAAAGTTTTTAAAGTAGAATATTTTATCTTTAAAGCTATTAAATATAATCTTAGCTACTCTAACTCTCTAAACTTTTTTAAGTAGGTCTCTAAGATAGATAACTATAATATATAGACTTATATACTAAGAAAGTACCTTCTAGAGATAGGCTACGTTAACTACTACTTTCTTATCTACTCTTTAAGCTAGATTGCTGCTACTACTATATATCTTATCTACTTTATACTAGAGCGTAGTCTATAGAATAATACTCTTATACACTACGCTAGCTATAGTAAAGAGTAACTCTAGTCTATTATAAAGTTAATACTAGAGTATACCTTTAGCTTAGTTATCTATAGAGCCTTCTTTAATAAGTATACTAGTAAAAGATTCTTAAAGAGTAAGTTATTACTTACTCTACTTAGTGCTTTATAACTAATCTCTACTAGCTTCTATAGTTCTTTATACGTAGGTCTAAAAGTATATTACTATCTATAGTACTACGCTCTATAAAGAAGAGCGTAAAGATAAAGAATAAAATACTACTATTACCTAATTCTAGACTAAGAGCTAGTATTAGCGCTAAGATAACTCTTTTTCTTTTATTACTACTACTTATTAGCTCTTATATAGAAAAGCTAGAAAATACTACTATACTATATAGAGCTATAGAGATAGAAAAGCTATATCTAGTTCTTATAAAACTAATATATAAACTAGATTTAAATCTATATTTTTCTTTTAGGCCTCTTAGGTACTTATATAATAGTATAAGAAGTAAGTTAATATAGAATTTATACTTTAGTATTTATTAGCTTATAATAGTATAGAAAGTAGAAAGTATTTCTTATATTTATATTCTAATACTTACTCTCTTTCTAGTCTTTCTAAAGTAAAGATATAGAGATATATTACTTCTCTTTTTCTATTACTTCTAATATTATTTTTCTATAGTAGCTCTTAACTCTTATATAAAGTGTTAACGCTTAGTACTTAGTATTATAGAAAGTATAGATTATAGGTAATAGCTTCTATTATAGAACTACGCTTAGGCTAGAAATCTACTAGTCTCTACTACGTGCTTAGATAGTATACTACTAATACTTAATATAGATAATAGTAAGATATAGATATAATATACTACTATAAAAAGAGCTATATAATTATTAGTTTTCTATTACTATAAATCTTATTACTATATACTACTTACACTATTCTATAACTATATACTATTATATAAAATACTATACACTAATAGTATTATAGTACGTTAGAGAAAGTAATTAAAAGTAGTATATAGATATTTACTATATACGTCTATAGCTATAGCCTCTAATATAACTATACGCAGCTCTACTTATATAGATATCTACTTAGCTAAAACTACTAATAGCTACTATAATAATAATAATAATAATAAGAATAATAGAAAAAATATAAAATACTAGAATACTAGATTCTACGCGTACTACTATCCTCTAATATATACTTAACTACCTATCTTAAGTACTATAATAGCTAGCTTTACCTATTCTCTAAGAATATAGTAAGACTTATAAGAAAAAAAGTATATATTTATAAACTCTATCTATAACGTAGTATTAGTCTATTACCTCTAGTTTACTACTTACTTTAATATTAATATTAACGTTAGATAAGCAACGCACGCTAAGAACCTAGATTAACTTACTACTATTAATAATAGATTTAGGCTTAGTATAGACTTCTATAACTTTAGTAAGAAGTTTATAGTAGTAGTTTACTACACTAAAAGTATAGAGTAGAGATAAGATAGAAGAGAAGTAATAAACTAATAGGTATAAGTATAGAAAGTTAATACGTTTATACTAGTACTATAGTTTCTAGAAGTAGAATTTCTAACGTACTATAAACCTATAACTAATAAGGTTATATTCTAGTAGTAGAATATAAATAATAAGGCTTTTACGTAGATAGTACTATTTATAGAGATTAAAGAGTATATTATCTAGTTCTACCTATACTAGTTACTACTACTATAACTTTATTTACGTTAAGTTACTAAACTTAACTAAAGTATACTAGAAGTTACTAGTTAGCTAGGCTAATAGGTACCTCTCTTAGCTATATTATAATAAGTTTACACTATTAGTCTCTATCTATATCTAGTAGAAAGCTATAATCTAATCTTTAGCGATAAGCTATATATTATAGCTAATAGCTTATCTACTCTTAGTAATATGCTTAAGAACTTAGATAAGTATTATTAAATAGTTCTACTAGATAGTATTCTAACTAATAAAAGGGCTTAGAAGCTAGATAGAATATACTAGCGCTTATCTAAATAATACTCTACTCTAGCTAAGTATATAATATTTTAGTATAGAATCTATAAAATTAGTCTATAAGTACTATTTATTAAAGCGTTCTAGTTCTTTAGAGTTACTATTAGCTATTTTAAATAATACCTAGATTTAAACTATCTAAATTATAAGATTATAGAGACGCTTTCTTATCTAAAGAAATTTAAGTTTATACTGTCTAACGCTACTAGGTATCTAGTAGATAATTAGAGAAATTAGCTAATTAGTCTCTTCTCTAGTAACCTAGAAAACTATTCTTATACCTTACACTAATATATATATAAGGTAGCTATAGAAGTCTAGACTTTATATAATATTACTAAATTAGATAGATTTATAAATAAAGAAGAGTAGAAGAGATTTTACTCTATTAGTTAGATAGCTAAGAATATATCTAGTATAAGTAGAAAGGCGTAGAAAAAACTATATAAGTTTAATATAGAAAGTATAAGAAGAAGAGGCTTAGTAGAAAAAGTAGTATATAAGTAAGAGAATAAGAATAAAAGTAAAGAGAGTAATACTATATCTCTTAATAACTTCTAGCCTTCTAGGTATTAGTGTAAGACCTTCTATTAAGAAGTACTATACTTAAGCACTAGGCTAAGTTAAGATATATAGTTACTTACTACGTTATAGATAGAGTTCTATTATAAAATATATATAGTAGAAAGTAATATAAATAAGTCTAAGGCGCTATCTTAGGTAGTATATAGAACTATAGCGCTCTAACCTATACTTATATATATACTTCTAGTAAGTAGAAGAAATATCTAGAAAACTAGCTATTATTAAGATATAGAGTATAGTAGAATATAGATAAGAACTTATAGATAGTATATATTAGTATAGCTAAGCCTATTATATCTATAAAGGCTAAAAGACTATATAAGTTAAAGAGAGAAAGATAGTTACGTACGTAATACTATAGTAGCTACTTTCTATTTTATTAAGAAAGTATACGCCTTAGCGTTATAAAATTAAAAGACTAGAGAGTATACGCCTTAATATTATAGAATTAAAATATAAATAACTACTTCTCTCTATTCTATATCTATACTACTCTAACTATAACTCTACTAGTTTATATATATCTAGTAAGCGCTAGCCTAATAAGCGCTAGCGCGCTAACGCGCTATAAGCCTTTAACTAATATAGAAACTATAGTATTTCTAACCTCTTTATATACGTACTACTACTACTATATCTATTCTAGTCTAAACTAATTTATATATATATAGATTTACTTCTATAAAAGCTACTAAAGTATATATATATCTATATAGTAGGCAGCTACTTTAGAAAAGAGATAATTAGTACCTTTATATTAATAAGCTAAGTCTACTATAACGCGTCTAAACGTAAATAATATTTCTACTTCTAAATCTATATTATCTCTAGTTTATATTAATAGCTTTATAATACTATAGAATAAATCTAATAAGAGCTTAGCTCTTACTAGTAATATATTTATATACTTAAAATCTTTAGGTTAGAGTAGCTTATAAATAATATCTACTATAGTAGATACGTTAGATAGAGAGTATAGATACCTATTTTATACCTACTCTAAATACTATCTAGAGTATAGAATATAGTATAGGTATTACTACTACTATTACTCTAGTGCGTCTAGTAGGCTCTAGAAATCTACTATTCTACTTACTAGCTATACACTTATACCTTCTACTTTCTAACTCTATATAAAAAGTATAATAATATTTTATATAACTTTTCTATATATAAGCTTAATATACTTACCTCTCTCTATCTATATAGTATACTAAGGCTATCTATAATTAATAATAAAGTGCGTATTTATATAATGTAACTACTATCTCTTTTATATATAATCTTACGCGTATACTATATATACCTATAAGATATTCTATAATATAGTAGAGCGCTATAGCTTATCTTTTATATACGTAAAAAAGAGCTTCTACTCTTTCTACTTAGCTTATATATACCTCTCTAACTATATATACCTACTACTAAGAATAGTAGTAATATATAGCACTAGTATAGTATTCTCTCTACACTAACCTTACTTACTCTTATAAATAACTTAAATATACTACTAACTATCTACTTATTTATTATACTTATATTAGTAAAGGTTATAGCTATAGATAGTATAACTACACTTAAGAAGCTTACTATATACTATAGATATAGCTCTACGCCTATCTATAAGTTAATATAGAACTTATATCTACTTACTATTATATAGCTATTAAACGTTAGTAAGTTAGACTATAGCTACCTAGTATAGAACTATAGCGTCTATTTATATATTCTTAATATTTAAAGTATATATTTTAGCTATAGATTACTAGTAGATATATCTAAAGGCTATCTATAGCTCTATAACGTATATATAGAGATTATATATAGTTATAGTAACTAGACTAAAATTAATAAGTATAAGACTTTAGATAGACTAGATACTTTAGAGAAGCTTACGCTAGACTTATATCTATATAATAGTAATACTATTATAGTAGACTACTATAGTAAAAGTAACTACGCTAGCTAAAAGGTACTATATAAGATACTTCTTAATAGAGCTATAAATAAAGTACTTATCTACTAGATTATCTAGGTAATCTAGATAGTAAGAGATATTACTTAATATCTATAAGTAATTATGTAGATAAGCTATATATATAGCGCCTATCTAGAAATTAATATACGTACTACGTAAGAGAACTTAGTTATATTCTACTAAATAGTATTATGCTAGAAAGTAGCTCTTTATATAATTAGATAATTATAGAAGATATAACTAGAATATATAGTAATATAGTTACGCTGCTCTAATTAGAAGTAGACTAAATAGGTATTCTATAGTATAAATAAAGGTATTATAGAGAAGCCTTAGATATAGAATTAGAAGATATAGTTCTCTAGGCTAATAAAAATATAGTAGATAAACTAGAAGAGTTAGCTACTAGATACGTAATATAGTATATATAGTAATATATATATTAAATACTATCTACTAAAGAGAAAAAGAAATATAGTAGAGATTTATAGTAACTAACTATAGTTAAGATAAGCTACGTTAGAATATATAAATTCTATTACCTAGTAGTTTAAGTAGTAGAGCGTTAACGCCTATACATTACGCCTCTTCTATACCTTTAATACTACTAATACTAGATCTAAGTATTCTTTACTAATAGAATATAACTAGTATCTCTATAAGTAATACTCTATTTACTATATAATCTTTACGCAAATAAAGAGATAGATAGAGAGCTTTTATCTAGTAGACTATTATTACTATTAGTATATTTATTAATAGTAAGCTTAATACTTAGATACTAGATATTCTAAATCTTAAGAAGAAGTGTAATAATAATAAAAAGAAGCTTATTAAGAATAGTAAATATAATAAAGCTAAGCATTTTATAGCTATATCTATAATAGTTTTAAATATTATCTTTACTTTAAATAAAGCTATTATACTCTAATTAACTAGTAAAATTAGAATTCTAAAAAAAGTAAATTTTCTTTAGATCTATTATTCTTTTATAAAGCCTAGTTAATATAGTTCTATAATATAGTTAATACTTATAAGTACTAGTAATAGCTACTATCTTCTATTTATTATATTAAATTCTAATAGTTCTTAGTATACTTTTCTCTTTAAAGTTTATAAAACTAAGTTATCTTTTATAAAAGCTACTCTTTTTAACTAACTACTAATTTTAAAAGTATAATTTTCTATTTACTTTTCTTTTTATTTATATTTCTACTTTTCTTCTTACTTTTCTTTTACTTTTTTTTATATATTCTATATTATCTTTTATATACTTATATTTCTTATATAATAATTAGTATTTCTATAGTATATAATATCTATTATATTTATATTATACTACTAAGTAAGTATTAATACTTTTTCTTTCTAACTATATTTTTAACTTTATTTTATAAGTATATTTTCTTCTAAACTTATATATAGTTATTAAAGCTTATTCTTTTAATATCTTATATAAAGATACTAACTTTAGTTAAGTATTTAAAAATACTATTCTAACGTAACTCTATAATATAGTAAGTTTATATCTTAACTTTTATAAGCTTACTATATACTATTTCTACTTTTATAATAAAAGTATTATATTAATATAATAATATAATATATATAGTTACTTTAGTATATACTATATAGACTATTTATAATCTATATACTTAGAGTTTAGCTTTTTCTTTATATTTATTATTTATATATATATCTATATACTTATTTCTTTTTTTAATCTTTATCTAATCTATACTTATATTACTTTTTCTATTTATTAAATAACTTTAAAAGTTATATTTAGTATTATTTTTATTCTATTACCTTTATACTTCTGTTAATATTTATTTTTATATCTACTTTTATACTTTACTCTATACTTTTCTCTTACTTATATTTTTACTTTTTATATATCTATCTTTTTAGTTTCTATCTACTTATCTTTTACCTTTTTTTTACCTCTCTTTTAATTCTTTTTTCTATCTATCTTTCTACTATTCTTTATATTTATCTTTTTACTATTCTTTCTATCTTTCTTCTTACTCTTCTTTATACTTATCTTTTTACCATTCTTTCTATCTATATTCTTACTCTTCTTTATACTTATCTTTTTACTATTCTTTTTATCTATCTTTTTACTATTATTTCTACTTATATTTATACTATTCTTTATACTTATCTTTAAATATAATTTTATTATTACTATTTCTTTATTTATATCTTAGTATATATTTAATATTTTTTTTAAATATATTTTATCTATACCTAGTATTATTAAGATAATTTAATCTTTTTTATAATATACTACTTCTTCTTATAGTAGTTTTATATTCTTTCTAATTTATTATTTTAATTATACTTTTAACTTAAGTTTTTATATATATTAGTTACTTTATATTATTACTTTATTTAGATATAAGTCTTACTACTTTCTATAATAAAGTATTTACTTTACTATATTACTTAACTTATAACGTAGTAGTTAGTATAATACTAAGACTAATAATATAATAGTAAAGTAAATAGCTATTAAACTTAAAAGGTAGTATACTAGAAAAAGCTAGATTTATATAATAGTAATATAAGAAATATAGCTATATATATATAAATATACTATAAAAAATTATACTATATATTTAATTTAATATATATACTACTTCTTTCTTTACTATATTATTTTCTTTATATATAGTTTTATTAAAAACTATATAGTAGACTTCTTTATTATACTTTTTAAAGTAGAATTTCTTTACTTAATATAATATTCTTTATAATTTAGAAAACTTAAATACTTATCTTAACTAAAGATTCTATACTTAATTTAAAATTTAGAATTTATACTTTAATAATTTACTTATATTAAAATTTTATATACTCTATATAAAATAGTTAAAATAACTTTTTTTTTAATACTTATTAATATTTATATACTAATACTTAGTTATTATACTTTTTCTAAGTTATCTTTAGTAATTATAATTTTATTAATATATTTAGTTATCTTTTATTTTTATTTCTTTTTTTACTTTTACTATTCTACTTATATATTTACTTATCTTTCTATCTATCTTTATACTTATCTTTCTAGTTATTATTCTCTCTATCTTTATACTTTTATATATATCTATCTTAAGACTTATCTTAAGACTTATCTTATAACTTATCTTATAACTTATCTTTATACTTATCTTTATACCTATCTTTATACTTATCTTTATACTTATTTTTATACTTATCTTTATCTTTATATTTATACTTTTATTAATATTTATAGTAAATTTTCTTATAATATATATATATATTATTTTTTAAAATTTTATTTTATACTATTTAACTATTATAAGTTAGCTTAGTTTTACTTTTAGTTACTAATAAAATATATATAGTTAGTAGATTATAATATTAGTTTTGTACATTACTACTTTGTTTTCTATAGCTTTAACTAATTTAGTAGATTACTCTACTAAGCTATAAAAAGTTAGCTTATTTTTTATTTCTATTAGTAATAAAATATATATAGTTAGTATACTATAATATTACTTTTATAGATTACTACTTTATATTTTTTAATTTTAAGTAATATAGTAAATTACTCTACTAAGCTATAAGAAGTTAGCTTATTTTTTATTTCTATTAGTAATAAAATATATAATTAGTTTACTATAATATTAGTTTTATAGATTACTACTTTATTTTATATAACTTTAACTAATTTAGTAGATTACTCTACTAAGCTATAAAAAGTTAGCTTATTTTTATTTTTATTAGTAATAAAATATATATAGTTAGTATACTATAATATTAGTTTTATAGATTACTACTTTATTTTCTATAACTTTAACTAATCTAGTAGATTACTCTACTACGCTATAAGAAGTTAGCTTATTTTTTATTTCTATTAGTAATAAAATATATATACTTACTATATAATATTATTAGTTTTATAGATTACTACTTTATATTCTTTAATTCTAAGTAATTTAGTAGATTACTTTACTAAGCTATAAAAAGTTAGGTTATTATTACTTTTAGTTAGTAATAAAATATATATAGTTAGTAAATTATAATATTAGTTTTGTATATTACTACTTTATTTTCTATAACTTTAACTAATTTAGTAGATTACTATACTAAGCTAAAAGAAGCTAGCTTATTTTTATATATAATTAGTAATAAAATATATATAGTTAGTAGATTATAATATTAGTTTTGTAGATTACTACTTTATTCTCTTTTATTCTTAGTAATCTAGTAGATTACTCTACTAAGCTATAAGAAGTTAGTATATTTTTAATTAGTATTAGTAGTAAAATTAAAATACCTAGTTAAATATAATATTAGTTTTATATATTATTAGTTTATTTTATATAAATCTAACTATTTTACTACATAACTATACTATACTATATTAAGTTAGCTTATATCTTTGTTTAGTTAGATACTTTTACTACTTAGCTACTATATTATAATAAAAGTTTTATAGATTACTAGCTAGTTTTGTAGATTACTACTAGAATTTCTTAGAATTTAACTAAAATACTTAATTACTATACTATACTATATTAAGTTAGCTTATATATTTTTTTTAGTTATATACTTATACTACTTTACTACTATATTATAATAAAAGTTTTGTAGATTACTAGCTAATTTTATAAATTACTACTAGATTTTCTTAAATTTTAACTTAAATATTTAATAACTATACTAAACTATAATAGGTTAGCTTATATTTTTTTTTAGTTAGATACTTTTAGTACTTAGCTACTATATTATAATAAAAGTTTTGTAGATTACTAGCTAGTTTTGTAGATTACTACTAGATTTTCTTAAAATTTAACTAAAATACTTAATAACTATACTAAACTATAATACATTAGCTTATATTTTCTTTTAGTTAGATACTTTTAGTACTTAGCTACTATATTATAATAAAAGTTTTGTAGATTACTAGCTAGTTTTGTAGATTACTAAGATTAGTAGATTATCTAAGGTAATCTACTGTAGATTACGTTTTGTAAATATATATAGGCTAGTGCTAGAATATAAAGATATATAGACTAAATTTTATAGAATTTAATAGCAAAAGTTATAAATCTAATAAAGTTAGATTTTAAAGTAGTTATATAAGATCTTACTCTATAACTAAAACTTACTATTTACTAGTACTAATATTATCTTAGTTAGTAACTTCTAATAGTTACTAATAGTTATAGAGAAAAGTTTATTTAATACTATAAGAATATAAAACTCTAATTAACTATTAGATTAAGTACTATATTATCTTTTTAATTAAACTATTACTTTTAATATAGTAAAGTAATAATAGAGTAAGAATACTAAGTTTTAGAGATTTTATTATGTACTTAATAACTCTTATATTAGTAAAACTATACTATAAGATTAAACTCTTTTAATAACTTATATCTAGAATAAGCTTAGCTTAGATAAAGTAGCTTTATTTAAAAATACTATTTATATCTATTCTTTTAAGAATAATATTAAAGTATTTAATTACTACTATTTTAAATAGCTTAAGTATTTAGTTTTACTTATTAATATATTTTATATAGATAGTACTACTATAGAGAATACTAATACTAATAAAGCTAGAAATCTTTATAAAAATATCTCTATTTCTATTAATACTTATATTATACTTTATAATAATTAATAGATAGAGTATTAGTTATTTAATAGCTTAATAAGTACTATTTAAAATATTATATAAAAAGATAGTACTAATTTAAAAAAAAACTCTTCTATAACTCTACTTATTAACTTTAATAACTATAACTAAGATAATATCTTTTACTTAGTAAAAGATTTTAAGAGTAAATATTCTTTTATTTCTATTCTTTATATTAAGTATAATTAGATTAAAGCTACTATCTATTATACTTATACTTAGTTTCTAATAACTATTATATCTACTATTACTATTTATAAGAGCTAAGATATTTTTATTAATTATATAGTATTAAATTCTAAAAAGAAAAAAACTTTTTATTTAGTTTTACTTATATTACTATCTTAAAAGTTTAGTTACTACTTAGTATTATATTTAAAAAGCCTTTTAACTTTAACTATCTTAAGTTAAATAGTAGTAAACTTACTATTATATAGATAACTAACGCTTCTAAGTACCTTTAATAGAAGATAGTTATATCTATTAATAATAATAATAATAATAACTTTTCTTTACTACTATAGTTTTCTTTAAGCTCTCTAGATAGTACTCTAGATTATATAAGTAAAATAGAGATTCTAATCTTAGTATCTAAGTCTATTTACCTATCTAATAATTTATATTCTACTACCTCTATTTTAAGTAATACTAGTCTAGGCTATAGAAATAGTCTTACACTACTATAGCTACCTATTATACTTATTTTAGACTTAGTTCTCTAGAACTTAGATTAGTATACTAATACTAAGTATATAGTATCTTAAGATAATATTTAGAATCTATACTTTAAGTATAAAGCTTCTATCTACTTTTATAATTAAGTACTATTAGTCTACTATATAGCTTCTAGTGTTAATATATATATCTAGTGTAATAACTATTTCTTTATAAACTATCTAATAAGAAAGCTATAGTACTAGAGTATTAGTAAGAATAGTTATAAAGTGTTTAAAAAGAATAAAAGTAATAAAACTTTCTATCTAAAGTATAATATAGTAGTAGGTATATAGAGAAATAGTATCTAACTATAATAACTATAATAATAATTTATTAGTAAACTAATAATTCTATAGTAGAAGCTAGTCTAAAAAGAGTAAAGTCTATTACTAGTATATAAAAAGACGTATTTTAAAAAAGTTAAAATCTTATATTTAGAGGTATAGGCGTTAGGTAGACTAAGGCTTAGATTTTTAGTACTACTATTTCTAGTATAGTAGTTAAAGCTTTTAAAATTTAGAGTAGTAAGGTAACTATTCTAAGAATACTAATATCTATCTATATTATAGTAGAAAGAATTATAATATAATTATATATTCTTAATAGCTTATAACTAACTAAGCTATAGATTATAAAGTAATAAAATACTAAAATCTTAGCTTATAAAATTCTTATTCTTATTCTTATTCTTATTCTATAGCTTATAGTAAAATTAGAAATCTAAAAACTTATTAAAGATATAAATAGTAGCTTAAATCTAATACTAAAAGCTATACTAATTAAATAAGCTTTTAACTATATTTTTACTATACCTTTTTTATAAGTTCTTTTAGTATTAGTAAGTTTAAAGCTAATTTTATTACTAGTTATATTACCTTACTATCTTACTAAAGCTTAATTAAGCCTTTTATTATTACTATATTAATTATTTTTCTCTTAAACGTATTACTTTATAAGTTCTCTTAAAGTTATTATTCTAAAAGCTATTATAGAAGCTATTATAAACTACTATATTTATACTATACTAGAAGCTATTATAAGCGCTCTAAAGAGCTACTTTACTAGTATAGAGCTATATACTAAATCTATTAATATTTCTATTACTTCTATTTCTAATATTACTATTTCTATTATTTTTATTATCTTTATTATATATATAGCTAGCGTAAAATCTTTTATTATTCTCTTTTCTAGCTTTACTTTTAAGAAGCTTATTAGTAAGATATATAAGCTCTTTAGTAGTTATAGTTTCTTATCTATAATAGAGAGAAACTAGAAAAACTATTCTATTAAAGTCTATTCTATTAATAATCTTACTAATAAAATACTACTAATTATCTACTATATTATTATCTATAACTAGATATATAAAGTAAGAGAAATAATAAATTTATCTCTTTCTCTAGCTCTATAGAAAGCTATACTCTAGTAAAGAAATACTTTAGCTTAGATACTTTGTAAAGATAATAAAAACTAGAATAGTAAGAATATAGTATTTATAGATTATCTTATATAGTAAGATACTATTTATTAGATAGTAGCTATAATAGATAACTATAACTTCTATTAAGATCTAGAGAAATAGTTATTATATTATAGTTATTAGAGAATAGATACTATAAAGCTTAGTGTAGTATTTCTATTACTACTATATTATCTTACTAAGTAATTAGTATAGTATATAGTTTTTAACTACTATATAAACTTAGAAGTATATAAATATATATAGTTATAGTCTATATAAGTATTAGTACTAATAGTAATATATACTAAATATCTTAAAATCTTAAAATCTCTTAGCTATTCTAAGATAGTAGCTAGACGTTTTTTAATATCTTTTTACTAAATAGAGTTTATAAAATTAGATATAAGATACTACTATAATAATAATAGTAATAATAATAATAATATAAGTAGCTTACTACTTATTAAGGTTTTACCTTAACCTTTAAGTAGTATATACTAAATAGATAAGTAGTATTACACTTCTAGAAGACTCTAAGTAACCTAGCATAAAATATAAGCTAAAGCTGCACTTCTCTTTAGTACTCGTTTACAAACTAACGGACTATTTTTTACTTAGAGCTAGTAGGCATAAGAACGTTCTTACAGGTAGGCGTAAGTATATTCTCTTCTCTTTATTCGCGCTTAAGTCTAACAAGTCTTTTCGCGAGCGAACCTTAATTGCGAAAGTAGGCGTGCACTATCTGCTATCTCTCGCGATAGGTGCGCGACGACGCGGGCGACGCGAGCGACGCGACGCAACAGGTTATACTTTCTTCACCATCCAAACTTGCGCCAGGTATGCGTATCGCGTTAACGCTCTCCGGTTGAACCCGTACTCTGCCTCTTTGCTCCGAACTTTCTTGCCCTCAAACGTTAGCTCGCCGCACTCATCGCCTAGATCCTCAAACTCAAAGCCCATCTCTTCAACAACATCGATGATCTCCTCCAAGCTCAGTTGCACGAAGGGCCCGGTGCCGTAGAGGAGTGGGCCGAAGTTGATCCATCGACCGCCAGGCTTCAAGAGCCTCTGGATGGTGTCGAAGTAGGCCATGAGGTTGCGCGCCGTGTCAATGAAGAAATGGGTGACGATGATGTCGTAGTGACCTGGTTGATCGTTGAATGCGGTGTTGAAGTCGCCCTCGACGAGCAGAACACCAGGGTTGGGGGCGATGTTGGGCACCGTTACACTCCGGGTCATGTCGGCTTTCGTAGCATGATGCGACATTCCGTCGATGAATGGGTGTATGGTGACCGCGTGCGCGGTCTTTTGCGCTTCCATGTACCGGTACCCGACGTTCATGAACATTGACCACTCATTGATTGTGACCTCGAAGCCTGTCACTGCGTCAGTCGCTGCTCTTCAGCTCTTGCGCGCGACACTTACCTCCGAGATTGGCGACATCATGGCCTAGCCGGCCGACTCCGGAGCCAGGAAGCAATACCTTGAGCGGTGCGCTCTCGGCTGACTCTGCTTTGAGGGCGTTCAATGTGCTCAGTATGCATGGGAACGCTTCGTTTCTTTCTTTGAGACCTTCGTCGGCCCAGTCGCGTACGTAATGCTTCAGCGTTTGGGCTGTCGCGAACTTGTCTGCTTGGCGCTTGTCTTGCTCTGCCTGCTTCATGTGCTCGTCCAGTTCTTCCTGGCCGATGCCGTAGAACTTCATAGCGTGCATGGCTATACTCTTGGAGACCGCTGCATTCACGTAGATCAGCTCTTCGAGTTCATCGAGCTTCTTCGTGTAGCTGACGGTGTTCTCCAATGTCTGCTTCATTGTGAGCGACCGGGTATGACAACGCGCACGTGCGACCGACCTTCTTCTGCTTCTTGCTGACGCTCTTGTACATACTCCGCCAGCGATCTAGCTCAGTCACGTGGCGTTCGCGGTACCTCGTGTATGCCCACAGCGCTTCGAGAAGCCTGTAACGCGGGTGGCTCGTTCCCCATTTACCGCTCTTTTTGTCCATCCTCTTTAGCAGCTGTAGCTTCTCCCGTCGGTGGCGGGGCGACGCGCCGTTGTCGCTTGGTGGCATCGCACTCATCATCAAGGGATCTTGCGCAACCTGCGCATTGTCCATAGCGATCTTGACTTCGTTGGGATTTGGTATGTTGCTTGTAACATGGGCTTGGCTTTCTCCGCTGAGTGTTCCGGCATTAGCCAGGGCTACTGAGCTGAGGCCAGCGAGCAAAAAAAGCAAGGATGACTTCATCTTCCATGCGCTCAGGGCACGCGATCGTTCCGGATTGACGGCGCGACGCAGAGTATCGCAATTCGACTTTTGCGGCTGAGTACCGTGCTGGCGCCAAGCAGGCCTCGACGTTAAGCGTTAGACATCGCATATTGTGGGGTGTCGTTCGCGAAAGCATCAGCTTCAAGAAGAGCGTTTCATATACTCGCGATGCCATACTCACGAGGCAGCTGAGAAAGACGGCGATATGGGCGGCCTCCAATGCTCGTGCTTGACGGCATGCCTCTCGTGGGGGCTGACAAGCTTGACTCCGGAGAAAATGTTGGGGAGCGACCATATGCTCAAAATCGTAGTCGGCGTCGATTGTTGGTGAATGCGAGGCTTTGGTTGTATAATTCAAGGGCACGCCTGCATGCACCGGCGCGGAAGACGCGTAGAAGGTGCACGAGCCATCTCCAGAGCAGCCCGCTCTCTCCTTAGCGGGTGACTCCACGACGCCGACACTTTGAAGAAGCACGCAGCCTCCAGCCATTCTCACGTCAGGGTAATACGACGGTGGTTCCCCTTTTTTTGCTCACGACGGGTTGCCCCTTCAAATATCGCGCGATGGCCACCTATGGTCTCGACCGACAAGAAGTTTGAGGCGACAACGTCATCGAACGCAATGCGCACTTCATGAGGGTCGCGCATCCACTGTTCAATCGATACCAAAAGCAAAATCGACAGCTCACCCTTAGCTCTTCGGCCACCACGCTTCTCCCAATTGTTTGGTACTTGTTACTATTTCTTAAAGACGAAGGCGAGGCATAGCGTTGAGGGTTAGAAGACCGACTGCGGCCAGCGCGATGGTCATCCAACAACTTCGCGACTTCCTGGGACAATTCACGTTGTATCGGGCTATCCAGCACTCATACTAGAAGCCTGCGCCGTCGACACATCAGTCGCCCCATCCTTTGCGAACGGACTGTCTGGATTACTGGACTGCTGGTTCGCTGTCAATTCGCTGTTCCAAATCTAATGTTTGCAAAAGCGCTCTATCATCAGCAACCCCAGTGGTCGTACCGTTCCGTCCTCGAATAAGTCATTGTGAAAGTAAGCGACACAAACACGCTTGGACGAGCAAGTATCGAGCTCTGCGCATTAGTTGATGAAGGGGACCGCTTCCCACCACAATCGGTATTGAGAATTGTTCGCTTGAGTGAAGGGAACGCAAGCAATCATGTGGTAGCGCCTCATCAAACACCACGACGAGATTGTTCGCGCAGTCCCATGGAGTGAAGATGACTCATAACAGAATCGAGCGTCATATCAAACTCTCAAAGGCTAGATCACTTGGTGAAGTGTCGACGCGTTTGGATCCGTGCGGACTCACCTTCACTGCGACTCTCGCTTAGCAAAGCGCGACAACGGCCACAACACTCCGCAGTCCGTTCCCCTCCACTCAATCTACTTCCCACAGATGTCATGCCCAACACCAAAGGAGGCGCCTATCAACGCTAAAGACATCGACATGGCTCGCCTCAGCGGTCCCGCCAACGCGACACCAAAAACCGATCGAAAGCCGAGCCGCTTCCGCGGACTGTTCAGACAACAATCAAGCTCGAGCGCATCATCCAGTCCCGCTACCCTGCAGAAGTCGCCTCCGCCCGTCGCCTCTAGCCCGTTGGCGTCGCCATATGTGCGCCCAGGATACGAACAGATCGGTCTCCTACCCAGCGAGCAGTCCATGCACAGTCTACAGGGACTTGGTGAGACCGAGGTTGCCGATAGTGAGACGATTGGCTCTACAGCAGTTGAAGGTGCCTCTCCAAACCGCCGTGCTGAGGAAGCAGGCCGTGATTCCGTTGAATCTGAGGTCGCCAAAAGCCAGGATACCTGTCCACGTACAGCTGGTGATGCAGACAAGCGAAGCGGGTTGCCATTGGGTTCTTCCCACAAGATCGCAGAGGCCATGGACAGTAAGTGTCTACCCAGGGCGCTTCGATACTACATGCTAACACTGAAACAGACGCGAACAACAGCCATGTCAAAGATGCATGGTTCGCGGACTCCGCAGCGCGTCAGACATCGCCTGGTACGTCAAGTTGCTCACGATGTCAACGCACTCACTAACAAGCTTGCAGACAGCCCCAGCTATCCCCAGCACGGCGGCCCTGTCGAAGACCCCAGTATAGTGCAGTACAAGACCACCAGTATCAAGCGCACAAACGACTTCCTCAGGACTGCTCGTATATCGCCACAACCCCCACTTCTCATCGACACCGCCGACGAGCACGGTCACTCCACGCTTGTGGATAAAGACGAACCCAGCCCCCGCAAGTCTTTCGCGTCTAACATCTTCGACGATGACAGCTCGCTGAGTCAGGGCATCCGCGAGTATGTCACTAGCAAGATCGCCGAAGCACTCGTCGAGCACAACCGGGAGCGCCAAGGCGATGCCAATGATATGGTCAACAACGTAGGCCCGCTCAACCTCATCATCAAGATCGACGCGGCCGGTCTCGCTAAAGCGAATACCTCTAAGCGATTGATCGGGGACGATGGAAAGATCGGCGACTTCCCGGAGCGCCTCACCATCGGTCCCTTTGAGATCTCGAATGCGCAGCTTGAACGAGACATCCAGTTCGGGGTCATGGCCATGTACGCGATCGCCTTCCTCAGCGCATCTCTTCTTGGACCGAAGACTCTGCTTCTTACACTCTGGAAATCGGCGATCTTTATGGGGGTTTACGCCGCTCTGTTGCGTCAACTGGGCTGGACTGAGAAGGTCGAGCGCGACGTGCTGCTGGCGCCTGTGTGCTTCGTGGTCAGTGTGGCTACAGGTATGGGCGAGCAACTGCTTGACCAGTTGCGCATGACCATGGTTGCGGTGCTCGCAGAGGCTGTCGAACGCGTCGCTCAGAGCTGTGATGTGCAAGTACATAGCGAGTAGATGACTCAAACAGTATGGTGATAGTGCATGTATCGATTGGTAGCGGTCGTGAGCATACTTAGGCTCCCGCAGCTAAGGCTGACAGCTACATGAATGGAAATACATTATGATTCTTGATACCCTCGCAGATGGTGATGTAGTGAGGACGTCGGGGAAGTCGTAGGTCAGACGTTGCAGTAGAAAACGCCTGCACATACGTAATAGCTCGACATACGACCAGGCGCTGCTTCATTGCGCAGAATATCCCCACTTACATAGCTGCGATCTGACGCCCAGCCGTCACCGGATTAGCTTTCCGCTATGACATGCTTTCTTCTTCGTGAACCAGTGTATCAATAATTCCTTCAAACCAACACGATAGACTGTTCACGAATCGTGTTATCTCGAACCGCTTCCCCGTGCATGTATCCGTCGAAATAACAATCGCCGATGAACTCGTAATGGCCTCCAGACGGCTTATCCGACCGGCGGTCATCACTGTAGTCAATGTCGCCATTGCCATGGAGTTCAACCGTATCTACGGGTTTGAGTGCTTCTCTTTCTTCTTTGTTCAAATGCGCGGGCCGCAGGATGAACGGTACGTTTCCACCGTCTAGAACCCAAACCTCGTCCTCAACACTAACGTGCGGATAGCAGAGGCCCTGACCATTGCTTCCGGTCTTTAAGTAACGACGTCCATGTGTTGTGACGGAGATCATATGGCATAGTGTGGCATTGATCGTATCCTCTTTTCCTTCCACCCATGCAAGAAAGTGTTCGAGCCAACGCATCGTTGCAGGACTAGTTGCAGGACTAGATTTGAGATCCCACGCGTGGCCTTCTCTATCGATTGGAATGTCCAATCCACCAAGCATCGTTCGCCAAAACGCTATGACGGAATTTGGCTGTCTATAGAGATTGCTCTGCTCACTGATGTGAGCTAACGTGTCAGACGCACTCGAATTGAGCGCGGATAACATCCATCTCTTGAAGACATCTTTATGTCTGAGGTCAGCATCGTCTGTCGGGGATATTAAGGTCTGTACGTCTTCGGATACAAAAGTAACTTTGCCTACACGCCTGCCTATGACCCCAAGCCCCACTCGCCTTATCACCTCACCCGACGACCGCGGCGAAGCTTTTAGCAATACAGCGCTCGATCTGTGCTCGTCGGAAGCATTGAATACGCCATTATCGAATAGCTTGTACCGATCGAAAACCACATCGACGTCCATACGATCGCAAGGCGCGTCAAAGTCCCGCACCCAGGACGCCAGTTTGCCCGGCGCTGGGCCATATTGAGGGCCTGTCAGACTCTTCAAGAACCCTTGTTCGCGACAAAGCATTGTGTAAGTAGCCTGAAGAAAAACCTCCTCTTTAGACAAAGTGTAATCCGGGGTGAAGAATCGGTCATCAACGACGCCCAACAGTCCGTAGACCTTGTCGCGCGGGTCCTCACACGCCCGAAACCCGTATACTACATGTTGTGTTTGTAGGTCGTGTCGCTTGAGCTTACCGCTGCCATCGCGTTTTCGATCATAATGAAGGCTCCGAGTCATGGTGCAGAAGTCCTTCAGAGCATTGATCATTGTGATAGGCATTTGTGATACGGGAGGATTGCAACATGGCTTCCAGGCATGTTGGTCGTAGTATAACCCGCAATCGGTGACCGTCTGGAGCGATGTCGTCCAGGTATCGAAGTACAAAGTGCCTGTCTTTGGTAAGATGGCTTCCTGTACGGTCCACAAGCGTGTCCACCAAGGGCTTCGATAGACAGCGAGGAAGCCTTCGCATATCAGATTGAAGTCGTCATCGGGCTTATAGACAGCTGTATCGGGGGCTTGGGGTTCGAAGCATTGCCATTCATAGACATGGCGACCACTCGCTAGCAAACGTACGATTTCGAATGGGTCCGCTCCTTTTGACTCGTCATCCGCTCCATCGCCAAGGCGACATCGCGAGGCATCGCAGCCTAGCCAAATCCGTACCTGGGCGCATCCGGAATATATCTTGCCCATAAGGGCCACTTGATGCGACCTCTCCGTCGTATCCAACTGGTTGATGCAAACAGCGTCTACCCACAGTGGAAGTTCGTTCTCGGAGTCGCGCATGTGCCGGAGCGCCTGCGCGAGGTTGGAGGTAACTTTGACCGCGACGCCATCGACCTCGATCAGCTTCGTGGCGTTGGGGTCGTCCCAGGTATATGACAGAGCGTCATAACGCGGCTTCTCGTGGAAGCTGACTGGCCGCAGGCTACACCGGATAGGCTCCCACGCGTTGCCAGCGTGCAGGCTGAGAATACGCAGGTACTCGCTCGCATGCGGTAAAGGCTTGTAAACAAGGTGGGCGGGGATTGGCTTGGCTTTGTTGGCGTACACGCCCATCGTGGGTGGTTGTTGCCTCAAGCCTCATCAAAATGGCAGCTTGGAGGGTCGCAGCTTACCGAGTGCTTCCTTCCGGCTACATCCTGCGTGCCTGCCAGGTCAACATGCAATAGCGAAGCGAGCCAGATCCGAGCATCAAATTATCTCAGCCATCTCATCCTCGAAAAAACCTTATCCGCCCACCCTTTGCTTAATCTTCCCCTACCCTGAAAAGCAAACGTCGAGATGCACGCATAAGCTTCCTCTCCCACAATCTTATCAATGCCCTCGCAGTCGCGATGCCGATCCCATTGTACCCCGCCTCGCCTAACAAACATCTTGTTCCAAAAGCAGTATCTTTCCCAGTGCGCACGCATCAGCCGACTCCCGTACCCCAGCGACAACAATGCGCAAGGCTAGTTCCCACGATACAGTTCACCCACCTGCAGGCCAAATGTGGCGGCCGACTAGCTTAATAAGACGGCAAGTCCGTCCCGCACCACCCGGCAAGCGTACCCCTTGCCTCGTCGCAACGCCAATAGGCCGTGCAGCCAGCAGGAACCTTGGGAGAGCGCCTGCGTTTGACATGTGCGACTGCGACTGCGTGCGGAAGCGATAAGAACAACATCAACAACTGCATCGACTTAAGGCGCGCGTCTGGGACGTTGGGAACCCGGACATTCCGAGCTATCTTTTTCGCAGCGGCTTGCAGCGTTATCATTAGCCCAGCCCTTATTCATCAACAGACCGACACCCTTATGCGCTGCGCGCCATCTATGAATTGAACCCGTCCGCAGCACCCAAAAATGGCCGACTTATCGCACACCCGAACGAACGACTCGATGATTAAGAACGCCGCGCATCTTTCGGAAGACGTCCCACCCGAAGACGACGAAGTAAGCGGGTCCTCTAACATGAGAATAGTCGACTTTGGAAGAGATGGTACCGCCGATCCCGAGAATGGAGTGGTGGATGAAGCGCATCAACAACAGCCGCCAAGACGCAAAAAGAGGAGGTTCGGACTGGGGAAGAAGAAAGAGAGTTATAGCCATACGCATTACAAGGTTTACAAGAGACGGTGGCTTGGGCTGGGCCAGTTGGTGTTGTTGAACATTGTTGTTAGTTGGGATGTAAGTTGACACCTGCCACCGCTCGCCCGTTCCGTTGTTTGCTTCTGCGGGTGTTGCGAAGGGGTCTTCCGTTCCGGACTTTGGGCATGGCCCTGCGTTGTCGATCGATGGTGTTGGGACAACATTGCATGAACATCATTCTTGGGCACCAAGAAACTGCGAAGC
This sequence comes from Alternaria metachromatica, assembly GCF_023757995.1. Lineage (NCBI taxonomy): Eukaryota > Fungi > Ascomycota > Dothideomycetes > Pleosporales > Pleosporaceae > Alternaria > Alternaria metachromatica. The sequence continues at coordinate 65,614 of NW_026055501.1, forward strand.
ATGAACATAGCTAACACACAACATAGTGGCTGACATTCGCCCCCATATCAACAACCTCATCGCAATACTTCAGAGTCCCGGAATCTTCCATCAACTGGCTGTCAACCGCCTTTCTCTTCTCCTTCGCCGCAACATGTCCATTAACGATTTACTTGCTCCACCGTGGCCCCAAACCATCCATCATCGCCGCATCCATCTTGCTGCTGATCGGCAACTGGATCCGGTATGCGGGTACCAAGACCAATATCTTCCCTGTAGTCATGGTGGGCCAGATCTTGACGGGACTGGCGCAGCCGTTTGTGCTCGCGGCGCCTACCCGGTATAGCGATATGTGGTTTACTGAGGGAGGAAGGATTGGAGCGACGGCGGTGGCGAGTCTAGCGAATCCCTTTGGAGCGGCGGTAAGTAATGACGCGGGAAGAAGAGAGGAAACGATGGCTGACAAGACATAGCTTGCATCTCTTATTAACCCGTTCTTGGGTGACGTACCGACTACGGTGTTGATAGTATCAATCATCGCAACGGTAGCATGCCTCCCGGTACGTCTTCCCACACCTCCAGTCAACCTTCACAACATATCTGACTAACACCACACAGTCCTTCTTCATCCCCGCGGCCCCACCAACACCCCCCTCGGCTTCCTCTGTCATCTCCAAAACGTCAATCATGACCTCCCTCAAGCACATGCTACGCACCCCGGCCTTCTACCTCGTCTTCTTCACCTTCAGCGTCTACACCGGCTTCTTCAACGCCTTCACTTCGCTGCTAAACCAGATCCTGTATCCATACGGCTACACCGAAGACGAAGCGGGTATCTGCGGCGCGGTGCTCATCGTTGTCGGACTGGTAGCCTGCGCCATCACTTCCCCCATCATAGACCGCACACACGCCTACCTGCTCGGCATCAAGATCCTCTGCCCCGTGCTATCCGCAGCTTACCTAGCGATGATATGGGCGCCGCAGACGAGAACGATTGTCGCGCCCTATGTGCTCGGTGCTGTCTTAGGCGCATGTTCATTTTCGCTGCTTCCGATCGCGCTGGAGTACCTAGTCGAGATCACTTTCCCAGCTAGTCCAGAAGTCTCCTCTACAATCTGCTGGGTCGGCGGACAAGTCTTCGGCGGCATCTTCATCGTCATCATGAACGAGCTCAAAGACGGAAGACCCGTGGATCTTGATGCTGTACAAGATGCGGGCAGGGATGAGGCTACGGGTGGGAATAGGCCGCCTGGACATATGCTCTGGGCGCTGGTCTTCCAGGCCGTGGTTTGTGCGGTGGTTCTGCCACTGCCGCTTTTGCTGGGTGTGAAGCGACTGGGCCTCGCTAGTAGAGAGGGAAGGCTGAAGAAGGATGTCGATGGCGATAGCGTTGTTGTCGCGGAAGAGGGGTCTGGCGAGGGCGTGCAGGGACACGAGCAATGACTCCTTGGGGACATGGATTCTGGTGACGATTACGAGGATGATGACGACGACGACTAGGGTTTCTTTATAGGGCTGGGTTTTCTTACCTTGTCTTTTCGGGTTTATCTTGGGTGGGGAACTGGTTTCCTTGGTTCGTCTTTTTCATTATAATTGTAAACGGGATTCATGTCCGCGTATAGCGTATGACCAACACATTTCTTTGCTTCAGTCATGATGTTGTGCAATGTCTTGATTTGGATCGGGAGATAGAAGTACAGTGATATTCTAAACACGACTCTAATATGTACAGTCATCCACGCATTTGACATGTCTTGATGCTTGCATTCATTCCATTCCGAAAAGGCTACGTTCTTTCTACTTGTCGTGTACCAACATTGTTTTGGTATTCGCTTGTAAGAGGACGAGGATCGGCGGGGGTCGGGTCTGTTTACTTGAGCTGGGCGAAGAGCTTGGGGGCGGCGCATTGGGATGCGCAGTGGGCGAGGTGGAAAACTGGAGGTGGGTTAGAGGATAGGAAGGTGATGGAAGTGGACTGTTGACGTACATTCTTCAACGCAGTCCTCGCTGGCCTTGCCGTCGTTCTCGATCTGGCCTGTTACCCGTTGGGCGCACTCGTCGTAGTGGTGCTTGGGACCGTGGCATTCCTTGGACTCGGCGCATTCTGCATGAGATGGTTAGTTATGGTTCCGTCTGCGGTGGCGCTGTGTGTCTGGTATCGGGCCATGTCGGATACGGTGGGCTTCTTATCGACACGTCCGACCAAAGCCGAAGCCCCCGAGACACGCAATTGATCTCTCAAGGCCGCTGGATTGCCATTTTCGTAGTCCGGGATAACTCACCCTGCTCAAGCTTCTCCTTTGGGTCGGGCTCCTCCTCGTCCTCTTCCTCCTCCTCAGGTTCATCTTCGTCATCGCCGCTCGGCTTGTGTCCCTGCTCGCCCGAGTCGCCGCCCTTCTTCGCATCCTGCTTGTTGACCTCGGCCTCGTCGCCGCTCTCCTCGTCGGTGCCGGAGGCGGGCGTCTGGGTGCTGGTGCCACCTTGGACGGGCGGTTGGCCCTCGGCGTCGGCCGAGGGGTGGGAGAAGGTCTCCCAGACGTCGGAGAAGAAGTCGGTGATACCCATAATGGTGGCTCCGGGGCAATTGGGGGTCCTCGAGTGTGGGTGCGGGTGGTAGCGGAGGGTGTTGGGCGATGGGAAACGAGAGCTGCGAGAGGTGTCATGCCGGGATCGCGAAAATGGGCGGCGCACGGGCCAGCGAAATGGTTAGCGGCGTCATGTAATTCTGAGGGCTCTCAGTGGTCTCTTCACTGCGCGATCACATCCGCCGTGTCTTCCCTCAACAATGTGGTTTTGTATCGTAGAAGAGACATGACTAGTTTCTATGCTTCTTGAACGCCTCCTCCACGCTAACTCCGTATCCCACGTCCGCAATCACCTTCTCGTCCGCCTCGATCAGCTTTGGTAATAGATCGAGCAGTTCGTCTACCTTGCCCTGTGGCACCGCGACCACGCCATTCTCGAAAGGGTCAATCATGATGATGTCGCCGGCTTCGACCACCGTCTCGCCGATTCTCACGGGCACATTGTGTGCATGAAACTTAGTCTCGGCTCCCGCGCCGATGACAGACGTCGCTTTGGACCAGATGGGCAGCTGCGTCTGATTCAGCGCAGTAATGTCCCGCACCCGACCGTCGACCACGATACCCTCTGCACCGAGATGCTGCATGCGAGCCGCCATGATTCCTCCGACGACTGCGCACGACTGTCCTGGAGGCTGGCTGATGACTACAATCGTGCCGCTCTCAGTGTAGTCCGCGTAGGGCCGGGAGTCTGTGAGATTGGAAGCTGGAATGCTATCCGCCATCTTGGGAGGGTTTGGGAAAGACTTGGTCGCTTTCGGAATCATGAGGAAGGTCGATGCGGGCGCGAGGACCTTCTTAAGCTCAGGCTTGGGGATGCTGGCTGTGTGAAGCAGCGGCCCTGACAAGGTTAACAGGTGATGTGACACGATGTCTTCAATTGATCGTACTGATATCAGCGAGGAAGCCCGCGCCAGGTACGTGTAGCTTCAATAGCCCATCAGCGAGCTGTGAGAGATTAGCTGCACGTCTTGGCGTGGAGAAGGTAAGCGTACATCGCATGCTGCGTATTCGTACAGCTTCTTCCATTTTGGTGATGCCATTGCTGTGATTCTGTAATATGGAACGCGAGACAATGTATATGATCTAGACATGCAGCGCGACAAGCTATGAGGCTCTTTACCCCGCCGGCCGAGGTGCGCCGCAACTATGGAAACTATGTCTTCTCCAACATGGAACTAAACGGCCCTGGGTGTCGCACACGTGTCTTCAGCTGTAGACTTCTCAGTCAATCGGACAGTCGAGATTGATCGGTTGCACATACTTCCTCTACGTCATCGGCCAATTGCATTAAGCCCTAGGGCGCGTCACAGAAGTAGACGCTGCTGTAGCATGCTGCACGTAAAGAGACGCGATAACGCAAATGCAGAGTAGCCTACAAGATGATTATGTGATAGCCGTGGCGGTGAATATGAGCCAGATGGTGGCGCAAGGTCGAGTTCCGCCGTATCGCCAAGACACGACAGATGCAAGGGTCTCGGAACTTAGATGCATCTCAGCACTGGCCCCTTCTGCCACTTTCCATAGACGTGACGACCAGCTTTCCGTGGCCTCTCGCCGCCACGCCCAATCCACCGCCCACGCGCGCCTATTCCTTTTCTTTCATCGGGTACTAGACACAGTCTTTGCGGCTTCTGCGCTGCGCATTCTTCACCATGGCCCTCCACGCGGCCGGCGCTGCCCAGGTGCGTTTTGCCACGAGTTCCGACATCGCGTCATTGAACCCCTACTGACTTGGATATAGAAAGTCGCTTCTGTCACGTCGCAACTGTCGCCCACCATGTCTACCGTCCTGCGCTCCCCGTGGCACGCCCTGGGCCGCATGCCCACGGCTGCCGGTGTCAGGCAGCTCACTACCGCATCTTCGTCTTCATGTTCAGGTAAGTCGCAATGAGGCACAGTCGGAGCACAACACTGACACTCTGCAGTACCGCGCGTCGGACTATGCAATCCCCTCGCCCTGACATCGCCCGTCGCTGCCCTCAGGGCCCGCCAGTTCTCTTCCATGTCGCGCAACGGCCCTCTCTCGCACCTCCGCCAGCTGACCAAGCCCGGCATGCTCGGCCTCAGCCTCGTACAACAGCGCTCGCTCTTCGGTGGTCCCTCTCAGGAACAACTTGCTCGGCTCGAACAGGCTGCTAATGCCAACCCTACGAGCGCCTCCGCCCAGGCTTCCTTCTACTCGGCTCTTCTGCGCGGCAACTACCACCAGATCATCATCGACCGGTACAACACAGGACGCTTCGCCACCAACTCTACAATTGACAAGATGTACAACAACGCCCTGGCAAAGACGGGACAGGACGGCGGCGAACACTCAGGGCTCACTGCGAACCAGCGCCAGGCTATCACCCAGGCCATCGGCGCAAACGCTGGCGGTGCTCAGGTCGCCAAGACCAGGGGCGGCGCTGGCGTCAAGGCCGACCCCGTCTACGTCGTCGTCGAAGAGTCTCTGATGAATGTCATCTTTAAGTGGGTCCGCTGGATCTGCGGTTTCGCTTTGGCTGCCTACGTCTCCCTGATCCTCATCACTCTCTTCGTCGAGACCAGCGGCGTCCTCAAGAAGGGCGTTGGCGGTAAAGAGAACGCCGAAGTCCGCCCCGAGCAGCAGAACACTCGCTTCAGCGATGTCCACGGTTGCGACGAGGCCAAGGAGGAACTCACCGATGTCGTCGACTTTCTCAAGAACCCCGACAAGTACAACAAGCTCGGCGGCAGACTCCCCAAGGGTGTACTCCTAGTTGGCCCTCCTGGTACTGGTAAAACTCTGCTTGCTCGTGCTTGCGCAGGAGAGGCCGGTGTTCCCTTCTTCTACATGTCCGGTTCTGAATTCGACGAAGTTTACGTTGGTGTCGGAGCCAAGCGTGTCCGCGAACTCTTCACTGCTGCTCGAGGCAAGGCGCCTGCCATTGTCTTCATCGACGAACTTGATGCCATAGGCGGAAAGCGCAGGTCGCGCGACGCCAGCTATCACCGCCAGACCCTCAACCAGCTTCTCAACGATCTCGACGGTTTCGACCAAAGCAGTGGTGTCATCTTCATTGCTGCCACCAACCACCCCGAGTCTCTCGACGAAGCCCTGCTTCGCCCCGGACGTTTCGATCGTCATGTCCAGGTTGAACTCCCTGATGTAGGTGGCCGACTGGCTATCCTCAAGTACCACACTCAGAAGATCCGCCTCTCTCCCGATATCGACCTTTCTACCATCGCCCGTGGCACACCTGGATTCTCTGGTGCCGAGCTAGAGAATGTTGCCAACTCGGCAGCTATCCGCGCTTCTAAGATTCAGGCAAAGTTCGTCTCTCTCGACGATTTGGAGTGGGCCAAGGACAAGATTAGCATGGGCGCAGAAAGGAAGAGCCGCTCCGTACCGCTCAAGGACAAGATTCACACCGCCTACCACGAGGGTGGCCATGCGCTCGTCGGTCTCTACAAGCCTGGCTTCAACGATCTACACAAGGCGACTATTCTTCCCAGAGGTCACGCCGCCGGTATCACCTTTTTCCTTCCGGAAGAAGAGGGCCATCACACTCGCAAACAATACATACGCCAACTGCAGGTCTCTCTGGGCGGCAAGATTGCCGAAGAGCTTGTATATGGAGAGGAGAATGTATCCACCGGAGCTTCTAGCGACATTTCCAACGCAACAAGGATAGCCTACATGATGGTCACTCAGTGCGGTTTCTCAGAGAAGCTCGGCAACGTCGACTACAAATCTAATTACGAGATGGTCGCACCCGAGACCAAGCGAATCATCGACGACGAGGTGCGAAAGCTGATCGATGAGGCAAGAAAGGATGCGAAGGAGCTGCTGCTGTCGAAGCGCAAGGAGCTTGACAGATTAGCCGATGCGCTTGTGCAGTACGAGACGCTGGACAAGAAGGAGATCATGAAGGTCATCAAGGGCGAGGACCTCCCAGGCCGGCTGAAGGCCTTGCCTGACGCGCCCATCAAAATCCCAGATAACCCACTCCCCACGGCGATAAGACCAAGGGGTGATGGTGGTGATGGCCCAGAACCTCCCGCTCCCATACCTGCGTAGTTAGCGGGATGGGAATGATGAATGTGCATAAAAGCACGTTGTTTATGAGGTGAATGGCGTTCGTTCGACCTCTTCCCTCTCGTTGGAGGGTTTCGCTTCATTGGTCATGTACAATATTAGGAATACTTTAGCTTAGCGAATAGAGCGAGCTATTGACCATAACGAGCTATGGATTGTGGTGAGAGCCGTATGTGGAGATGATGGACAGAAAGAGGTAGACTGATGAAGTAAGACAGCAACGAGGAATGAGAATAGACACATCAACACAAGCAGCTTGTCATTCAGATGAAGCTACCGTGTACGCTATTGAGGGTCCTACGCTCCAACTTTCGTGAATCTAACCAGGTAATCGCGACTGCAATTCATTCACTCATGTCGCCAGTGTGAAGATCAGCTTTCACCCGGCAATGGCCAGATGAGCAGTGGCGAGCCTCTGAGCCCAGTGCTCTCTACACGTACTCTCAAAGGTCGCGAAACAAGGACAACCTACTATGTACCTCCGAGCTTTGGCAATCACTGCAGCCAACTCAACTTCCTCACGGTCACTTCTACGGCTCCAGCCCCGTACTTCTTTTCGGCCTTGGAATTACAACATGGCCAGCTCCCGTAACAATAGGACTGCAACTTCGACATCGCGGAACATCACCGGCATTGTCGACACGTACGCGTCACCGACTATGGGCTCATCACCAGCAGAATACTCGCGGCGGTCATATGATCCTATTCTGAGCGGTCGTGGACATGGTGATGTCAGCATGTCTTCCTCACCATCACCATCGCCATACCCCCTTTCAAACTCCAGGCGAGCCAACCTCCATCAATCAACATCCACGCATTCAGGCTACCTCGACCGCGCCCAACTTTTCGGTCGCACGCCTATCCAACAAAACACACGTCGCGCCCGCCCTCCTTCAACCTCGAACGAACGAAACATACGAAAGCGTTCGTCGCGTACCCCTACTGGCGAGTGGGCGGAAGCCGGTCTTCCTGAACCACCTATCGAGGCGAGTAGGGTTAGCTTGGAGAATGCTGAGGGTTTGGTTTGCACACCCACCGGTATCACCACCTTGGACGTCGAAGAAGACACGCCAGGTCGCTTTTCACCCTCAGCGCAATTGCCTGCGACTTGCAAGACTTCGCCTGCGGAAGATGCGTTAAGGGAGCAGTTTGAGAAGGGTAGGGTAGAGCTGGCTAGGAATCTTGCGTGGCGAAGTAGTTCGAATGGGAAGTCGAAGTGCGCTGGCAGGAGTTTTGATACGAATCGTGAGGGGTGTGTGTCTCCTAAGACGCCGACAAATGTTTCTGAGGACGAGGAGAGCGAGTTTGGGTATGTAGATCCGGCGAGTGTGCGGGATGTTCTTGCGCGGGTGAAGGCGAGGGAGGCGACTGGACGTACTCATTCGCTCTTCGATAGTTCGCAGCATATAAGAAACCGCGATGAGCCGAGCGAAAGCTATTTCGACGTCGGCATTCCGCGCCGCAATAAGAATGCACTCTTCGCCGATTCACCGGATGCAGACATGGCTTTGCCAAAGCTTCCGGATCGCCGTGTCTTTTCGCTAGTCGAACCGCCGCCGATGAAGACACCAACTCGGAAGCGTCCATCCCCAGTGAGCAGTCGAGCTGAGCTCTCGTTCTCGCCCATCTTAGCTGCTATCGACGTAACTCCCCGGCCAACGAGCCACGATCTCGCTATCACGCCCGTTACCACCCACCTCACTCTCAGCACCATCACGATAACATTATCCCAACCGCCTACTCCTCCACGTAGCCGCACCGGTCTCACCTTCTCACAAGCAACCGCGATAATCTACGGCTGCATGACCATAACAGCATCACACCAAGCGCTTCTTGGTCTAGGCGGCGACATCGCTGCTATGGACTTGATCATAGGTCTATTCGGCGCTTTCCTTCTCGGCCTTGCTATTTGTGTAGTTCTGAAAATGCTGCTCGGTGCTAGATTGCGACGCGTACCTAGGGACGTTCTGCGATAGTGTGGGCGGGCATGGGGTTTTGCACGTCAGGCTTTTTGAGAGGGGGTTGGGCATGGGGTTTGACAGCGCCGCGGTCAGAGGGAAGGTTGTCATTTGACCGGATAACGAGTTGCTTTAGCCATGTATAGGGGCATGATGTAGATATGGGGATTGATGCGCACTACGGTATAGTGAGTAGCTATGTAAGTTTCATGTTGATCGTTGATATCATTCCGTACCAAACCAATAGCCTCTCATGATGTGCGTGGATATATCCATGTGAACACCAAGATTTTCGCGACCATCACTCCACTCCGCTCAATAACCCTTCACCAAAATTTCATGCCGGTACCACATCCACATCCTCCCTCCCTCCCCCTCTCTCCATCCCCAATCGCCCCTACGTCCTCCTCCTCCCCTCCTCCGCCTCCCGATCCCCCATCAACGACTCATCCGCATCTCCATACTCCATAACGCGCCTGCGCGCCTCCCTCGATATCGCGTCGCTCTCCTCTTGGACACGGCGCCGCTCCTCTTCCGCCCGCGCCTCGATAAGATCCTGGACGTAAATCGTGGCGTCGGTGAGCTTGGTGATGATGAAGTTGGCGATTGCACGGGGGGAGCCGGGGCCGTTGCTGTCCATTGTGTGGAAGAGATGGTGCTGGAGAATGTGTTGGGTGAGTGGTAGTGGGAGATGGAGGATATGGGGGATATCTGAAATTAAGTGGTTTAGAGAGTGAGATTTTGAGGGGTTAGAATAAGGAAGGCTTGAGGATGTATGGTGGTTGGATTTTATTGCGGCGATGATGTGTATAGAAAGAGGTGAATTGTGCCTTCACCTGCTTCCCATGGTACGTGGTGGACCCTTATCCGCTTTCCACGTTGATATGTCCAACCTGCTAATGTGTCGCTTCGCGAAGTTCACTACCGCATTCACATTCCTTTCCAGCCCTGGAATGCGCCCGCTAACCTTCACTCGTTGCGCTGTCCAGAATTGGTGGCCACTTAAGCGCATTACTGACAGGTTGAGACGAGCGTTACCCTTCATTTCTTGTTATACATCCTCTCCGCTCTTAAAACACCATAGCCCCACCATCAACAATGATATCCGTCCCATTAATATACCTCCCCGCATTACTGCACAGCAGCACCAACGGCCCCGTAAGCTCCCACGGATGCCCCATCCTCCCCATCGGATTCCTATCATTCCAACTCTTCCGCGCCCTAATCAATCCATCGCCATCATTCAATATCGTATCCATATACCCCGGGCTTAGGCAGTTCACCCTGATACCATAGCTACTCCACTCCGCCGCCAAACTCTTCGCCAGCGACAACAGCGCTGTCTTTGAAGAATTATACGCGCATTGCGGCTGTGGGTAATTCGTGTGATGCGCGGATATACTCGCCGTAAATGTAACACTACCCCCCGTCCCCTGCGCACGGAATTGCTTCGCAACAGCCTGTGCACACAAGAACGACCCCGTAAGATTGATATCGTGGGTGCGCCGCCATTCATCCGCCGCCATCTCAATCGCATGTGTGCAGCCTACGACGCCGGCGAAACAGCAGAGCATGTCTATGCTACCGAGTACCTTGACAGTGCTTTCTACGGCTGAAGCAATGGCTTTCTCGTCGCGTACGTCGACGGCTTCGGTTATGATGCGCGCGTGGGGGAACTTGGAGTGCAGTTTCTTGACGCTTTCGAAGGCTTGGTCGGGGTTCATGTCCCAGAGGGCGAGGCCCGTGGCGCCGTGTTCGAGGAGGGCGGCTGCGGCTTCGAGGGCGAGGGTGCCGGCGCCACCGGTGACTGTGGTGATGGTGGTTAGTAAGATGGTCTTGGTGTGTGGGGTGTGGATGGGGATGGGTATGGAGATGAAGAGGGCGAGGTTACCCTAAAGGCGTTCACGTACTGATCGCATTGCCCTTGACCTGGAACCTATACTGCGCTCTCTCTGCCGTAGACAAGTTCTCTGGTGGTGGCTTGGGTGCTGTGAGAGGGTTGTCTGCTGTTGACAGGGTCATCTCTGGGAGCTGTCGGTTGACGAGCGCGGCGCGGTCTTCTGCGTCTCCTGCCATTTTGATTGGATTGCTGCGTCGATGAAGTTGAATAGAGTGTTCAACGTGTTTCCTGGTGAATTGGGGTCTTGATACGCGGATTGGGCCTTCTTATGAACGCGTTCGGACGACTGAGGTCCGTTGTTCGGAATGTTGGTGGAGCGCGCCCAGCTCGAACATGACGTCGGAAAGGATCCGCCCCACTGCAGCGAGTGAGGAAGGTGTGCCGAGCGCGGGGTGAACTGCGACACCACAATCTTCATTTCCACGGTGTTGATGTGCGACCATCAAAACCTCATCAATGCGCCTCGGCGACTCGTTTGCAGCAATAATGTGTTAAGACTCACCATTCCCACAAGTCGCGATGTGCGCATCTGATCCGATCTAGCAATTCCACACAGCGCAACGTGTGGCGCGACTACCCACTAAAAAGTGAATGTCTTGGTCAATATGGTCGCTCAGTACCGGTGTTCTCTTTCACCCAAGACCTATAATAATCGTAAGCCGGATTTAATCACCTCTATCATGTGCTTCCTCCAAATGTATGAGACCCCACTCAACGGCATTCTTCATTCCAATCAGCTCAACCATGAAATACTCATCGCAACCAACTCCGTCAACCCTCGAAAGGGACTTCGGACCGGAATGGTCCGACCGCCTTCGCACAACTATCCCGTCCAACTCAGAGCTGATGATTGTCGAACAAGAAGCATGGAAGGATCAAGCTCATTGGAGGGACAACGACTCAGCTACCCCGAGACCTGTTGACCCATGGAGGTTGATAACTCCACCGGGGACGCCTGGGAAAGAAGATGAGTATTTAAGAAAAGTGGCGGAAGATGGCTTTACGCTCGAACAGAAGTACGATGCCGCGAGCTGGGCGCTTGTCAAACACGATTACAACTTCGAAGCTTTCGAAAGAGTCAAAGCGCATCGATTGCGCTGTAGTCTGGAAACGCAGAACTTCGCGAAAAGGATCGTGTGGTATGTCTTTTTGGCTGTCCTGCTCCATGGTATCTGGACGCACTGGAACGAGTCTGAGAAGCGCGGTACGTGCGATTGCCATTGTCCTTACTGTATCACAACAGTGGATTGATGTTATGGGTTTGCTGGAAGGAGCCGGATGAAGCGAGCCCGTGTATGCGACATTCTCTCAAGCATACCATAAGCCGACCGTGATGTCAGAAAGCTGTGTGCTGGTAGTTAAATAAACGACAAAACTGCTGTATGCGCGTATAACAAAGTATCAATTCGCCGTGATAGCTCATAGATACGTCCTTGACAGCAACTCCATCCATCACCGCGCAGCGCGCGATGCAGCTAAGATGCGGGGTCTCCACATCGTACCTTCCGCTAATGATAGCTTGATCTGCATCATGAAAACGAACGACTACCCAGCTGATCAACGCTTCTTGATCATGACCAGCAGGTCCGGGGTTTTATCACATATCTATTCGCGACCCTCTCCGACCACGTCCAATGGCAAATGAAGATGGTCTGGTAAGACGCGGTACGAAAAGAGCAAGAACGCGGCACGGGTCAGTACGATCAAGTCAAAAACACACCACGACAACAACCACAAAATCCTAACACACACCCCCCAGCTGCACCAACTGCAAAGTAAAAAGACGCAAATGCGATGAAACGAAACCCACATGCGGTCGCTGCAGCAGCAAGAACGAAAAATGCAACTGGGCTTCTCGCCTCGCCTTCCGGGCCGAGAATGCTCTAGGTGTCGGGCCATCATCGCTGCATCGCTTGCCAGGACGACCGCCAGCGCGATTCAAGATCAAGGATGTGACGGAGGAAGTTATACGCGACTATCAGCATTACGATCCAGTAGTGGACGACCTTGATGTAGCGGACCGATTCAATCATGATGGTCAGACTCCGCCTTCCAACACCATATCGCCATCCACAGCCGACAACGAGCATGTACCATCGCATCAAGCTCACGCTCACCCGTATTGGCAGCCGAACACGCCTTTCTCGGCTGCGGAAGATACTATAAACCCTCTCCAACCGACCCAGTATATTCCTCTACCCACGCCTGGAGATATCGAATCTATCTGGCACAGTCCGGGCACTACTACGTATCTAGACGACAGCGTCTTCCTACCAGGTTCAGCGTATCTCGATGCGCATTCCACGTTCCGGAGTCATTTGATACAAGAAGTGAGATCTAATGTGCCGACTCGAGAGGTTACACCGGATGCTGCGCGTGTTGGACTGGGCTGGGGAGGGGTGCAAGGAAATTATGCTGAAGATGCAGCGAGGCATATTGGGGAAACCTCTCTTAACACCCCACACCTCAACGAGCCAGAAACGCCAAACATCCCGCCACCCCAGCTGTCCGCAGAGGAAGAATTTGAACTCTGGAAAAACTGGCTCGACGAAGTAGCACCCTGGATCGATAAATTCGACCCAGAGCGCCACTTCCAACGCACACTACCCATCATGGCGCGGTCGCACGATCACTTGCGGTACTCGATGCTCGCTCTCTCAGCCCGGCAAATAGAGCGGAAGAACAGCAGTAAACATACCTCGCGTAGTCTAGCTCTGTATCAGACAGCCATTCAACTCGTCCTCCCACAACTACACACCCGCAGCACGCCGGTAATAGCATCATGCGTCGTGCTATGTGTGTTGGAGATGCTGAGTAGTTCGGCGAAAGCGTGGCATCAGCATCTAGATGGATGTGCGCATTTGCTGGAAGCTGTGGGGATTAATGGGTTTAGCGGTGGTGTTGATCAAGCGCTGTTTTGGTGCTTTGCTCGCATGGACGTCTGCGGCGGGCTCATCGCGTCGTCTAAAACGCTCATACCGGTGGAGCACTGGGCTTCATCAGGGATGGGTCTCGATGCCGACGTGGACCGTTTCCGTTCCGTGGGCGACTACAACGTCTACGCATGCGAAGCCGTGTATCTCATTGCCCAGATTCTCGACCTACTTTCTTTCCATTCAAACCTAGCCGGTCGCGTGGGCGCCACACCACGCTTGTCCACAGACACAGATGCCGCGTACTCTGCTCGTTGGACAAGACTCTGGCACCACATCTCAACATGGTACACCACGCGCCCCGCAGAAATGCTCCCAATTTCCTATTTCACTCCACCCACCACCCCCTTCCCGCGTCTCCTCTACAGCAATCCCGCTGCCATGTCCGGCAACCAACTCCACCACACCGCTTGCATACTGATGCTCCGCCACAAACCTCCCAACACCACCGTCGCACCTAAACCCAACTCAATCTTCTGGCACGCAAGACAGATCTGTGGGATCTCGATTAGCAATGATGATCATGCTGCGTGGACGAATGCGATCCAGCCGCTGTGGATTGCGGGACAGTGGATGAGCCATGAGAGTGAGCAGAAGGCGATTTTGCAGCTGCTGGAGAAGATTGAGAGACTTTCGGGGTGGAGTACGAAGTGGAGGGCGGAGGATTTGAAGGAGTTTTGGGGGTAGTGGAGAGTAGTTGGGATGAGGCTGCGGTTCAGCCTGGTCTTCTACAGTATGTGTGGTGGCGGTGTTACGCGAGGCCTTGGAGTGCTTGCCGCTGGAGGCGCATTTGATATCCCCGACGGGTGAGGCTCCCAATCATGTTCGATGACCTTGGAGGCAGGAATTCAGCTTTCGAAGCTGAGTGTCCAGTCGTGAACGTCTCTCGTGTTCGCGGGCTTGGCGGCATCTTCTGGCCCCCCCTGTTCAGCCTCGTAGCCTGGTCTATCATGTTAAAAGCTTTGCTGTTGCCAGATGTTGCGACAGTCTAATCCATATCCGCATAGCCTTGTTATAAGTCGAATCCGCCGAAATGGGCAACAGCTTTGGTTTCTTGAGGGGTGAAAGTGGAAGCGGGTTCCAGTTTAACGTTGTGGAGGCCTGCAAGGCTGAGGATGTGGACCTCGCTCAGGCTTGTAGCCTGACGTTCGGCGCGGATCACGACTTAGTCTCGATTGGCAATGTTACGAGAGGAAGAATGGTGCCGCAGCCTGGTATAGCTGGAATCGGAGTAAGTCAAGAAGATGATTCGCAGACATTGTGCTGACATAGCTAGATATGGATCGCGATGGTACTGTTCTTCGTCGTTGTCGTAATCTCCTTGATGTTCGTCTTCATCGAGCTCTGGTTCAGGGCAGATGTCTCGTAAGTATATCGGAGTGTAGGTTGTCGAACCAGACTAATCGTCGACGCACATAGTCAATTTGGCAGCGCCTTCGCAAGCTTCCGAGACAAACCCAACAACAAGACTCCCGAGAATCCGAACGCGGATCCGACATGGAAAGATAGAGTGCGCGCAGCTGGCCGAACATTCGTCTTGGGTGTGGCAGACACCCAGACCATCTTCGTCGGAGCTTTCCTTCTCGGTTTTGCTGGCCGGAGCAAGTGTAAGCTGACAAGCTATCACTTTACGGTCGCCGTCAGCCAGATGATGATCGCTCTGTCTGTCCTCACCTTCTCCATCGCGCTGGTGCGAACCTATTGGCGAAACCCACTTGCTGCCGCTTTTCGACTAATTCTCTCGGTTGGGGCCTTTGTCGGTGTCGGATTGACCATCTTCAGGGAAGCCAACTATGCTCCGTATGGCGCGCTTGAACATTCGAGCAAAGACAGCGCCATCCTCCTCCCAGTAGCATGTATGCTAGAAATGGACCTGAGATCAGCAGCAGAAGAGCAAGCGCGTCAGAACCAAGCCAATCTCGGTTTCGGAAACGCAACAGCGTGGCCACCCGAAAGATTCATGTATATCGTCCTCGGCGTCGCTTTCCTCGCCGCCCACATCTCAGTCCCCATCCGTTTCGCCGAATCCAGAGACCGCGCACCGAAAGTCTGGACGGAGAAACGCGCTTTCGTCACCTTGATCTACTGGATCTTGGTGTTGCTCACACCCATCGTCACGTCGATGTTCTGCTGGTTCCGCGTGTACACGATGCGCGTGTGGGTAGCTGGGTCAGGGTGGATGGAGGATCCGAATACGGAGATGATAGTGTGGGATTCGGGACAGTTGATTGCTATGGGTGTGCTTATCACGGTTATTATGAATGTGCTTACTGAGGCGAAGGAAAGGGAGAAGAAAGACGCGAAGAAGAGGAGTGATGGAAGGGATGGAGAGGCGGGAGTGGAGTTGCTGCCGACTGCGTATCGTGGGTATGAGTGTTAGGGTGCCTGATAAATCCTCTCACACGTTTAGACAATGGTAGCGAATTGTAGCCGAAATTGTGACTAGACGACCCATAATCGAGCTCTCTCAGCATCGTGTCGGTTTTTGCGCGTCGTTAAAAGCAGCTTTTGTTTGCGCATGAATTGTGACATCGTGTTGGTGATGGTGAAGGGTGGGCGCGTCGCGATTTCAAAGCGCGATGACGGCACCAGAGTGCACGGACTCTCGGAGGTTGCGGCGATGTCGACCACTGTATGGTTGTCTCCATTACCACGACCATCGCCGCCCACGACACGCAGAACCCGGTCGAAGGCCTTACGTAGCTTGCGCCTTCTATATACGAATCACGACGCCGAGTGCACCTCTTTCCCTACGGATGGGCACACCACCACATCGCCCCCAACTGATCGCTGCCTTGGCTGGTGCCGTGTGCTTTCACTATTACCGTTATACAGCGACATATTCACACCTAATCTAATACTTCCCCTGCAGACCGACCGACCACCGAAAGTGTCAGACCCTATCTAAACACATTTACCCTACACATACACCGATTCGACGTCTCGCATTGGCCTCTTCAACGCCCCGCCACCATGTTCACGAGCTTCACCGGCAACACGCGAAAGGCGCGCCAAGTCAACCTCGGCGGCAAGAAGACGAACCCCTTCGGCCCTCCCGGCTCCGGCGCCGGGTCACAAGCCGCCCTCGACCGCGCACAGCAAGAGCGAGCGCAACGGCAGCGGGAACGAGACACGCTCAATGCGGCCAAGCGGATACAGAAAGTATGGCGGGGTCACTCTGCCAGGAGAGATGTGGCTGACGAGCTACGGGGCGCATGGGACCGGGTAGAAGAGGCGAATGGCTCTTCGAGGACGGCGACATATGACTCGGAGGAGGAGGCTCTTGCCCAACTACAACGGCTGCTCCGATTCGCTTCTTCACGGAGCGATGACGACCTTAGACGGATACAGCACTATGCATCGCGGCAGATGGAGACAGTCAAGAAGTTGGGCATCACATCAAGCGGGCCGTGGCCGTGGGCATATCTAAGGCTGGAGCGTATCCTTCTCGTGGCCATAGAGCGGCAGCTTCAGAAGCACGCGCCGATGCAATGGAATCAGGTTGGGGCCTCTCTCACCGTTTTACAGTTCCTCGCCGACCAGATACCCGCCGAAACGTCCCAGAATGCCGAGCATTACTACCGTACTCTTGCACGCGTCGTGTCCACCTTCACCCCAACCCTCGAAACGCAGAGCGAAGGATCGGAGATAAGTGACACCATAGTCAGGGCAGCCCTCTCGCCGATGACGCGGGTGACTGGCTACACACTGGACGCTTATGAGGCTTTCGGTATACACTTCCTGACCCTTCCACTATTGGGCTCGGACTCCACGTCACCACCATTGCAAAAGTTCCGCGACTCGCTCGCTGACGCCATCAACTACAAGCTACTCGCAAACGCATTGGCGACACTTTCCAAAAGGGCAGGACTGCAGAGCAAATCCGAGCTGAAGAACACATCAAGTAGACTGCGTTTACTGGGAAACTTTATCTACTTCCACCGCTACGCCCACAACTTCGACACTCCCGAAGCCTACGCTGTCCACAAAGATTTTGTAGCCGTCGTATCGGTTCTGTTGAACTCCCTGCCAATCAATATTGTAGATGATGATCATCCAATCGCCGAGCTTTCCGAAGACGACGGTGCCGAACAAGACTCCAGCGCAGTGTCGAATTTCCTGAAAGAACAAGTCCGCTCTCTAGTACATCAGGAAGGTATTGGAAGCCTTTTGGCTGGATCATCACAGTCAGCGGAAGCTTCAGATGATGAGAAGGTCGAAGAAGCCCGGCAGCTTGCAAACTACGCGCTTGCATTACTTCGCTTCTTCCCTCGTCGCGGGGACGAGATACGAATGTGGCTTTACATCGGTCCATCAGAGGCATCTGGAAAGAGCGCAAGGAAGCTTCCGGCGATCAGATACTTTTGGGAAGCATCAAAACGATCCTCGGTCTTTACCACCATCTTCAGGGACTCGAGGGCAGCTATCGGACTCTTGAAGCCGAAATCTTCAAATCTGAACAACTCTGACCGCCCCGGCACATCTGGACTAACGCAACATGGCTTTTGGCAGCCTGCACAACAACAAGTCGATCGCGATGCAGTCACCACCGACGAATGGCGGGTCATTCTGGTATTCCTCGAACTATATACCTTTGTACTCAAAGTCACCGACGACGAGGAGTTCTTCACTTCGGGGCAGAAAGACATCTACTCCGGTCAGATCCGCGACAGTGGCTTACCTCTAGGCGAAGTGAAGGACTTGACGACTTTCCTGAAGAATTTGGGCTTCACACTTTACTTCAACGCAGTGGACATTACAACCTCGGAAGAGGATATGGGAGGCAATAACAGGGGTCTTAGCTACTTCAATCCTGGAGTCATGGATAATCAAGTCCAGAAAGAGCATGCTGAGCCATCAATAGGTGGTGTTGCAGGCTTGAGGATAGATTACGTCAAAGGTCTGGTCACTGGACTACTTCGTATGGTATACGAACGCGACTCGCGACGCAAGTTCCTGCCTTCGGACCACTGGCTGATGGTTTCGCGCTTCGACATGACAGGGTTCATTCCGGCTGTAGTTGAAGAGGAAGAGTCGCGGCACAAGATCCAAGAGGAGGATGCGGAAGATCTTGACGAGCTGGAAGAAGAGGAATTCGACGACACACCACAACTCATCGGCACCAGCCGTACCCAGACACAACGACGCTTGGAAAAACTACAACGGCAGCAGCGCAAGGCTTCGCGGAGACGGTACCTGCAAGCCGTAGCACCTCGTCTCGAGATCCTGCAGAACATGCCGTTCTTCATACCCTTCACCACCCGTGTTCAGATCTTCCGCGAGTTTGTTAAACTAGATATGATCAAGCGACGAGGATCTGCGGATCCTGAGTTCTGGCGGTTCCGGACTATGCAGCAGCCAAACGCTCGCAGCCAACTCGAGAAACATACGGCACGGATCAGGAGAGAGAACGAGTTCGATGATGCTTTCGAGCAATTCTATGAACTGGGTCAGGGCTTGAAGGAACCGATCCAGATTACCTTCATGGATCAGTTTGGCGCCCCTGAAGCTGGTATTGATGGTGGTGGTGTTACGAAGGAGTTCCTCACCAGCGTCACCAGCCGAGCTTTCATGCCAACTGAGTACATCGACATGTTCGTTGAGAACGACCAACATCTCCTGTACCCCAATCCCGCAGCAGTTGAAGAACACAAAGAGGCCCTCCGACAAGCTGGTATACGCGAAGGCTCTCAAGAGTATCGTGCTCAAATCACTGAGCTGCTTCAACGCTACGAATTCCTAGGACGCATCATCGGCAAATGTCTGTATGAAGGTATCCTAGTCGACGTCAACTTCGCACCCTTCTTCCTACGCAAATGGGCACTAACCGGCGGCACGGGCTCCGCGCCCAACGAATCCGGCTACCGCCCCACCCTCAACGACCTCCGCGACCTAGACGAAGAGCTATACCAAGGCCTGCACAAGCTCAAGACGTACCCGGGCGACGTCGAAGACTTCTCCCTCAACTTCACCGTCACCGACACCGTCATCGTTGACCACACCACCTCGCCCAAGAAAACCAAAGCCATAACCAAGGACCTCAAGCCCGACGGCTCAAACACCCCCGTCACCAACCAGAACCGGCTTGTGTATATCAGCTACATGGCGCGCCACCGCCTGCAAAACCAACCTTACGCCCAAACCACGGCTTTCCTCCGCGGCCTCGCCACCATGATCCAACCCTCCTGGCTCTCCATGTTCAACCAATCCGAACTCCAGACCCTCATCTCCGGTACGCGTACGTCCATCGACATCGAAGATCTGCGCCGCAACACCATCTACGGCGGCACGTACGTCATCGGCGACGACGGGCTCGAGCACCCGACTATCCAGCTCCTGTGGAAGGTCATGAAGGAGATGAGCGATGATGAGAGGCGTGCGGTGCTGAAGTTTGTGACGAGCACGCCGCGCGCTCCGCTGCTGGGGTTTGGTACGCTGAATCCGAGGTTTAGTATTAGGGATGCGGGGAGGGATCAGGATAGGTTGCCTAGTACGAGTACGTGTGTTAACTTGCTTAAGTTGCCGATGTATGAGGATGAGCGGACGTTGAAGGAGAAGTTGCTGTATAGCGTTTTCTCCGGGGCTGGGTTTGATTTGAGTTAAGAGGTTGTGGGGGGAGGGGGAGAAGATTGCGGGGAGGAGGATAGATGGTGCGTGGTTGGGGAGGGGAAGTTGATAGATTTGCATAGCATGGTCTTATGGGGCTATTATAGGATATACTTGCATGATGCATGTATACCGTTTAACAGCATCTTGATTGCTCATGAATATTGTGTGTATTAGCCATGTGCAGCAGTCTTTCTTCATATCGTCAGGGATGGTTTTGTTCGCCGCCAGTGAGTCCTAGATTTTCGCACAGATCCAAGTCAAAGCAGAGAGTATAGAAGCTTCGTTGTCGGCCAGAGATCTAGAGGTCTCGTATCGTATCTGGGCCACCGAGCGGACCGAATGATAGGTTGTAACTTAGGAGAAGCAACGACAAGAGTATCATCAGGAGAACGACCACGAACACAGGCCAGTTCCGACCTTCGCTGGTTTCCTTCTTCTGAGCCTCGTTGCTCTCCTCTTTCCATTCCGTTGCGAGGATAGTCTGAGCCTTGTCGTACTTGGTGTTGAACTCGTCTAAATCTTGCTGGGTGCTATCGCTCTTTGCGCCTGGTGGATTTGCGGCTATGACTCTAGATTGGAAATCTTCGAGCAAGGATCGCACACCCAATATATCCCTATCAGGATGTTCTCGGAGTTCGCGATCATTGAGGAATGCAAGACATAGATCCATCGTGTTGTTCGCGTTCTCGGATCGGTACGCTAAATCTTTCCCAGCTGTGAACAAGTCCATGGCGAATGTGTCCCAGCAACGGTATACATCCATGCGTGTGAGAGCTTCGGCATCCGCAGCAAGAACTTGGAGAATCGCAGTAACTGCTTTCGTACGCGATGGGCGGTCCAGCATGAGTTCCCCTGCCATGTAGTACCGCAGGAGTGTACAGGTCAGCGAAGTTCGTTGTTGGGCTGTGACGGATTCTTCCCACGAGGCTTTATCGGCAACATAGAGAAAACATCCATATTCCATGGCAAGAATCCAGAAGGAAGGATGCTGGTGGGTATAATGACGCTCGTATCTCCTTATGTTGGCCTGTTGCCCGGCGAATCGTTCGAAAGTCATATCTCTGGTTGCGGTCCACTCGTCGTCTAACGCTCGCCTTTTGTACATCGTTGCCTTCGCCCAGTGAAGCCTCATGGTCTTTTCCATATCGTCTAACAACGCCGTATAAGGACGAAGGCTATGTCCTTCTAAGAAGCTGGCAAACTTGAGTCCTTGCCGCAAGTTCGCAACAGAACGGTCGGCGTCCGCCACAACCGCTCTTTCCGAAGGCAGTGCTTTCATTTCGAGAAGACATGCAACGAGTAGAGTAAGGTCGATGTTGAAGTCAGGCCCAGCTTGCGCCCTCAGTAAGTCCCATATTTCATCAGAGCGGAAGAAGTCGATCGCAGTTTTGTGGAAGAACTCGACCCACGCGTCCATGGAAGATGAGCCTCGTTCAGCAATGTTATCTTGGCCTGTGACTTCAAGTAAGCCATTTGTATGGCCATCGATTCTTCTCTTCATCCATAAGCATAGCGATCGTCGCTTGTTTGACGGCATAATCCGCATTTCCTCGGTAATAGCCTTTTCAGCAGTCATGTCTTCGTTATCGGCTAGAGCTAGTTGAAGAAGGCTCATTGGCTCGGAACTTGGTACTTCTTTGCTTCTCAGCATTATCAGGATCATTCGAGCCGTACTCGTTTGAGTCGCTGGATCTAGCGATTTGAAAATGAGCTTGTACATCTCCCAAAGTTCCCGGGGGAGGGCATCGAGTTTGCGTTGCAACGTAGATGCCGTCTCACCATTTTGTAGTCCTTTCAAAATCGAACGAAGAGCTAACACCACCCAGAGAAAAACGCCGTCCGATCTTTCACACAGGTCTCGTATCAGGGTTGAGCGGAGTTCTGGATCCAATTCTTCCATTTCTCTTAAGCCTCGAGACTGGTTTAGCCTATCAGAAACAAAGTTCATCATGTCTTGATACGTCAAGTCTTGTAGCCGAAGCTGAGGCATGTTGTGGAAGGCGTCAACGAACTCCATCAGGGGTCGGCTAGACAGCACCAGCTTCACATTATCGTAGGAAGACAGTGTTTTGATAATACGGACAAGCTCACGGAGATCTCCGGAGTACTCGTCCAATCCATCGATAAAGAGGCAGATTCTGAGGCCTTTGGAGTTTTCGACAAGCAGACGAAGAGCTTCTATAAGCTCTGAAGACGTCCAGGAAAGATCCAGCTCACGTCCGGCAACAATATCCATGCAGATTTCGGGAAATACGGACGGTATGAGCCGTGGACATTGCGCAAGAAGCGTGTGCAGCAGGCCTCGCATTAAGCCTTCTTGCGATGATTGCAGGGTGTGTCCAGCCGCCCAGAAGAAGAACCGGGCCTGCAGCAACGGAAGGCCAGCCCCCCACGAATCAAGGAGCTGAATCGTTTGAGGATGTGAGCAGATGTACTTCATCAACGTAGACTTCCCGCTCCCAGGCTTTCCCGAGATCCAGTATAGGCTGTTCTCACTACCGAGCCACTCCGCAAAATCTGACCAACGACGGTCCTGCTTGGGCGCTTTGAAGATCCACTCGTACGTGTCATGATGGGCTATCGCTGTATCGCTGAATCTGCTTTGCAGCCCACGGTAATGTAGCGCGGCCAGAACTTTGGTCGCAAGCGGGGAGAATCGCTCGTTGGAGACCGTTTCCAAGACTTGTGTGTTGGATCGATCTCTGAATGTGATCACACGCTCAATCGAGTTGCTAGGAGCCGGGTCTTCTTGGCCGGCAAGTGCGAAGTTTTGGTCGGCAACGGAACGGGTGGTGCCATCTTCAAGCCCCAGAATAACGCGGAGCACTGTCTCTCTTCTGGTATCTTCGCTCTTAGCCTCGGAATTTTTTGTGTCACGAGGTGACGCAGAATATCCGGAAGAACTTTGCGTGAATGTCAAGATCTGCACGATGCGCTTACTCGCCGTCTCGAGACTGTCAAGGCGCTGAGTTACTTCTGACGAGTGTACATCCGTCTTCGCGTTGAGCAGGGCAAGGAGGCGTAACGAGAGGTCCTGTTGATAACCTTCAAGCCTTCTGACAAGCCCTTCGATTTCCTCTTTCTTCAGGATAGTCCGAAGCGCAATGTGGAAACTTTTCCATGCAGATCGTTTGTTCGCTTTTGGGATAAGGTCCTCCAGATATTTGATGATTTGCGTTCCAACTCCAGAGCAACCTGCGATAATGCGGTCCAGTGCCTTTGAAGATTAGCACCTTATCTGTCTATGCAGTTACACAAGCTGGGTTTAGGATGTACCTCATATTCATCCTTGAGTGAGTCCTTACGGCCGCTGATTGGTGCACGCAAGCCATTGACCCAAGATTTGAGTTCCTGCGCTCGATGCTCGATCCCTGACACGCCGATGGTGGTACCTTCCTCGTGAATTTCGTGGCCAAGGAGTACAACTTTGACAGTGAAGTCAATGAATGTGACAACAGACGTCGCGATGGAGACTGCGCTGACGGGATCCATCGCAAGGACCAGAACTGATGATGGGTCAAGAGATTAGCGAGTTCGCGCAAGGCAGGAGCCGGTCTTTATCTGAACTATACCACGCGGGATTGGAAGTGAGCACTGGGATCAATATTAATGCCATGCGTCCACGCCATGCAGCCAGGCTGAGGCATCAGGCCTCGGTTGAAGTTGCATTGTGCACTGGTTTGGACCTATCACACTATCAGTACAGAGCTGGCATCTGAAGTGGCGGGGGCGAAGCTGCAGCTGAGGGCTGAGCAGCGCGCACTGCGTCGGCGTGAGTATGCCTACCGTACAGCTGGTATCGATTAAGCCAGTAAGCGTCCTTTGGCGAATGTCGGATGAATGTTTGATGCTGACAGCGGGCGATTTGGAGTTCAGGATTGTGGTAGAAGCGAAGGCGCAGCCTGCAGGCGCGATAAGGCCGCCACTGCCCGCATCTGCAAGCGTGCTTGACCCTTGACCCAATAAAGGTCGCTTAACCGACTACGTTCTTATTCGTAAATGTAGACATGTAGAATGTAAGATCCATATTCACATCACATCTTATACCATTACTATCCAACTCAATCCCACCCATAACCAGCCTCACCACCCCTCTACTCATCATCCCCATCCCCACCCCCATCCCACCCCGGCGGCGGCGCCGGAATACTAAAATCCTCCAAACTCGCCCACTGACTACTCCTATACCCCCCAACCGCCTGCGTCAACCCAAACATAGGACTACTCCACCCCTCCCCCTCCGCCGCGACCTTCTCCGGACTGGGGAAACTACTCGGAATAAACAACGGCGGCGGCTTACCCGGCGAGATATTCGGCTGAGAACTAGCGATGCGATGGGGTGTTGTGTGTGTGCTGGAGAAATGCTGGGCACGCTTCCGTCGGGGCGTGCGCTGCGTGATCTCATCCACGGTTGTGGCTTGAGAAGGGTGGTAGCCTGATGGTTGGTGGGTTGATTGGGGTGCTATGGGTTGGGGGAGGCGCGGCGTGTAGTTGTAGCTGAATGCGTCGGGGGCGGCGTGCATGCTTGAGGATTGCGGGGCTCGGGCGTTTATGTATTGGGAGTATGAGAACCATTCGTTGTGGAGCTGTTGTTCGGCTTTGCTGGAGTGGGACTGTTGGGTTTCGTGGTCGGGTGAGGGGGAACGGGGGACTTGTATGGATTCGCTGTCTAGATCTGCCGACTGGTGGATGTCTGTCGAGGTGGACTGCGGTATATGTACTTTGCTTGATCGTGGAGGCGTTGGGTCCGGTGCTGGTTCATCTTCTTCTTCTTCCGATGAATCGTCGTTGATGACCATCGGTGTGGATGGGCAGGTTTCTTGATTGAGGTCTTCGATGACTGGAGGGGTGGAGCGGAGCTGCTCTTCTGGTAAAGGTAATCCTCTTCCACTACTCGTGTTGGTCTCGCTCTTGATTGGTCTCTCTTCGTTTGACGGATCGAACGGGACTGTGGGCAGTATTGTTGCGTCGTCGTCTTCGTCATCCTCGTAATCGTCATCGTCATATACGGGCTCCTGCTTAACCGCAACGGACTCGGCTACAGTAGAGGACGATCTGCCACTCGACTGCTTTTGCGGGTCGCCAAGTTCGGGAGAAGGTTCTTGGTCACCGCGAAGCTCAGGTAGATCGCGTGATTCTTGTGATGATGCCAAATCCGCTATGACTTCTTCTCCGTTTGCATCAGCACATGCCTGGTCAATCCTGTCAAGTACTGCCTGAGTATCCGTGCCAACGGCCTTTCCAGTCGCAGCTTCAAGGCGCCCGGAAGAAGCTTGCGCAGTCCCACCTCCGCCACGTCCAATAGTAGGCAGGTCTTCTTCTATGACACCATCATCCTCGTCTTCGGAGTCTTGTATCGTACTCTCAAACTTCCTCAGTGTTGGTGGTGGTATGGGCGTTTTCGACGGCATCTTAAACGTCACCTGCTTACGTTTCGAAGGCGTCTCTGGTGCAAGAATCGAGTTATCCGAGCGCTGCTTGAGAGGGGATCGATGTAGCTTCTGTGGGGAGACCTGAGTCGATAGCGGCGAGTCGGCTGGTGATTGGGAGGAGGGAATCTCGCGAACACGGCGTTTCTCTGGAGTCGCTAGAAGGCTGAAGCGGGTTTTACGTGTCTTGGCCTGCCCTTGCGGCGCATAGAATGCTTCTTCCGTGTCTGCGACCCTTGGTCTGTTCCCTCGTCTCGTCGCGCGGGTCGTTCTTGTGACAGGCGCTTCGATGAACTGTGTGGGTTTGTAGCTGTCTTCGCAATCCTCGTCCATCTCGTCTTCCACTGACTGCACCACTAACTCCGGGGTATCTTGAGACTTCGTTGTGGGCTCTTTCTTTATGTGTTCGTCCTCTAGGCTCTGCTCCATGTCGTTTCCAGCTTCATTTGCACCGTTGTCCTCGCTAACGCCATTCCCCTCGACACGATAGAAGCCTTGTTGCGCCAGACGCTGCGCAACAGCATCGCCGTAGGTCTGACTAGCCCTCTCTTCTGCCTCGACATCGCTCAATATCTCGTCTAGATCCTCATCCGACATGATCTCTTGCGGTCGCATGCCGGGTATCATCTGCGTCAACGTGCGCTGCCTCCTGTCGCTCTTTGCTTCGCTTTTGCCACGTCCACCCCAACTCAGTCGCGAGCTCTGCTTCACGGGTTTGAAGCTGGGCTCTTCATCGTCTGGCAGAGGCTTCCTTCCGTCTACCAGTTGTGTCATTGTTGACTGTCGCCGTAATGTGCGCTCGCGGTTGGTCTTGGTAGCTGTCGCTTCGTTGTCGTCATCGGATTCGGCTTCGACGCGCCTCGAGCGGCGAGGGTTCTTCGGCGTGGCTGCCGTCCGTCGGCGTTTAGATGTAGGTTCCGATGTTTCCTTCTCTCCATCATCTTCCTGCTGCACCCCGTCACTGTTCCGCTTCTTTCCCTTCCTCTTCGTCTGCCTCACAGGCTGCTCTTCTTCTTCTTCTTCCTCCACCTCAGCCTTGATAGAAACTCCTCCGTCTTCCAGATCCTCTTCCAAATCCGTGTCGATATCCTCATCCGAGTCGGCGACAACAGGCGTACCCTGCCTCCTCATCTTGTCCGGCAGGAAGACCATTTGCCGCTTCCCATCGTGTACCGGAGTCGAGCGCCGGCGCACAGTCTTGCGCTTGTGTGGAAAGCGCACCTGCTGGGGCACTTTCTTGGAATAGTAGACCTTGTAGTCAGCGTCTTGGTTGCTCGAACGCGTCTTGGGCGTCATGGTGGGTGGGTGGAGCAATCGATAAGTTGGGGCGTTGGAGCGTTGGTCGACGCGACGCGTTGAGGGGACTAGCGCGTCGTCAAGGATGGCAGGGGTGTGCGTCATCACCACTCCCGCTCCTGCCGTGTCCGACTCACTCATGCACTGCTCGTCAACATCATACCTGAAGCATGCGAACTGTTGACTCAACTCATGCACAACCTCAAGTCTCAGTGAACTTACTGTCTCGCTACAATATCACCATGCGCAATGAGCTCACGGCCATCATACCTCATCATCGGGGCCGGAGTCTTCGGTGTCTCCACTGCCTACCACTTGATCAAGAAGTACCCCAATGCACACATACAACTCGTTGACCGAACACGATACCCCTGCCCTCTTGCTGCATCCTTGGACTGGAACAAAGTCATCCGTGCAGACTATGGCAACCTCTTCTACATGGAAAAGGCGTTGGAAGCCATACAGTACTGGCGACATGATCCACTCTTCAGGCAGTTCTACCATCAAAGCGGTATGATCAATATCGACAATACCGGCCTAGGTGGAGAGATCGTGAAGAACTATGAGAAGCTTGGTATCGAAGTCGATGCGGAGATGGTGAGCCCCGAACGGTTCAAAGAGATGTACGGTTCTTTCTACGATAACACCGATTTCTCCGAGGTTGGCGAAGTGTTCGTGAACAGAGACAGCGGGTGGGCTGAGGCTACTAAAGCCTTGACTGCTTACACTGACGCCGCGATCGAGGCAGGAGTCAAGTATACCGCAGCAGACATCGACGTGTTGACATTCGGTGCTGATGGAGAATGTACTGGAGTTCTAACAAAAGCTGGTGAAAACATCGCAGCAGATCGCATCATCCTGGCGACCGGTGCAGGCACAGCCAAACTCATCGCCGACAGTGCCCCGAGCAGAAAAGAGCTACAAATCGACGGACGTCTAGTAGCCGGAGCGGTCGTCACTGGCATCGTCAATCTCGACCCAAAGAATGGGCAGCAGTATACCGAGATTCCAGTCACAGTGCATTCCGTCCTACCAACACGAGGTCAGGCCACCAAATTCCACCCTTCATGCTCATACTAACGTGTTCCAGGGGAGGTAATGCCACTAACAGCGCCTTTGTCGGACCAAGATCCATACACCGTCAAGTTCTGCAGAGACGAAGCCTACAAGAACACCGTCAAACACGAAGCTTCCGGGCAAGAGTTCTCCTCTCCACCGAACGAGCCCGGTCAAGCGCAGAGGCAGCCGAACGAAGCTCTTAAGCAGCGGCTTGAACTAGTCAAGAACGGTATACTGGGCGAGTCCGGGAAGGACGTTAAATTCGACGAGTATTGTGTGTGCTGGTAAGCTGCGCGGCGCAACCACCACGACGGATCGGGCTAATAGTATCTAGGGATGCAGTGACACCAAGCCAAGACTTCATCATAACACCGCACCCGCATTGTCAGAATTTATATCTTGCGACAGGCGGCTCATTCCATGGATGGAAGTTCATGCCTTCGATTGGCCGCTATGTCGTAGAGATGCTGGATGGCACCCTAGATCCCTCTCTTGCCAAGCGGTGGGCGTGGGATCGTGAGAACGAAGGAGGCACACATGCTCATCTACTTCCAACGATCGAGTTACGAGACCTATGAGAATTGGGATGGTCTTTAGCGGGAGTGGTTATAATCCACGTCATATGCTACAAAATTATCATCAAGGCGCAAGTGTATGTTGCCCTGGGAGTAAGCTTACTTTTCAAACTCTTTTATCTTGCTGATCACCAAACACCTGCTTCCATACCCAGCAACTCCATCATAAACCGCTTGCACTTTTACCGAACAGCGTCACGTCTGCCTCACTCTGCACCCTCTCCACTCTCGCTACCATCCGCCATCTTGCTGTCCAGCACCAACCCCTCCTCTTGCGCCACCATCCCACCCTCCTGTTCCTCCCTCTCCCTCTCCCCCTCCCTCCCCACCACCTTACCAACCCCCTCCCTCCTCGCAACAACACCCCCACACCACCTAACCGCCTCATCCCAAACCCCCATCATCTCCCCATCATCAATCACCACCCCTCCCTTTCCATCCCCCTCCTCCCCTCCCATCCCATCCACACCCTTGACCAACTCCGGCAACCCCCCAACCACCAAGTCTCTGAAGAACCACCAACTCGGCAGAAAATTCAACTTCGCTAGCGCTGCGAGTTTGACGGGCGCGTACATGGCGCTGTACTGGCAGGCGCGTTGCAGCATGAGGCCGTGTTTGAAGGCGATTTGCCACATTGAGTGGGCTATGGCGTCGATGTGGGGGGATGTTATGGGTGTGGTGAGGTTGGAGGGGTTGGGGGGGAGGAGGGAGGGCTGGGTTTGGAGAACGTGGCGGAGGAGGTTGTTCATTAGCTGGGTAGATTGGGGGGTGGCAGACGGTGGTGCGGATGGGAACTGCGTGGTTGGCGCGGTGGAAGTAGGTTGGGACGGGGATGTTACTACGAGGTCTTGTGTGAGCTAAGGAAGTGTCAGTATGGAGTCCGCTTCGTGTACAGCCGGGTATGCTGTATTACGTGCCTCGTTCTTCATCCCCTCAATCTTCTGCTTCTTCGGCGGAGACTCGTTCCTAGCTTCTGGCCGAGCAGTACCCTTATCCGCTCCTAAAGGCTTGACCTGGAGATCAACCATCGTCGGTGAGACATTCTACAACATCGTCAGTCTCGCTCTTGAGAACATCCCTGGCGGCACGCCAACCTAGGGAAAAACTGAACAGCCTGGAGCCTACGTTGACGTTGGGTCCCCTACTTGGCAAGGTTTCAGGTCAACGTAGTCTGCAGACCTGTTCAGTTTTTTTCTTAAATGAGGTAGCGGTTCATCTCACCTCGGCCTTGATCTTCCTCTTATTGTCCACCATAACCGTCGGCTTCACAGCAGAGATTTTACGCTGCTGCTGCAGTTTTGGAACGGCTTGGGAAACGGATGTTTTGCGCTGCTGCTGGGACTTTGCGGGGACTTTGGGGCCTGGTGTGGGAGTGATGGGGCTCTGTCATCGTTAGTATCCTGCTTGTGGTTGTTCATGCTATGAAAGCCCAACTCACTTTCCTCGCTGTAGGAGCCTTCGGGTTGATAGCCATAGTGACACCCGGCATCTTTTAGGCACGATGGTGTTGTAGTCGAAGAAGATGGTGAGAAGCTTGGTAAGACGCGTAGAGGACGTGAAAGATTGGCGTGGTAAGCGTGTTGTTTGCGAGAGGCGGTTTGAACAAGAGAGGCGTGGTGAAATAGCGTGGTGTCAAGCATGGAAACGCGTGGTGAACGTGAGGGTGAGTGCGGACTAGTAAGACAAGCTGGGGTGAGTGACCACAAAGGGACGAGACGTGAGGTAGCCTTGACGTCGTGGTGGCCTCAAATGCAGTATAAGCTGTTTGCTTGACGTCGTGCCCAGCAACTTAAGGTCACCATCACTTGTCGAGGTGAGAGAGCGGACGCTATGATGTCTTGATGATGGGAACGAAGAGGAAGAGGCAAAGGTAGGTCTAGGAAGACGGCATCAGCTTGCGATTGCATTGGATCACGACATTCTGCTGTTACGTAGTTCAGATGATGGAGAGAGTATGAAGACATGGGATGGTCTGGAGGACCTTTTTGATATGATTAGCGAGGGCCAAAGAATATACCAAAGGACGACCCGATGAAGCAGACTTTATTCAAAGCTCCCGAGGCTGTGCTATGCAAACTGCTGTGGTGTATGATTCCAAGAACGCCGCCCATTCATCGCCATATGCAAGACTTTCCAAGGTCCACCTTAGGCACGGTCAGCAGTACTAAGCCCGCCCACGTGCCCGTGTCGTGCGTGTTTTAGGCTTTGCTTTCGACTTCTTAGGCGCCGGCACTTCCTCTTCCTCATCCTCAGAATCACCAATATCCTCCTCCCCGTCAAGATCCATCTCCTCCTCCTCACTCTCATCCTTAGCCTTCTTTTTTGAACCACCACTCTTCTTCTGCTTCTTGCGATTGGCTTCAAATGCCTCTTCCGATGGCTCCTCCATGGGCGTCGAACGCTTTGAGCCTCGTGACTTGGGCGCGTACTTGGCCTCCAGTGAGTCAAAGAAGTTTCCTGCTCGTGACTTCTGGCGCTGTTGGATCAGAGCGGCTAGGCCTGCCATGTCGTCTGTGCCGCTCTTCTTGCCTTTTGGCTTCGCCTTGGCTTTGGCCTTGCCGTTTGAGGCTCCCGACTCTTCTTTCTGGGCCTGCTTCTTGTCGAAGTCTTCACGTCTCTTCTTCTCGGCGTCCTTGGCTTTTTGACGCGTCTCATCCGTTTCCGCCTCGTACGCGGGGTATGAGCTGACTGTGCCGTTCTCGATCTCCTCGTCTAAGATCTTCCTGAATCGATCGTCGTCTTCGAGGATGTCGGACAGCATGACCAGGTCGTACACCTTATTCAGGTTACCCTTGACCTTCTTAAACGCCTTGACCAAATCGCGACGCTCCTCATCGCTGCCCTTGTATTCATTCGCGACGTTATTGATAGCCTCCTCATTGACGACGTTCTCAAACTGCTCGCGGTAGAACTTCAGCCAGTTGAAGTCATCGTCATCCTCCATTGTCTCGGCTGTGCTCCCAGTAAGGTCATAGCGTCGGCGTCGGCGATCGTCGGAGAGTACGGCGTATGCGAATGCGATCTCTTGGAAGGCCTTGTTGGCGGCTTCCTTCTCGTCGGGTGCAGCCTTGTCTGGTCATAGTCAGCAATGCAACATGTAGTGTGTACTAAGGGCACTGACCTGGATGGCATTTGAGCGCCATTTTGCGGTATGCCTTCTTCACATCGTCGGCAGTGGCTTCTGTCTCGAGTCCAAGAACCTCATACGGGTCGATGCTGGGAGGGCCATCTTCTTCGTCCATGTCGTTCTCGCCTTCGCTCTCATTGTTGTTTAAAAAGTCATCCTCCGCAGATTCCTCGGGATACGGCTCTTTTCTCTGTCTTCGTGCCATGTTGTAGTGTTGTGTTATGGATATGGAGGATGTGTGACCACTGACGGTCGACGCCTGCGTGAGAACGCGACGCGACCGTGAGCCCGGACTTAACGGAGCTAGCGCGCCAGACCCACCTTTCCCCAATCACCACCGGCCAGAACGCCAATTACATCACCTTCACTTTCCTCCTTCACCAACATGCAAGTCGACTACGACACAGGTCCCGTGCGAACATGGGACGGCCCGGTGCCCCCAGCCCAAGGCCCAGACCCCAACGACCCCCTCCAATACATGCGCCTGGCCCTTGACCAAGCCCAAGAATCACCCCCAAAGCCTTCAAATTTCCGTGTCGGCGCCCTGTTAGTCGACGCAGATACCGGAGACATACTCTCGCGTGGCTACACTCTAGAATGCGAAGGAAACACGCATGCGGAGCAATGTTGTCTCTTAAAGCTTGCTCAAGCATACGGCTTGCCTGAAGAGAGGGTCGGGGAAGCATTACCATCAAACACCGTCATCTACACCACCATGGAGCCTTGTAATCTTCGGCTTAGTGGTAACCTTCCATGCGCGGATCGGCTCATTCGAACGAGAGGGAAAGACGGAGAGCAGAAGATCAAGAAGGTGTATCTTGGCGTCAAAGAGCCGGAGAAATTTGTAGGCGAAAATGCGGGACGGAAGAAGCTAGAGGAACACGGCATTGAGTGCGTTCATGTTCCGGGGTTGGAAGAAAAGATATTAAGCGTTGCGACTGCAGGTCATGAACAGTAGCAACATTGATATGGGATCGATAACAAGATAACACAGAATTTGGTGCTCAAAAAGGTGCGCTCAGGGCGCAATCTGTACACCATTCGTTTCAACTGCTATTCTGCCTCTCCATATCCGTATATAGGTGTCGCTCTTCTGATCTCAATACCTCCAACTCCATGTCCTCCGCCTGCGTCCATTTCCACCGATCCTTCCCCTTCGCTTTGCCCGTAATCCTCATCTTCAGTTTCATTTCGTATTTGAACCGCCTCCATTTGGTCCTACGGATCTCCGACTTCTTGATTCCGTCTTCTGTCGGATAATCGGTCTTCTTGGGAGCTTCCGGTTGTGTCGCGCTTACAGATGCGTTCTGTGCTGCCTCCATGGTCTGCTGGTCCGCTGCATCATATTCGACAGCCATAGGGCTGACGGCCAGTAATGCGATGAACAGAGATGCGAATCTGCTTTCTCGTTTTGTGACCGGCTCTGGTCTTGGAAGGTTTGCAGTCGTTTCGTTGTTCGAGGTTATTGGCACGTCGTCGAACGTGGTGCTCTGCCCCGACGCCTGATCACTCCAAGGTTGCGACCTCAAGGTAATTGGCGTTACCAGTGCGCTAGTCCTGCCATTTTGCTGCCCTGTTTGTTCCGAAAAGTGTCGATTCTCGAAAGCTGCCGCTGATGAGGAGCTGCCAGCGATGTCAGGCGCTCGTCTGAGGAGTAACGTCATATCGCGCTTTGCCGCATGGAAGTAAAATGCCTAACCAGAAGAGGCGGTTGGATAAGAAGTGATGAGATAATAATAGACTTGGTGATAAGGCGTGTAAATCACAGCAATTCAAGATAAACGAAGATGAAAGTGCACGCTGGCGGACAGTTTTCATGCCTCACCAACCTACACCATTCTCACCGACTTTGCACACCTAGGTAGTCGCCCATCTCATCAGTCATTCTAAAAAGAGACTACTTTTCGTGAAGTGTTCCACCAGCTGTCGGGCCAAATGCTATTGGGACGAAAGGCTTACATCTCTTGGAAGGTGCGGCTGAAGATCCCTGTCAACAATGACCCGACGTATTCATCCCGGTGACAACCACAGAGCAGCTTTAATATACACGCAGGCGAAGTTGAGGCCCATCTAGATATCGCATGATGTCCTCATCTATGAGAAACCTTTCACGTGATGGGCTAGGCGACGTTGGCTGATCTTGACGCCTCGAAGACCCCACAGTCGGTTCGTGATCGAAAGCAGCAGTAAGAGCCTAGCTTCCGCTGCCTTGTACCCTCTGATACCTAATGTGTACGCGTGCTGGCTTTACTAATGGCGCACTTGGAGGGGCCCGGGGGTATGGACGATTTCGAGGTTGTTAGGAAGTTCAGACGGCGCGTGGTAATAGTCCAGGCACCCGCAATCGACGGCTTTCGAAAAGTTACCCGATTCGGACTACGCCAAGCAGCCCGCAACATCAACCATCTCCTTTGCAGAGAAGGTTCTTAACTATTAAGCAGAATATACACAAAGTTCAACATCTACATTCACGTTCACAACCGGCTCTCGGGACAACCTAGCCCCTACCCCGCTACCTAGGTAAGGGCTCGCGTACCTCGACCCCCGACGCGCGAAGGGATCGCCCGCGAATCTCACCTAGGAACCACCATTGCGTCATGACTTATTCGCATCGACCAAAATGCCACCACCTCCATCGATCACCACACAAATTGCGTAACCCTGACCGTTTTGTACCACCTTTCTCATGATGACGCGTGCCAAAATCATGCAATTGGATAGCAGCCTAGAAAGCAACAAAACGCCTCGTGAGGCAAGTACATAGCCATATAATAGCCCATCCATCCAGTACTCTCCCTCAAGACTTTCTTACAATGACATCTTACCTCCGCCCATTCGCAACTCAAACATACAACCAGACACTGCGTACTTTCACCAAACCAGCCTTCTCATCCCAGGTATCAAGAATCACAGCCGCGAAAATGTCATCCGCCCCCTCAAACCTCAACATCGAGACCAAAAACGTCCAAACCGCCCCCGGCGTCACCCTCTCAGAGCAACAAAACACCATCGTAGGCTCCGTCCTCGACCTCTTCGCCGGCCGCCCCTCGCTGCCCAAGCTGCAGCTCTGGCGCGACGACGCCACTTTCACGGACCCCATCACCATCGCCGAGGGACGTGAGAAGTACTCTGCGCAATGGTACGGACTGCAGAGTGCGTTTAGCGAGATTGAGAGGCTTAACCACCAGGTTAAGGATGCGGGGAACCCGATACTCATGGATTTGAGGACGAGATATGTTATCAAGGGGTTGAATAAGGAGCAGTTGATTCAGAGTGTTGTTGCTATTCATTTGGATGAGCAGGGTAAGATTAAGAAGGTGGAGGATAAGTGGGATGGCAAGTTGCCGGATAGCAGTATTGCGAACGTAAGTTGTCCTACCTTACTCGCTCGGTTCATGTTCGATACTAATGATTTGCACAGGCCTTCCGTCACTTGAACGCTGTCACGGTACCCAAGTTCGTGGGTGTACCAAAGAACGACGAGGAAGATGCGAAGAGGGGAAACCAGTAGTTTTATCGTTATATATCGAGTAATCTAGCGCCGCGTACAATATCGTACCGCGTAACTCGTAATTCATAAAATCATTACAACATGTATCGTCTCTCATAACGCGGCATTGAACATTCTTCCAAGCGCTATATGCAGGAACAGCACAACTGCGCCGGCGCCTACACTCAGCACTTTCAGACTCGGTGCGCCTGCAACGATCAATATCGTGCCGCATCCTCCTTGCTCCGCTCTCGGTAGGTCGGGCCCGTCCATTGTGATAGTCGCGCAGAAGCCGCCTTGTACCTGGTCCGGGTTGTGGTATACGGTCGTTTGAGGAGGTGGTTGAGCGTACACGACAGCCGTTTGCTGCTGGGGATATACGGTCACGGTCGTGACTTGTGCGACGTTTACTGCACCTCCGCATTGGTTTCCGCTTGGGCAGCAGCCGATCAATCCGTTGGAGTTGCCGGGAACGGCGCATGTGTAGCCTGATGGACAGCACCTGGGTTTGATCAGCAAGAGCCATGCCGTCTCTCAAAATTCCTACTCACCAACTTGGTTGGTTGACGTTGCTGCAGCTTACTGAAGCTGACGAAGGACACCAATTTGCGTCTTGCGCTACGACTTGCTGTCCGTCTGGATTTACAATGTACACAGCGCCAGAGAAGGGCGCATTGTTCGAGATCTGCTGTGGTATAGCCTCAGGCTTTGCGATCGGTTCCGCGACACATAATGTCAATGTCGCAGCGACGAGACTCCATGGCGCAAATGATCTCATCGCGTTGAAAGTCGCCGAGGCTGTCAGAAGAAGAAGCCGGGTAGTAGAACGAAAGTCCGCGACAACGAACGTGTTGAAAGCGAAGAAAAAGCTGCGGGGTTAGTATGCGACGAAAAGGCACAGCCTCGAAAAGATGAGAGATCAAAATCAGCAGTCGTCGGGCGCATACCGGGCTGCTACCCTGCCCTTAAGTCTGACCGGAATACCTTGGAAGCTCTCAATCGAGAGCTGGGAATAGCTCCAAGCTTGCTGCAGGTTGGGCTAGCTCGTCATGGACAGCTTCATGCCGGCTTAGCGGGGAGTCGCACTATTGGTAGCCTCGACGGCACCGAAGTCTAGTTCGCGGTAGAGTGGTCCCACTTGGCTGCTTTTTGCGATAGACCATTGTCGGGCATGATGGCAAAACGGCGGTGTTGAGGTGTGATGGGGCTACAGGTGGCCGGGTGGACCTGGTAGGATGCTTGCTGCCCATCCTGTATACGATGCATTTGCTGGCAGCGGGGCGGAGGGTTAGAGATACAGTTTGCTAGAGTGAAGGCCTTGATTGTTCCCTGCAATGCAATCAAGCCACAGTTCTTGGGAGCGGCTGCATCGGATGGCATCGCGTGGTGAGGTGCATGCAGATAGTGAACGCAAAGCGCCGATCTTCCGATGCGCTCGCATTGGGTTAGCTGGCTTGGCATGAATGGCCACGTGACACCGTAGAGCAGTGGCGATGAGACGCGTCGCGTTTCTTTGTTTCCATCCCACCTTGTGCACCAGCAACACAATATGACATGTCAACGGATCCGCCACCGCGTCCTTATCGGCTATACCCCGCCTATTGTTTCAGAACATCACCTACATACAATATCTGGGTGAAGCTCACTGCTGCAGATGTGCAAGCTCTTCGGTCTGAGAAAGACTTCCAAGGTAGCAGCCATTCTAATGAGTGCTACGACTATTGCTGACACGTGAAAAGCCCAGCGCATTTATTTCCATCTTAATCACCCTATCCGCTATGTCCGCATTGTCGGCGTCGTCGTAGCGATCGATGACATCAACCTCAAATACACGGCTCTCACTATCGACGACGGAAGCGGCGCGACCATCGAGCTAAAGATCGTACGATTACCTACTGCCGAGCAGAACCCGGTCGATACGTCCTCCGACACGAAGATCAAGAACCTGAACATCGTCAGTCGATTCGGCATCTTCGACGTCGTCGTGGACGGCGAAGCCCTAGACATTGGCACAGTTGTAAAGGCAAAGTGCCTCATATCCGAGTTCAGGGGCGCAAAGCAACTGGACTTGCAGCGCATTCAGATTGTCAAAACGACCAACGAAGAATCACAAGCTTGGGCCGAGACTGCTGCATTCAAGCAAGCAGTCTTGTCGCGACCATGGCGTATAACGTCAGCCGAGCACAAGAAGATAAAGCATGCGATCAAAGCGGAAAAGAAGAAAGAACAGGATAATGAGCGACTGCAGGCGGAATACAAAGTCAAGAAAGAGGAGCGAAGGCTGGCGAAGGAGGCATACCTTGCGCAGAGGGAAAAGAAGCTTGAGGCACGACGGAGGAAGGAGGAGGTCATGCTGAATAGCGGTGCCTTGATATGAGCTGCTGGTCTGCTCCTAGATGGGTGCCTGTCAGCGTGCCAACGCTGTTTGATCGGTGCGGGGTTTGTTGGTGGCGCAGCACGTAGTTTCAGCCTGATCGCCTGCCATGAGTGCCTTCATCTCTTCTTATCTTACTACCCTACACGCGCACTTATACCAGTTGCCCACGATCTCGATTCGTTCGGTATCGCCTGGTCGCTCCAGAGCGATCGCACAAGGTCATGGACAACGCCATCGATTTCCCCCCTCAATCAGACGAACCCTCACACGAATCTCTCGGTCAGGCTGATGGCCTCCCCACATCCCTCGACGCGCCCATCACACTCCCGTACGATCGCATAACACAAGATCGCCACATTCGAGTCATCGACTTAGCTCCCGGCAGCTGGGACGAGCCAGTCGTCTGCTCCTTGCGGGAGGTCCATTTAGATGACGACGACCTTCGCTACGAAGCCATCTCCTATGCTTGGGGTGACCCCAAAGATCGCAAAACTGTCGTTTGCAACGGACATGTCGTCAGCACCACCCGCAGTCTGTTCGAGGCTTTGCAGCGCTTCCGATGCGCCGATACTACGAGGACGCTTTGGGCCGATGCGCTATGCATAAACCAGGCCGATAACGACGAAAGAACCTCACAGGTGCGGCTGATGAGCTTCATTTATACGAAAGCTGTTCGCGTGCTTGTGTGGCTGCAACATGAAGATGACCAAGTGGTCCAGAATGCTTTGAACGCCATATGCCGATATGTACTCCGATCAGTTGACAAAGGATACTTTCCGCAAATTGTGAAGCATTTACAGTACTCGCAGATGCTATACAAATGGCGTGGTGTGACGGTAACCAGCGTCAGCGGCGATGATCCACCAGATCTTGATCTTGCCGCGATCAACGCTTTGTGTTACATATGCTCCTCAAGGTGGTTTAGCCGTGGATGGGTCATTCAGGAAGTCGCGTTAGGCACCTCGGCTTCTGTGTTTTGGGGGCACGCTGAGATCGGCTTTGTCTGGTTAGGGCTTGCGGCTCTAGCTGGCGTGGCTTCATTCTCAAATGTTTCCACTAGCGCCATGAGGCATTGCTATTTTGTCTTCGAACTGTGTCCGTCGTTCAGCACGTTCTACCCTCAGCGGAAATCATGTTTCTCTCTACTTCAGTCAACCATGCATGCCACTTTCAGTGACCCCAGAGATAGAATCTATGGCCTGCTTGGGCTGAAGACAATCGAGTACGATCCTGCGGATGGTCGATTATTGGTAGATCCCGATTACGGCATTACGACCATGGAATGCTATCGTAGGGTGGCAAGAAAACTACTACTTCAGTGGCATGATCTCAGAGTGCTGGGCTGGGCTGGATGCAGTTCTACATTGGTCGAAAATTGGCCATCGTGGGTGCCAGATTGGAAGAGCCCGCGGCTTAGTTTCTTCGGGCCCCTGCTTGACCATCAATGGAGGGACATTGGGATATCGAACTTCACAACAATATCAGAAATATTCAAAAGTGGGAGAAGCTGTGTTCAAATCTCCGGTTTTAGAGTCGATGTCGCAGACCGGACGGTCAATGAATGTGCGGGCTTCACAGAGCTTGGAGATGTATCTTCCGGACCCAGACGCCTACAAGCCATACTCCGCTCTTTGGCTCATGGATACAGTCAAAAACATCTTGCCTATACATTTGGAAACCGGTCCAGATATCTACCACTGTCTTCTACTCGTACTGCGAACCTTCTGGCCGAATACCACACGTTCATGAACAAGGATTTTACGCAAGGCATACACCAGCCTGTGCCGCTGGAGCTGTCGGATGAAGATCATCAATTCTCTCCCTTCTTACCAAATGGGGATAGTTTCTTCGAACAATTCCTACTTCATAAAACAGGTCATACCCTTCTCATCACCAGCACCGGGATGCTAGTTCTCGGGCCCGACCAAATGCTCCCCCGCGATGTCGCGGTCGTACTACACGGTTATCCCATACCTTTCATCCTGAGACCTGCGAGCGATGGCCTCTGGAGACTTGTAGGAGAATGCTATGTTTACGACGTGAACGAGGGCCGCATTCATAGAGAATGGGAAGAGAAAGGTAGCGTGTCGGAGAAGTTCTGCATTTACTAGACCGCCGGTACCAGACAAACCTACTACTGCGCCTGCCCAACGCTCAATCGACCTCATTCTCCGAGTATACAGACTATGCTCTTTCCATACAGTGGGCATCTGGTGGCGATAGTCTAGGCGTGTCGCTACCACAAAACCGTCAACATGTAGCAATCGCAGACCTCTTCAATTGCATCGACAACGCCCAACGCAGCTCATTACGTTCGGTACAAGAGCTCAAAAGAGCAGCGCAAAATCAGAAGATGACACAGGCCTTGAGCGCGTTGGTTGAGCTGTGACGTGGGAAGCTCAGGATGATGGGACGGGAGTGAGTTGCTACATGGTTTACCAATAGGACTATCGAGATCGAATTCCACAATAAACACAAAGAGCATCTTTCCCACGCCCAGTACAGTTCCGCAAACATTCTTCGCTTGCGACGTCTCGTCCAACAATATACTCGGAGGGCCTTCGTGACAAAGAGGCGGGTCGTGCGCAGTTCCAATCCCAACACAGTCTCGACGTCGACCAACACAGACTCGAAACTTCCGTCGCAGCGCGATGTCATTACGATAACCATCACATGCTGCGATCTGCTGCCCCGAAGAACGCTATCTTATCGACTACACGACCAATGTAGTGCGGTGCTTGTCCGCATGTGGAGGAACGTTAGGCTCCTCGTTACCTTCATTGTGACCACGGAGGTCAGTGCGATCTTTCGTATATACGCCATCTCGTAATTAATGCCTGGCGCCTATATTGCCCTTGTCAAATAGTCAACTCCTCGATCGTATTTTCTTGTCCCCCCTCTTCTGGTGTACGAGTACTTGAGAAGTCCATGTTTAGCGCGCAACCGCTTACAGGACAGACGAGTCCGCCGCACACTACCTTCTCCAGTACATCACGATTCGCTTCTCCCACAAAATGTACGGCTGCGATGAATACTTCGACGAACACTTCGACGACAAACTCATTGGTCGCATCTACCGACTCCGCCATGACCCGAGTCGCATGTTCTCAGTCTGCCTATCGCCCCCTCCGTCATCAAAGCTGTACCTCACCTCGGATCAATACAAGTGGAAAATGAGGGTACTGCCACCGCAGAAAAACGATCAAATGCTGCAAGTTATCAAGAAGACGATCGCCGAGTTGAACAAGCAGTACATGCTCTTCTGGCGCATTGGTTTAGAAGTGTCGCATTTGACGATGAGTCCTCCCCTGTGGCCCCGTCATTTGGAGGAGTACTCGACGAAGCTGTACGCTTTCAAGGAAAAGGATCGAGAGTTTCCGATGGCTGTTGAGGCAACACTATCGAGAGGCTGTCGCCGTTTGACCGCGGAGACCATTCTGGTACGCGAGAAAGACGACATGAACGGACCTAAACCTGGCATGCCGCTAAAGACATGGCTTCTGTTCCTGGTCAATTCTCGGGATAGCCTGGGTGAAGCTGGTTGGCAGCTTCAGCGGGGGTGGTGGGCATCGAACGACCAGGACTTCTCCATCATGACCTTGCCTGCCGAGATACGTTGCGAGATTCTCCGGCAAATCTTGGGTGGCAATATCTATCCTGTCGCCAGAGAAAATCCGAATGTGTCAGGGCCTGTGGTCTTTCTGGGAGCCAAGAGCGGGAATATGCCTGTATCTCATTGGCCTGAAGTCCCACCGGCTTCTCGGCCAGATCCACCCAACTATGCCATCCTTCGAGCCAGCAAACAGATCTACGGTGAGGGCCTGAAAGCGGCGTGGGAGGGTACAACAAAGCACTTTGCAGATGGACTTTGGCTGGAGAAAGTGCTGGAAGCACCAATTGCTCCATCTAACTATCGCTGGCTCACTCATATCCAACTCTCTTTGAGTACAAAAGAATGCTTCCGATTTTTCGGGATTGACATTCACCCCGTCCTTCGATTGCCGCCGCTTGTACCAAAAGCTCGCTTGCTGCAAGGAATCGCTACCCTTAATAACCTCGAAATCGTATTTGGATCACCATACGTTCCCTATTCAAACCCTTGGTTTTCTTTTCCCAATCGCCCGCCAACCATAATGAAGTATCCGTGTCATAAGATCATGGTCGAGTGGGCGCTGATCTTCGCCTTTCCATACCTCAAGCACATCCCGAATGTTCGGCTCGCAGGCTGTATCAAGACCTGCACAAAATCGAAATGGGAACATATCCTAAGCAATGAGTACTACTTGCGGAAAGAGAGCTTCAAGACTCACGGATACGACCCTGCTATGGAGGCTTATGAGCTGTTAG
Source organism: Alternaria metachromatica (assembly GCF_023757995.1). NCBI lineage: Eukaryota > Fungi > Ascomycota > Dothideomycetes > Pleosporales > Pleosporaceae > Alternaria > Alternaria metachromatica. Next base: position 107,335 of record NW_026055501.1, read on the forward strand.
AAGAACAGCGCCCTATGCACCGGCAAGTGTGAATTCGACTGGTTTCTGACGCTCCTTGGACTGACCGACTGTGATAGGCCACCGATATGCTTGTGCCCCGCTCCTTGCTCACTGGGACACCGTCCGACAGGTCTGAAAGGCTTTGACTATGACGACTCATACGTGCCGCCTCCACCACGGAGACCGCCGCCGCCACCGCCGCCGCCGAAGAAGAGTGCGCCAGTTCGGCCCGGCCAACTCTGGTCAAAGGTTCACGTGGTATGTCTACGAGCTCTTTCGTGAGAAAAAGCTTTACTGATATCATTGTAGACTGTCCAAGACGTACGGGACGACTGATCTCGTATCTCACTGGCTTCTTGTGATAGTGAAGCACCAAGATAGCGCAACATGCATTGGGTGGGTTTTCACGTTGCACCTTATCCGATGCTTTCGAGCGATGCGTATTCCTCTCTGTATCTTGTTGTTGGCCTGTGTTAGTCAGCGCAGGCTGGGAAGCTGACGGTGCGGGGAATGGCACGAAGGATTGCCCAGGTGCGCAAGTTACGTTACCCGGTACATGGCCCATGGGAAGGCGTACAGCTCGTGATTGTTCGATACGAAATTCTACCTCTTTATCCAGTGTATCTTGTCACATGCTGAGATGTATTCCGGAGAAGTGTTGGGGAGGTTCCGAGATCGCTTCACTGGGGTTGCTGGATCAGGCGAGTAGGTTCACGTGGAAAGTAGGAGAAGCTGCGAATGATTAATCGCAGCAAACACCAGCATGCTTAATAGCTGCGCGCACGACCAGATCTTACAGTAAGAAGTCGGTCTAACGAGAAATCATGAGCGACGCAGCCAAGGCATTGACGATAAAACTAAGGAACGAGTTGGGAAACCTGCCACCATGGAAGATCGCAACAACGCAGGAATGCATGGACAAAGGCGAAACGACATGGTTGATCAAGAAAAAATATTGCGGCCAGGCTGCCGAATACAATCAGTTCCGTCCACTCGCTCGTTCGGTACATCGGCAATGCAGAAGAGAGATTGGCAAATTCCCGGATATCACGGTCGACGTTATCAAAGGGTGGATTGCAGAGAAGTACTGGGATGATACTGAGGTGAAAGCTGAGTACCAACGGCAGTTTTACAAGGCGCATCCCGAGATACGTCGGGCAAAGAAGTTACTGGCTGAGTTGAGACGTGATCTAGGAGATTGCCACCTGGTCGACGAACAAAACGTGCTCAAGTGGGTCAAGAAAAACTTAACGGACAAGCGCGTCGAAGACAAGTATAGAAGCGCTCTTGACAGGGCTGGTCCTCTCAACCGTGCGGAGGCCTTGCGGTATCGCTTAGAAGACGAGGGGTCGGACGAGCTGGTCGTATCGAATGCTGTCATACTGGAGGAATGTCGTGACAATTCAAACGACACCGCCGTTGTGGACGCCATTCTGATGAAATTCGACGCTGGTCAGGGAGAAGATGCAGGTGGTGTACAGGAGGAAGGTGCTCAGGAGGGGTAAATCAGAGTAGTCGGAAGACATGAGAGAACATCAGTAGCAGCTAGGCAACCTTTTAGCGGAGTGAATATTGCAGAATTATGGCTGTATTTGATCAAAACTCTTTAGCTATACCTTGATCGGACTAGCGCACAACGCCCATTACTGCGATGTGTATCCCATAGAAAATACAGTCTATCGCCTGCGTGACGGTATTGTAACATTGCCCTTACATTGCAGGACAGCGCGCTGCTTTGAAAGACGGTACGCATACTAACGTCTCCTACTCTCCGTCAATATTTGGCCTCAAAACCACCCTGCGACTGGCTCTCAATCCTCGAAGTCAGAGTAAGACATTACAAATCGCGCGCCATGGCCGACAATGGCAGCACTTCCGATAAATCCATGGTCACGCGTGTTGCGCTAGGAGACTGGAGCAGGGACGAATGTCTATACATCCAACTGCATAGCGAACTGCTCCTTGCCGTCGCGCACCTACCTGCCGCGCCTTTCCATTCGATCAACGACATTTCTCAGTATGTTGGCTACTGTCAGTACTTCGCTCTTCCGGACGCCGCGACCAGTGACTCTCCAGATGAGACAGGCAGCGGTGTGGTAAAAAGCATCAACACCTTCACTGCCAAGCGGGACGAGCTGTCTGGATGGGTCATGTGGGCTCTTCAGGCGACGAAGATAAAAGCTACCTTCGACAAGAAGTTCCACGACGTCAAAGTAACGCCGGCCATGCTTCGGGAGTACCGCGAGATACGCGAGCGAATGGGCTTCGATACATACATACACGACCCAAAGTTGTACCCCGCGCTTTGGTCGTTCCTCGAAGACGCTGCTCGCAGCCAGTTCCCTGAGTTCAACAGAGACACTACACAACCCGAAATCACACGAGACGTCGACAACGACAGTAGCGCTTACCCCGTGACCAAATCCGGACCTGTCAACGACCAGGCGAACACATCAGACCAGGAACTGATGGACGAGGACGACATATCTGCTGCGGGCGACGACGTGAACTCCGGAGCGAGCGATGAGGAAGACCAAGCAGAGCCTGGAGGCTTCGCGCAGGGTCAGGTCCGCGCTAGGTGTACAGGCACCAACAATGACGGAACGGCCTGTCAGCGAAGAAGTCTAGATATTGAAGAGAAGGATCGTGCGAGTTGGCGATGCCATCTCCATGATCCGGAGAAGAAGAAGATCACAGCCGCTGCTCGCGCGGCAAGGAACGCAGCGAAAAAACTAGCTGCGGTGTCAGAGTCCAAGAAGCAGAAAGGTAGTAGCAAGGGAGGGGAGGGAGAAGATGCGAAGGCAGGCGGAAAACGCGCTCGGAAGCCTGTAGCAGTGGGTGAAGATGGAGCAGGTCGTGCATCCAACAAGCGCTCAAAGTAAGCGCCATCATATCGAGAATGGTATATCCACGGATGTCGGCAGAGCAGGCCCCCAAGCCGCTTCATACACATCGGTAAAGAAAGTTTGGATTGAGGGCGGATATAAGTCAAGGGCAAAACGGGCAGTCAAGATATTGGCGGCGCATCAAGTCTGTCGTCTGGTACGGTGGAGATGGATATACCGAGGCGCCATTAGTACACCAGGAGCTTTGCGGAAGCATTCCGGCTTCGTCGTGTCGACCGGCTTGCGGTCCTAGTAGCAGGTCCTGTATAAGAATCAAACGAGTCATTGAAATGTCTGCAATCGAGCCTTCTCGTAAGATCACCTGTCGCTATATGGCAGAGTTGTCAGCCGTTGGATATGCAATTTGGGCCTGTCTGCGATTTGTTAGGGCGGCGAGCGATGAATGATGAGATGCGCGGGTGATGGGCGTGGGCGAAGGCTGGTGAGGAAATGAGGACAAGTTTGCAGCACGCTATGACATCATCACTATTTAATGTTTCCGACGCGTCCGCGACGCGACAGCAACTCCGATCCCACTCTCCAACGGCATCAGCGCAGCCCCGAGATGACATTCCCGCCGCCTCTCCATTTTCTCTTCTTTGCCATCTCGGTTTCCTTGATTGTATCTTTAGTACCCCTTCAAGCTTTCCACTCCTCTCGAAAACATTCCCGTCTCGACTCTCCTTTCGAAGCCCCGTAGTACCTCGCCTTCGCATGGTACTGGCCAGACAAAGCCTCGTGAATACGGACGCCTGTAGAGTTTCCCTTGGCATGTACATGACGACTTCCCTGCAAGATGACCGTTTCGGGATCCTCGTAGTGATCTTCCGCAAGCTTGGACTCATGATCCAGGCCAGCACGACTTCTTTGTAGCAGTAGCCCTGCAATGAACTTGTGGTACTTCGTATCTTGGACATTATGCATGCGATCCATAAGTTTTCGATCCATATACCAGGTCTTCTTGCGCACCGCAGTACCGGCTTGCAGGGAAATGCTACCAATCCGTTCCCAATATTTGGTCGTCCTATGTGCAAGGAGTGACACGGGTTGTGTATCCGTATATTCTACCAGATTAACATATCCGAGGCAGTCACTTTTGATAGCCATTGCTATGCAGAAGTTCGCAAGTTCTTGTCCGCCATCAGAAAGGATCCGTTCCAGCTTCTCCAAAGCATTGTCGCCTTTGAGACCCTCACCAGAGCGCGCAAATGCTGGGCTTTCTTTAGCGGTGACTTCGATGTTGACTTTGTTGATTAAGGTCTTGCAGTCGTTGCGTTCAAATCTATACATGACTGCGCTAACAGCATCATCCAACAGGCGACCGACTTTCGAACGATCCTTATAGGTCATGACCCATCCCCAGGCCCACAAGTCGTTTAAATCAAACAAGATGTCGAATCTGTCGAGATTGGTGGCATCGGCAACGGGTGTGTCGACCCATCGCAGGCGAGGCTCCAGACGTAAACCATGTTTGCGAGTTTCCGTCCTATGAATAACGATTCGGAGCGCATATCGTAACCCCACACGAAGCGAAGTTGAGCGCTGGAGAACCTCGGCACGGAGCTGACGTGAGGCCTGACACAGGCCAGCAGCGTGGTGCTTGACGGGGCGAGGAAAGGCGGACGACCGAGGTTGATAGAGTTCAGTTGGCTCGTAAATGTCGAATTCGGATACATCCGCCGGCTGCGGGTTGTGCGTAAGTAGCAGGAGATCGACGATCTCATCGCGAAGCTCTCGGGGCAGGGTGAGTAAGGAAGCCATGGCTGCACAGTCTGACCGAAGATGGGGCCAGCACTACATTTATAGAGAGTCGAAGATGCGGAATTTTTGAATTCAGGCTGCTTCATTGGAGTACCAAGAGTTGCAATGCTAACAATGACTCGTAGGTAGCAGCCCCCTAGCGAGCCACTCACAGCCATCGCATTTCAGACGCAACCAATATACGAAGAGCTCAAAGAGACATCCAGGGCTTTTTTTTCGCAAGGGTCGACTTCAGTGTGTGGCACTGTGGGGCGAAGTTACCATGGTACCGCCAAAGTCTTCTTAAGCCTCCATCTCTTCCGACGTTTTCTCCCACGTCCCCCCAAGAATATATCGGTTAAACGCAAATTCCATTACGGGCAACATAGTTGTACGACAACCTCTTATCCATGCCTTCACTTACCAGAGCCATGGCAGACCGCAGGTGGAAGTGCGTCTCAGCCAGTCGCTACGCCGTGCAAGTCTCGCTTTGCATGTTTGCAGTCTACCTTTCCAGCCTCATCACGCAGACGTCTACTCCCACAGTCATGATATGGGGTAGCGCGCCATACATCGGCCTTGTTGTCGCTTTCGGAACACGATTTGGCCCAGCCGATATGACTGCGTCCCAAACATACTGCGTCATCACTACAGTCATACTCTTGTACCTCGACAAAGCCGCGACCGCTATCGGCAAGACTGCCGAACCAAACGTTGAAGAGACTGGACTTCAGCACCGCGCCGTACACTTTGCGCTTGCCTTCTTTGTCCTTTCGGAGCTGGAATACCACCGACAATACTAGGCTACCAAAAGCTTCAAGAAATCGGATAAATCCTCGTGGCGTTCTTGGATCACTGACTCCGATCGTACGTTTAACGTCTCGAGACATCAAAGTGTATACTGGCATCTGGGATCTGTCAACGAAGGAAACAACAAGGAGTCTGAAGAATCATTCGCATCAACGGTGTGCTACATCCTACGTGTGCTCCTCTTCGACAACCTACCCTTTCACTTAGTCGGCGGATGCTTTAATTACGCGATCAACAGCACGGTGAATCCGACTCCTGCGAATGGTCGCCTGGCCATGCAAATGATCGGAAACTTCAATGTCTTCTTCAATACAAAGACTATATGCGGCGTCTACTTGAACCTCTGGGTACTGTCCAGGGTCGTACGACAAGCCAACTTCATTACCGTTTGGGGCATCTTCCGAGTGTCATCTGGTGCTCTTGATTGGTGGAACAGTAAAGGTGGAATCTCTCATCACGAGCATTATGAGAAGTCGCAGGGTGGTCAAGGACCATAATACATCTTCGTAGAGCATTTGAGATAGCGTAGTAGTAATGCAGATTCATTTGAGTCTAATTGCCACGTCTTTTACTCCAGCAACATCTTCATAACATCAGCAGGCGTCCTCTTCGGCGCTGCAATCTCCAGCACCTCCTTGCTCGTCGTTTCCGCCTTCGCCTCGCCATTCCATGCCGATTGCGGAGCACGCTTGATAGAACCTATCACGTTCTTTGCCTGGTTTGACGCAGCGACCATGTCGTCTACGAAAGACAGATCCTTGAACTTAACGTCCTCAACTTTGGCACCGATGTGCTTCTCGACCATCGCTACAACTTCATCGCCTGTGATGTCCTCCGGGCCGTTGAGGACATACCTGCGCTTGTTGTGCGCAGAGGTGTCTTCCTGAAGCAGGACATGCGCAGCAAAGACACCGACGTCATGAGGATCAATAACGCCAACCGGTCCATCAGCGCTCGCCATCGTGCGCAATGTGTGTTGTTTTCCGCCGTTGCGAACGGCTTTGATCAGCTCAGCAGCGGGCATAAGCCAGAAAGTCGTGAACACATTGGGCTGCAGTGATGTCCAGTGCATACTTTCGTAGGCTGGCGAGTCAAGCATTTGCTCGATGGCCCAATGCGTACGTGGGTAGTAGGCAGGGCAGTCTGGCTTCACATTCGCGGCTGTGGTGGAGATGCGCACAACGTACTTGACGCCAGCGTCACGGGCTGCAAGGTGGAATGTCGATTCTTCGGCGAATTGGTTAGGCTCGTTGTGTGAAGCTATGAATGCGCGGGCGACATTGCGTTCCCGTAGCCACTCCGCGGTGATCTCGACCCAGGTGTATTCGATAATTTCGACATGGGGAAATTTGGCGAGTGCCTTTGCCGAGGAGCTGTTTGCAGATCGTGTAATGGCGAGGATGCGATAGTCGGAGAATGTCTTGCTAGATTTGATGAGGTTCGAGAGGGTCTCAACAACACTGCGGCCAGTGTTGCCTGTGGCGCCGACGACTAGGAATGAAGAAGCCATGATCAGGAAGGTGAAAATAAAGATGATTGAGTTTGAGGGGTTGGTTTCAGTGCAGGCTGATGGTGCATGTCAATTGATCGAGGTACCTACCTTTTGTACAAAGTTGCGGAGTGTCGACGACTCCGGAATGTCACTAGTTGCGGAGTGTAACCAGCTGTTGAGCGCTGCGCGTTACATCACGCACCCGGATTTTGTCCGAAGTCTGACCAATCAGCTGGGCGCGGAGTGGAAACCGTTAGTATGATGTGGCGGGCGCTAGAAGAAGATGCGTACCTCGCGCGACGACCATCCAACACTGAAAAAAAGAAAACGCGGAAGCGGAACAAGCAGAACAGCAGCAATTGCGGGTTTGTTAGTTATTGAATGTTGGAACAAGCAGAAACCAAAATCGCATTAGTACTACTCCACGAGGAGATCAACGACTGCGTATAACGTCCAACCTCCCAATGACACTGCGCCATCTGATGCGCACTTATATAACATTACAAAAATACAAAGACCAGCTCAGTACCCATAGGCCACCGTCTGTCCATGCACGTGGAAAGCGGTTGCTGCGCTGAACGACTTGATGTCTCCACGGAACCTTCCACCTACTCTGCCTCTTCCTCATCGCTATAGTTCTCATCAACCACAATCTGACGAGTAGCATGGGTCTCTTCAACAATGGTAGTCTGCTCGACTGCAGTATGTTCGACGAGACGACCTTGGGTAGTCTCGGCTGCGGACTCTTCGAGCGCGGCTGAGACCATCTGCTGTTCGGCGTCGTCATAGTCTTCCTCCCCCATCTCTTCGTCTTGCTCAGCATCGTCGTCTTCAAATATCACCGATGAAGATTCATCACCATCGTTATCCTCGTAGGCGCCGGCCAGGACTAGGAGATCCTCTTCTTCCTCGTCAAGCGCGGGCTGCTCAGCATATGGGGGAAACACCCTGGTCTTCGACTTCTTAGCAGGCCGCTCTTGGTCTCCAGAGTCTTCCGAACCATGGCGCTTGCGAACCAGAGGGCTACCGAACGCATCTTCACTTTCCGATTCCTCCACGGCAGCCTGTGACTTCTTCTTGCTCAACGGCTTCTTCTTGGCTGGCTTCTTAGGCTTACCACCCTCGTCGTCGCCATCGTTGCCGTCGTGGGTGTTGTCGTACTCCTTTAGTAGAGCCTTGTCCGGCTTCCCAAAGGCGGCCACCAAGCGCCCCGACGCTTCGAGTGCCTTGGCTTCAGGTGAAGGGTCGCCGCGCCATCTTACATTCGGTGGGTCTTCGCCACGATCGTAGCATGGTTTGTACGATGTGTACTGGTAGCGAGTGCTCTCTACTGTCCGACCATCAGAGAGTTTCCCGAAAGGAGTGGCTTCCCTGAAGTCCTTGCCCTTGAAGCGATCGTTGTGAAGCTCAGTCAACTCCCAAATGGATGCGTCGGGATTGTCCCGCATTAGGGAAGCCAGATACTCTCGCTCGATTTCCGACCATGGTGGATCAATGGTTACGCGATCAATACCCTGGTAACGGCGGTCGTTAAGAGCCTTGACGGTTTGCTTGTCGTTCCAGTCTTTTGGTACTTTGTTATAGCAGTAGATGACCGGCTCTCTCTTGTGGGATGTAGGTTCGTTCTTGTCCTTCAACCGCATGTCCATGAGCGGGATGGCAAGTAAGTCTTCTTGGTTCTTATCCTGAGGGAGTTGATCAACGTTGTCCGGCTCAACCTGGAAATTGTGCTTGGTGTCGCGGGAACCGCGCTTGTACCGGAAGCCACGATTCTCCCACATGGGAGGCTCTGTCTGACCCATGCTCTCGCGGGCAGAAGGCTGCTTGGGACTGGGCCGAGGATCACCTGACACAGGCTTTGCACCCCAGAACTTGCTCCATTGGTCCGTCGGAGGAATGACAATACTATGGGTGTAAGAATCGAAGCCTTCTCCGACGGGCGGCTTTTTTGGCTTGGCCTTTGGCTCCGTGGCGGCGGGTTCCTTGGGTGCTGCGGTCTTCCTGGGCTTCTTCGGGGTAGCGGCTTTTGCGCCCTTCCTGGGTTTCGGGGTAGGAGCGGCCTCTTCTGATTCTGACTCGTCCTCATCTGGAGGTCCTCCTTCCTGCTCTTCGACGGGCGCGGCAGCATCAGAGGCACTGGATTCGTCGTTCGCACTCGCAGACGCCGCTTCAAAACTAACAGCCTTCTTCGCTTTCCTCGGTGTTTTGGGAGTCACACTCTGCCCGAGCTTCGAGCCGGCGGGCTGCTTTGACATTTCGGGATGAGGCAGTTGCGTATTGGTGTGTTGGATCGAGCCAGGTGGTGGAGTAGTTGTATCGAAAGCACAGATAGGTTCCAAGAGCAATTGGATGGGGTCGCGTGTAGAGTTGTTGAGTCGGGCTGCAGAGGTGGGAGCGAAAACCTTGCTTTGCGGGGTGGGAATGGTGCACTGGTAGAGAGTTGACGCGCGTCTGGATTGGGAAGACATAATTGCAGTGGGAGACGGAGCGCAATAAGTAGGAGGACGGGGCGCGGCCATTGTAAGGCTACGCGTGAAAGATCGTTCTGGGGCGTGAGGAGGGCGCTTTGACATCTAGATCGCACAGTGTAGAAATACGTCTTGCGCGTTTGGCGTCCTTTGAAAGTGAACGAAAGTTGTGCGCGGATCAACAAAGCCAGCAACAGTGTAAAGCAAGCCCACCAGACAATGTCCCAGGCGGACAAAGCTGAAAGGTACAACCATATTCTCCTCGCGCACGCTCAACTAGGTCCTTCTATCGACGTCTTTCGAATGATATGGTCATCTCGGTCGCTTCTCTTCACTATGCGGATAGTGTCGAAGTAATTTGCGCGCAAGAAACCTTCTCATCCAAGTACATGTGACAGACCTGAGAGCGCCTGACACACAATGCCACATAGTGACGTGACCATGTGAAAGCTCATCGCTTGGCGGTGCCTGCGATACCGCATTGCTAAGGCAACGCGCGCGAATGATCCCGCTCCGCTGTTGCACGAGGTGAATGCTGCGCACATCTCCCGCGACCTGGGGCTTCCGACATACCACAACCAGTCGGTTCGGTTTCTCGTTAAGAGGATTGAAACCGGGTAGCAGAGTCATTGTGTGGATCAACGAAATATATCGCAAAGACTTGACCGGTGAATCCCGTGATCTCGGTTTCCGCTTCCTCGCGCAAGCAACTATCCTCGAGCTTCACCTACGTCTCGCAGCGAAGCATTGAAGCGCGTTGTCATACCTTTAGCTCAAGCTCGGCGTATGAATGAAGAGTTGGTAAGGCACGCAATGCCCGTACGATAACGGAAGTGTATATGCTGCTGCCGTGCAGGACATGAGGTCGGGGGATGGCAGCTTGGAAAAAGGTGAAAGTGTGAAAATGGAGGAACTTTGCATAACCACAGACTTTTGATCGTCTATTTCGTAGCAGCGCACGCGATTGAATGGCTTGGTCTAAATGAGAAAGCTGTAGTCGGCAAATCTGGCGACAGAGACAGCTGTGGACAGGAACGGGGACGGGACGTCGGGAGGTTTGCCAATCGATAAGATTGTCCTAGCTCCTTGGCATACGTAATGACAGCTAACTCGCGATCACGACTGCTGCGAGCCTCAGCTAGTTCAATCAGTTTTTGATGTTGAGGTGTATTAAAAGTCTTCACACTGACTTAGCATTTGTCGGGCTTTGCGTACATTGCGTTCACCACTATCCCATCGAGCCTGACTATTACTAGACGCTCACGGCAATCGGCGGAGTTGCCTGATGCCGATGCGCTCACATAGCACCCGTGGACGTCACGATCATCGGGTCTTCATGGCCGGAAGGCGCAATACGCTTGCTAGAGCACCGGATTATAACATTCAACCAGAACGGTAATCTATCTCGCATCACGGAATCGAGGGGGAACGGTAAAGTGATTGCGACGGCTTACCAAGAGGTATCAGAAGATGCCGACTAGGTTGGAATTGAAATGGTAATTAGACATTATAACACTGAACACATCCAGTCAACATTCATGCATCCTATACGGTGCGTACACTATCCGAGATCAACATCCCAATTTCAAGTTCTCAAACTTCAACTCAAGCATGTTGAGCTCTCCGAATGACGTGGCGAGTAGCCAGGCCCATGCTGGACACAAGAGCAGAGCGGGATGTATCAGGACCAGCCCGACACTCGACTATCACTCCATGATAGCCAATAAGGAGAGTGCCTGCAGTGAAGCAGGTATGTCAATCGTGACGAGACAGATCGACTGTGTCAACGTCATTGACCTTTCTCTCAACCAACCGCTCTTGCACGCGGGCCTCGGGTTCCCGAGCCGCGATCGATATCGACACAGCGGGACAGCCGACTAGCGGCTGCGGCTGGCGGCTTCAATGGTCCATGTCATAACACGGGTCGCGGGTTGGCGGTAGCTCGGTGTGCAATCTATGCATCTGCCTTTGAGTTGAGGCTTGCCGGGCTGAGCGCTTTCATGAAGCGACTTCGTATAGTTGATGCGGCTTGTCGATGCTTGTTCGACCCGGGAATGAGATTGTGGTGGCCATAGCGCATGGCTTTGAAGGGCGGCCCGGGTCGATGGGGACAGGACAGCGACTAGTGCGTGCGACTATGCGAACGCTTGTACCTGCATGACGATATCATGTTTTGTTTTCAGAGACTGGCGTCGCTCGCACGGCTGCTGCTGCGTTGGGAGAAGCTGGAGAACCGCCGGTACAATGTCCTCACTCTGCCGAATAGAGTGGAGTCGCTTGGTAGTCCATCGTCAGGGAATGGGGATGGAACTTCGGGTGTAGCTCGCTCGCGATGCTGGAGATGCTCTTCGTCCATGCGCAAAAGGTCCGCTTCGAACTGCTCCATCACAGTGAGAGCAGGCGCAAACTCAGGGCTCAAGAAGTTCTGGAGTGGCGGAGGAACGGCCTCCTGGCTCGCAGAGTAGAGTAGTTGGGGCCTCATGTTGATGAAGGGGCGAAGATGTCGAAGAGGTTGAGGATGTTGATGCGATGTGTTGCAGTGGATGAGATGCTGGCTTCTTTCCAGAGGGTCGCGTCGCGTTTATATCACAGTATCGCATGTCGTCATGCTCTCTTCTCATCCCACACGCGCTAAGTCGCGTGGCAGCTCCAATATCGTACCTGAACCCCACGAGCCGTGCGCAGTTTCAATACAATAATAAAATAAGACGTTCCGGAACGATCGCATGTCATTTTCCCCGATCGCATGTTATGTTCCGATCTAGTGGTCACCAGCATCGTCATGGCCTTGTTCCAGACGGTACCCCTGAGACTTCCCGCTTTCCGGGGTCGATCGATCGTAGCGCGTCATCAGGGATGCTGCATCATCTGGCAAGATCCAGGTTTCACCCTAGCAGACAGCACCGTGCGCGATGTGCAAGAATTGAAGATTGAAGTTGTCGGTGGCTTCTTCCATGCGCTCCTGGATCTCGTGAGAACTGTCTTGGTGTTGTAGGCTGGCATCGGCTCGCGCTTTCCGACAACACCCTGCCTACCTCGGCTCATCGGGCGAAGACGGCCAATGCGGTGTCGCTCCTCACGAACACCTCGATGACCAGCCGTGAGCACCCTATCGTCATCGCAACGACACATAGAAATAATGCCCATCCCCACACCTTTCGGCGGTTTTCTGCCCGCTGCTCGAGATCCACCATCTGCATTTCTTGCAGCTTACATAGCAAATCCAGGCCTTAAGTAGACGATACTGCCCGGGATGCCCACCCCACCCTTCTCCCAAGACCGCCGAGACTGGCTGAGCGAAATTTCTGGACTGTTTTCCCAGCGCAAAACCAAGGACGTTAAGAACACGACATCTACGTCAACTGTGAACCTTGGATTTGGCAACCCAAAAGCTTTCGACTCTGTTTCAACTTTCAGTTCGAGATCTCGAGATGACGCCTCCACAAAAGATCAAGCAATGGCTCACGGGCCAGGACGGGCTCGATAAGCTCAGGATGGGCGAGGCGGATTGCCCGGCTCCTGGCGAAGACGAGGTGTTGGTTGAAGTCCATTCCGTGAGTCTGAACTACAGGGATACCGAAGGTACGTAGAGTGGGATGTGGTCACACCTACTTTTGTGGCAGGGTCCAGACGGCCATTTGAACAACGCTAAATACGTGGACAGTCGCCATGGGCCTCTACAACCACCACAAGTCCGTAAAACATCCCCCCGCTATTGTCCCATGCAGCGACATGTGCGGTGTAGTTGTTGCGGTTGGCCCAGTCTCCAACAACACTTCCGACCCCTACAAGAACCCAGCTTTCCAGCTTAAGGAAGGCGACCGGGTCATCAGTACATTTGCGCCGAAGCATCTCAGCGGCCAAATCAAGGCCTCAGATATCGCGGGTGGCCTAGGCGGACCCGCCCCTGGCGTGTTGACGCAGTACCGCGTGTTCCCCACGTATGGCGTTGTCAAGATTCCAGCTTATCTATCCGATGACGAAGCGGCTTGCTTGCCAATCGCAGCTGTAACTGCTTGGATGAGCTTGAACTGTATGCGACCAAATGGCGAGATCATCGGACCGGGCGAAAAGATCCTGTGCCAGGGTACCGGCGGTGTAAGCATCTCTGCAGCCCAGATTGCATCCGCAGCAGGCGCAGATGCCATCGTCACATCTTCCTCCGATGAGAAGCTCCAGCGCGCATCCAAGCTTGGCGCAAAGACAACCATCAACTACCGCAACACTCCCGACTGGGAGAACGCAGTCCTTTCTGCTACCTCCGACGAAGGCGCTGACATCATCATCGAAGTCGGCGGTGCGCAAACGCTCCGCAAGTCATTCGAGTGCGTACGCTTTGGTGGTCTGATATCCTGCATTGGCTACCTATCCGGCAAGCAAGACGAGGCTGGCGACAGGACAAACACGAACTTGCTGTGCCTGAAGAGGAATGTCACACTCAAGGGCATTGTAAACGGCCCTAGGACTGAGCTCGAGAGAATGCTCAAGTTCTACGACGAGAAGAAGATTAAACCAGTGGTCGACCGTGTTTGGAAGTTCGAAGAGGCGGATCAAGCGATCAAGTACCTTTTCAGCGGAGGTCACTTTGGAAAGGTTGTCATCAAGGTGAAGGAGTAGACGGTATCATAGGTGCGTAGTGAATCAAAATACACCATGATCAACCATCCAACATTTTGTCACATCAACCAGTCCGTCCAATGTCATTGTGCATCGTCTTGAAGGCTCATGGAAAACGATTCTAATTGCGCAGCATTGTAATCTACTAGAAAGCTACTAATCGCGGCTTGTACAATAATGTGAGTAAAGATCGCTCATTGTTTGTAGCATGGTCACCGTCACACCTCGAACTAAGCCGAAGACTGAGCGCGCCGCTCAGCATCAACGCTAGCACCCCACTTGCGGAACGCCTTAGTAAAGCGCTTCGTTTCTTCAATAGCCTCCTCGTATTCGTCAGCAACAACAAGTCCCTCATACCACGACCGCTCGGTCTCAGCCAGCACAAGGCGCCACTCCTTGCCCTCCTCCAGCGCCCACGCCAAACCGTGAACACCCAGGCGAAGTAACCATAAAGCAGCCGATATCTTGAACCCCCACAGCTCAAAGTTCTCCTGGTCCGCCGTGGGCCAGTTCTCTTCGTGGTCCATTACAGCTTCAATGACCTTGTAAAGGCCTTCCTGGAAATGAAACGGCAGGCAGTGCAGACAATGCATGATATTGCTGATGTTGTCTTGGAACGGCTTGCTGTCGTTGGACCATTCCCAGGCGCAGTTGGCAAGAGTCTCAAGACCGGCGATGAGTGATAGGCAGGCGCCGCATTTGAATGTGCTATTGCAGGTCTTACGGCACTCGGCGGGGCGGAGGTGGTACCGGCAGGTCTCGACGGCGGTGACGTGCTTTTCGCCCTGTATCATGTCAGTTGGAAGGTTTCAATGTCCAAGGAGGGTAGTGCTGACCTTCTCGAAGAGACTATCCTCAGTCCGGGTGATCTTGATGATCTCGGTCCAGACATCCTTCGCAGCAGTAGAGGATGCTGCAGATGCCTCTGGGTAGTCGCCAGGGGATACGAGGACGAAGTCGTCCGTGTCTTCAATGTCGTCGGCAATGTTTATGGAGCTCTTGCTACTGACACTATCGGCAGTCTCTGCAATCTTGGAAGCAGGCATGTTCGTCGCGAGTGTGAATTGTCGGGTACTATACTTTATAAAGAAGTTGTGGTGGGTTTCAAATCAGCGAAGTTGTGAGTCTGACGATCTATATAGCACAAGAGGAGGAGAATTCAGCTAGGGAGTGTCATTCAACAAGTGGGTCTGGAAGAGGTCCATGGACTGAGAGCTTTCTTCCAGAAGGAGAAGGGTGCGGTGAATGTCTGCATCGCACTCTCTCGCAATGCGCAAATGACCAGATCAGGGATTCATTCGTACAGACATTCAGGCTTCAGCGGAAGAAAGCCATCAAGCGTACTCGAAGAATATATGCTTGGGGATATCCTTATTGGCTACAAGCTACAGCAATTATTCTAACGCAAGCTGACTTCTAAACAAAGATAAAACTCGACCCTACACGCTTCCCCGACAGAGGGAAACACCAAGACCAAATATCAAATATGACCAGTGCCAGGAAGCACATGTGTGCCCTGGCCTGGAAGTCTCATCGACCCTTCAGTCGTCGTCTTCAGTCCGACCCTTCTTAGCAAACATCCCAGCCGCGCCCCTCCCCCACATCGTCACCTCCGCAGCAACCCGCCTCAACTCCATCTTCTTCTCTTCATACTCCACTTTACCCTCATTCACCACAATCCACGCCTCCTCCGCCCCCAACAAAATCTGCATCTCGCTTTTCCCCTCTACCCTCCCCAGCATAAGACCCTCGGGCCCGATCTTTAGCGCCCAGATCACCACCGAGATCTCGAACTCTTCGTCGCGGACAACTTGGCGCTCGAGGTTCATCCAGTCGTCTGTATCGAGTATTATGGAAAGAACGATGGAGAGACTGAGCTGGTGTTGCGGTTCTAGCATATGCAAGTATTCCGCGACAAAAGAAGGCCTAGTAGGATTATCGGAGAAGATCTCGGAGCAGATGCGTAGGGTGTCGAGGCCGTCGATAATTGCATTCGATGTTAGGCTTGGATGGGGTTTGGATTTCGTTTCGATGGCGAGGATTTTGGCGTAGTAGGCGATGATGTCTTGCGCGCTTTTGTCCTACGCGAAAGCATTAGCATGCATGATTGAGCTTTGAAGGGCGCTTGTGTGGCACGCTTACTTCGATGGTTTTAGCAGTCTCGTCACGAACGAACACGTAGCTGCCATCAGGGTGCCTCGGCAGTGTATCATTGGGTAGGGCGACGACTTTCTTTCCGTCGACGAGCTGGGTGAAGTCTTCTTGGCTCTTAACATCGTCGTTCATGTGAGGTTTCCCTGCGCGCGGCATGGTGGTTACCCCTTTGATGAGCGGTCTTCAAACTTCGTGTGTATTAGCGGGGTTGAGTTACTACGGGTGGTAGAGAGCCCAGTATTCTCTCTCCAGGCCAGCCATCACTTTGGTACATGACAGAAAGTAGGTCAGTGCATGAGGCGCGATTCAATGCCAAGATGATGCGATATGCAGTATATGATTGAGCTTTCTCTTGCGTGAACTACCCTTTTGGACCATGACGTTAAGTTGTGCCTGAGTCCGTGCTCGCCACTGTAGGGAGCCAGCGAGAAACAATGCACGCTAGACTACGCCTCTCCCATGCCTCCCATTTCTCCTGAACTCGTTTATCTGCTATTCGTTTCGCATGCCGGGCTTTCTCTGCAACGATTCTCTGCTCAATCCTGCAAAACCAGTTCCGTTGATCGAGCGTAGGAATAGCGACACCATAGTCTATTCTCATCAGTAACTTGATGCTTGGTTGTCGAACTTTGACTTACTTTCACAATATCTGGCAAATCTATTCCATCATTCTTGCCGCCATCACGTTCAGGACCGGAAGTCTTCTTCTCTGTCGTTTTCTTGACAAATCCCCTCCTCACACCACCGTTCTGCTCTTCCATTATTTCAGCGTCATTCTTGGAGTCTGCATTGCCCTCCTCTTCACGCTCTGAGAGTCCACAGTCCGAGCCCGAGCCTTCGGCGACGGAAGATTCCACGTCGGTGTAGGAATGGTAGTCAGCTTCGACGAACACGTAGCTGTCTTCCATTTCTTGATCCTCGGCGACCTGTTCGTCTACGGTGACGACGTCGTTGTCGGTGTCGAGTACAGATCCACACGTGCCCTCGCTAGGCTTGGTGATGGTGCTCTCTTTGGCTTGGTTGTCGTTGTTAGCGACAGTGTGTTCCGTAGAAGACATGTCTTAAACTGTGCGTTGGGAGATGATGTGACACGTTAGAGAAAGAATTACGTAGTCTTGTGAGCTCGCGAGTTGGGTGACTGCGCTACCGTTGAGTGACAGTGCGAACACTTCCATGCTAGTGTAGCTGCGTATATATGTGCCGTGAGGGCTCTATACCTGATTGCGCCACTAAGGCGACGTTCATTCTCCTTTCACTAAGGTCAATAAGAAAGGCTGCGATCCGCATGGAAGCGACCCAAGCTTCATTATATCAATATTCCTTCTGCAGTTACTTGTCCTTCGAAGGCAAATGGAGCCCGAGCGAAGCAAACAGGCGTTCAAGAGATGGCAAATATGGCGAGGCACTCACGACTATCGCATCACCAGTGATACCAAAACAGTACGACCCTCGTATGCATGGGAGAGATCAAGAGACCGAAAGACGACGGACTCAATTGTTGTCATTGATGATGGCGAATGAACAATATTATATAGCGTAGAGTTCACGAAGCCTCAGTCGATTGCGACGTATGATGCTGAGAAAACCTGATTGTGATTGCTTCTTAACGATCATAACTTCGATGCTGCCCCCTCTTCGTATTCACTCAACTCTTTCTTGTCGCAGTCCCTCGGGCTTTCACCAAACTCCTTACCCTTGCGACATGACAGTTCTTCGGCGCTCTTCCACTTCCAGGCAGTATCTTTCTCCTCACCGTTGCCCTTGCCGCTTAGTACGTTGCACATGTATGCGCCGGCGACGGGGAGGAATCTGAGGGGATGATTAGCATTGCGTCCGTGAAATGAAGGGTAAAGTAACCTACTTGTACGAATGAAAGCTACCACCAACGGCGAGGTACAAGTTGGCGAGCCTTTCATGAGGGTGTCGACACATCAGCCAGTCTTCGGTTGGTGTAACAGCGTCATAGCAAATTCGCCATCGGTCTGGTCTTTTGCTGCGTGTCCATTCCGGCATGGCGTTGTGCATGATCTGCGCGCTTTCACGCTTCAGTCTCTCAGGGATGTCGTTCTGGTTCCTTCGAGATGGCATAGTAATTTTATGGCCAGAAGGGGTGGTAACCGTGTTGATGACTTCAGTTTTGATGTCATTAATCTTAAGCGTTCGGTTTGGCTGCGAGGGCGGGATAATGTCGACCTCTCCACCAATGACAATCACAGGTACTGTTTCGTCGATCATGCTCTGTGTGTCTTGTTCGTTCAGTGTATAGTATGCAGAGACGCGTCCTACAGCGGTGATTTGGCGCTCGATGCGGTCTTGTTCCTGAATCTTCAAAGCATCCTCGATCGGCGACATCAAAGAGCTGGTCCATGCTCCTGCTGCCAAAACGATCTTGTCGGCTTTCAAAACTTGACCATCTCTCAGCTTTACACCAGCTAGACTACGTTGGTCGGCGCTCAGTAATAACTCTTGCACGTCTCCAGTCACCCTCTTGACCCCAAGCTCTAGTGCAACCTTCGTGAAGCTTTGCGTTGCTTTTTCCGCGTCGCACCAGCCGGCTTCGCGATTGAAATAACCCTTTCCATATTCTTCACTCTTGATGCCTTTCGTTACAGCGTACTTGTCCAGCTCTTGTGGTTCTAGATCGCGCGTGTAGTCACCTCCTCTCTCAACAAACGTCTTCCTTATCGCATCGCCAAAAGTACCATTCTTTTTGTCTAGCACGACCCAACCGGTCTTGTGGAAATGACCTTGTACTGCTATGCTCCAGAACCAAAAATGAATGGCTTCATTGGCGAGATTGCAGTAAAGATGTGACTCGTAGTCGGTACGAATAATGCGATTGGTGTCGATGGCTGCCGCTTGCTTTTGCTTTAGGGATGTATTGCTATCCCAACGGTCGACGATAGTAATCCGCGATGGATCTTTGTATTGTTTGCCCAAATGATAGGCGGTAGACGCGCCAAAGGTGCCAGCGCCTATGATAAGGACTGTAGGTTCACTGCTTGCCATATTGAACGAATAGTGATCAAAAGTCGTAAAGCTTTTAACGATGTCCAGGATGATGGTGAGGCTTCCTGGATGGTAGATGAGACTGCTTGCGCTAGTGTTGCGGGGTCTTCTGCGGATCCGATGCCCCAGCTTGCCCGAAAACGTGCATTGGCTCGCGCGATCGGGAAGGAACTCACGATGCCCAGGTACAACGCGTTCCGAACATGACGTATCAACACAAAAGCGGGCGCGTGCGAATGAGCCCTATTCTGTCCAAAGTTGCGCTGCTTTGATAAGTGACATTCTGGAGCCCCGGTTGGGCTTTGGCAATGATCGCAGTCGATGCGGGATGCGCGAAGCTTGCTTGGAGACCGGCGTTCGCGTCGCGACGTCGCGAGTATTCAGTGTCGCGGCAGGTGCAAGGACGACCGTCGCGAACAAGGTTTACGCGTTGTAATTGAATGTCGCATCAATTGCATCGCCTCGAGAATGCAATTTAGTGGTTGAGGCCAGCTTAAAGAGTACGTCGCGATGGCGTAGAGGCATGGTGGCACATGGGTCGTGGAAAGTCGCTAACTAAAGCTCGAGTGTCATCGCTCCTTCCGAATAATACAGCTCACTTCTAACACTCAACACCATCCATCACGCGCGTGCTTGTCAGTAGTAGCGGCACACATCGCGCATACTAATGGCAGCAGTTCAACACGAACGGGTTTGTTCTCTACATGTTCGACCTATTTGCTGCGGCAGTTTTATTTGATTGTGCTCCACGCTCTCCAACCAGTCTCTTACATGTATGGGCACCATTCACTCATCAATAGGTATTCATGACTCCCGAAAAGTCACTTCCGGTAATACGCATGCGCTGCGATAACACGATAAGAGAGAAAGAGCTGGTGATGGCAAGAGACATGGAGTAAGCCAGGGGCTGACCGCAGAGCTGGACTAGCCGGTTGCATCATCGGCAATGTGTCGAAGATGTCAATTGTTTAGCCTGGAGGCCTTAATCGGTTTCAGTTCTGGATATTCACTACCGACGAAGGATTCACGGTCCTACACCTGTTCTTCCAATGTAGAAGCTGCTTGCGAGATGCATTTCCAGGAATGGTTAGCGCTGGCTGTCTCGGCTAACCTTCCGTGTCAGACTCGAAGTATCTTTGGATTCAAGTACGAACACAACGCAGAGCTATTGCGCAGCAGAAGACAAGACCCAAATTCAATATCACTGCTGGAACTGAACACAGAAAGTATCTGAGGAGATTCAGTGAGACCAAGTTTTCACGCTTCAATCTCAGATTCGCCACTGCACGATAGCACTTTAGTGGCTCCTTCGGCAAGCCCCACCATCGAGCGTAGAATGCAGATTCAGCAACTCTCAACCAACACCACGATGTCTCCCAAGATCCATATCGTGCGCCATGCGCAAGGAGAACACAACGCGACCGTATGTCCCATATCATAAAGAAGAACCTCGGATCCAATAAGACTAACTGGCCGCAGCGCAATTACAGCATTCGCGATGCTGTGCTGACAGAAAAAGGCAAAGAACAATGTCGCACGCTTAGCTCGGCGTTCAAATATCATGAGGAAATAGACATAGTATTTGCGTCGCCGCTACGACGAACGATTCAGACTGCGTCACTGAGTTTTGGCCCTGTGCTCGCGCGGAAAGAGGTGCCGTTCGTGCTGTTGCCAGCCTTGCAAGAAGTCAGCAATATTGGATGTGATGTCGGAATTGCAGATACAGCAGATGACGTCCACGCATTCCTACCGAAGCTGTTCGCAGAGGGTGAGCTCGATTTTGACATCAGCAAAGTTGATGCATCAGCGGTGACAGCGGGCTGGAACTCCAAGGTTAGTCGATCTCCCGGTTTGACATCAGCATGCATGCTTACTAACGCCTCGCAGGAAGACTATTGGGCGTACGAGAAGCGCGCCATCTCGAAGCGCGCTTCTGATCTCAGGAACTGGCTGTACCAAAGGCCCGAAGCGCAGGTAAAGCTGCCGTTAGTTTCCTCTTAACAGCGGTTTGCTAATGGAACAGGTCTTGGTCGTCACCCATGGCGCATTTGCACACTTCCTCACCGAGGACTGGGAAGTCGAAGACCCCATGGTGGGCACAGCGTGGAAGAATTGTCGGTACATCTCTATATTTAGTCTGCAGCATGAGCTAACTCTACTATAGGTGAACATCGCGTGTTTACGTTCACGCCTGAGTCGACAGCGGAAGACGCCCACGTGGGTGAGACTTGGGAGAGCAGGCGAAGCAGAGGTGCCCAAGAAGTCGAGAAGGACCCGCATGTAGTGGATGAGTTTCTCAAGACGGCGGCGTAGTTGAGTAGTAGTGCACATAGTCCGCGGCCTCAGGTAGCTTCCGACAACGGCTGTGGCATGCCGTTCCGTCCGTTGTCCAAGAGCCGGAGGGTCCACGAATAGCCAATACCCGATGTGTTTACTGTAGTAACTTGCCCGAGTACAATTGCGCTCTTTGATCGACGGATTCTCCCTTCGCTCCTAATCTGGAGTACCACGGCTGTTCGGCAAGCGCGCCATGATGGCGCAACATCCCACGGTGCCCGGTGCCCCCTGAGGCTTTTGGGATCCTGGGGTAGACGGTAGCCATGTCCAAGCAATCACATTCACCCCCCATATCATTGGGCGGCGCAAAGTTCGGCAATGCACTCCACAAAACCCTGGATCAAAGATAAGCCACGGTCACGCCGCGCCTGCTACGACCCTTCGAGCAGCCAAGCTGCAGTGCGGCCAGACCAAATCACCGAGGGGCGCGTCGTGCATTACCGCGCTGGGTGTAGTTGACGGGACGCATCGGAGCAGCCTTAGTCAGAGTTTTGCGCCCCGGTACCTGTTCGGTTAATCTATCAAGCCCCGCCGAGGCCCGGGATGGCGCGGCCCTAAAGGCTTGTCGCCGCCCCCATGCAGCCAAACCAGCCCTACGCGACGCCTCTGTCGTCGTCACCACCCAGTGCAGACGCTTATCCCCAGCTTACAGGTTGTCGCGTGAGCACCGCAGCTCTCTTATCTCCAGAACCGCATGCATGGTTCGCTCTGATGTCACCTAGCACGGATCCAGGCGATGTCACATCAAGCACGTCCCCAAACTCACCACTCAAACACGTAAAAAAGAGAAAATTTTACGTCAACTGCGACGCACCATGTGGACCGCGTCATTAACGACGCCACTAAAGGGCAACGCTTCTGGCTGCACGCACCAAGCTCTGGTACGATGCGAGCAATAGACCGAAGTTCGCTAAGGCCCTCGATAGCCAGCTTTCGGTCAACATCGGTCGCCCAGCATACTGGGAGCGCGCGGGGGAAGGCCGCTTGGAACATTCTATTACACATGCAGAACATGCGGAGAGATAAGACGTGCTGATATAAGAAACAAGAGCAGCCGCTGGCCTTGAAAACGGTTATTCCTGCGTGCCGCTGCTAACTCACACTACCTTCTCACCGGTCCCACGGTACGTCACAGACAGTCGATATCACGCGCCGCCATCTTCCCGATTCCGACGACTGGACCTGTGACCTACACTTCTACTGCTACTTTTGGGGTACCGGGCAAACTAGCTCGTCAGCAGGCGCCAAACACCAAAAAGTCGCGAGTGCCCTCCAGCTTCCGACTTGACTACGACTCCACCCCACCGTTATTTTTGAAAAATTCATATTTGCATTTTCCAAGATGCAGGAAGTACCGCACGCCCACGGGCTCACGACGGGCAACCCTGAGCCACAATACGCCTCCAACGGCGTCAACACTGGCGTTCCCGCGCGGCACTACGCTGCTGCACCGCCGACCTACCGTCTGGACGACCTTTCGTCTGAGGGAAAGAAGAGCGACCCCGAGCTCATGATGCCTGTCGACAAGACTGCCACCGTCCAGGAGGGATCAGAGAAGTTCCACCGTCTCGGCTGGAAGCAACTCACAGTCTGCCTGATTGTGGAAGCTATTGCGCTTGGTTCTCTCAGTATTCCTAGCGCGTTCGCAACCCTCGGAATGGTTCCCGGTGTCATCATGTGCGTCGGTCTTGGACTCGTCGCAATCTACACATCCTACGTTGTCGGTCAGGTCAAGATGCGCTACCCGCATGTCAACCACTACTCGGATGCCGTCGAAATCATCTGGGGTAAATTCGGAAAGGAACTCACTGGTGTCATGTTCGCACTATTCCTCATCTTGCTGGTTGGGTCGCACGCGCTTACCGGAACAATCGCCTTTATCAACATCATCGGAAACTACACCACATGCGCGCTCGTATGGGGTGTAGTATCCATGATCATCTTGCTGGTTCTTGCTCTGCCACCCACGTTCCACGACTTCGCTTTCCTGGGCTACATCGACTTTATTAGTATCATCGCCGCCATCTTGCTCACCATCATCGCAACTGGTATCCAAGCGCACGATGCCCCTGGCGGATTGAGCGCGGTCAACTGGTCTGCGTGGCCCCAACCCGGTACTTCGTTCTACGAAGCTTTCCTGGCGACCACCAACATCATCTTCGCCTACTCCTTCGCCGTCTGCCAATTCTCTTTCATGTCGGAGATGCACACCCCCAAGGACTACGTCAAGTCCATCTGGGCCCTCGGTCTGATCGAGATCTTCATCTACACCATGACCGGTGCTCTCATCTACGCTTTCGTTGGCCAGGAGGTCAAGTCGCCCGCTCTTCTCTCCGCCGGTAACACCGTCTCCCGCATCGCCTTCGGTATCGCACTACCCGTCATCTTCATCTCCGGATCCATCAACGGCACCGTCGTCTGCCGCTACATCATGGACCGCATCTTCCCCACCTCGCCCATCCGCTTCGTCAAGGACGTCAAGGGCTGGGGTGTCTGGGTCGGTCTCATCACCGTTGTCACCGTCATCGGCTGGATCATCGCCGAGGCCATTCCCTTCTTCAACGCCCTCCTCGGTCTCATCTCCTCCCTCTTCATCTCCGGATTCACATTCTACTGGCCCGCCCTCTTCTGGTTCCAGCTCGTCAAGGAGGGCAAGTGGAATGCAAACGCCAAGAACATCAGCTTGAGCATCCTCAACTCCATTGTCTTCGTCATTGGACTTGTTGTTCTTGGTGCCGGTACCTACGCCTCCGTCGAGGATATCATCACACAGTACAACTCCGGTGCTGTACGAAGTCCCTTCACGTGCTCTGCTCAGTCTTACGCATAGTTGGGTGATGGGAACATGTATATATACCAAGAAGCCCTTGTATAGGCGCTTCGCTTATTACGACTTATGAGTCTAGCATCAGCATAGCGATGTCAAATCAAATTTCACATATTCAATCATCTTTTCTCATGTCCACAGTGTTTGCATCTCATCGATGCTATCCGGAAATGGATCCGCTCCACCTGCGCCGCGCCATCCCACCCAGAGAAAACACTGAACATCTACCTCCCAGAGGTCCACATAGTTTTAAGATATGGTCAATCTTTGGATCTTAGACTGATGTATACAGCAGGACACCTCAAGTCTTTCCTTCTCCTGTCGAGGCGGCGCCGATATTTTGTTTACCATGGCTAATAATGTGCGGAGTAGATGAGTGGGAAATACACTATCTACCGAAGACATCACAAGTAGTGAATCACTGAGAAGAATGATGCGCGCGCTTTTCCTTTCACTCCACTATACAAACAGCGCTCCTTTGTGTTTTCACTCCAGGGATTTCACGGTAGTGTTTGCGCACTAGTACGAATAGAGACTAGTGCCGCGGATGACGCAGCCCAGACGTGCTGCTGCGCACCTGCTCAGGTGATAAACTTTGGTACGTATACCTAGGAACCGCTCACCTCCGGAATACGCAACAGTCATTTCACTCACGGCCACGGTCGCAACCATTCATACTATGGAGGACATCAGATCTACGCTCTCTACACTTCGCCTTGCGTCCAACCTCACACACGCAACGGACGATATCATGCCGAAAAGACAACGCGATAGCGACGACGAATCTGCTCGGAATGACGGCGTTGGGCCTAAGAGGCAACACGGGAGTGAAGTCATTACACCTGAACCGCAGCCTTCCGACCTCATCGCCGCTCTCCACGAGTTCATACAAGAAGAGCGCAGGACCAACTTCTCATTCTTATCACAGCACAGCCACTGCTACAAGCATCAACATGAGCTACTTGTAGTATCTCAGGCGGATGCCGACGATATCGAAGCGGTCCGTGCTATCGCTAGGCACGATACAAGTGTCCATAGTGATTGGTATACCTTCACCGAGCCGCTGAGGTCGGACGGCTACACCCGTACCGTTGCGATCGATATCCCATCCGCGAAATATGCCGCTGAAGACATGACCATCACCGAGTTTGGCAGGATCAGGAAAACCAAGCGCGACGCAGCTGCATGGATCCGCGATACGTACTGCACTGCCGAAGACGACTTGTGGGCGATGAGGCTCCCGGAATCGCAATACGAAGAGCAGCGCTTGTGGTGGGAAGGTACAGGGCAAGCTTTCCGGCTGCTGGACTTACCTCTAGAGATGCGCGAAGCCATCTACCTACACGTCATCGGGCCAGTCGTCGTTCCGGATGTCGTTACACAGCATGGCGGCGGGGAGAAGCTTGTGCTAGGATACGGCCTGTCGTACGATAATCCCGAGCGCGTAGGGCGCAATCGAGATCCCAACATACAGCGTCCTAATATGGAGATCATGCGCGTCAGTCGCCAGGTAAAGGATGAAACCACCCAAGTCGCCAACCGCGATACTGTGAAGCGATTCACAACGATTCGTACGCGTGGTGATGGCATTGGGCCCGCCGCGTCACCTGAAAAGGTCTGGCGCCAACTCAGGCGAATAGTAACGCCTGACAACTTCCTGAAGAGGCTTCAACTCGAGATGTCTGCAACTGAGTTCTTGGCATTCGGGGGCATTTGTCCTCAACTGGGACAACCGCTTCAGAGGGGCGTTGTTCCAATTAATGTCATTTCTATGGCTGGGTTAGGCAACCTCGATATCATCGATTTTCGCTTCATTGGTCCCGAACATGAGCTTGCCAACTGCCCTTGGAGACCGCTTCATCCATGCCAAAAGAAGTGGATTGACATATTTTTCATCACCGCCTGGAATGGTCTTGTCGCTCTCAGGAACACAAAAGGAATCAAGTATACAATGAGCGGTTGCATCAAAGATTCTACCCGGAATTACTGGACGGGGCTACTGAACGACAAGCGCAATAACCATACTGCCACTATACGTAGTCTCGAACAGGGTCTTCAGACCACCATAACGAACAGTAAGTAGCGCTTTCAAGGCATGTGGAATACGTACTGACTGACAATTAGATACCTCGCTTGCATGCGAATGCTCCAACCCTTGTGTAGGCGGGCCACGCTTATTCCGGGTCCAGCCACACGAAATGAGATTGATCCAAGGCATACAGGCGGAGCTGGATAAGGCATATTGGGATTTTGAGGACTGAAGCGGGTTGTATTTGACCTGGGGTTGCCGCATACCAAGGAGGACGCGTGGCCCAGGAGGAGAGGATTAGCAACAATGAGCATGTATAACGTGCAGATGCCTATCGCACTTCCGTTCATATAGAAGCATATGTCGTGTTGCGTGCATTTTCGCTGGTTACTGGTTTTCGTACAAGAGAATGTTGAAATTGGTGATGAACTACGTCATGATCTAGCTTCCAGATGGTTAGCCGGCGGAATCGATCACGTGCCGTCCGGGAAGCCGCGGCCCCCGACGGGAACACCTCCGCAAGACTTTCGACGCGTCCTCCGCTCGTCTACTTCGATGGCTGAACCTGCGACCCGATATGCACCCCGACGCGACATCTCATAATTTCGTCGCGTTATTCGACGCGCAAAAGCAATGTAGTCGCCCAGCATCAGATTCGTTTTCAGCGGCGAGCGCCGCACGAGGCTGTCCTGCACTCAGACGCTGTGCCACGAGATGGATTCACATTGTTGTTCGAAGGCAAATCCACAACAGAGAGTGGTTCAGTCGTGATCGGGGCTGTGCGCAAGCCAATCGCACGCTCAGCAATCTATGGTGATGCCGTGAGAAGTACCCAGCTCATGAGATGCGGCGCAGCAAGTGTACAACTTACATCTTCTAGCTTGGGCGGACCTGGTCTGCCGTAGTTTGGTCTAAAAGTAGGAACTCACTGCTTTCTGCGATCTCTCCAATCTCTCGGAGGATCTCTTCAAGGCTCGCCCGAACACCTTGTCTTCTCAGCCTTGACGACGTGGGCGATAGCCTGGGCAATCTCTTTTATGCTTTCGCGGCTCTGTCTACGGTATCTTTTAAGCTTGCTTCGTCGTAATTCAGCCTTCGATATGCAACGCTGGTCTCCTCCAGAATGCTCACATTGTCGCCCTGGCACATGCCAGTCAACGTTGGAGATGACGGAGCACTCAAAAATGCACAGCGTAAAACTCAGGAAAAGATACAGCGCTCACTCCCTCCAACTTGTTTGCAATGGTATGCTTTATCCTGATTTCAGACGCTCGAGGATCAGAAAGCTCAGCCTTTCTGGTTTAGTGCGGCGAGCAAACATGCTGCGGCGCAGCGTACGAAAGAGCTAGATAATGGTTTTCGGTTCGAGCGCATGCGCGATGGCTTGTGTCCTCGTGTTTTCGGCGAGACTTGCATGTCATTCACCTTCTTCGAGCTGGGCTGGACTTGTTCACGAGACCTTTCCGCACTGCGCAGATCTCTCCGCGGTACCGCCAAAGCCATGAGGTAGAGGGGATGCTGCTTCACACGCTCGGAGAGAGTGGCGACTATCGGCGCATCACAGGGTCTGGGAGGGCTGATCACATCAGTAGCTCAGACGTCCTTCTGCACACGGTGGATGTAGAACGCGGTCATCACTTTGGCTCCACAGCGCTTGCGATGTCAAAGAGGAAGTTAGAGCACGATCCCTCACCCATTCCTCAGCAGCGCTAGTATGCTCTTGCCATCCCCTCCTTCGACCACACCATCTGATAGGGCAACCCGGAATTCAATAATCCAAGTCACCCACAACGTTGACGCCACCGATGCATGCATACTTCTTGACCTTTCTCTGCATGTCATTCATTGGTCTTTCGGTCCGCATCCGTAGCACTTCCGTTCCCAAAACCAGGTTATTCAAGTCCGGTCTCGATCCTTGCATCGTGGTTCGTCCCGCGCGTGCAGCATGCGAGCTATGTTGGTGGACCCTGGTCACTGGTGATTGGACCGGCTGATGTCGTGCATGACTATGGCTTACACTGGCTTTCAGAACTTCCTCTTCGATGGAAAGATGGTATCCGGTGGGCATAAGATTATTCAGTGGCTTGCGGACTTCAGCGAGAGTTAAGGAAGCGTTGATGAGTATGGTTGGTTGCTGGCTCGTGAAAAGATCTACGCGTGTCTGCGATGTCGGCTTGTGGGTCATACGCCGGAACGACTAGTAGAAGACAGGTGAACGGAAGGGCGGAGCATCCAGATGTGACAAGTTGTTGCGAAGAGGAGAGGTCGCTTGTAGGATGTGGAGGCGAGACCATAAGAGATGGACGATCAAAGGACTTAGAAAGGTATAAAAGGCACCAGAAACCGCCTCATATCCACGCACCTCGTCGATCAACAACTCACCACAGCTCTAACTTCCATACATCGCCCAGCATGCTGTTCTCTACTGCCGCTCTCCTTCTCCTCTCTTCAAACGCGCTCGCCGCACCCGCTTCCCTCCTACCCCGCGCCGCTCAGTGCGGCCAATACCAATCTCAGTCATCCGGCCCATACACACTTTACACCAACGGCTGGGGCTTCTCTTCCGGAACTGGCTCTCAGTGCTCTCAAATCGACAGCTATAGCAGCACAGCTGGCCTAGCCTGGTCAACAACATGGTCATGGTCTGGCACGCCGAACCAAGTCAAGAGCTACACGAACGTCGAAACAGGCTTCACCAAGAAGCAAATCGGTACTTACACAAGTATGCCGACGACTTGGAAGTGGAGTTACACTGGAACCGATTTGCGAGTCAATGGTATGTTACTTCCGCCCTTTACCGTGCACTCTCTTCGTCTCTGGGATGTGTAGACTAACCTTGATATGATACCTGCAGTGGCGTACGACACCTTCCTCGGCTCATCAACCAGCGGAACCAATCTCTTCGAAGTCATGGTCTGGCTCGGTGTCTACGGCGGCGTATCACCCTTGTCCTCGAACGGATACCCCTTCACGCCCATCGCTACCGTCACTATTGGCGGTCAGATCTTCGACCTCGCATACGGTCTCAACGGTTCGGTCAAGGTATACAGTTTTGTTGCTCGTGGCGGTCGGGCGACAAACTTCAGCGCCGACTTGGTACGTTACATGAGTCTACTTCGTGGAGATGATAGAGAAGCTAATGTGTCGATCTAGAATCTTTTCTTCCAGTACTTGTTGGCAAACTACGGGAGCAATGGTTTCACGAGTAGTTTGTACTTGCAGGTCGTACAGGCGGGCACGGAGGTGTTTACTGGAAGCAACGCGAAGATGACCACGACGGCGTACTCTATCGCTATCAACTAAGCAATGAGGTATCGCACAACTCGTAGCACGTTACAGAACTACCCCGCAAGCACTGTTTCGGTCGTTGACCTTGAGCAGATGTAAGGTCAAGCAAATGTAACATTTGAGAAATGCTTATGATCCAATTCGCTTACTACAAAGAGGCTATGTCTGTCGTTCTTTATCTATCCACCTACAATTCGTCAAAGTGTTGTACAAACTGGCAAAGCGTAACTCATGACCCAAATGCGAATAACCATCGCTGCCGGTATAAGCGCTTCCAAAACGCCGATTCGCTATGCCCATAAGCGTGCCCGTTGCGCCTCTCGTGCCCCTCATTCTGCGTCCCAAGCCTCCAGGGCTGTGCCCCTCAGCCCCTCACGTCAATCTCCCCAGGATATGACAGCACACCGGCCTCGCCTTCGAAACCCGCACCGATGCTCAGGAGGTCGACCCTGAACCTCTCAGTATCGCTCTGAACCCTCGACCGAGGCTCCGCAAGCTCATAGTCGTTCATGCGCGACGCATCGCGCGACGCATCGCATGAACCAACTACCGATCTCACAGACGAGGCCAGCTCATCGCCCATGACATGTTGCGCGCGATAATAACGCTGTCGCACCCAGTGGAAATAGACGGCCAGCGCGTCGCGATGACTCGGGATGCCGATGGAAGCGAGTGAGCGACGGGACGGGAGCTTGACGGCGTAGGGATAGGCTGGGAACGGGTGGGTCAGCTGAGAGATCGAGAAAGTTGGGAAGTCCATTAAGACATGGTGCGGATGTTTCGGTACGCTAGGCCAAAAGAAGTATGGTGGGTTGAGCCGAGGCGCAGCGCTGCCGGTGGTGTCGGAGAAGGAAAGATGTCGGAGGTGTGGTCGGGACGGTAAGCTGACTTACTGTTGCGAGACATGGTCCACGGTGGCGGGTATCTCGTATGGGTTTTGGATGTGGTTGGGCGTCAAGGTCAAGAAGTTGGGCGGTAGTAGAGTGTAGTGAGGTGGATGAACGAACGATGTCTAAGTAAGAATATGTAGAGTGTTCGAGTTTATGTAGTCTCTTCTTGGGATAGGGTACCAAGGTGAAATAGCAGTCGAGAGAGGATTCGATGTACAAGGCGACTATATAGTATTGATGTGTAAGGTGAGAACGAGGTTGGCAAGTGAGCAATTCAGTATATCCGCAGAACGAGCAAGAAGGTATTGCGCATACGCGTCCATGGCACACTTATGACTGTCACAGCGGCCGTCTTCACGACCACGTCGAAGCCTCACGACCAAGGCATATGCCCTTTCCCGATCGAGCAGCTAACAAGAGCCAAGACGTCGTCCTGGGGTAGGTTCGCCAAGCTAACCACCGGCAAAAGCGTCATAATTGCTACAAAGGGGAGCTCATCTCAGCTGCGATGGCAGTGAGCCCTGCACGAGGATTGGGTGGTTTGGCGGAAGCGAGAGGGTTGCGACTCCTGATAGGCGTGGGCGAGGGTCGGGCGTGGTGATGTTGCCGAGCCGCGTGTTGCGACCGTCTGGCAGCCCGTTTCAAAACTTCACCGGCCGGGCGCTGCAGGAGAAACGCACGAGATCGGGGGGCTGAATCTTGACATCGTCGGCTGCTGCGCGTCGCGACTCTCCTTTGATGTGCATAGCACGTACGTTAATGGGTCGTCGAGCAGAGAACGCGTGGGCCCTGGGGGAGAGCTCCAGCCCCGCGCTTGCCGCTGGGCCAGCGACTCGAGGCTCTCAGCGTGCGTCTGACAGCGTCACTAGTCAGGGCCCGCCAACGAAGTCTGCTTCATCCGCCCCCAATTGCTATCACAGCGTCTTACCATCTCGCTTTGCGCGACTTCAAGCCAGAAGTTGGGTACACGCAAGCGCGCCAAGCGTGGTGAGTGAATTTGACAGCACGTACACCCCTCAGTAGGGACAAGCAACGCCCAGGGATGGCTGACTGACAACAGGGGCCACTTGCTCAAGCAACCCATGCTCATACTTTCTTTTTTTCTCGTACTTTGACCGTGTAACCTCATCATTTTGCAGCTTCTGGGTCTTTCTTGGTCATCCTGTGCAATCTGCACGCGCAGCCGAGTCGGGATTTCAGAGACAAAAGGCACACGTCCCGATCGGCGGGTGAACTGCCATTCCGTCTCATCGAACGAGGTAAACGTAGATGCTGGGCGCGAGTAGCGCAGGCTGTAAGGCTCACCGCACTAGCCACAAGCCAGACCATAAGAGGAACAGAGTTTGCTGATCGGTGTAAGATGTGCCACAGCGTTCCTGGAGTAGCAGTCGGTCCAGGCCTAACCGGGGGAAACTCTTGGGATGTCAAATAGCCCATTCGATGGCACGGGCCAAATGGTTGCGACGTGACTTCACGCTGTCGCATTCATACGCGGCCCCCAAAAGCCAACAGCTGGGTGCGCGTCGTGTTACGGCATGCGAATGCCTTCAACGTTGGCAATGCTACTCGACCGAAACTCTTCCGACCTTCAGCGTGCCAGTGATATGCGATGGTATGGCGAGGGTTTGTCATTCATGTCGACGCTTGGGCAATGCGCACGAGAGTATGCATAATCCTTCCAATCGCTTATCAAGCGAGTCGGGATGGTCGTCACCTCCATGGGTATGAGCAGAGACATGTGACCGTCTCTTGGTCGTGTGTACAGTCGAGCTGGCTTGTGGGAGAATTTCTCAGCGAGATCTGACCAAGCCTCCTACTTTCCCTGCATTACAAATAGAGAAGGTGCAACCATCCACCTGCGTCCTGCGTCCTGCGTTATTGACGTGGTACAAAGCTGTAGATCGCTGTACCATATTTGAGCTACCGAATGCACTGCGGTCAGCCTTTTCGCGAACAACGCCTCGGCCGAGTCGGCTCCTTCATCACTGATCCAGGGTAAGTACAAGAAAGCGCTACAAGCGCCAGTGACGTAGAAGGGTTTGTTGTATCATCGTAAAGTTGTTGCATATACGGCAATATCAATCCAGGATCGTCATATGTCCGGTGTCCAAATTGCGATGCGGCCATGGTCCAGGCGACAGCAGATGCGAGGAAACTCTCGTCCAGGACAAACCCCAGGTATACAGCTCCCTCCACCTCTCGCACGTTTCTCACTTCCATTCGCTCCGTTTCTATTCAGCGCATGTACGATGGTCAAAGCCTACCTTTCGCAAGCTTTGATGTGTAATACCATCCCACCCCTGCTGACCGTTCACTCAAGACAGCTCCAGGAACACCGACAAATCCACTCGATCGCTGCATCATTCGCACGTTCCTCCTTCTCATTCGCTGGATGTTTGTCAGCTCGAGCGCATGCGTTCTGCACTCCATATATGCAACAATCCTTGTCTCCAGGAGAGGTTGCTGCATGACCGGTCAGCGCGACAGAGCACCGGACAGATCTTGAAACACAAACGCAGTGAAAAACTTTTTCATGTGGCTGCGCAAGCCACTGATATCCTTGCGACACAAGAGATATCCGAGTGAACGGCCGCTGCACGCTGCGGTCGTCTTGTTGAGGGTTGGCAGGTGCACAGCCTCGATGCGGCTCTGCAAGCTGACTGTCGCACTCTGGCGAGCGACAGTCCGGTAATGTGCACGCCGCATTCACGGACGAAAAAACGGTCGTTGCATGCTTTGGTCAAACAGTGCAAAATGACTATACCACACTCCTGGGCAACGGGCGCTTTCGCGATCGGTAATGTATTATGGCCGTCAAGCACATCAATCTAATTCTTGTAGAGAGGCCTTGGTGCGACAGCCGTTCTAACCATTATGCACGGTTCTATCAACCTCTAAACGCGTCGAGGGTGATTGATTCTACACCCAGAACTCAAGCATCCACATTCCAAGGATAATTCTGCTTAACCCATATGATATCCATCTCGCTCGGCTTCGTAGCGCGTTCCAACAGCCCAAGCCCCTCGCCATGGTCGTTCCAGTCGAGGTAGGCCTGGATGGGACAGTCTACACCATTGTCGTTGCAATCTGGCTTTGCATAGCCGTTGCGACTAGGGTAGTGCATGACGCTCGCGAGGTCGTAGCCGGAGGCGGCCTGGATGGGCCAGCCGGGCTCGACAAAGTTCTTGATGAAGGCGACACAGGTGCATTGGTACTTCAGAGCGCGGTACATGGATAGGCAGAGGCCGTCTTCGGTGATGCGGTCGCCTTCCGCCTGACGGGCGCGGTGCCAGCACTGGGTTGGTGATGTTAGTATGCGGTATGTGTCATTGATAGTGGTTGTCACTTACGTCTTCCCAGTCGGCAAGCTGCTTGTATTGTACTTTGATGTACTTTTCGCGGTCGTTGCGGTTGTGTTCATGCGCCATGCCTTGTGGTTGTTAGTATCGACGTCCGCGGTCGCTGGCGATGTCTTACCCAGTACGTGACCAAGCTCGTGTAGAACTCCACCGAGCGTAAAGCCATCGGCGAGGCGAACCAGATTCTGCCAGGGCTTTCCGTTTTGCGTCAGGCCAACAGCGGCGCCCCAGCCAGCACCATCGGTGAATTCGATGGCGACAGTGTCATGAGGTATACCTGCGTTCCAGCCATCTCGGTATTTCTTGACGGGTGCACAGTACATTGGCTTTCCGTCGCTAGTCAAGCGCTCTTTGAAGCTGATAGCGTGGCCGGACTTTTCACCCGCAGCGCCGCCAAGATACCTAGAGCGTTCAGTTAGACACTCATCACATCTCGTTATAGATGTGTCTTTGCTTACTCAACCCACTTCGCCATACCACTCTCAGTGATGTGACGGATATTGTGGCGATCCCACTCCTGTGTGAAGCAGTATGGGATAACGACGTTGTTGGTTGAGTCGCGTGGCCAACGAATCGGTCCAGGGCTCGAGCCCCAGGCGTCGGTAGCACCTTGACCGTTCTGACCAGACATCGTCTCAAGTTCCTCGAAGTACTCCGCCCAATCAGTTACTTTAGTACCATTTTCGAACACGGGCGAGGGAGTGCCGCAGAAGGGACCATAGTTGGGGACTGGTTCGTTGATAGCGACTGCGACCGCAAGGGCGGCGAATTCTAGAAGGTAGAACAGAAACATTTTCGCGGATAGCCAACTCGTTGTGGGCAGAGGTGGAAGCACTGATAACGCGGTCGGGAGAAGAGCAAGTCGCAGCCTGGAGGCCAAGAAAACTCCACCACGCGCAATTGTGGTACGTGCAGGTGAGCAAACACTCGACTGCGAGCTAGTAGTCGTCGGATGAAGAGCATAATTGTACGATGACGTATCTACACACGAGGAATGCGAGCACATTCCTTAGAACGGCAACGTGAAGCGTGACTGTATCAAGTTCTCTCCTTTGTACTTTCTGTGCTCTGGAGGTAGAGAATGGACAAACAGGGGCCAGTTCTTGGAACTACTACGATTTCCTGAATGTAACACAAAGGCTGCCCATATCGTAGTAATCCAACTCTTTCTGCTTCATACCGACCACATTTCGACCATACAAAATGCGGCGCACTGTCAAAAACACGAAATAGATGAAGCTGAGGTAGTTGGTAGCCGACCTCGGAATGTGTTCACCACCATCGGTAGCGAGTCTGTACTGCAGGTGAAGCAGATTTGAGATCCAGTGTGCGACAACAACGTTACTAAAGATGAGGCGACGTGATCGTTGCCCCTAATCTGGATCGACAAACCGTACGATGAAGGTGCACATTGATGAGTATAGGTTCTTCGGCTGCAGCTTGCGATTCAATCAGTTTGGCAAGTCGAAGCTCACCCGTGCTGGGACGGATTGCGGAACAGATTGTTGTACCGAGCGTGGATGGTATTTCGCTGTTCTCGCGCGAGTATTCGAGGTTGTGACACGAGATACCTTGAGACATGATCTAATCGCGTTCCCCGAGAACTGTTGGTAAAGCATTAGATGCCGTGGAAGAGTGAAAGAAAGAGCTGGCGCGTCTGTGTTGCCCTCAAAGTTCAAGCTAGCCACCTGGGCAGGTGGGCAGCCTTGGAAGCGACACGTGAGCGGACCCCCTCGTCTCTGCCAGTTCCGATCCCGCGTTCCGAGGTCACTCCGTAACACGCCATCATCCACGAAACATCCAACACAGATTAGATTACTACATTACCTATTGCAAGCTTGAAGCACCTGCTTTTGGAGACTGTACCGTACTGCCTTGGGATGGATTCCACTAGCATCAACCCTTCAATACAACTGGACCCGTTTCCTTCCGATATTATCATGTGAAAAGAGCATTCCTAGGTACCTACGTACATCGGGAGTGCAGGTGTCAGGAAATTCGAACGTACAACGGCGTTCCAAATATCTGAGAGAATGTTGATCTTGACCTCAGCAGCTGCAAATGTTGTGTCTGCTACTTCCTGACAGCAGCTCCTACATTCGCATAATGAAGCGATTGCGTGTGCTGAGCTCGCAGAATCGGTGTCAGGCATGCATGGCCTTGACCTTTGACTACTTGCGTGCTATAGATAGCTTGTATGGGGTTGTTCCTGTCGACGAGTTCTAAGTAAAGAAGTATATCGTGCGACCGATATCCCAACGACCGTCCATATGCTGCGCAGCGGAGTCATGTCCGTACGGGTCGACCACAGTCATGACGCGGCTTCAACGCGCTCGTCGCCGCAGCCGTGTACCTGAAAACCCCTCATACGCATACCCACAGTTTTGAAGGAAAACACTTCTTCCAGACTGTACCACTTTGAGCGCATTCTCGGACGCCACGAAAGATTAGGAGAGGGAAGCGACAGAACATCGTGGCGACCAGGAGACAGTGGGGCATTGGTGATAGTGGCTGCGTCTCCAATACCACAACGGCCCCTCACGACCCTGCAGGACCCGACTCTTCATTCCATGCCCCACCGTCTAACGCGGAAGGTGGCCAGTTCCTGTCAAATGGCCGCTTCAGCCGAGCTAGATGCGATGATCTGATAAGATTAGATGTCATCGTGACCAGCAAGACCGGCTAGCGCCGCTTCCTAGCTGTCATGAGGGGAGAGCTCTTTCCCAACAACATCCATCTCATGATCCAGCAACAGCACTACGAAAGCCACATGTCTCCATTAAAACAGCCACAAGCAAAGACTTGGGCGCGAAGAAGTTTCTTCTCATGCTCGTGAGCAGTCGGGCCTCTTCACAATGGAGTTCCCACGCTGGCTGCTAGTGCCGCCAGCTAGAAGACGCCAGGAACGGCGCGAAACTGGATCATGCAACCACGACGCGCTTGCTCAACGAGGATGCTCTTCCTCGTACGGTTCCATCCACAAGGCGAGACCCTCAGGTTGGTCCCGCACGGAATTGAAGCTTCGGCGCACACTGCTCGTTTCGATGAGCCGGGAGCTCCATCCGCCACTGGCATCCCGGGCCAAGACCTTGGCAATGCAGAGTTGCGGCACAGCCAAGACGAGCCAGCAATCAGCTCACAGCGAGATTGGATCTTATCTGATCATCTAGCACTTATCTGATCATCTAGCCGCGCCTAATGCTCTCTGGGCATACGAGATACCTGGACGGTGGGAGATGATCCCAAGCCACCGGGTGGGATACACATGGCAAATTTTTCAGACGCTGTAACTGCGCTGACATTCCCTGTCCGGTCTTCGGAGAGTGGGCCGAGGGTATACTTAAGTATGGCAGCGCTGCCTATGTTACGATCGTCGCTCACCTGCATCCCAATTTCATACCCTGCCTTGCCCGGCACTTTTCCGGCATCCTTGTTTTGCCATGTCGAACCTGGCTGCGACTGACGCCGTGCGACCTGTAGAGGGCTTTGGTCGTCCCTCACGAGATATCGACATGGAGAAGAATGGCGACCAGGCTTTCAATGCCCATGAGACTGGCAGCGATGGAGAGACCAAGTCTGTCGAATCGGAAACCTTCCAGAACGGTGTCCAGCGGGTGCGCGCAATCACTGAGATTTGGAGCACGAAGACGTTGATTACGATGCTGGTCTTGTATGTTTCAATACCGCTCAAACCGCGAAACTCAAAGACTGACCTGTCCGTGTAGCATCTACCTTATCGAATTCGTCGCTTTCCTGCAGAATGGCATTGACGCCGCGCTCAACCCCTTCATCACTTCGGCATTCGGTACACACGGTCTCCTGAACGTCGGAAGCGTAATGGCAACTGCGCTCGGTGGCTGCCTTCCTCTCGTCATTGCCAAAGTCATCGATATATTTGGTCGCGTGGAGGGTTTCTTCTTCATGCTGCTCGTCGTCGTCGCCGGTATGGCTATGAAAGCCGCCTGCACCAACGTACAGACCTACATCGCCGGTCACGTCCTTTACTGGGCTGGTCACATTGGTGTTTTGTTCGTTGCCGACATCATGGCCGCGGATTGCACCAGCCTGACGAACCGCATGATCATCTTCACCCTCAACGGAACTCCCCGTATCGCAAGCACTTTCGCCGCACCCGTGATCGCCGATATGTTCTACTACCAGAACAGCTGGCGATGGGCTTTCGGTGCATTCATTATCATCTTTGTCGGTTGCTGCGCTCCCGCGTTGGTGCTCATGATGTTCATGTACCGCAAGGCTAGGAAGGCTGGACTCGTCAAGAACGTAAAGTCGGACCGTAACTTCCTCCAATCGTTGTGGTACTACGCCGTACAGTTCGACAGTAAGCCACACACTCCTCTCAAGATTTATCCGTATAGCTACTAACTTACAACCTAGTCCTCGGCATCGTCCTCATCATGTGCGCGTGGAGTCTCTTTGTTCTGCCTTTCAGTCTCGTCGCCTACGCGCCCCAGGGCTGGAACACCCCGTATATCATCGCCTGCATCGTCCTCGGACTCTGCCTCTTCCCCGTCTTCTACATCTGGGAAGCCAAATTTGCGCCCGTCCAGTTCCTACCTTGGAAGTACCTCAAGAACGGTACCATCATCGGCTCCTGCCTGCTTTACTGCGTCATGTTCCTGTCCGTCTTCTGCTGGAACGGATACTTCTACTCCTACTTGCTTGTCGTACACAGGCAGAGCATTCCCCACGCTGGATATATCCTCAACGCTTTCTCGCTTACCTCGTCGACATTCAGTCCGCTCATCGCATGGTGGATCCACAAATCGGGTAACTTCAAGTGGACGGCCTACACCGGTGTACCGATCGTTCTCCTCGGTACTGCTCTCCTGATCCCCTTCCGAAACCCGTCCACCAACCCCGGTGTTCTCGCCTTCACTCAAGTGCTCGTCGGTCTCGGCACGGCTTTCTTCGCTACCTGCGCCCAGCTCGCTGTCATGGTCCCCGTCACCCATCAAGAGATTGCGGTCGTCAACGCAGTTTGGGGTCTCTTTGGCAGCTTCGGTTCATCCATCGGATATGCCATCGCCGGTGGCATGTGGAACAACATCCTCCCTGGACAGTTACTCATGCGTCTGCCCGAGGAGAGCAAGCCCGAATACAGGGCGATTTTCGGAAACATCACCTTGCAGCAATCGTTCCTCGATGGTACGCCAGAGCGCGATGCCGTTGTCGGAGCCTATGCCGATGTGCAACGCAAGATGGTCATTACTGGTGCGTGCTTTGTACCGCTGTGCTTGGCTAGCATCTACATTTGGAAGAACATCAACGTCAAGAAGCTTGAGGAGGAGAACGGCAAGCAGACCAAGGGTAACGTCTTCTAAGCAATACGTTGTTCACTGCGTGATGTGCTCGGCGCAGTCTACCACAAGGAGCGTATTCTCATTGGCAGGCTCATTGCTCTATATACCCACATTGCCAAGGTGATGTAATATAATACTATCGTTTATACTTTCCACTTCCGTCTTGCAATGTGTTCTTCTTCTTCTTCTTTGTTCAGCACGTGGTTAATAGCATCATTTGTGCAGCTTTAGCTGCACACATAGATCGGCTTAAGGCTCTAAATGTAAGCATGAACGAGCACTGACTAGCCTATCGAACTCGCTCGTATCTGTCCAAAGCATACCAAGATGTTACTATGAAGGTAAGGTCAAGGTGAAGATAGGCGCATGGAAAACAACAAGCAAGGAGCATAGGCAGGACACCTTTTGCTTTGTTATTAAATGTACAGCATGCTAACAAACGAGCGTTGCGCAATGTGTATAACCTCGCTTTCCATATGTGCTGAAGTCGCAGCTCCTTTCGGTACCTACTGACAACGCCAATACCACGGTCGCGGATGATCCCAATCCATGCAATCGAACCGATCGAATTCCTCAGGATCAAAGTCGTAATCAGAAACATCCTTAGCACCAGGCTGGAAATTCGGATCCTGGCCCTCAAGATACGGTCCACGAGCGTTCCACCAATCGCAAGGTATCTCGCACTTGCATACCGGGGGACTGTACGAGTCGTTAGCAAATCAAACACCAATTCTCAGGGTGGGTTACTTACAGTCTTTGCCACGGCGTAGCCTGTATCCGTGCGATTGATCCAGCCTTGGAATCTCTCCGTTTGTCTCGAGTGCTAAGAGCAAAGTTAAACTCCCACATCATTCGTATCCGTCTCTTAACATGTCCAGAAAAGGTGACTCGGGGTATATGTCTGATATCCGCCCACGCCAGTGTGAAGAACCAATGAACGAAGACTCTTTGGCACGAGACTACTTTCGTACCCCTGCTCCCTGCGATATTAAGCCAAGGGTCCAATGACCTCCACGTATTACCAGGACCAATCCGTATAGGCGGGCGGGTGGTGAAGTGGAGATGCAGATGGAAGAGCGTCGGTATCTCGCGCAGTTGGGCGATTGCGGGGGTCATCTCGTTGTCCAATTCGACGAAACCCTGATGGCGTTCGCATTTTAGGCCGAGGAAGCGGAAGTAATCCGACGTGGAGAGGTTGAGCTCGATACGACGCATGGCGTGATAGGGGATGAAAACGTAAGGGAAGGTCGGACATATGGAAGGGTGATGATACCCGTTGAGCAATGCTGTCGTTCGCTCCCATGTGGCCTTTTTGACCTCACCACAGATTTGCTGACAGGTGAGAGCAAGTGCGTTGGGATGAACTTGATATTCGCTCTCATCAACACTCACTTTCCCAAAGCGATGTATGTCTATGCAGCGGCGCTTGGGGCGCGACAATCTGACATGCTGATTTCCTTCGGAGTCACCCTTGCTCAGCGATAAACATATGTAGGGGCCGATGACTTGATCGTATACGAGGTATCGGAGTTCTTCTGGAAGGTCGAGGAACTGGAATGCTTGGCCGTTGGACCTCCACCAGTCGGCCATTGTAAGAGGAGCGGGGTTGAGTGACTCAAGATCTTCGGCCATCCAAGTGAGAAACGGTATCCAACGGGGGTGTACATCAATCTCCAGAGCGATTTCATGAGTGAGTCTTGGAGGCTCTGCGGACTCTGACTCGTGGCGGTCGGCTTGTTTCCTGGAAGGGCCCCCCAGAGGGTGGTCTGTAAGGTCATGCTTGCTATATGAGGATATGTCCTGCTCTAATAGGTTCAAACATACGTTAACATTGGCCGTCTTTTTCCAGAATTCGAAGTCGGTGCGGTGTCGATGACAGATGCACGCTGCCACTGCGTGCTTTAGAGACTCTTTCTTTGAATCGTCAGGTTCATCTTCCAGATGAGAGGCAATTCCATAGCATCGAGTCAACCATTCTTGCAACGTGAGCCACTCGTCTTCTTGATTGATCTGCGGGTGTGGTGTTTGCTCCGCGAGCAGTGTAGACTTCAAAGACTGTCTCCGTACACCGAGGAGTATATCCTCTGCCCCAGGTTGGATGAGTCGTATGGGAGTCGATGATGACGTGGAAGCTGTTGAGCGCTCGACTCGCAGTCCTATCGAGTTCAACCTGAACCTCAGACTCTTTTGTTGCTGGTCCTTGATGTACGTCTCAATCTCGGTAATAGTGTCGGTCTAGACTCGCTGTCAGCATAGCCACTTTTACGCATGATCCTCAAGCTAGCGTACGATCAGAGTGCGCAAAGTTCTTCGTTCCTTCATCGCAGCGATCTGCGTGGGTCTGGACTTGGGCGGAGGTTTAGGAGCCATTGCGGCTTTGCTCGGTGGATTGTACGGGTATTGGTGTACTTGTCGAGAAGCTGGTACCGAAAGTAAAGCAGGTGGGGGCCGTGCTCCGCAAATGAGTGTACCAATGGGTGTCAGTAAATTGTTAGTTTTGCATATCCGACGAAATAAAGACAGACATGGGGCCAGTGCGACCGTGCACGGGGTACCGAGGGAGATGAAAGCTCGTAATTAAATGTTGTTGCGGCGCGGTTGAAAACGAATACGCCAGTATTTCATTGTGCGGTTGTTTGGGTATCGAAAACGTGGTAGCGCAAACGAGGCGGGACTGAGTGCCCAAACCTCAGTGTCGTCCAGTTTGCTGCTTGTTGGTTGATAGCAAGCGGCCTCGAGATTCCTGAGGAAATACCATTAATTTCCTCTTCAGTCTTCAGGCTCGGTCTCGCTATCAGGCGCAGGAGAAAGCGACGAGCCCGAGCCAAAAGAGAGCAGTGCGGATTCCTTCACTCTTGTCGACTGCGGAGTTTTACCATGAGCCATCTCCAATACCTCAAGCAATCCCAACAGCCTGTCCGAGCTTTCCTGTAGCAGTTTCTTCGCTTGCTCTTCTTCCTCAGCGTTGCCTCTCTTGCCTTTACCCGTACCATATACACTACGTCGCGCTTGGATACCAGCCTCCATAGCCTTGCGAAGAGCTGGATTAGGGGCAAGAGCATTGTTCTTCATCATGTGCATGAACAACTGTTCCAGTATGAGTGAGATCTTGGTGTTTGCTGCAAAGCTTTGCGTTGTTCCTTTCAGTGGAAGAAGAGTCTTTTCGAAATCCTGTTGAATAGGGTCTCGGAGAAAGAAGCTTGGTGGCTTGCTGGCTATCATACCATGTAGAAGGTTCGCGGTGAAGGCGACTCGAATGTCGTCGGGTAGCTTCATCGTAGACAAAAGCACCTGAAAGGTCATGGTCGGGACCTGACTGAACTCTTCCAAGATGTTGTCGCAGAGGTCATATATCCGGGTGAAGAGTTCCGGTAGCTCTACGGCCACTTCGGCGAGCTGCTTGTTGTTAGTTGTCGTCGACTCCGACCAAAAAGGTACCTACGAGTGCTATGAGACGCTGCCGCAGCTCGATCGCGTCCTGTCCGCCAAGGCGCTCTATGGCGTCGTGTACGTTCTTAATCCCTTTATCGCTGGTCTCCGAAGACGTGTCGTCGCCACTCTCATCCCCGCCGTCGTCCGATGCGTCCTGCATATCTTCGTCGCTACCATAATCCGCCAGCTCCCCAGTCTCGAAGTCAACCTCGCCCACTGGCTGGTCTTCATTTCTTTTACGTCTCGGCTCTGCTGTCTCCCTCTCCCAGACTTCCGGGTAGTCTTTGAGCGAGTCGGGTGTCGCCGTTGCGAGTACAGCTCTGATGATCCGGCGCCTCTTTGCGCGATTCATTGCTGTCTCGTCGCCGGTTATGTAGTGCCAGAGGAGACTCTGCTGGAGGGTTGTCTCTGCGCTCGCTTCCTCTTGGTTGCTTTGCTTGACGCAGACATCCCAATCGGCTTCGAGGAAGTCGAGCATGACCCTCAGCCACAGTTTCCATCGATTCCACCGTTTCTTGTGCTTTATCGCGCAATTGAACGCCCACCCTACAGCATGCCAGAAGTCGTCTGCACGATACCACAAGCTCTTCTCGTTGGCAGCCTCGCCAGCTATCCGCTTGATGTCGCTGCTCAGCTGGGGTGATAGACTTGCACTAGCCCTGTAGCTGGGCGCGCTCCTCCTGCTGCGTTCTCTTGGGAACATGAAGGCTTTCCTTATCGTTGGGTATGCGGGGTCGTCTATCGTCGTGTGCACGCATTGCAGGTATCGCAGCGCGGCATCGGAGCCTCTGGCGGCGTCTCGCGATTGCGCTTTGGTGGTGAATCTCGGGTCGGCGACCATGGAAGAGGCAAATGCAATGTATGCGGGCGGTGCGAGAAAGCCTATGTATGGTTGCGCGGGTCTCGATATGCTTGTGCCCGCGGCGAGGAGGCTATAGAGGAAGTCATAGCCGCTGGCATCTAGAGTCAGTGTAAGCTTGATAATTCGCAACAGATGGTGTCGCATACATTGACCGCCCTCGAGGTAGGCTTTGGCATGGTTGGTGAGCTCGTAA
The DNA here is from genome assembly GCF_023757995.1 of Alternaria metachromatica. NCBI lineage: Eukaryota > Fungi > Ascomycota > Dothideomycetes > Pleosporales > Pleosporaceae > Alternaria > Alternaria metachromatica. Next base: position 151,048 of record NW_026055501.1, read on the forward strand.
GACGCTTGCTTGGTAGGCCGGCGTTGCTTGTGCCGTGGTCGTGCGCTCACAGCTTCGAGTGCAGCGGATCGCGCATGTCCATTGGTATGCGCGGCAGGGTTCAGCGTCTTGGAGCCAGAAACTGGCGTTGCGAGTTTCGCCATGAACGCGACAGGATGTGCTGAGGTGCTAGTGTGGGGGAGTCGCTGCAAGGTCAGACGCGCCCGCGTCGAAGCGCGCTTTCACGTGGCAGGCGATAACATCACTACATGGCCTCAGCGCCCGTCTTACAATGGATGTGAACATGCAAAGAAGGTTTTGCAGGTTACTCACACATCATACGCAGTGTAGCATCTTGAATTTTGAGCTGCGGGCAAAAAGAATGTTTTGGCAAAAAAGAACGTATATGTTTCCGGTACCGAATCACCTGGGCAGCTGGCATTAGCGTCCATCTCAAGCTGCGAAAGACGTAGAATCAAGCTTCACAACACATCTCAACATGTAACCAGAATACTACAATGGAAGGGAACACTGCCAGCGTTAATCTATGAGGTCGGCAAAAAGACAAAGGCAAAAAGATTGGCAAAAAGATTATTTTCTTCCGGTACCGGGAATCGAACCCGGCTCTCGTCGGACACTAACACGATTGACTCATGAAAGCGACGGATGCTAGCCGATACACCATACCGGACTTTGATGGAATGTTGGACAAGACAATCGTTTATATTGTAGCAGCAAACCCGCACAGCGATCACAAGGCACCAACGCCAACGGGGCGACGTGCCCACTCACAGACAGGTCCAGGGCATGCGCTAGATGTACTAGCAAGCTCAGGGTCTAGTGTCCTAGAGATAGGTCTACAGACACTGTCGCAGGCTGCCATACAGCCAGTCATCATGCAGCAAGAGACATTAGAATCAAACAGTCCTTCAAGTGGAGTTCCGACAATGGCACATAACACGAGCAATATATTGCGCAGCCTTCTTTCAGCCGACTTGAAACGAAGATCATAGAAGTGGCGTTCGCCGGAGGCTCGGTGCTTGCAGGTTTCGTCGGAGGGCTCGGCAAACTTCAGCGTTCCGCCCGCATTTGAGAATCATCACCACTTGCCCTCGACCCAGGACAACACACCTTTTTACCATTGATCAACATCTTTCGTATCGCATTGCATGTTCAAAGGTGGAGGTGTATATTGGATTAGGGAACATGCACTTGCCTTACGTCCTTCATTACACTTGCTCTATTTAGTTCGTAAGAAGTTGTGCGAGCAGTGCCTCTAAGGTGGTGCCGCCATGACTTACTTCGAAGAAAGCGCATTAGCCAATCTTACGAGGCCGGACGCGATACTCTTACGAGTTTCGCGACTTAGCGTGTCGTTCGAAGCGACTGCGGAAGGATCATGAGAGAGCAGGTGGGCTGTCCAACAAGAATGGGACGCGCGCCTGCTGGATTCTGAGCCCGCCCAAGTGAGGGAAGCCGCGTCCTGCTCCAACAGGATACGCCCCCAACGCGCCTGCTTGCTAGAGAGATGGCGTCACATCAACAGCATAACGGTGAGTGCGGTCGTGCTCAAGCTTCGTCCTTCGCATCTTCGTCCTACAGTCCACGGATAAGTCTCGATTCGATCGCCGAGGTATGTCGACCGCCAGCGACCAAAAGAGACAGGCCACACTGTCTTTCAGTGGACGAGATGTACGGCTGGCAGAAGATCCACAGCCGAAAAGGTGAGATGCGCTTTCCTATGATCGTTACCGATGACCGCTAACTATCAGTAGGAAGCGAGCACCAAAAGCCAAGGACACGAGGCCAACAAAGCAAGCAGCCTTTGCCTGGGGTCGATCATCACAGACTCTGCCACTTGAGGATGCAGGCGTCGACGGCAAGCGGGCAGCCGCCAGTGACAACACAATGGCCAACGAGGCAGGAGCCATCATCGACGTCGCGAGCACGACCCAGCATTTAGACGTATGGGTAGACGAGGATGACCGAGTCATGTTGGTGCAAGACGTCACCCGGGCAGATAACGTAAAGGACACCTGGGCTGGTGGAGAGCATGGCGCTATCTTGCTCGATGACGGCGATTATCTCGACACGAACGACATGACTCCAGATGAAATAGCTGCATGGGCGACGCACATGGATTCTGAGAGTACGGCATCCATCAACGCTCCTTCGGAGGCCAGGCTCGCTGCAGTGCGGGCAGAAGTGCCGCAAGCTCTAGCCATGATGACCTGCGGGGCGCGGGAGTTCCTAGAAAAGACTGAGTATGACCTGGAGTACGGACAGGATACCTTCAACATGCCCGAGTTATTCCAATCATTCAAGAAGGAAGAGGCGAGGCGAAGCGGCATGGTAGAATCCCATATCGTCTCACCGTCAGGATATGCGACGTCCCTGTTGCATCTGCAGCTGCACTACCCAACGTTCACGACAAAGAATCTCAACGACGGTCAGACGCTAGACGCGACCAACTGTTGCATCCGAATCCTCATCGAGAGGGGCTTCGTGGCGAGCAATACCTATTGGTTTGAAGCGTACTTCCGCCGTCTGAGCGCGGCGTCCGTACGTCACCTCGCGAATGTTGCCGACGGGTGGAAAGAGGAGGTGAAACAACTGCATGACGAATTTGCCTACAGATGTCAGTCGCTGTCGAAGAAGGTCCTACTAGTATTTCGCGCCTTTAACAGAAAGCGCTTCCATGAGCGACACAACGTGGAGAATATCACAGTTCGACTATCATGCGGCAGCACGACGCTCATGGGCATAGTGCGCAACAACGCCCAAAAGATTCTGTTCGTCGTCGTGTACGCCTGGCATCCGGAATATCTACTAAGGAACCGAACCACGGCAGTCGGTCGACAGTACGACGCAGCTTTGAACATTGCTGCGGCATTGAGCGGCGTAGACACCAAAGCAGGGTACTTCGAAGCCCGAGCAGCGAGAACGCATGAGAAGAGCGGAAGAAGCCCAACCCAGAGCAAGTCGACAATCTCTCAGCCCCCTCCATCCCTAGCTCTCGTGACCGCCACAGAAAGAGAGAGGAAGAACAGAGCCAACGAAGCCGAGGCGCTCAAAAACGAGCCCACTCAAAAGACACTGCGATATCGGAGAACTGTGGATCACACCAAAGACGTGCCCCTTCACACCTACGGACTGAACGGCCTGGCAATTATTTTGACTGCAAAATTAGATGACGCCTTTCCGCAAGGCGGATACAAACAGTTGTATTCTGTTTTCTGCGCTCTAAAACAATTGCCAGCTGTATACAACGGGTTATTGCGAGTGTACCGAACGATGCCAGGAACGTGGAGTACCTCCCGGGTACCGTTTTGGTACCCCGGCATTACAGTGTTGAACCCTTGTCGACGGCACCTCGAGGAGAAATATGATGCTAGTATATACATACTTAGCTACCGATCATCTCAGACATTGGCCTATACACCTCACATGAGTCTCAAGTTCACCTTAGGACAATGTCTTGTTCATAACGAGAGACACATGTCTAACCCTAGACAACATAGCGGACAGAGCATGTATCTTCATCTCTATAAGAGGGCAATCAGAATGTCAAGATTGAAGCAAGCATCAGCCAAACCGCCCAGTACCCAAGACAAAAGAAACCTCACCATAAAGTCCCAGCATCCCAATACCCGCAGCAATGTCTCAACCAATCACACTCCCTATTAGATCACAGCCTAACCGAGCACCTGCGCCGATGTCTCAACCAACCGCACTGCCTATAAGACCAAAAACCACATCAAAAGCCCTCCCACCATTAACACTCTCCACCCTCCGCCAACACTTCCCTTCCCTCCCACCATGGGCCGTCTCCGCCTTCTCCGAGATCTACAACGCAGTCCACATCTTCAAGAACCCCCAACTCGCCGCAATAATCCCGCAACGCCAACTCTCACCCGAAGCCCGTGCGTTGCTCAACATCGCCATCCTGCCTATGCCGGGATATAAATACGGCCACGACAAAGGGCCGATGCTGGATTGCAGTGTGAGTATACGAGATTTGTTTGAGGACGAGAAGAGTTTTGAGGGAGGAAAAGAGCAAGTGGTGTTGGTGAGGCTGGGAAGGGAGTGTGAGAAGTTGTGGGCGGGGTGGTGGGATGAGGGTGCTATAGAGGGATGGACGGGGGATGTTGTACTGAATCGGTAGTTTTGGATGATATATCGGCTAGCATCTGTCGCTTTCATGATTGATGCAGTCTCGTTTATTCGCCATGGTCGTGCGGTAGATGGTGATGCAATAGATGATATGCACATGTATTGCTTGCCGCTGCTTCACTGTCGAGTGCACGTTGTTTCGAGGTTGCGCGGAAGCTGCTTGCGGTTCCGTCAACGTCGCCTTAAACGATAGTCATTAATAGAGGTGAGCGTCGGAGTTCTGCCCTAAAGATCTCGAGATCAAGCTTCCTTATCAGATCCGCGTGCATGCGCATAGTCATGTAGCGAGCACAGTGTTGGCAACTACCCCTCATGCATCCCTGTCGCTTCCCGAAGTCATCCCTCTTCCGGACAAGCCTGGGCGCAATGACTCCACGTCCACGAACACTTGGTGCTGTGCTCTTCAGGTAGTAAATAACTCATCGTGAGATAATCTGAGGCCACAGCCAAGTCAGTCCCCAAGATACAACTGCCGCAATGGCCACGTCACAGCAAAGCCTAGACCACCTAATCCTCTTCGTCCCCGCCAACCCAACAACGCAACTGCCCGAAGTCCCTCCATTCTTCTCGGACAACTTCACACTCACCCCAGGAGGATTCCACGCTGACGGCGCGACATCGAATGTCTTGATTCTTCTCGCAGATGGGTGCTACATCGAGCTCATCTCTTTCGTCAACCCTTCGCTCGCGCCTGAGCATTGGTGGGGCCCGGACGCCGACTTCGTAGGCTGGAAAGACTGGTGCCTGACCAACTCGCTTTCGCCCGAGATGAACTACGAGGCGGTGATAGAAAGTCACTCAAAACCGATCAAGGGTGGGAGAAAGAGGGCTGATGGAGTCGATGTAGCTTGGGCTGTCACCTTCCCCAAGGGAGAGAAAGGTGGACAGAGTGTTAGGGGCAGGGTGCCATTCTTCTGTCACGATATTACTCCTCGGGGTGTCCGCGTTCCAATCGACGATATGAAGACGACTCATCCATGTGGCGCAGTTGGGGTCAGCCGACTTACTATCATCGTGGGCGACCAGGCCCTGCTATATGAGACTAGAAAAACCTACGACGCCGTCATCGGTAGTGCTGGTGAGAAGGTTGATGGAGGATTTGAATTCAAGCTCAGGCGCGTGCATGAAGTGGAGACTCGTGACACCGGTGCGAAGATTATACTGCGCTTGCCAAAGAACGAGGACGAGCAGGGACGCGTTAAAGAAAGGGGATTCTGGTATGGCGACGTAGTCCTAATAACAGACGCGAAGGCCAGAAAGTTTGAAGGCTCCGCGGAGAGGCTGGATAGTGGAGAAAGAGGTGGCGGGGTTGGCGGGGTGTGGCTCGAGCATGCCTGAGCGGACAGCGGTGGATATAAGAGTGGAAATCAAGGGATCAGTGGGACCGAGATTGAGGCTGAACTATAATCAGTCGTGTTTCGTATTTCTTGCTTGCGAAAGTACATGTGCCGGATGGCCTTCGGAACACGACCCTTGGTCTGGGTGGCGAACTGTGCTATAGCAAGGGATGCACCTGCAGGCGGCCGGCGAAATGAAACCATGCTTGCACACACCCGTGGTACTACTGTGCTGCGTTGGCACAAAGCGCAGATCGAAGTGGTTATATCGCGCAGAAGCGCCATGGGCTTGTTCCTAGCCATGCAAGACTATATTCGCATTCGCAGTCGGGAGGATATATGGATGTGTAAAGCTAAAGGTTGCATGTGCCTTAGCGGCGCTAGGCCGCAACCGGGCAACCGAGGGACAACCCAAATCTGTCAGCTGCACTGATTGGCGGGTGTTGTCCGGTGGTTTGAGATGACTAGATCCACAAAAGATCGGGTTTTATCCTTAGGTAGAAGATGGTGATGCGCGTGTTTGTTCAAGACATGGCTTACTAACAAGGTGCAGTCTAGGAGATACACCATATGCCGTCCGGTCACGATAAGGTTATACAGCATAGTGCATGACTCGGGTTATTTGTGCGATGGCACTGCAGAGGTACATAGAAGGACGACGAGGACGACAGGACGGCGATCTGGAGGCGTTGATACGGCAAAAGAAAACACGCCAGCGCCCCAATCTTGGGTTCCTCGCTTAGAAGCAGCGAGATGTCTAGAGCGAGAGCAGTAATTCTTCTCGGCGGAACTCGAATCGAAATTTTGAGGATGGCGGGGCTAGCTCGGACCACTGATAGCGGGCACGTGTCCCAAGGTTTGCTTTTGTGCTAAGGTGACAAAGTGAAGTGCCGGCAGGATCGCATTCGAGGCAAATTCCATGTCGACCTGTCTGGTCGCGCATGGGAAATTGCTGTGATGCAGTGTGCGAGTGGCCAGCGACGGCGGGATGCCGCTGAACGGCGGAGGGGACGACCGGCAGAGGGGCCCGAGGGCTAGCGCCTGCGGATCTGGACCGACGTCTGCCCAGCTGGAGTCAACGTCGACGCCGTCTACTTCTCTGCCCGCGCCCGTGGTCGAGGAAGTCACTATATGGGGCGCGGCGGAACCTTCGTCTCGACACTCGCCCCGTGGCGCGCCCCTGCAATGGCGGCGCACGCAGCAGAACCAGGGCAAATGCGCGGGCACGATGAGTATTGGCCATGCGGACTTGTGCACCGAAGCCAATCACTACGAGGTCGCTCCCGCCAAGGCGCAGCGTTCATCCCCAATCTTTGATTCCCATGACGCAGGCGGTTATTTTCATAAACACGATGCGAGATGCGCTGAGATGACTCTTGTTCCCTTACCACGCAGCGTGAGTTTTCGCGAGCGGCCCGATGCAAGACGACAGGCGACCTGGACCCCCTCCGGCTGGTCACCCCTCGGCCAGTCCCTACGGGTCGCAGTTCAAGGTCGCCATTCCACGCTTACCACCCCGACGCGCCCCGCCACCCACCACGCCCAAGTCGCGCCAGAGGGACAGAGTCCAGCGGGCATGTCGCAACTGTCACAAGCGGAGTGCGTTGCCATTGTCTTTTCCAACATCATTCACTTTCTCTCGACCTCTAACACACGCTAGAGATCAAGTGTAGCGGCGGCCTCCCCCGCTGCAACTACTGCGACAAGACCGACAAGACATGTGTATACGAGCGCCCCAGGAAAGACCGGCTGGCGACGTCAGTTGAACGACCTGATTCCAAGTTCTGAAATTGACTCCGCCAGTGCCAAAGACCGCAACCATGCCCTCGTCTCCGTCCTCAAAGACCTCAGCTTGCGCGTCAGCGACGATGACCGACGTCGAATTGAAGATGCCCTCCAGGATGTGAGTACAGGACCTGCCAGCCGGATGCCACTGCTCAAACTAATACCGCCAAGTCAGATGACGAGGTCGGGTCGCCCGTCTCCATATCCTCTTCTTCGCGAGCATCCGCCCCTCATCCATTCTCTCAGCACTCGCGCATGCACCCCTTTGCCCCGTCCTCTAGCTATGTGCCGCTCGGAGCAGAAACCTCGCCTACGTCGGATCAGTCACCCCTTCCTCGCCTGGACGGTACTGTCCCGGAAGACTCTGGCGACGAAGACGGTGGCGAAGTGCCCAATGTAGTCGAAGCAGGCTTCTTGGGCCAGATCTCCGAAGTACAGTGGCTACAGACGCTCAGGAGCAGAGTACAAGCTCTCGATACCGTTCTGCTTGGCCCACCTGACACCACTGCGCCACTCTCTCAGCCACCCTCGCCTACTTTCACTGCGTCACCCACCTCCCATGCCGCGACCCCGCTCGAACACATCGCTCTCACCAACTACTATCTCGATGACGAAGGCGTCAAACTCACTGACTGTGGGAATCCCTTTGAGCTGCCGCCAGAACACACTGCAGTACTGCTATTCCAGTGCTTCACCCAGACCATCCAAGGCTCCTTTCCCATCCTCCCCCCAACTATAGAGCACCAGCTGCAACAGTACTACACCTTGGTTCGGAACGGGCAGGCGATACATTGCCCGGAGAAATGGTTTGCGCTGGTCAACCTTGTTTTTGCAATAGGCGCCAAGTTTTCACATCTCATCCAGGCTGAATGGCGAGCCGACGAGCTGGATCACATCGTCTACTTATCGCGTGCCTTTCAATTGCTTAGCATGAATGACACAATCGTTGTCCTAACGACTCCGGATCTGCTCACAACGCAGGCAAGTCTGAGCTGCTGATCTTATTTGACTATGCTAAACGTTTCAGGCTGCTGGACTCTTTGCGATTTACTACATGACTGCTGGCCATGTAAATCGGTACGTATGCGGAAGATCTTTGCTCGTGACTACCTAGTTCATCTTCTCTTCGTCTCTTGCTTCAATCGATGTGCTTGCATGCTAATACTGTATCAGGGCTTGGGTAATGGTAGGCATGGCGATGCGATCGGCCTTCTCACTCGGCCTTCACGTGCAACAAGATGATCAATCTGTCTCCGCCGCCCGAAGACAGAGTATGGTCTGCACCTGGTGGAGTCTACATGCACTGGAGAGCATGCTGAGTTCGATTACGGGCCGGCCGAGCATTATACCCAACGAAGACATCACAACTCCGCTGCCCAGTGCCGTGAATAGCGATCAGACCCAAAGCGTACCTGTGTCCAATCTCGACTTTCTCGATGCGGATATCCACCTGAACCTCCTGACCCAGCAAATCATCTCCAATCTCTACACACAACGTAGATCTGCGCCATCATGGGACTACGTCCAGCAAATGACCATATCTCTATGCGAACACCTTGACAAGTGGGCATTTGAATACATTCCCCAAGTTCATTCCGAAGAACGGAACCCAGCTCGCATGCAACAACGCGACATCTTCTTGCTTAAACTTCAGTACTACCGACTGAAGGTTCTGACGACTCGTCCCTCACTCCGCCGTATTGAACGCTGTTTCCAAGCCGGAACTGATGACTTCAATTCGCTCGATCAGTCTGTGGCAGAGTCGTGCGTACAAGCGGCACGGGATGTCGCATCGCTGTTGGCAAACGAGCCTAATGTCAGGAGTCTGTATGAAAAAGGGCCCTGGTGGACAATTGTTCACAACAGTATGTTGACACCTCAAATCCCCATGTCACCTACTGACCAATTCATTACAGTCATGCAATCACTCGCCGTTCTCATGATAGCCATATCCTGCCCCGATCACTTCCGCGACACACACCAAGCGTCTGTGCACAGCACACGGCAACTCGTCACCTCACTCCGCAGCATGTGCGACACAAACATGTTAGCGTCCCGCGCCTACCAGGTCGTATATTCGATAGTCAAGACGTCAAAACCGTACGTCTGGGCCGATATCGCGGACGCCTTCCCAGACGAGGTCATCATGGTGCTACAACAACCAGCACCAGCAAAGGTCGACCCGCAATATCTACCATGGCCGGACAACGACCAGCCAGCTGAAGCCTTGTTCCGTTATGAAATGGACAACTTCGGCAACTACCACTTTCACATGTTATGAGGACGGGAGACTACCTTTCGCGGCAAAACTACTGCAGCACCGACTGCACACAGAATGATGCGATTGGTGGTGGACCCAGGAGACTACATATCTGGCCCTTGCAGCATCGGTATCCAATTCGACGCTAGCGGCCGCTTTATCACAACCCACTCTCCAAAGGATCCTCACGTCGTCATCAACGGGGCCAAAAGTCGAAAATAGGATAAGTTCGCGTTCTGGAACACCGCCGGCTAAAAACGGGACAACTAGAGGACCAAACGGCCACATTGTATGACTGCCGAATGGGGCCCAACACTCGTCGCTACCGCAACATGACTTATGCGTGTTATACCCAAATACTATCTTGAACAGCGATGCAAGATGGAGGAAAGATGTTGTATCATAGCATCAGCATTCGCTTGCGCGTGTCACATTATCGACTCGCGTCGTAACGACGACTTTGCAGGACTAGGAAGAGGTGAACTACCCAAGTACATAGTATGTTGTTCACGGAACAGTAATAGCAGGATAGTAATAAAAAGCAGTATTGGTTCATGACCAATGCATCTCCTTTGATGCAACAGCGACGAATTCATGGAGGCATACCGACAGTGTCCACGTGACAGTTGTTTGATGCGGTAGGGACGTACTAGCAGGAGACTACCTAGGCAAAGCCGCAAGTCTAGCCCCATTGCATTACTTCAGTCCTGCTAAGATCCAACAGGGCAGATCCAGCACAGAACCTCAAGACAGTCTGACAGGTCTCAAGCCAGCTCCTCCCGCAGCATCTCCCATCTTCTCTGTATCAATCTCTCCAATGACGCTCTTCAGCAACTCGGGCACAATCTGCGCCGCATCGCCTTGAAAGAACCAGTCCCCATCGTACAGTCCTCCTGCAGGAACGTCGTTGGCGTCCATGTTGATAATGGCAACCCTCGCTCCCTTGCTACGCGCAAGATCCACATATCCGGCGGCAGGATATACCTTCGCACTCGTTCCAATGACCATAATGAGATCAATATCCTCTTCGTCCTCGATAAACGCGTCGACATCTTCCATAACCTTCTTAGGCAGTATTTCGCCAAACCAGACTACACCCGGACGTAGCAGGCCGTTCTTGCATTCAGGGCAATGGGGGAGGTGCTTGTAGTCGAGTTCCGGGATTTCGACATTGATGTCGGAGATGTCTAGTTCGCGGGCGGCAAGGGCAGCGTTTGTGGTTGGGTCGGATTCGTCGGTGGGGATGGCGAGAGCAGGTACGATGGGGTCGGTGTAGTTGTTGCGCTCCGAGTAGTTGCAGAAGAAGTCTGAGCACTTGAGGTCGAAGAGGGAGCCGTGTAGGAGTTTGAGTTGGTCGGCGGGGTGTTGAGCGCGCGGTGATAGGCCTAGGAGTGGCAGTGTTAGCTATGCGACTGCTGGGGTCTAAGGCGGAGACTCACCATCAACGTTCTGGCTCAGCGTGATAAATTGCTCCTTCTTCTTCGCCAATTCGGCTAGGGCGTAGTGAGCAGGGTTGGGCTTGGCTTTGAGTGCCATGTGCCGTCGGTAGCTGTAGAATTGCCACACGAGTCCTGGATCGCGCTCAAAGGCCTGGGGTGTTGCTAGTGAGGTCGCGTCATGCGTCCTCCACATACCCCCAGCACCTCGAAAAGTTGGTAAACCAGAAGACGCTGAGAGTCCCGCACCGAGAAGCGCGAGAATACGCGTCGACTTGCTCAGGTGTTGCTGGAAGCTCTCGAGGTCCTTGGGCGGAACGACGCTGGGTTGGGCGGCCAACGAGGCCATTCTGCGGATGATGTTGGGCAGCGTCACGGTGGAGGCGGTCTTCTTCGCAGACTGGGCGTGCGAAGAGTCGGAAGATAAGAGGCCGGGCGTGTCATGTGTGCGTTGGCTGTCCGACAGGCAGAAACGGGGGCCTGGAGGTGTTTGCGGGGAGGGGGGAAGCTGCGGCGGTAGTGGCACCTGCAAGGTACGTCAGGCTTCCCCACCAGCGGCCTAGCGCCCACCAGGCCGGGAAACCGATGCCTCTTCCGCCGAAGCTTGATTCGCCCGAGCCAACCTCTCCGCCAACGACCATGACTTTTGCCTTAAGATGGCTGCGACCGGCTGCACGCGTGCCATACCGGTGCGATGCTGCGAGACGCGTCGGGCGGGTGCAGCCCAGAGTCGGCGGCACGAGGGCGTATGCGGCCGCTGCTGTGCCCGCCGCTGAACTCCGATTTGGCCAACCGCTCCATGAGACGCATCCACACCTACTCAAGGCTGGGGAAGGTGATGACCGCCCGAGCAACGTCTTACCCTCTACTAACATGCTGCAGTCACCCCCGGTATCACGGCACTCGAGTACCACCAACGCCGCGCCGCCCTCGCCAAAGAACTGCCCCCAAACTCGACCGCCATCCTCGCCGCAAACGACCTGAAATATGCCTCCGGCGCTGTCTTCTACAAGTTCCACCAGGACCCAGACTTCTTGTACTTGACGGGATTCAGAGAGCAGGATGCTGTGGCCATAATAGAGAAACACGGAGATGGAGAGCACACATTCCACCTGTACGTCCGGCCCAAGGACCCCAAGGTGGAAGCCTGGGAGGGCCCACGATCAGGCGTTGAGGCCGCGGAGGACGTCTTCAACGCCGACGTGAGCGGCAGTATTGACGACCTACCGCGTCTGCTTCCCGACATAGTCAACCGCGCGCAAGCCATATACACCGACCTCCCCCAATCCCGCGTATCCAAGAACCTACTATCTCGGTACCTCGCAGGCGCAGAGCCTTCACGTACAGGCGGCATCTTCAACGTCTTCCGCGACGCACCCGCAAGCGTGCGACCCCTCCGCCCTCTCGTCAATGAACTCCGCCTTATCAAATCCGAAGCCGAAATCACAAACATGCGCCGCGCAGGCCAGCACTCGGGCCGCGCCATCACAGACGCAATGCGGCAGTCCTTCACCACAGAAAAGGACCTCGACTCCTTCCTCGACTACTGGTTCAAGCAAGACAACTGCGACGGCCCGGCATACGTCCCCGTCGTAGCCGGTGGCATCAATGCAAACACCATCCACTACGTCTCCAACGACATGCTGCTCAACCCCAAAGAACTCGTCCTCGTCGACGCGGGCGCCCAGTACGGCGGCTACGTCACGGATATAACGCGCACATGGCCTGTATCCGGCAAGTTCAGCACCGCCCAACGCGATCTCTACACCCTCCTGCTCGCAGTACAAAGATCTTGCATCTCGCTCTGCCGCACAGATTCAAACTTCACCCTCGACAAACTACACCATACAGCTTCCAACTCGCTGGCTGCTGGTCTGAAGGATCTAGGCTTCGACATGGATGCCGATGCTATCCAAACGCTTTTCCCACATCACGTGGGCCACTACGTTGGTCTCGATGTGCACGACTCCCCTGGTCTGAGCCGAAGTCGGAGGTTTGAGAAGGGCATGTGTGTTACCGTTGAGCCGGGTATCTATGTCCCCAATGAAGAGCGGTGGCCCAAATGGGCCCGCGGCATAGGTATGAGGATTGAAGATAGCGTTTGTGTTGATGATGAGAGTCCGTATGTCCTCACCACCGAGGCGGTCAAGGAAGTCGTCGATATAGAGGCGTTGAGGGGGACGGAGACGAAGTTGTAAATGGGAATCGTGATATCCGGTTTTGGCTTTTGTGATGAAACGTGCTTGCCATTGCTTGGTAAAAAGTGCTTTGCCATTGCTTGATGAACACTACGAGCAGCGCCGCTTACACAAGTACGAATTCATCTGTACTCCCTTCATCCCAAGTTACTTCCTCGCCGCGCATAGCGCCTTCGAAGTAGCATTGGCCCATCAATCGATAGTAATCATTTGTAAGACGACGAAGCACAAGTGGTACTTTCGAGCCGTGGATGATGCATATCAAGTCGCCCTCACAAACCGAACGATGTGCAAGCCCAATTCTCCAATCGCGTCCCACGATAACCTGTCGGCCCCAAGCTACGCGAGCATGATCGCGGAGTTGAGTCGCCTTTGTCTTCCATGATTTTGTAGGTTTACATGGCTGAGTATCCTGGAGTGCAGCAAGTGCATGCAGGTAGTCGTATGTTTGTAGCAAAACATTCATGTCGGCGGTAGACAGTCCGTCATGGTTGTAGTCTGATGTTGTGCGGTTGAATACGAATGAGCCATCTGCTAAACACGTCTTCAATATGTGCTCTCGAGATGGTACAGTACGTCCTTGTGGCCAGACGTCTCGGAGAACATCTCCCAAGCGCGCGATGTTGAGGTAGAAATGTACGGGCCATTGATGGCGGCTTGTTGCTGGTTCTCTGTCAACCTGGGCGAAGGGTAGTGTATGCGTAACCTCCCTGATTATCTTCCCCCTGACAATCAAGCAGGAAGACGAGATACCATCTCGTTCCTCCGGCCTATGCCGCATCCCGCGCGCGGCGTCGAAGTACATGCAATATTTCGGAAACACAAACGCTTCCGCTTTCAACCGCCGCGACCAGTCTGGGACCCAGGACGGCAGATTCGACAACCACCTAGTTTCGTCGTCGTCCCGCCGGTGTAATACGCCCAAGAGATCCAGACTCTCCGTTGCTTCGACGATGGATCTAGTGACCATAACAGGAACCTCATTCCAATCAATATGGTAATCAGGCAAGATACTTATCTGCGATTCATCTTGCAGCCCCAGAAACGCATAGACAATATCATGCTTATTCGTAGTCCTACACCTCGGCGCAAACAGAGAGAGCGAGTGGTAGAAAGAAGGTTTTTCTTCACCACCACTGCTTTCACCCGCGACGCCCCGCCGTTGGTCTCTCAAGCGCATGATCTCGCTTAGTACTAGGTAGCCTTGTAACTGTCGTAGACCGACGTAATCCGCGGATGAGATGCGGTCTTCTGAGCTCCTGAAGCGCCGGATAACGGCCCAGAGCTCGTCGATGGGAAAGGTGAAGGAAGCGAGGAAGCAGGTGGCTTTGGGTGGTAGCACGGCTTCTTGTACTACCCAGGCTCTGCTGAACCAGGGGAGGGATAGTAAGGAGCGTACGAAGGATTGTTGGCGGGGGAGGGAGAAGATGAGGGGTTTCTGGTCAGGAGGTACATGGTGGCTGCCTGTTGAGGAGAATGAAGACGAGGCGTGGAGCTGGGGTGCTACGAATGCGCTGTTTTCGAAGTAATAAGACATGGATTCGGTGTCTTGCACTTCTTGCCCGAGCCAGATTAGGACGCGTTTGCATTTGCTGTAGATTTCGCCCATGAGAGCGACTTGCTGGTTGCGGTCGGGGATGCTTGTTTGGTCGACACATAACTATGAATGTCACGATAGAGTCAGTACGGCACCTCCTTCCGTTTCGTACATTGTTGCCATACCTGGTCGACCCAAAGGTAGCCTGTCTGGCAATAAGGCCGTATTCGCGTGAGTGTAGTGCGCAATGTAGGCGTGATGAGGACCGACTTTCCCGATCCCAACTCAAAGACGCAAGATTTATCTTGCTCGCCCCATACATAGGAGATCGTCTCGTATGGAGGCGCGGCTTCCAAAGATACCTCAACGACATCAGGCTCTTGAACAGACTGTGAGGCCTCAGGAAGTTTGAGGAGCCTGATATGGCGCTCAGAGAGGGGCTCGTATGTGTGTGTGTTGGACATGGCTAGATGCTGCACTTGAGCTCAGACACAAGCATGTGTAGTGGGTATTGTAGTGTATAGATGGTGGGCTCTTATCCTAGTTGCATTGTCGTTCAAACCCTTTGCTGTAGACCATGTGACGTCGAAACCCCGCAGCTACGCAGTTGATTGATGCTTGAATTCAGGTGTCGCATGGCTTCATAGACATCTATCAAGCCATTCAATGTTGTGATCGTAGCAGTGAACAGTAGGCTGAGTTTGCGTATCCCAGAGGCAGTAGAATCTAAGGCATAGTGCTAGTGAGTGTTGGTACCAGAACCAGGTGGTTGAGTGTAGTTGATGGGATGACAGTTGTTGGATGAGAGCTCCTTCCCTAGGTTTGCAAGGTGACGCTAGCGTTACCCCACTCTTGTCTCGCAATCTCTTGTCTTCCTCACCAACGCAGACTCGATGAACTGCACCGGCATGGTGGTCTTACACAATTGCGAAGAATTTACAAACAATCACTTAGGAGTCAGTTAACGGTGATAGTAGATCAGGCTTTTGAAACTATTATTATTATGTATATCATTACTCATGCACGCTAAGGCCAGGAGATCTATCCCAAACACTCTTAGTAAGTGTAGCAAAACGGCCCTGCTGTTGTGTCCAGAAGCTCTTTGAGTTTCCTGTCACCCGCCAGCTTTCCAATATTGATCGTGTAGTCCAGCGTTACGTTCTGACCGCTGTAGTCGAACGGAACAATCGGCCCACCAACCTGGTTCAGACGAGTCTTCAAATCCAGTTGCTGCCACTCCCAGAAGATGCGATCTAGGTTGGCGTGGTGCAAGTAGAAAAGCGGTTCAGCAGGCGAGTTCGCAGCGTTGCCAGCCTGTCCCAATGCACCACCAACACCGAAATGACCACTTCCGTGGATGTTGGGAGCGCCAGATGTGGTGTCACCCTGCATCAAGCGGTCGAAGGTGGTGTAATCCGGTGCCTCGAGTTGCTTTGTTACGAGTTTGGGGTCTGCCCAAGTGTTCATGAGAGCGGGTATGAAGTCGCGTCGAAGACAGTCCGCTGGGCCGGGGTAATTGACGGTGAACTTGGAGGCTACGAAAGGGCCGGTTTGGACGCAACCACCACCCGTACCGCCCTCCATACCGAACTCGTTTTGTCCAGGGAGGGGCTCAACCTTGTTGCCATTGCCGCCGAAGCCGGTATCGGGAGAGAATATCTCGGAGTCGTAAACGCGGGTAGAGGTAGGGTTGTGAGGCTCTGCATCCAGGGAGTAGTTCCAGTAGGGATGAGCGCCAGTATAACCACACTCTTCACGGAGAGCCTTCTCGTATGTTGCGACAAAGTAACGATGCCATAGGATGAAGTGTCCTACGAAATGGATGTGGTCGGCTTGGTTGACATGAACGGCTTGATGATCGTCAAATCGGTTTAGGGCGCCAGGGATCCCTGACACGGCTTTCTTTGTTGTCAAACATAGAACAGCGTCGATATAGTTCCTTCTCTGTGGGATAGACAGCTGTCTCCTGTGATGTCACCGTGATTAGCGAAATTCTATCGTGTGCCAATGTGGGTCCATCTTACCATTCCTGTCGCTTGATAGGGTTCTTGCACACGGCAGAATTGGTTGTGGGAAGCGCTGCTGCAGTTGACAGTGACGCCAAGCAGAACGATGAAACAAGGAGCTGTAGTTTGACCATGGCGACTAATATGTCTGCCGTAGCGTTCGAGATCGATGACTGAAGACAAGGTGAGTTGTAGCGACCTACTCACCCAGATAACGATGGGTCTCAAGCTTTTATGTAGCTTTCCATCAGTCCACCAGCGCCGCTCAACGTGCATCTAAGCCTCGGTGTGCCCCGAGAAGAACGAGGCACTAACGTACGACGCTGCAAGGCGGCCACAAGGGCAGCAAATTCGGACCTGTACTTGGGTACGAGCTGTTGGATTCTGGTGAGATTGCCGGGTCTAGGAGGCTCTACACATGCATGGTGATTCAGGGTCTATGTGCGCCTATGTGGCACAGCAAATGTTGAGTCCAGAATATGCAAATTAGATACCGATACTCAGGAAGCGACCGTGTACATGACTCGCTAAGCACGGGACCGCTGAATCAAGTCGACTTGTCGAAGGTGAGAGGAAGTAGTCCGAAAGCCCCATGTTTGCAGTTTTGCACCCAGCAGAAGACGTGGTTTTATTCTGATTAGGTAAGCGTTGCAAGAGACGGGACCTGAACTGATATGTTCATGTCGCTGTGTTGTTCGTTGCCGAGTGTGTGTTTGGCTTCAGGCATAACCATCTCCCAGTGCTTGATGTTTGCAGGGACGGGAGCAACTTGGGCGCATGCAGCCGGTGGGCGCAAGGATTGAGAGCGAAAGCATCCTGCAGGATGATATGCAGCATCGGAGCTTTTGCCTACTCCAGGGTTGATGTATTTTCCGGCCATATCCCTCCGAGTGTGCCGTCGTTGGAGACGCGGCAGGAGGGGATACCGATGTTTGTGGCTGCCATACAAGTTCATTGAAAGAATTGGTCCATGTTGTTTTTTGACAGGCTTCAGACGCTGGCTATACAGCGGGTGTAAAAGGCACGATGTCCGACTATCAGATTAACTGAAAATTGCCACCCGGGAATGGCCCGCTCCCGTAGTCGCGCGTCTTCTGAGTGGCCACTTTTCTCGGGTGCGGCTATAGCTTGGGTTTGAGCGCTTCATTGTGGATGGCGGGGGAAGTGATTGATGGGAAATCCGGGAGACACGGCAGCAGACGGGACGAATGCTAGTAGTGTACTGCACGAACAGGTACCGATATGACCTGCGCCGCATTTGCGTCTTTAGATAGTACACCCGTTCTTTCTTGGCGGATCTGGCCTGGTGTATGTTGTTGCGCTATGGACGGGGAAGGGGAAGGATCGAGTTTTGGAGAGATTGATTCGGTTCGCGCAACCGAAAAGCGTGCCAAGGCGTTCGAGCCGGCTTGGCAGATCTTCTCTTCTTTCCCAAGGTCCTACTTTGCAGATTGTAAACAGCGCGCAACATCAACACCACCGGATTTTGTCTAGACGCGTAGCAGCACGATTTGTCGCACACTGAACTACGTTCGGCATGTGGTATGCCTGACCACAGCATTAATTGAGGCGTTCAGGGAGGTACTCACGCCACCTGGGCAACGCCAAGAATGCATACATCCGGAGGATTCGCAAGACAGGCATTTCACGAATCCCCCTTGCACAAGAACTTTCATCTCCAGTGGCGCCTGGTCGAACCTTCCAAGTGGTAATCGGAGATCCACGAAATGAAATTCCCACGTGCTGCTTCGCTCGGTTACAAACACATCAATGCAAGCCACATGTTGATCGCGCGCGATTGGCTACAGCGATTTGCAGGCTTCCGTTCGCCTTCGATCTGATCTGATCCTCCGCCGTGCCATTCTACTGGGAAGACGCTCAATGAACAATGCTGTGTGCGGCGTAGTTGGCCATTATGACTTATACTCACGCACCGGCAATGCTTTCTCCAAGTACAACTTCGGCATACACGTGCACGTAGACCAATACCATGGCAGGCGACGGTGTTTACATCACCAGCGACAATGGCTCGCGTCAGCCAATGATGCTCATCACGACTGGCGTGCTACTCTTCTCCTCTTTGATCGCAGTTTCGCTCAGATTGTACTGCCGAGCTATACTCGTACGCTGCGTTGGGTTGGATGACTACTTCATGCTCGTTGCCCTCATAGTAGCAATTGGCTTGGGTATCATGAACGGTTTTCAAGTCAGCTATGGTACTGGGTAAGTCCTACTTCACTCCATCGTCAAGATAATGGCCAGCTAACACGTTTAGACGGCAATCTAAAGATCTCAACTTCGATCACTTTTTGATACCCACTCTTAAACACTGGTGAGCCAAGCTCACTCTGCCAAATCCCTGGATGGCCTTGCTGATTCTAAATACAACTAGGTACGCATACCAACTGGTCTACCCATGGGCGCTATTCTGCGTGAAAGCCAGCATCTTAGCACTGTACCATCGGATCTTCACACATCATAACTTTCGACGCTGGATATATTATGCGGCAGGCTTTATCATCATACAGACCATCACTGTTACTTTCATCAACGTGCGCTTACGACGAAGTTACTCTTTACCTTCACTTCCACTGACTGCGAAGAACAGGCTTTCGAATGTGGCACCAAGCCCTCCCGAGCCTGGTCGGCCAAGTTCCCAGAAGGCTGCAATGATATGCCAAGGACGTACTTTGCTATGGCATCGGTGAACATCCTTACCGACATAGTTATCTTGATAATGCCGTTCAAAGTCTTCAAACAACTCAACATGCACCCACGAAAGCGCTGTACGTATCCTCCATTCCAGCGTGCAGGGAACCGAAGCTGACAAAAGAGCATAGTCGCGCTTATGGGAATTTTCATGGTGGGAGGCATCGCAGTGATAGCTTCTATCATGCGCCTCTACGCACTTTACGTCTTCGCCGTATCCAAGGACATTCCATATGACGACATCTTTGTAAATCTCCTCTGTCCTTCTCCGATGAGATATTCTAGTCACTGTGAACTGACCCACCCCTTAGATACTCCTCCTCTCCCAGATCGAAGTGAACGTGGCCATGATCTCCGCCTCCGCGCCTGCATACCGGCCCCTCTTCAACAAGGTCTTTTCTTCATCCTCTTCGTCCCCCTACGTTCGACCCGCCAGCGACTATCCCACAGTCGGCAGTGGAAGGCCTGCTTATACTCGCCGACGGAAAGTTTCACGCGATCAGATGGAATTGTTCTCTGTGCTATCGACGGGAAAGAGGGCGAGCAAAACTCATGCGAGGAACACGAGCGAAGAGAGTATTTTAGGCGAGGAGGGCATAAGGAAGACGATTGATGTCAGAGTCATTGAAGAAGAGGAGAAGGAGAGACAGAATGGGGAAGATAGGAATGATCCAGCGTATTGGCGAGGTGCATAATCGATATAGTACGGACAGTGGATATTCGTTGGTGTTGACTCTGCCCCATGATTCAAAGCATGGACTGTGGTCCGCTGGGAATGTAGAAGTAAACTAATTGATTGCCCTGCTCCGAATCAACATTCCACCGTGCAGTAAAAGCGATTACAAGACCGAGAAATGAACGGCAGAATGTGGAAACTTTGGCGGATGAATATTCAATTTCCCAATAGTATGAATTCGTTTCTACCTACACGCAAAGTCATATATCAGCGCCTGAGCGGACTGCGGAAGCCCATACTACCAAATTGACTACCCCCCTTCTTCGGTGTCGTCAACGGATCCGGTACATCCCCGCCATAGCTACCACTCACAGCCCTATGACCCTGCCCACCATTCCCAACAGCTCTTCCCCCACTACCTGGCGCTTTGAATCCCACCAAACTGCCCTTAGCATAGACGTCATTCAACATCTGTTCCAACACGCCCGCATCATCAAACTCCTGCCATTTTCTCCACAGCTTCAGCGCCGTCGTCGCATCCTCGATGGAATCGTGCGTATCCTCTTGGATGCTCTCTTTGAGTACACACCAAGCCAAGAACTTCAGGTTCAGTTTTCGCTTGAAGTCTGGCTTGAACCACAGGTTGCTTGTGTCGACGACTTGGTTTTTGGGGACGTGGATGTTGATGGTGCGGAAGTCGTTGGCAAGTGAGTGGCCGACGAAGACACATCCCAGATTGAGTAGCAACCATAGCTTCTTGTAGGCGTGTTTCAGGGATACTGGTGCGTGTGGAGAGGTTTCGCGGCTGAGGTCGCCCGGAGATATACCAGACCATTCGGTGAGGTAGTCGACCACTTGTTCGGTTACAGCAATGTAGTCATCGATGAAGGGAAGGCCTGCCTGCTCTCCTTCGCCGCGACATACTGAGACACGAGCTAAGCCCTTGCGATCAGGACGAATGGTCTGGCGGGTGCCATCAGCCTTCATTTCGATCTCTTCAGCTTGAAGGCGGATGAACTCGGCATCGATAGCGACTGGGTAGCCAGGGCGTGGCTCTTCTGATGAGTGTTGAAGAAGCTTAAATTTCTCCTCGGGAGGCGTTGGGTTAGACGACCACCACCTGTACAGAATGGAAGTGTCAAGGTTTTGTTTCCACGAGTCGTCGATCTTGTTACGGGCAGACTTCAGCTGGAAGGTCAGGACAGACGGAAGCTTCCAACTTGTATCGAAGCGCAGAGCCTCCTCTTTGGGGATTGGTCTCACTAGGAAGTCGTTAAAGAGATGCCATCTGTCCTCTAAATCCTCTTCTCGTGACGAAGGTGCGGTGTTGATGGTCGCTACCAGGTGAGGCTTCTGACGCTCGCCGCTGTTGATATCCGCGACTACTCCAACAAGTTCATAAACCATGATCTGATGTACTCCGCGTTGCAGGTGTAGCTTCAGATCTTGGCCTTCGAAACAGTAGAATTGACCTTGATCTACTATGATCCCGATCTCTTGCGGAAGCCAATTGGGCGTCGACCACAACAACTTAGCTTCATGACTTTGTATGGCAGCGTTAAGCATCAGCACTCCCGGTACTGACTGTATCGTCTTCCGCTGTACCATCTGCTGATAACGGTTGCACTTTGTACACCAACCCCGAGTTTGATCTTGCCGCTCGACGCTGGCTTTCAAGATCTGTGAGAAGGTCGGACGCGCTATTCTCGTATTCCTCATCACCTGCTTCGCAGGATATACGAGCTCATTGACGAAGTTCTTGCCTCCACGAATGGTTTCGTTATTGCACTGTGCACATCTCATGCTCGCTTTTGCTTGGGTTTCCAGTACTTGATCCATGGCCGAAGGCCCAGTGTTCCCTGGAAGCATTTGTCGGAATTCTTCGGAAACCTTGTCCAACAGAAAGCGGTTGAGGTTTTGGATCATAGTGGTAAGTGCAACGTTAGGAGCAAATTCTTCAAGCAGATTCAGTGAGACAGCATTCGAAAGGCCACTGAAGGTCTTCAAGAAGTTAGATGCCTGACAGTTGAGCCCAGCCGCCTTTTCGAGCATATCGATGAGAAACCCCAGTTCGCAAAGAAGGCAAGACTCAAAGAGGCATGGCGAAGCAGTGTGTTGCAGAGCAAGATTTCGTAGCAGCGGCGTAAAGCGGAAGAGTTGTAGAAGGGAATTGGCGTAAGAGTTGGTAATGTGAGTCTCTAGACCGGAGTAGGGTGTCTGGTTGTAGTAGCTGATGCCGTGTCAGTGCGTGCGCAAATGATATTGTTAGGAAGACATACGCAAAGTCGAAGTCATCAACACCGAACTTGCTGTACTTGATCTCCACGTTTCCATACATGGCTGGAACATCTTTGCGAGTAACATCGTCGAGATGCAGGTCGGTCAAAGTCTCCATAGTCTCTGTTATCCGGGCATCTGGCTCGGTGAAGGACTGCGATGCCCGAGCTTTCTCACTTAAAAACTTGGGGGCAGACAGCGATTCGCTCACTCTATCCACCTGCCGTGTTGCTTCGGCTTGGTTTCTGCGCTTCGTATTGTGGTTCTTGGCGTAGAATCCAATCTCGGCGCGCGTCATGTTGCCAAGTATCGTGCTATCAATCTTAGGCGGAGGGGCACCGACTTCGAAAACTAGATGACTAGGCCAACTCGAAAGCAGCTGTTCCTTGTAATATGGCATACCAACAGTACTCAAGGGTCTGGGCAGAGTAAGCAATGCGTCAAGTTTGAAAATCGGTAAGACCTACGTGTCAGGGCTCCAATCCATCTGTGGGGGCGGTGGAACATTATGATCTGCAGTCTCTGTTGGGTTGCTGTATTCTGGGAAGTGTACTTTGGTCGGAGAGCCCCAAAGATGTATGTGCGAGTTGGAGTCTGCTAGTGCAATAGCCTCGCCAGAAGGTGCCATCTCAAAGCCAGTGAGGAACGAATCGTAGAAGTTCAGCTGCCGGAGGTTGGCCGAGTCGGGGTTCATGAGATCGATGACCTGCATCTGGCCGTTCTGAGAGGCGATGAAAGCTGTAGTAGACATACGGGGATGCATGCGCACATAGGCTGCACCTGTGTGGAATGGAATGGGAGGTAGCTGCTTGAGCGTCTTCAAAGAGAAGACATTGGTGAATGGATCCAGCATATATGCATATTGTTGTCGCGGAGACCATCCGCATGTTGCGAGGAAATCGCCCTTTGCGTCCATGTCGTTGATGCTACCAGTATGTCCTTCGAACACCTTGATGACGGCAAGCGAATTTGAGTCCAAGATGTGGATGCTACCGGTCTTCGTGGCGGCGCAAAGGTACTGTCCAGCACGCTTCATGATCGTGTATTGAGCTTCGGCAGGGAGCTTCCATTGGTTAGTTCGGGGTAGTTGATGAAGGCATGCGATATACCGTATGTGTGATGATGCCCTTCTCCACATCTACTTTGAACATTTGCGCCTGGCATCCTGCGACGAGGATCTCGCGCGTGCCTTTGGAGGTGAAGTTCATGCATGTCATGTCCTTGAACTCGGCGCTCCTATACGCTGATGGTCAGCCGCTGCCCTTGTGCGCTCTTTCCCCTTCCGCAGCCAACATACGTCAGGTGCCATTGTGTGAGTCCGCGGCGGTGGGAATAGTGGACGCTTTGTTTAGAGATGGAGAGAACGCCCTTCTCGGTGAAGAGGAATTGCTTGACGGGGCCATCGGGAGGCGCATGTCCGCGGTACGAGGTATAGCGCTCGAGGTGAGGGCCGTAGAAAGACGAGACACGCCCCTGCGAAGATGTCAGTCGCACGGCACCTGGCACGGGCCGCGTGTGAACGTACTCACATGGTTGTTTCCTGTCCATAGCAGTTCTTGTGTGGTGTCGAAAGCGAATGTCGATATAGGTACGGCAGGTAGGTGTGGTCCTGGGGGCGGCAATTGAGCGATGGCTAGCTGCGCAGTGGTCAGTACGGTAGGCGTGATTGGCATGCCGTCGGCTACCTACCTCGTCCCAATCCGCCTCCATGCTGAAGTCGCGTGTTGCAGTCCAGGAGCTCTACGGAGCAGTCCCGACATGCCTTGCGCTACGTGGTTGGCGGACGCGTCGCGGTAGTTGGACCGTCGAGGCGTGGGGTGAGGCCGGAGCTAGAAGACGCGAGGATGTGTGCTGGTGGGACCGCGGGGCATCCGGGAACAAAGCCGCGACCACCGCCTTGGAAGGTGCTCGGCAACTCAACGTCCTTCGCGTACAATACGAGTCTACACTTATTGTTCATGGATATGGCACGGTGGCAAGTGATCTTGAACTTGAAAGTTTGATTCCTATGAACAATCCCCAAACGCTATTTGTCCGACCGACTACGTAAAAGACCTGGCCGCAGATGTTGGTACGCACAATAGTAGTGGCTATTGTACGCACGCACAAAAGGAGAAAGTAAAAGTGCACGTATCTTACCTGACAATGTAACTGGTCCTAGCCAATGCGTGATGCGTGACCAGTGATGTCAGATGAAGTGGGTATCGAACGCCTATCGAGTCGTCGTGCTTAGTGAGTTGGCTCAACAGACGAGAGTGTGTACCGAAGAGTCATACCGAAAGATGCAAATGTCGTGGTCTTCGTGTGAGCTCAATCGAGTAGTCGTGAGAAGTCGAACCGAGTGCGAACTCCTGCATCAGGTTAGCTCCATCCTCTAATACAAAGCCAGAGCTTCGCTTCTCGATCAACAGTGGATCACTCCATGTAGCTGAGGTATATCTAGGTCTGAAGTTGGCCCGAGGGTAACGTAAGCAAGGGATTCAGAGTATCAAATGTTTTCGATCACACTTGTACGTACCACGGAGTATTCGTCGACCTCGCCTTGGACGATCTAGAAGCCTTTGCGGTCGCCAGAGTACTTCTCGTCCTGGTCGGCGTCGGCCTTGTGGTCGTAACGCTGACGCTTGTGGGTTTCGGTCATGCCCTTGCCAGAGCCCGTAAAGCCGACTGTGAGGGTTAGCGATGAGACACGGGAAGATTGCTAGATTTACTCACCTCGACTGCCAGCCTCGGTACTGGTACGGAACATGGACTCCTTCTTGACAACGCCCTTCTTCTTGCCTTTGTTCTGGAAGTCGGCCCAGTTTGACTGCCTCTTCTTGAGGATGCCCTTGTTGGCGATGCGACTAGCCTTCCGCTCTTCTCCGTCCTGGGCAGCTCCGGCGCTCTTGGCAGCCTGCGCACTCGGGTTCATGCTAGCAGCTCCGGAGATGACGTGGGCACTCGAGACAACGGGCGCAGACGGGGTTGCGGCGAACGCAGGCTCGGCGTCGCGCTTGCGCTTGTTCGGCAGAGGGCGTACGGCGGAGCCATCGACGGTCAGGGTGTCGTCGTACTCGATGAAACGAACAAGGTACTTGGGGGCTGAGGCGGCGCCGAGTTTACTCTGGATCTTGGCTTTGTACCAGGACCTGTCAGTCCACTGCGCCTCGCAGATGTCGCCAATGTTCAATACGATGGTCTTCTCGGGCTCTTGCTTCTCCATGGTCTTGCGCAGGACTGGGTGCTTCTCAATATCGAACTTGGGACCGGCAGGTTCAGCGGCGTCCTCAGGAAGCTGGGCCTCGAGAGCGGCGAGGTCGGATCGCAGGACCTCGAGTTTGGTGTCGTGCTCGGCGACACGACCCACGATTTCCGCACGCATGGCTCCTGTTTCTTCAGTCTCTCCGACCGTCGCGATCAACGTCTCCATCTCCCGAAGCTATACAATGTCAGTTGGGTCAATGCGATAGCTCCGTGGTGCGCAGCTCACCTGGCCTGCCCATTCTGCACGTCCTTGCTCTTCTACGGCGATTGCCTGCTTCTTGGCGTTGATGGCGCTCTTGATCTGCTTGGTGTTGTCCGCCATGTTGCAGTCGCTGGTTGACTTGTGGTTGCGATGTTGTGGTGGGTTGGATTGTTCACAGTCGCGTACAAGTAAGGATGTCGCGACCAGCAGTGACGCCCGGCAGGCAGCCGCTGGGCTTGGCGCCGCCCCACACAGCCTAGACCCTTTTTTTCTCCGCGCTTCAGCCCTATAAGTGAGACAAGCGTGCGTGAATGTCGAATGGCACCGGGGCCGTCACCACCGTCACCCAAACTCACTGCTCACGTCACCTAACGTCTGCAGATGCAGCCATCACTTCTGCATTCGATACTTCCTGCCGCATCTTCATGCTTGGCACTAGTCTACGCTGCTTCACCGACGTTAATGACAGATAGTATCCATGATCAACTATGGCCGAGTCGCAGGGACCACGCAAGTACACAGCGAGATGATTAGTATTCTTCTTTCCAGAAAAGCGCCGTCTTCGGAAGTAGACTGCGAGAGACGCACTGGCAGCTCTTATTCAGCATGACGCATGACGCCAATGAGTGTAGTGGCAGCGAAAACCCCAATTCTGTTATAACCAGCCAGTCTCCTTCCAGCAGACAGCACTCGAGAATCTGGCGAGACTCACATCTGCTGCAGGACCAGGCACCGGACGCGGTGATCAGCGTCCGGTGTGGTGGTCTTCGATGGCGTTCTCCCTACCCCACCAAGCTTTGTGCTTATCAATCAGACCAGGAAGCGCATGCTGAGCCTGCCGTCTGCTGCGCCCTTCTCTGACGCCGTGCTTCTGCGAGAACAGTCACACTCTCGGCCCCAACCTATCACTGACGCTGATCATCCGTTCACCTGTTGTCGGCCGCTTTTTGACAGGCTTAACGGCGTTGCTCCGAAAAGTCGCCCGAACCAACCAGCTAGGGTACCCAGGTGCCGCATTGGATCTGGCTTCCAGGCTGTGAGGCTGCGAATTGACTTCTTGCACCATTGCTCCTTCACCATCTGACCACCTTTCGCTCAAACTGCCCATTTCTTGACAAAAGACTTCGCATACCCCTCTGCAGCCGTCGTCAAGTGCGCTGCACTCACAGAGCGCTCTGCCCTCTGCACAAGCCCTCCCATACCCGCGAAACCTTCGTCGGCTTACTGGCCCGCCTCCGCCCGCTGAACGAGCTACCCAGATCAACCCCAAACATCTTGCGTCATTCATACCACCTCTCAGAACCCCAACGCGCCCGCTCCTCCACATTTTGCGGTGTCCGGGTGGCGAAAACGGTTATCGCACGTGGTTGACCGATAGCCAGCCCCTCCGAACTTCCGCTACGCTGCGCAGGTGCGGTAAGCAACCCGCAAGCTCTCCTCGGAGCTATACACAACACCAACCACCCTCTACCTCGCGATTGTAGTTGCAATGGCTGGAACTACCAACGATTTCCAGAATGGCGCGCCCTTCTACCTGGATGCGACGCAGCAGGATCTCCTCCTCGCGGCCCTGGCCTCGAACAACCAGAACCCTAACGACATCTTTTCCGCTGGCCTAGACAGCGGCTCCAACAACAAGCAGTCCATGAACAACTCCCAATTCCAGTATCCTCTCGACAGCCTCGATCCCGCATACTTCACGTCGCCTCAACAACAAACACCCGCGAACGGCTTCAACGGGGGAGGTATGGAAGAGAGTCCCTTTGTCGACTACCTAGATGGCGATAATGGCTTCGATTTCGACAACGCAGACGGCGACATGATTGGCTCACTACCTGGGGATACTCCCGGCGATTCGAGCGAAAAGCGGAAGAGTCCGGACGACGGTGACGATGACGATGACGAGGGCGGCGGCAAGCGCAGGGAAGGTGAAGACAAGCAAGCCAAGAAGCCAGGTCGCAAGCCATTGACTTCGGAGCCCACGACTGTAGGTTTCATGGAGCATGCTCACCTTAGCCCAACTGACAGCAGGCATAGAAGCGGAAAGCCCAGAATCGCGCGGCCCAACGAGCGTTCCGAGAACGCAAAGAAAAGCATCTGAAAGACCTCGAGACCAAAGTACAGGAACTTGAGAAGGCTTCCGATGCCACGAACCACGAGAACGGTCTCTTGCGAGCACAAGTGCAACGGCTGCAAACGGAACTTCGCGAGTACCGAAAGCGACTATCGCTTAACAGCACCGGAGTGTCTCGAACTCCCGCTCTTGCTGGAGGCTTCAGCTCTATGCTGAACAACAATAGTAACAACAACAACTTCTCCTTCGAGTTCCCACGTTTCGGCGGACTTCCTGGCGCCCAGCTACTAGACAACGGTCCCTTAGCAAAGAACAAGAACACATCGGTTTCGTCGAACGCATCTGGTCGCCAAAACAGCACCGGACGCGCCCTTAGCCCGACCAGCAGGGCCAACGGCTCGCTCACAGATTCCCCTGGCGCCATGGGCCCGGACAGTGCGCAGCGCTCCGGCAGTCTCAACGGCTTCTTCGGATTCGACAACAACAATAAAACGAACAACGAACCCTCCCGCAGTAACACGGAGAACTCCACTCGTTCGCAATCGCGTGTCTTCCAGTTCAACAGTGGCTCATCAAGCCATTCAGACTCACCGTCCAACTCATCCACATCGCCTACCAATCAAGACTCCTCCTGCGGGACATCACCAGAGCCAAGTCATACCTCGCCCAATCAGCAGTTGGACACAATCAAGGACGGTTATGTGTGTCATGGAAACTCCGAAGGTGAGGTTCTCTTCTGCGAAAAGCTCAACATGGCCTGCGGCAACCCTCGTAATCCCATGCCTCGTGCGATGTCCCAATCTGACGACAAACCTTCTCCTGCAGTCTTAGCCGCCAAATCACCCACTCCCGCCGTCAACGGCATCGATTACTTCGCGAACCAAAACGGCGGCCAATTCGACCCGACACTCTTTGGAGAGTACCGCGATACCCAGAATGCGATTGTGGGCGACGGCGACTTCACTGGTGGCTTCTTTAACGATGCTTTCCTCAACACTGGCTACGGTAGCCCCTTCCACTTCGGCGACACACCTGCTGTGCAGAAGACGAATCCTCTTGAAGAAATTGAGCGTATACAAGATGGTGAGGACGAGGTAGTCCCCGGCGAGGATGTCAACTCGCTGCTTAACTGCCACAAGATATGGTCAGTACAGCCCTGTAATCACATGAGAACTGGTACGCTAACACCGCACAGGGACAAGCTCTCAAGTCGCCCAGACTTCAAGGACGGCACGATCGACATCGACAATCTCTGCTCAGAGCTCCGCGCTAAAGCACGCTGTTCTGAGAGCGGCGTGGTCGTTGATCACAAGGACGTTGAGGCAGCCCTCAAGCGTCTCCCCAAGGACAAACTTCTCGGATAAATATGGCGCACACCCTGCATGTGGATGACGGTTAAGGCGTACATGTTTGGCTTCTTTTGGGTCCCATTTATTTTCTCATGTTGGCACGGCCAGTCACTCGTTGAGCATGCACTTAGCAACCTTGCAACGATATCATGATACTTGGAAGGGTGGGCATATCGGCGTTTGAAATGGCGAAACGACGAAAATGGTTAACGGCTGTGGAATACACTGTTCGTGTGCAAGTCGTAGGGTCGATCATTGGATGGTGCTTCGGTCACAACCCCAGCTTCCTTTATAGCCTTGTATTCAATGAAGTACATTTTTATCATATTCCTATCGGTTGGCTATTCCAGTGTATACTAAGCATCAACGCATCCCTCGTAAGTCAGATGCCACAACCACGCCGTACACATGCATGATTCCTATGTGTCTTTTAGGCTACCACCTTGGCATGATGTCGGCCACCATTTGCATACACCTAGTCTGGAAAAGGAGCCCCTCTCATACCTAACACAGACAGCCCTAATACCTCTACTCAACACCACGACCACCATGGACCTACCCCGCGACCTCGCCGACCTAATCAAAAACAACGATGCCGCCGGCCTAGTCGCTAAATCCACCAAACGAGGTCGTCCTCGAAAGGGGACCAAGGCCGTCACTCAGAGAGACAAAGACAACTGTCTCGCACAGGCGATGCCAGAGGCTGATTTAGATGTTATCGAAGTGCTGATCCGACACGGTGCGAAGTTGACGCAAAGTTCTTTCCGCAAGGCGATCTATAGGGGGAATGAGGATACGGCGGTTTTGGAGCTCATGTGGAAGTGGGGGTGGAGGGTCGATGGGAAGGGGCTGTGGTATGGTGATAGCGCTGCTGGGTATGTTGTTTGCATTCCTTAGTCTGTCACCAGAGCTCACGGCAACTGACATGCATGTAGAGCGGCTGTGTGTTACGAGAATAGCTTACGCTGGATACTGCAACATGGCGCAGAGCTGAACGTAGTTTCGAACCCGAGACTCGTTGGCTCCTGCGCTGATTGTGTGACGCCGTTTTCAGAAGCGGCGTTGGATGGTCACATCTCATCTATGGAGATTCTGCTCGAGTTCGGTGCTGAGCTGGATCCGTTGGCGGTGTTTTATGCCATTCGATGGCGAAGACGGACGAAAGAGACGTTGAGGTTTCTGGTGGAGAAAGGTGCGGATGTGAATGCTTTGGCAAGGAAATGGGGTACCCCGCTGTTTTATGCTGTTCACTGGTACAACAGAGACGCGGTGGAAGTCTTGTTGGAATGCGGGGCAGATCCAGATGTGGTTTGGATTGGGGGGACAGCTGCGGAGAGTGCTAGGAGGTACGAGCGCGTTGAGTTGGCGGAGATGCTGGAGGCGAAGATGAAGAGGAGGAGTAGGAGGACTAGGGGAGTTGGGATAAGATCTGTTGAAGGTTTACGGGTACCTGGTCATCGTCTGGGGACTGGTTATTGGGCGCGACTACGTGCATCTGAGCAGCGAACTACTGCTATATGAGTCGTTGAATGTCTCATCTGCTGCCTGTATCATGGCTGAGAGGGTATGACGCAACTCTTGGCTGCGCAGCCATACCGTGCCGCAATCGCCTGGGTGCATACAAGTATAATGCAGTGCCCTGATATGGCTCACCTCGCCATAAGCGCAGATCCAATATGAGGCTCCCCAGCGACGATAGATACAACCGTCTACCCTGCGATATTAAGGATGCTACAAAATCCAACGACACCAAAAAGCTCCGAAAGTGGCTCAGACAGTGGCCCGACCCCGAATATGAAGCCAAACAAGACTGCCTCGAGCTAGCTATCCGCGAAGGTTCCATAGAAACGATCAAAACGCTGCTTTCCCACGGCGCCACACTCACATACATTGCCTTTCTCAAAGCGATTCACCGAGAAGAGCCTGCAGTATTCCAACAACTCCTCGACCACGGATGGGATATCGATTCGACGGAATTCGGCAGGCCTGCTGTAACGTCCGTATCCTTCTTCACCATTCTCATCTTGTGCATGTGGTGTACTGACGCAAAGCAGACACGCCCTCCGACGCGAAATTCTGTTGCGCTGGTTTCTGGATCACGGTGCCAATCCGAACACCAAGGCTGAAAGACGAGGTGGCTCCGTCTCACAACCTTGCACACCACTTCAATCAGCCGCTACGCTTGACGATGATGCGCCGCTCAAAATGCTTC
This sequence comes from Alternaria metachromatica, assembly GCF_023757995.1. NCBI lineage: Eukaryota > Fungi > Ascomycota > Dothideomycetes > Pleosporales > Pleosporaceae > Alternaria > Alternaria metachromatica. The sequence continues at coordinate 182,504 of NW_026055501.1, forward strand.
TAGCTTACGGCGCTGAGATGGATCCGCTGGCCCTGTTCCATGCCATCGGGTCGAGGAGGTCGCGGAATGGCATGGCTACAACTATTGCATTGGTGGAGCACGGTGCAGACGTAAATCATATGGCGCGGCGCTGGGCGACACCACTTCATCGTGCTGTTAGTGCGAACGCGAAGGAAAAAGTGGTGTATCTGTTGGAGAATGGTGCCGATCCAAGGGTACATGCTACAGTGAGTAAGAGTAAGCCAGTGGATTGGGCGAAGCAGAATGGGAAAGCGGAATTGGTGAAGATATTGGAGGAGGCGGAGGCTAGGCAGGAGGATTAGAGGAACGCATGACAATCGCTGGGAGCTGAAGGTAATGACGAGTTATTAATTGTACTTCAACAGTAGGATTGGTCACAAGGCTTTCCCATACTAAATCATCATGCCCAGGGGTATATGGAAAGAAGGATGCAAGTGGCCTTTACGAACCACCCAGCCCTGATGCACCCAATCCATATTTTCGGTCTTGCTACATCGTCTCGCAATTCAAGACACTGGTCTTATCCACGTTCCGCTCATTCAAAAGGTCTCATAAGCTCATTGCCTGCCACAGACTCGGCAAAGTTCTCCAACGCCGTAGTATGGCACCAAGGCTTCAATCTAATCTCCTTCAGAATGGTGCTCGAGAAACATCCCGACCAGCCCATCCGAGGCAGTTGCGCCGTCACCGATTCGATGACTTCCCGGCCTACAAGATGCGGTTGTAGTCCCATGTTATCTAAATAATGTCAGTCAGTCGACTATCCAGAATACTATCAGCACAAGCATGACTTACCAAACTCAGTAGCAATCTGAATCATCTGCACCATTGCACTGACCGTGCCTGTCTCACCGGGATCCTGGTGGCGGATGATGGCCTCTGCAACGCTCTCGGCTTGGATTTTGGGAGCGCCGAACTCCTGCAACTTTGTCAAAGCCAGGAGGCCGCCTTGGAACTCAAAGGACATGTGCGTGTTGGACATGTTCTCGTCGGTCGTGCCGATGTCGTGGAATAGGCAGGTTAGTGCCCAGGTTTCGAAGAAGTCCTTAGAATGGTATTCCGGGAAGTAGTGTTGGATGATGTAGGTACCTGCCATGCAATTTTAGTCGACCTGAGGAGTTTATAGTTGTTTCCATCATCGTGGTGATGGGGAGCATTGGTGTCGGGTAGTACGTACCGTAGCAGAATACTCTCATGCTGTGATTGTAGGTCTCCTTGGTTAAATGCTCCTGGGCATACTTGCGCGCCTTGTCTGTCACTTCGGTTACGGGCCAGGCGTCCATGGGGTCTGAGTAAGAATCATTGTTCATCCCAGCAACCTCTTCGGCAGATGGGACGTTGGAACGGTTCCTTGGGACGGCGATCCAGCCAAAGTTCTCTGGTGTCCATATTCCGTGAGACATGTTGGATGCTTCGAATAGAGTAGTGCTCTTGAGAAAAGTTGCAAGTGAGAAGAGCGGATTGGGTTTGAAGTTTGAAGTTGTGATGGCGCGACTTTAAGTACACTTGCTGTATGTAGATGCGCCTTTCGTCCTAGATAGGTTAGACTTGACAAGAGCTCATCCAGGCGAAGTCTGTCGGGTAAGCGCGACACACGTGCGCATTAGCGAATGACCTTCAGCTTTACATGCTGACGTTGTTTGACAAATTTTCGTCATTATGGAATTCGTTTTGCCATTAGCAATTATTGCATCATGTACGTCATATTCATCTCCGACGACGGTGACGATCGATGATTAGAAGATCGAGTACGCCTGGCTGTGTGAGCAGAGGACGTGCCGAATAAAGTCAAAAATTGATACGCTTGGACCTATCGTCAAGCTGATAGACTTGACGAAAGAATAGCAAGCCATCGTTGGATAACTCCAAGATGAAATGAAGCATGGACATGATGGGTCGTTGGATCATTCTATCGATAAGGGATGACTAAGAAATGAAGATGGCCGAGGCCGCAGATCCAAAGTTTTGGTGACATCAACGTGCACCGCGTCTCACAGGCACGAACAAGCTTCAATTGTCGTTATGAAGCCACAATTCATAGCCAGAGCAGTGCGCTCGATACAGAGAGGATTACCACAAACCTCATCATGTCGAACAGCAACCAAACAATCCCCATTCCGAATACCTCCAGCAAGCTCACGATGCATATCGACCACCGCCCCCAAACACCACAACCCAACACCCAAGTCCACCTCCACCGTCGACCCAACAGAAGTATCGCACTTCAACGCGCTCGCATCATCATGGTGGGACCCCCACGGCCCCTCCCGCCTCCTCCACCTCATGAACCCGCTCCGCCACGACTTCATAACTTCATGCCGCTCTTCGACAACCCCACTAAACCCGTCTGAGAAACTACGATATCTAGACATTGGCTGCGGCGGCGGCATCTTCGCCGAATCAGCCGCGCGCCTACCGACCACTACCTCCGTCACAGCAATCGACCCCACGCCTCAAGTCCTCTCCATTGCTGAGGCGCACAAGCGACGCGATCCTACACTTACCTCGCCGGGTAAACTTACATACTTGAATACGTCTATCGAGGACCTACCGCGTCCGAATTCAGACACAGAAGCCTTCGACATCGTCACCCTGTTCGAAGTAATCGAGCACGTAAACGCCCCAGGCCCGTTTCTCGAACACGTCCTCCCGCACGTGAAGCCGGGTGGCTGGTTGATAACGAGTACGATTGCGCGGACGTGGACGAGTTGGGTTGTTACGAACGTGGTTGCAGAGGATGTTTTGGGTATTGTGCCCAAGGGAACGCATGAGTGGAGTAAATACGTCAACGAAGAGGAGTTGAGGAGTTGGTTTGCGAAACAACCTGGTTGGGGCAATGTCAAGTGCATGGGTGTTGTGTATGTGCCGGGTTTGGGGTGGAAGGAGGTTGCCGGGAGTCAGGATTGGGGGAATTATTTCTTCGGTGTTAGGAGGGAGGGCTGAGGAGGGGATGAAGAGGGGTGTGGTGATATGATGTGATGTGTAAGTGACATGGTCAGATGGGAGCATATGATACCCAAGTAATGTACAGTATATACAACATCATAGCCGCCTGGCTTTACGTACGCTATGCTTCCTCGAAGTTTTCATACACGGCGCTGTAGCAACGTTATGCGAAGCGCTCCGCTACGTCTGTGTTTGTCGCTATGTTGCGCATGCACTCGGTCTTCCCCATAGCATCGTGTTGTGTTCCAACGCTTCCTCGTATCATTTCCCTCTCAGGATTGAATCCGAGATATCGCAATCGCTCTTGTCCCTTCTCAGCCGTCTTCATGACTTCGTTGCAGGTCTCTCCTCGAATGGTGTCGGTATATTCCTGCCTGTGGCTACCGCTTCACTCCCTGTCTCCACGAGATCATGTCCACCAGCCAGCTTCCACGCCCTCAGGTAGTCTTCGCCGGTGAATCGCTTTTCGTAGTTCTCTGCCTTGCCGACGTCGAGTCCTCGCACCTTTTCCAGACTGGAGTCTACGAAGGGTGTCAACTATGCAGATGTTAGCATTACATCTCTACAATGTCTTCCCAGCTGTCGCAACCCGAACAAATCATTGTACGCACCTCGATGTTATGTGTGCCGTTAAGTGGGTACACATATGTCCGTATCTTGCTCCAGTCGGGTGTGAAGTTTCCGTATCGGTTGATTGTGCCCATGGATCCCACGCGGTTTCCCTTGTAGTATTCCTTGCCGGCTTGTTTGGGTGAAAGCGGCAGGCGCCGCAGCATCTTCTGGAGAGAGGCCGTGGGTTTCATGGCGGCGGTTTAGCTGGACCCTGCCGTTGTAGCGAGCGATGCGACGATGTCGATGATGGCCGCCATCAATCTTCGAGGCGTTTGCGGAGTTTGGAGCGGAGGTGGGCGTGGCCCGTGCGTCAAAAAAGTGCAAACCCAGAAGTTCTGTGTGTCGCTCCGCCGCCTTGCCTCTCAACCACAACGCCAAAATGCCGCCCCGAGTAGCACGCAGCTCGATCCAAAGCGGTGGCGCTTCAAGCAAAGGCAACGCAAAGTTGCGAAACCCCAAGAAAGCGCAGAAGCGCGCCCTCGACGCCTTCTCCATCGCCCAGTACGAGAATCCAGACGATGCGAAAGTGCGCAAGAACCGCCTAGGCGAATTCGACCCCGCCTTCAACCGCAAACGTGCGCGTGATGACGACGAAGAGGACGACGAGGATGAGGACGAGGACGACGGGCCCAAAAGGCGCAAGAAGAAGTCTGGTGACGAGAGCTACGACGAAGGAAGCGACTCCGAGGGCAACACCTGGCAGATGGGCCACGTTGAAGACGACGACGATGACGAGAGCATCGACTCGGACGAGGCTTTCGGTGAGAGCGACGAGGAACGCTTCGAGGGCTACACGTTCAGAGGCAGTTCCAAGAACCACAAGGGAAAGGCAAAGAAGTCGAAACGAGAGCAAGACATGATGGACGAAGATGGCGACATTGATCTCGACGAGGGCGACAGTGCAGATGGTGAGGAGGAAGATGAAGACGATCTTGGCGAAGATGCTATCGATCTAGCTACTGCCTTGGATCAATACGAGGAGGATGAGGCTGAGGAGCGAAGGGAGAAAGAGAAGAAGAAGAAGGCCTCTGCATTCGACGACAGCGACTCTGAACCAAGCGAAGGCGAGGACCCCGCAGCAGATGGCGCATCCGACCTCTCGTCTGACGAAGAAGATGAGGATGACCGCCAGGCGCAATTGCAGAACTTGATCTCTTCGTTGGCTTCGCGAGAAGACGACAAACCCAAGGGCAGGAGAGTGGACGTCCATGAGTCAGCTGCACCAGACGAGTTTGGTGTCTCCCGCAAAGTCGACCTCCTAAGCTTCAAGCCCAAGGTCGCCGACGCGGAGAAAAAGAAGGCACTCAAGCTGCTGCAAGACGACAAATCCTCGAAACGAAACGACATTGCTAGGAAACTAGACGCGCCTTTACCAAAGCGACAGCAAGACAAGCTCGACCGCGCCGCGGCCAACGCCAAAGCGAACGAGACTCTTGAGAGGTGGACCGACACTATCAAGCAAAACCGCCGCGCCGAACATTTGATGTTCCCTCTCCAGAACCCTTCCGGAGGCGACATGGGAGAGAAGACACTCCTTCCCACAACGACCGCCGCACCTACGAACGATCTCGAAAGTACAATTCAGTCCATCCTCCAGCAGAGCGGGCTGTCAAACGGCAAGGAAGACGAGGAAAAGATACAGAAGTGGGAAGAGCTCCAAACAAACAAACTTCCAGTCGAGGAGGTCCTCAGGCGACGTGCAGAACTGCGAATGCAACGAGAGCTACTGTTCCGTGAAGAGGTTCGCGCCAAGCGCATCAAGAAGATCAAGAGCAAGTCTTATCGGCGAGTGCACCGCAGGGAGCGCGAGAAGCTGCTGGAGAAGGAACGTGAGCAGCTCAAGGCCGATGGCGTTGATCTGTCCGAGGAAGAGCGTGAATACAATGATCGCCGGAGAGCTGAGGAACGCATGGGGGCTAAGCATCGCGAGAGCAAGTGGGCTAAGGGCATCAAGGCTACTGGAAGAGCGAACTGGGATCAAGATGCGCTGGATGGTGTGACTGAGATGGCCAGACGGAACGAGGAGCTTCGTCGTCGCGTTGAGGGCAAGACCGTGCGCGATGACGATGAGGAAGCATCTGATGTGCCAAGCGAGGAGGAAGAGAGCGACGATGACGACGACCAATCGGACAACGACGCACTACAACAATCTCTCGGCAAGCTCAAGTCGAACCCCTTCTCGACTAAGGAGTCTAAGCTGGGTCAGATGGCCTTTATGCAGAAGTCCGAGGCTGCGAAACGCGCACAGAACGACGAAGCTGTTGAAGCCCTAAGACGCGAGCTTGCAGGTGAAGACAGTGACAATGCCGAAATCGATGAGAACGCCACCAAGGCAGGACGGAGAAGATACGGTCCCAACGCCGACGTGTCAGCTCCGGCTATACAGATTAACCGCAGCGAGTTCGAGGAGCACGAAGACTCCGACGCAGAGAACGAAGCCAACCCGGATGCGGAAGGCAAAGAGTCTGTCGCGGACACAGCATCATCTAGGAAACCTGCCAAACAGAACGGCTTGAGTGGTCTCTCGAATGGTGCCCGCAAAGAGCGCAAGGCTGCCGCACCTGTAGAGAACGGCAGCGGAGAGTCCAACCCTTTCTTGACCAAGGCGAAGAAGGAGAAGAAGACCACAACCGAGCCTGAGCTCTTCCCAGCCACAAGTAGCACGACCATCACTACGCAAGCTAAGGCCGTCGCTCCTAAGCTTACGCCCAAAGCCAAGCCTCAAAAGAAGTCAAAGCAAGCGACCAAACCTCAAGAAACCAAGGTAGACGACTTCTTGAAGCAACGCGTTACAACGGCCGATGACGATGGTTGGGCGACTGTCATTGGTGGTCAAGAAGATGAGGACATGGACGAGCAAGGCATCGAAGACGAGGGTATCGATCTTGACGTCGTCATGCGCAACCAAGCTCTCACAGCAAAGGGTTTCGCCGGCGACGACGTTGAAGCCGACTTCGACGCCGAAAAGAAAGCCACCATCGCAGATGAAGAAGCAACCGAAGAAGTTTCTATCCTCCCTGGCTGGGGCTCCTGGACCGGTGACGGCATGTCCAAGGCCGAGAAGAAGCGTAACCTCGGCGCTAAAACAGTAACCAAGAAACCTGGTATCGATGCCGATAGACGGAAGGACAGGAAAATGGACAAGGTCATCATCAATGAGAAGAGGCAGAAGCCTAACGTCAAGTATATGGCTAGCCAGCTACCGTTCCCGTTCGAGAACAGGGAACAGTATGAGAGGAGTTTGCGCGTGCCGAAGGGCAAGGAGTGGGTTACTAAGAAGACGCACCAAGACGTTACGAGGCCGAGGGTTATTGTTAAACAGGGTGTTATTGCGCCGCTGCGGAAACCGCTGGTATAGGCGGACGGTAGCAGGCAAAGATTCGCTTGTCTTGCAATGGAAGCGGATCAATTTTCCAATCTTACTTGTGTGTCTCGTGCTGGCAGTCACCTCTGCAAGCCACGTGGAAAAGCTCCTCCTTCCACTTACACCGTGACTTCCCCCTCCTTCCACCTTTCCTTACAGAGTCACATGTTACGATCCACCACTGCATGTCATTTTTCCCTCGTCTTTCTTCTTTCTACTCAGTGATACATCGTACATTCCTTCGCAATGCCGCCGTGGTGCGGCCGTTTGACCGCGCAAATGCGCAAACCTCGTGGTATTGAGCAAACTGGCCAGGCGTCACTTCCCAACCCTCACTGCGCCCATCGCGACAGTAACACCAGACAATGGGTCATTCGCAGCCTGCAGACCGCATCCTACAACCTAAACCGATATCTCCGCTACCCACCTACTTGTCTATCAACTGTATTGATACACGGTTACTATCACGCCTACGAGCCTACACGGAGAAGACTAACACGTAGTTCACATCGAGCATTTGGCTCAGGTAGCTCCCTTTCCAGAACCCTAAGATAGCGTCGATGGGACCATCGCAATCTCGCGTCGGCGACCCCCGACCGGTTTCGAAGTCTTCGAAATCCAGCAAGAAGGATAGTTGGTTCGGAACGTTGCGCGAGACGCGTAAAGGCATCAAGACCTCGCTAGGCTACAACGGCTCGACCGTTCCCGACGAGATACCTCCCGATAACATCTTCACGCCTATACAGCAAGACAGCATTCTTCCGCAGATACCGATTGGCCGTCATCACCCAGTCCCTAGAACGGGCGTGGAGGATGACGACAAGACAACTCTGCACACGAACAAGTTCTACGCCAATGCGTTTCTGGGTCAGCAGAACCAGCCTATTTGGACACATCCCTACTCGATATGGTGGGGCAAGTCGGCATCGGATGTGGGAACGGTGCAAACATGGGGCATGTGCGTGAGCCATATTGAGGAGAAGGATTTGGTCTTCGAACCGGGACATCCTGCAAAGGGCTACATCAATCCGCTACACAAACAGCATCTCATCCTCAGTGCCGTCGAACTCGATGCTCGCACTACTCTTACCACGGACACTCATCTCCCTTTCTCCGTCAACATCAACCTCAACGCGCATTCCACACCCAAAGAACCTAAAATTATCTTCCCTGTTGTTCAAGGCATGAGCTTCGTCACAGCTGGCTATCGAGACGCAACGCCCATGATACAGACTGGCGGTCGCGGCTTCGTGGACGTGGTGGGACCGATCATCATGGGCCGCACAGTCAAGTATCGTCTGAAAGACAAGGACGGAGCGTGTTGGGCCATGTACATCAATCCAGTAGCGAGTCTCGACTACGACGCCACGAAGTTCGCCAGAATCAATGCCAACACGCTCGTCGGCCCGCCAGCCTTCAAAGGCACGATCCAAGTAGCGAAGAACCCACTCGGGGCAGAAGGAGAAGCCATGTATGACCGAGCCTGTGGAGCCTTCGTATGCGAAGCCAGACTCACCGCCGTAGTACCAGACGGCAAAGGCATCTACACGTTTCGATACACAAAGATCGGCCACTCACCCTTACTCATGTTCGCCCTACCGCACCACATCCAATCCCTCGACCCCGAGATGCGAAACCAAATAACCAACCTGCGCCTGCGCACCACAACCAAAGGCATAGCAACAGCCATCTGGGCCGAAAAGCTGACCTTCATCGAACCCGCCATCCCCCTAACCATGCACTTCGGTCCCTGGAACCCCACCATGAGCGCAAACGCCAAAGTGCGTTATCCGCCTGAAGTCCTCGCCTTCATCGCCGCCGTCGCAGAACGCGACCTCCGCCGCGCAATGACCGAACGCATACCACAAGACTCCATGTACTTCGCCGGCAAAGCTCTGTCCAAATTCGCAACCATCGTCTGGGTCATCAAAGACGTGTTGAACCACGAAGCCATCGCAAACGCCGGGTTGGACAAGTTAAAACAGGAATTCGCGCGGTATGTTGAAAACCAACAGCGTAATCCGCTTTACTACGACGACAGCTGGAAAGGCGTCGTCTCCGCCGCCGGCTTCACAGACCCGAATGCCGATTTCGGGAATACGTATTACAACGACCATCATTTCCACTACGCATACTTTGTTTACACGGCTGCTGTGATCGGGTATTTGGATCCCGAGTGGTTGAACCAGGGGGATAACAAGGCGTGGACGAATATGTTGGTGAAGGACTATGCGGAGAGTGATTACAACGGCCGGGACTACCCTTTCCAACGCGCGTTTGACTGGTGGCATGGACATAGTTGGGCGAAGGGGTTGTTTGAGAGTGCGGATGGGAAGGATATGGAGAGTACGGGGGAAGATGCGTTTTCTTGCTATGCGGTTAAGATGTGGGGGAGGGTTAGTGGGGATGCGAATATGGAGAAGAGGGGTGAGTGATATTCTACCATCTACCAGAATGACTGCGTGTTGGGTTAGGTTGGGATGTGAAGAGTGGACTAACAGAGAAATCAGGAAACCTCCAACTCGCCATCCAAGCCCGCTGCTTCAACTCGTACATGTACATCCGCTCCAACAATACAAACCACCCAAACCGCTACACGCAAAATAAAGTCGCGGGCATCCTGTTTGAGAATAAAATCGATCACGCGAGTACGTATGCCCGTCATAGTACCTTTTGCTGTTGCTGTAAGGCCCATCACCACATCCGCACATGTACACATACATACACATCAAGAACCCCCTTCGCCTCCCCGTCTAACGCACTGTGGACTAACACATTCGAATAGCGTACTTCGGTCTCGAAACCTCTCTCATTCACGGCATCCACATCGTGCCCGTTTCGCCGTGTACCTCGCTGATCCGGCCCCGGGGGTTCGTAAGAGAGGAATGGGATACGTTTTTCACGGAAGGGCGGGCGAATGTGGAGGGAGGGTGGCGCGGGATCTTATATGCGAATCTTGCGTTGATTGATCCGAGAGCGAGTTATAGCTTTTTCAGGGATGGGATTGATGGGTTTTGGGATGAGAGGTGGATTGATGGTGGGGCGAGTAGGACGTGGTATCTGGTTTGGGCGGCGGCTTGGGGGGAGTTTGCTAAGGCGGGACGGTGAGGAGGTTGTGATGTGATGGGGTTGGTGATCGAGTAGGAGGGTTGGGATGTTGTTTGAATAGCTTGTCCTGAGAATACGAGTATCCACGACGACAAGACCAATCGATGTTTTTTGACAGTTCATTTGATCCTACATATACAAATCCTCCCCTCCCTTCCTTCCACCTTACCAACATGAGGTCCCTGCCAAGCTCAGACCACATTCGATCGTCAAGCCACACTCCACTTTTCGGCAGCCGATCGTTCCGATGCACTGCCACAAGTAGATAAAACGCCAAGAACAGCTGCACCGCCCCACAGATACTCGTACAAGGAGACTAAGGAACCAAGGAAATGCAGTAGCAAATAGGAAAACAAAGAGGCCCTTCCGTTCTGTAGTCTTGTGCCAAGATATATTAGAGCAGAACATAGATTGTACAAAGGAAATGGGTTTCATCGCGCCGCTCAGCGAACGCGAATCGATTGCAGCTAGCACGCTTGCACGATCTAGGTGGCGGCGAAGAAGCGCTTGACGACGTCAACAGTGATGTCACCAGCTGCGTTGTCGGGGTAGATGTAGAACGCAAGCGCGATTATGGCGTAGATACCGATGCACATGGCGCCCTCGAGGTAGTTGCTCTTTCCATCCTGGATCAGGTAGTTGACGATCAAGACGGAGATGAAGAAGATCATCGTCTCGAAGCCCTGGAAGTGAAGAGTCATGGGCTGGCCCATGATCCAGCCGAGGATGACGAGGAAGGGGGTGACGAAGAGAGCGATCTGCATGGATGATCCGATGGCGACGTTGATAGCGAGGTCCATCTTGCCCTTGTATGCGACGATGACGGCGGTAACGTGCTCAGCGGCGTTTCCGACAATGGGGATCAAGACCAAACCGACGAATGTTTTGCTGATGTGTGCGGATTCCACAATCGAGTCGATACTATCAACGAGGAACTCGGCGCAAACAGCGACAAGCACGGTAACGATGACGAGCGCAACACCGGCAGCGACGGGAGACAAGATCTGGGCCTCTTCCTCTTCACCGCCACCCTCTTGGTTTTCGACATCAGCGAAGAGACTGTGGTGGGAGTAGAGCTGGAAGTAGAGGTATAGGATGTAGAGGATGAGCAGGATGATGGCAGTGCCGTGGGAGAGGACCAGGATGTTCTTGTCAGTCTCGAGGTTGTCCTTCTTGTTGTCACCGTGCATGACGGCGTAGAGGGTGGCGGGAATGATGAGCGAGGCGGATGCGACGGCCATGAGCGATGACATGGTAGATGCGACGGTCTCGTTGAATCGGCTCTCGTGTTGAGTCAGGCCCGCGGCGAGGAAGCAGCATCCGAGCACCTGGTCACAGTCAGCGCTGAAGTATGAGTAATGGAATAGCTTGACTCACAAGAAGGATGTTGGACAGAATACTGCCCAGCATGCTGGCTTGGACAATTCGGATTTCGCCCTGCTTGAGCGCAACGATAGAGACCTGTTGCGGTTAGTCAATGTTGCAGCGCAATGGATGCGCGCGGAAGCTTACAATGAGTTCGACGGCATTTCCAAATGTCGCATTCATCAAACCACCAAGGGTTTGGCCGAGCTTAGCGGATAGTTCCTCAGTCGCGAAACTCAGGAGTGCGGCAAGAGGGATAATAGCGATGAAGTTCAGGACGAAGACGACGGTAGGGTTCCAGTGCAATGCGCCGGCGATGATGCCGAGCGGCACGAAGACGAGGAAGACGTTGACGTAGTTGCTGGCGAGTGTCGCGTAGATCAAATGCAAGACATGCTTAGGCATAGTCTTGACGCGCGACTCGTCCTCATAATTCTGGGTGCGCCCGATGAGCGGGGTGTGCTCATCGTGGAGCCGGCCGTTGGCGGGCTGGGGCATGGCTTGCTGCTGGTGACGGTGATAACTCTGTGCTCGACCGTGACGGTGGAACGACTGCTTTATGTTTTCTGCCAAGGGCACAGGTTAGCGATATATAATTCGTGGGCCGAGTGCGCGATGGAAGTTGATGATGGTGCTGTGCTGCGCCCCGGTCGGTCGGTCGGCGGCGATGGAGGTTTGGTTAGGAAAGCCGAACAACGATGGTGTTGTAGGGTCGATCCAAATACCAAGGCTGCGCGAAGCGACTATGACAAGGCCGGCTAACTGCCGCGTGCGGGAAAATGAATCAAAAGGGCCATTGTTACTCACTCATTGCTGTTCGGGAGAAGAGTCAGATGCGCACGGCGCGGGAAAGCTAGCAGTATATGACTTGTCGAAGCCAAGCTCGCTGGTCTGGTAGGTAGCTGCCGAATGCACGCCCTGCGATTGGCGGAAGACAGGCTAGGAGAATTGGCAAATGCTTTGAGGTTGTGTCTTCGCAGCGAGGACCCGGCGAAAGTGGTTAGTTATCGAGAGGGGGAGGAGGGCAGTGCTGGCTTGCTGTTTTCCTGGCCGGTTGAGATGACGAGGTGGTTGGTGAGGTAGGCTGTGTAGACGCCAAGCGGGTACCAGCGCATGGTTTAGCTCGGGAGCTGCCAGGTTGCCCAGGGGAAGTGGAGCACATCGTCACATATTTCCCTCACTAATCGCCACGCTGTCTCAGAAACTGCAGAGACTTGATTCAGAATGTCTATATCGCATTCTCACCAGCCTCATGAGCTTTGAACATGTGTGCCTCGGTGCGCGCTTCAGCCGGAGCTGATGATGTCATCACCCCGTCGCGCTTGCCCGCCAAGTCCAATCTGAGTCTGGAGTGGCCCATGCACGTCAAAACAACCGCTTGCAGATCATTCAAACTCCACCACCGACCGTCTAATCAAAAAGTTCGTTTTGAGCGCTTCACTCCGGTACGTCGCGGAGTGCCAAGTGCGCAGACGAGATTCACTGATAACAGCACCGCCCGCCGTGTTCGTCGCTCAATGTGAACAGCCTCACCGCTTCTACGAGGTAAGCCCGAGTCTTACAGTTGATGATGTACAGCGTGGCAAGGGATACTTGGCGCGCCATATTCTCTCTACGAGGATACACCACGGAGGTACATGGCCCGAACTCCGCCTTCGTGGCTGACTGACATGTTGATCACCTCCTGTGGCGGAGTTGTGAGAAGAGTTCTTGGAGCGTTGGCAGGCGGACTTGCGACTTCGTCCTTGAATGGTTTTTTGGAGGTCTTCGTCGGCTCATCACGAATATTCTCGTAGCGTGCACTGCATTGCTTTGCGCGGGAACGCATCCGTTGTTTGCTTTGCTTCGATGCCCGGGCGTCTCCTAGCTGAAGGGTCTTCTTGCGAGGATATTTGGTTGTCTATTTGAAGCATGCTCACGCGACTTGAGTGGATAATTGAGATACCTATAGTGCATCTCTATCACTAATCATTGCAGAGACACGTACATACCCATGCCTGAACTCCTGGCTACTGCTCGAACGCGAACGTTTCCGCCTTCACAACTGTGGAATTTTGTCAAGTATAATGATAAGACTCCAATAGCTTGTTGTCGTTTCAAACATCTACGGTCGTTATGCTCCAATGTACTCCAGTACGCATGAGCAATTCCTTGCTTGCTACTCATGTTGCTACGATTTCAGCAGAGCCAATCAAAATGTCAATCACATCGGGTGTTTTCCCATCGAAAAGTACAAGCGAAAGACATGCACGGTATGATCCTATTGGTATCAATAGGAAGTTCGCATTCTTCTAAGACTCAGTCGAATCTAGACCAGTACCGGCCGTACAATAGCCACCTGATTTTGTACAGCAACCGGTGTTTCCGTCCAAGCGGCCCGTGTATGATTATTTCTTTATACCATGGATGTGTCGCGTTTCTCTTCAACTCTTGTTCGGATATCAGACGAGCTCTGTAAGACTGGAAAGCCGCGAGAGTAGCCCACAGCGTTACAGAAGAGGCACACATCGCGAGAGCTGTGATCACAAAGGCGCTAATGGAATGACCAGTACTGTTGATCTGCTGCACATTCTACGATGACTGTTAGTAAGCGTACATATCCGCAGCAAGCGAGGTGTTTGTACCATTCCATATACTGAAGCTGCAAGAGAGACCGGCAAGAAGATGAATGCTAAAGCCGTCACTTGAAGCGTTAGCGTTCGTACTAGCGTGTGTATAGATTTTGCCGTACATAGCATGACTCTTTTACTCTCACGGATACTCATTTTCGCCATACGAATGCTTTTACTTGTGCCTTGCAACGATAGATGATCTCTGAGCTGTGCCTCGTATTGTTCGAGGTCTTCCACTCGGAACTTGAAGCATTCCACCGTATCATCAAAAGCTGCTTGAACATATCGGTTACTGTAATCGAAGTGCTGCCGGAAGAAGCGTGTTATCCAACGCAGCGTAGTTCGTTGCTTGTCGACATCCTTCCTCAATTCAGCCCAAATCATGCTTGGGTCAGCAGAAAAGGGGTTCAAAGTTCGTTTCTGTCCGTATTCCCCGAGATGTTCCAGTCTCACCTCAGACTCCAAATCATGCATGCCGATATGAGGCACATTCAGAGGTACTGTAGATAAATGTAACTCGACTAGCGCCGCCAAGCAGACGTAGAGAAAGTTGCCCTTGCCGAAAGAGTTATTGGAGCCGATTCCTGATGTGATGAAGCGCTGAACAAGCCACGTGGTCTGGTAGTAGTCGTCAGGCTGATCAGCCGCATAGGACAATGCATCCGAGACTTGTGACGGCCTTGGAGGTGGGTACATTACGGAGCTAGTAGAAACTCTGGGTGTTAAGCCCCAGCTCTGCAAAGGGTGATTGTTCCCCAAAAAAAGAATTGCTGCGGTGCGAGTCAGCTAACATGTCTGCATGGTACTGTGAGACTGTGGATACCAGTCTTGGAAGGTCTCCCTGGCCTAGCCTCAAGGATGCACAAAGCATTCTGTCCGATCCGTAAAGCCGGAGAAACCTTGTGCCAAGGTCGAGGCAACGCAGCGTGTCTGTTGAGACATATCTGAGCATATTCGAATATTTCAGGTCCCAGATCTAGACCGAAACCGAGGACGCCTTTCGTTTGAGGGACAATAGCGTTAGATCCAGCAGCCACTATGACTACTCTATAGGCTACATCCTCATCCGGAGTTTGTAGTACCGTTCGAAAACCATGGGAAGGAAGAACTGTTATGTGAGGTCTGACACCGCTTCCGTCTGGCGCGGGTAAACACCTCGGAACATCAAGGCTATTCTGTTTGAATGGGTTACAATAGTTCCAGCCCATACAATGACCGTCTTCATCGAAGCTTGCTAACCATAGTTGATCAGCGTTGCGATAGGCATGAGACACGACAGTCGATCTCTCCAGCTTTGCTAGATACTCTGCGTATGTCCCAAACCCGGTGGCAGCCTCGGGATTTGGAGTTGCAGGAGGATGTGACTTCGTCGAAAGAGGATCTCCGATATGGGCACCGGTTGTCATCGTGCAGTGTGTTCTTTTCCTCGGCTCAAGGATTAGACGATTCCATCCGTTCGCAGATGTTATAACAGTAGCATATAGAAAAACTGTCCCATGTGAGGAACTGGAGATGTGCGAACATGCGGCGTGATGCCGTTCTTTATCAAGCGCCACCAGGAGCGCTATCTGCGGATCTAACATGTGTGACTGCAGAGCTTACATGCACATGCGCTCCTTCATTTAATTCTCGTCTTACTACCTTAAGCGAGCTGACAATCTCGGACGTCATTTCGCGATGTTGATTGGTGGCCTCAATGTCCCCTGCCATGTTGTGGCTGATCGAGACCACAGACGGGAAGCAAGAAGCAGTGATGAGCGGGCGGAGACCCTGACCGGTCTGAATCCTAATTGTATCTGCTGCATAGCCTTGAAAGTGTGGAAATGCGACACTGAAAAACGCTATGCTGTATGGTGGTGACCTGTAGTATGCGATGCGCACGTGCCTGCACCGTACGAAAAACGTTTCGCAGGCATGCCAATCGATACTTAAAGTGAACGGGTAGAGCTGAAAGTATACCTAGGCATGATGAACACGAAAGTCGTTTAGTGTGTAACTGCAAAACGCGACAAGTTGAGTCGTTGCGAGATTTCCTAATTTCACCCGCCCGCGAGCGTCCTCCAACCGGAACGTCTGAGTATTGAAGACTTCGCATGGTTGTTCCTCGACTAGAGTGGTATTGTGCGTGGCGTTAGGAGCGTGAAGGATGGGCTGGTGGTGACTTGCCCTAGCGATAACGGCGCTTGCAAATGACGTCATCGGCAAACCTCCACCCAACGTGGCTTCCTCCTGCCTCTTCAACTATACCCAGCTTCCGTCATGCACAACGACCATTCCCTGTGATCACCGGGGTATCTTCAAGAGAGAAGTCCATTACTCATCGTAACTCAAGCATGCCTTAGGAACCCGCACAGCTGAAGCTGCCCGATCGCGTTCGCTCCCCATTCGAAGTTTGGTTGGACACATAAACCATGTCTTCACAGATGCTATCACGAGCGAACAGCCAACTTTGTAAAGAGCATGGATATGGTTGGAAATGACTTTGGAATTTCGCCGGTACTTTGCTGCCTACCGCGAGGTAGACACCACCAATATTCGGATCGATTACATGTTTCCCATACACCTAACTTTGAAAGAAGGCCAGATTTCACGTTCACGCGAGACAAGCGCAATCATGGAATTTCGGGCTTCCATATAATCGACGGCGGCTTCAGGGAATGGCTACCGCGAGCATGACCTGTGCGCTGTATGCGTCTACCGTTGGTTCCAAGGAGTCCATGGAGAGTAACTCTTCACAAACAGCGTCAGCAAGCCGATAGGTCTGAAGTGTCTATAGCAAACAGCAGCGCAACTGTTCTGGTAAAGTAAAGACTGTATGATAGCAAGCATATGCTGCACAGTCCATATTCCTACTCTAGAGACCGCGTCCATTCTGCGACTGACATAGGCTGCGCGCCAGTATAGGCGCCCTTTGCAGCCGTGATTGTATGGTCACGCGACCCATAACCTTTTTCGTGCACTTTTGGAAGGTTCTGCTCAGAATTCACTACTTCAACCTACGTCAGAAAGCACGAGCCCCTTTCAAGTGTACACTTCACTACGATACGCTAACCCAGAACCGCGAAAGTTCCCAGCGACGCCTAGATCACGCGCTTGGAACTTTGATATATACAAACAACAGCTTCTACCGTCTCACCACTCGCGCGAGTCGTCAAAACATCCACCACTCTCTGTAACCCGACAAAGCCGCCGACATGGCTCACCTCGGACTACGCACGAGTTACCTTTCTCTTCCCGCCGCGCCGTACTTCTTCAGCAATGCGTACACCATCTTCGAGCACCCCAGCGGCCCATTTGGCGCGCGTGGTAGTCGCACTGGCGCTCTACCCCCTGCGGAGACATATCTTCGCCAGACAGTCACCCGCTCAACCCGCGCCCCTGGACTGTCTTCTTACGCCAAGTTTCGGCGCCTGGGTTCAGTCTGGTCAGTTCCGAGCAAGACGACAGTGAGCGCTGCAACAGTCGCCTTGAAGTTGGAGCAGGAGCAGACGAAAGGTACGCCGATCTTCAAATGTAGTTCATAGGCCAAGACACTGACAGCGCCAGCACTGGAGGATATTCTCAGCGCAACAAGCTTTCTGCGTTCGACTCCCCTCGCATCCACCACCCTTGTGGCCCCCACCCTTGTGGCCCAGGTCGATCGAGAAGCATGGGATCACATCTTGGTGAACCTAATTCGCATACCCCACGATAGCCTCTCCGCGACCCTTCGTGCAGTAGCGTCCGAGATCGAGCTAGCACTGGAGATGGGGGCTCTACATGTCCCGGAGCTACCCACACGCTCGTCTCCTGTCAAGCTTCACACAGCTGACCAGATGAGCCGCCATAACAAGTTCAACCTCTTCTTGGATGACTTCCCCGCCGGCCGTGTCGCGGAAAAGGACTACAGCCTTCTCGCGGCCAAGCTCCTCGAGAACCCCGACTTCCCGGTCGTCCCGCCATGGCACGAAGAGTTCTATCTTCTGAGGCCTTGGTTCAACGTCGCGCTCGAACTTTCGGAAGACTACCCCGACAGCGATATCTTTGCGCATGAGATACTCCTGAGGAAAGTCTTCCCTGTTGTCAACAAGCATAAAGGAGCACCACCCGCGAAGAGGCTTCGCGCTGCTATTCACGCCGCGAGCCGCGACGCACCCCCAGAGGCCGAGAAGATGATGCAAGCTGAATTAAACGCAGCTGCGCTTCTGGAACCTGGTCGCCTGCTGCAGGTCAAGATCGAAGATCTAATTCCTGACGTCGCGAAGACCGAGGAAGAACACAAGGCCTTGCGCAAGATCTCTCTGAAGGAATTGGATATCCCCCGAATCCTGGAATCTGACGACCGCAGCGTCATCCTTCTTCTACAGGCCAAGATGCGCACCATCATGCGTAACAGCAAGCATGTTGCCGATGTGGATGATACCTGCATCTGCGACATCATCAGCGAATACAGTGATGACGAAGGGGAGCATCACTTCAATGACCCTATCGCGCTCAAGAACATATTTCCGGAGCGCAAGCGAAATATCGTCCTTGGCTGGGTCTCATCCATTGAGACTTTGGTTGTCCATCACGTCACCCTCTCCGACGTTAGTGAGGTGTACTGTGAGCCACTGGAGCCTATTGGAGAGGCAGACGACATGACTGAAGTAGAGGGCGAGCTCCAGAAAGCGAGCGACATAGAATGGGAGCTCGAAGTTTGCTCTCTTATCTTTCCCCGCGGTCACGATGGCGAGGTCTTACTTGGATATGGCTTCCAGGCAGACCAAGTGGTCTCCGAAGGCCACTTCACCAACATGATCAGTGCTGCCTCACCGTCAGAGTCAAGCTCAGATGCAAGCTCATACCAGAGCGAAGACGAGAAGGCCGCCAACCGTCGCAACTCCGACACCTCGTTGGAGAGCAATTCTGCTCGGTACGACTACCAGAAGAAGCGTATCGTCATGGCTTCGGTAGAGCATTTCAACAAGCGCCGGATCACAAATCTCCACATGGCGTACGGCATTCCGCGTGGTGCGCTGGACTCAGACCAGCCGGGACACAACACGCCCTCTCGTTCTGCGACATGCGACGAAGCTCCGGGCCTACTGGACCAGTTCAACGCGAACTACGAGGCGAAACATCGTGAGCGTGAACATTTTGGCGATTGAAGGGAGATTTCCAGATGGATATCATCCCACATCGGTCGCTCCGGCAGCCTTCCAGGCTTTTGGGACTCTTGTCCTCTCGGAGACGAGGTCGCTCCTCAAACTTGGTCATGGTATGACCGGAAGCAGGCTCGCGGACCTCGTTTCATTTCCATTATGTTTCTGTACTAGTTTTGTCTTGTTCTCGTTGTACTTTTGTTTCCTATCACGCATAGGGTGCGGCGTTTCTCTACAGCCTTGATACCCATCTGTTTCCTTTCTTTCGGTGTTTGATCTCGACTGCTCTGGAATTCGAAAAGTCTGGAACCTCTCATAATTGAATACAACTTTCTACTCACTTCCTATGGCCTCTTCGTAACTGTACCACGCGATTACACTGCTCGTCACGTGTTCTTTGTAAGCTTGCGCTCCGGTTGGCGACCCACTCTTTTCGGCTACCTTGGTTCTCAACTCTGTCCCAGGGGTAGCTTACAAGGCATCCTCACAATGCCAGACTTGCTTAATGTGGCAGTATGAGTGACTATCCTGCATTGGCCAATGTATCGCAGCTCAACCATAGTTGCGTTAGTGCAGCTTTCGTCTTTGCATTCCGATATGTATATAACAATTTTCCCATCTCACAGTAAAGGCAGTTGTTTGTTCACTTTCCCTCCAAGACTTTCAGACTAACTTCACCCAAGTGCACTCACCAAACCAGACACTTTCTCAACCACGCGCATACCAACATCACGCGACTACACTTTCGAAAACAGAACACGCATCCACCCGCATCATGTCCTCTCAACTTGCAGCTTCCAAGAGCAACCAGGCCGCTCCCATCAACAAGCCTGCCATGCAAGAGCATGACGATGTTGTGGAGCAAACTCACCCAGATAAGCCAGACCACCAAGACTGCCCAGAGTTCCAGGCAGCCCGTAAGCACGAAGCCTTCTTACAACACATTCACGCCTCGCCAGCATGGATGGCTGAAAAGTATTTCAGCAACATGACTGATCATACACGGCAAGATTTCGACGAAACTACCGACAAGACTAAACGATACTGGGCGCAACATCCCGACCTTTTCTTGCTACATTTTGGTAACTCTGGATCGAGCTCTGAGGCATCAAGTGGGAACCAGTCAACGCTGCCGACGCAGGTTTCGTCTCATCTTGCTGAAAATGATGGGCACGGTGATTACAAGACATTTATCCACGCACCAAAGCCGCGCCGCGAACAGCGGATCGCCGCCGACTTGGAGAAAACGATCGAACAGGCTGATAGCTACGATCCAATTTCTTCTGCTACCTACGAAGCTGGCCACACTGCGCCCGGCAGGATGTCGAGGCAGCCTGACAACTACGAGGCGTTCCAGGACGGGTGGCAACAACGTCTCTACGCATTGTGGGGACGACATCAGAACTACCCTCAGCCGGGATTCCCCCATGGGTGTCCCGGGGAGTATACACAGTGGCGGCAGGGTCAACAAGTACCTCCGTATCAGCAACGTCGTCCTCAACCACCCCCAGGGTATGGGCAGTATTGGGGTAACGGACCGATGTATACTCCTGGGTATCATGCTCAATACCAGCAGCAGTATATCCCATGGCAGCCAGGATTTGGCTACTACAGGCAGTTGCCAGTACAGCGGCCAGCATATGCGGCACATCAACGCCCGCATTTCAACAGTTATGCGGATGAGATGACACGGATGGGCTTCGCACGCTGAATGGATAAGGTTCGATTCGTAGCCTACTCCTTAACGCCGACGCAGCATATTCTACAATCCCAACGCCTCACTAATACCTCCAGTAAGGTTACCCAAAATGTTCGACCCCCCAACAATAGCAAAGAACACATCTTTGTACGAATCCCTAGCAGCAACCGTTAGCACATATATCTCTACACAACCAGACACTTAGGAAGAACACTTACGCCACAATCTTGACCCCCTCCAGTAACGGCTCCGGCGAACTCGACTGCAACTGCACAATCATCAAACCCAAACTGGGCAATGTCGTCGGCAGCACACTCGGCCTCCACCCCAGCTCAAACGGCAACTTCTCCATCTCAAACAAACTCCTCACATACTCAAGCTTGGCCTTGCCCGTAACCGGATCGCCCATGGTAGAAAGATACAAAGCATTCTCTCCATAACTCAGCACCGCTTCTCTCGTTCCATACACAAACTCCGGATTCCTCTTTTGACTATCCGTCGTGCGCGCGTACTTCGCCTTACTCGCCGTCGGGATATCCGTACGCTCTTTGCCGTTAAAGAAGGAAATGTATTGCTGCCACGTTGGATTATGGAAGGGCTGCGGGTTAGCGAAATACGCGTCTTGGCGCGACATGCTGGCGTCGTGCTCGATGGGGAAGTTGTGCATAGACAAGTCGTCGAGGTCGAAGGAGCCGCCTAGCGGGTTGGGAGAGGAGAGTAGACCCGCGGCTCCTATGGCGGTGGTGAAGTCTGCGCCCATGTTTAGGCCGGCGGCGAGGCCGGCGATTAGGTGCGGGATGGTCATGTTGCGCCCGTTGCGGTGGATGAAGTCGTGGTTTGCTAGGGCGTTTAGACCGGGGCAGGGGGAGCGTACATCACCGCTGGAAGCGGGGTGCCAGTTTGTCCATCGAGGGTCGCTTGCGGGTGCTGGGGCGAGCGAAGTGAGTAGATTCGCTATGTCGGTGGGGAGGTCTAAGAGGCCTTTTGCTGATACTACGCCTGCTCCGAAGAGCACTGTGGTGACGAGTGTAGAGCGCATGTTTCTGATCAATTCAAAAGGGTTGTATGTTTATCTGTAATCCCAAAAAGGAAGGATGTTGAAGTACAGTCAATGAAGCGATAGTAAACACAAGAACGTTCCACAACAGACGCCCATCCCGTCCTTAAGCTTTTCCGCCATCCACTACTGAGGCAACTCCCCCATAATCCCCTCGTCCAATGACCACGCCCCCAATCCCGCTGACCCCTCATCCTCCTCTTAGAGCCCTGGATCGTGCCTCGGAGCCTGTGCATAGCGTCATGTAGCTCGCATAGTCCCGCGTAGTTCCTGCATAGCTAGTTGTAGCCCACGTAGTCACCCGTAGTCAATCACTACTACTACAGGTCAAATCGACTGACATCGCTGCGGACCTGAATGCCGTGGCTGCCGACTCATGCTGATCGGCGGCTAGGCAAGATCGAAGTGCGCCAGATCGACAGACTCCAGACCCACGACGGGAAGATCGGTGATGCGAAGTAATTGGAATGCACGGAGAGGGGAAAGTCGGCACGATGGGGAAGATATGGGGTCGATTGGGTTTGAGTCTTGAATTATGTTGTGGTTCTGTGTTGTTGCTGCGAGGTAAGAAGGGTGGTTGGGGCGGTGACGTCATGGCTACGCTGAGCCGGGTAGTTTGGGGGCCGAGGATATATTGGTTGTTCTGCAATCGCTTTACCTTGCCGTTCACCCCTGCCTCACTCTACATCGATTTTCCGATGTTAGCAGCAATACGATGAGTGTGATGACTCAATGTTCTCAAGATCGATGTATAGCGGCGAGGTCGTCACGAGGTCGACATCGGGACTACCTAGTGCATGATTCCTAAGTATCTTCATTCTTTTCTACATCAGTGTTACTGGCACTTCTCCATAATTGCGTCCGACCAGCATTACTGCGTTCTGTGCCGTTACTCCTATCAATCTGGACCACTATTCTAGGCGTGACGGCCGACAGGATTCGTAATGTCTACCGTTGCGCGCTCAGGGCTTCGATTCTAATATCAACTTTTATGCACGCTCATGCAAACTCATGTACGCAAAGCCCCGCCGCAGCCAGTGCGACGTTTCTATTCTGATCGTGTTGATGCAACGCATGCGGAAACGTGCTTGAATGAATGAGTAATACCATCTCATGCAACGAAGAAACTTGACAGGCCTGCAGCCTACACTGAAATCATGAGAAGCAAACAAGAAGACGTGGCGTTAACGTAAGCTTCAAAGCGATCCCAAATCAACACCACCCATCCAATCGCCCACCACCTCATCAGAAAACCTCTCAAAGTCATCCCAAGACTTAGCCTCCAGCTCTTCCTCAACTCCCCCACCACGTAATCGCCAGCACCCCACTTCACATCTACAAGACGGCGGATAATGATTCTGCGGCCTCCACGCCTCATCCTGCTCGTCCTCATCCTCGTCGTCTATACCAATAGTTTCCAAATCAATAGGATCAGGCTCATGCACAGCGAAAATACGATAATACAGTCCAGGATTTTCCTCAAGGTACATAGCATGACGCTTGAAGATATCATACCACTTCTCTTTCACCCACGGCTGGATATCGCCGGTCAAAGTAATCGTCTTAATATGTTGAAGATGCCCGTTGTACCACGCATACTCCAGTATCCAGTCGATGACCAAGCCACTATCGCAGACGTGCGGGCGTAGTCTTGCTTCAGCGTAGTTCCATGCCGGATTTGTCTCGCACCAAGCAGCTTCTCCGACGTCGTACCAGGGGTTTGCCTGCTTGTATGCGTCGCCGAAATGGATCTCAAGTTCCTGCGTGTGCAGAAGAAAATGGCCGGCACCATGGCAGAATTCGTCGCGATATAAGTTGTCGCCGGCGACTGCACCATCGCGGTAATGGAAAGGTGGTATCGCAACGTCGAACATGGCGAAGTATTGTTCAGCCGTGAAGTCGAGTTTGATCTTCTCTAGTCCGTGGAGCGATGAGAGATGCTTCATACGAGCGTATTGCGCATCGTGATCGCTGAGTACCGGAAACTTCGTCGACAAGGAGAGTTTGGGGTCCTGGCAAATGGCATCCCAAGGCTGGTTGGGCAGACAGTACCAGCCTATGTGGTCCTTCATCTTCAGACTCATCAGGAGATGGCTCATGTAGAATGTTGTTGGATCGGAGAACTCTTTGGCGTCGGTCAGCCAGGAGCGGATGCGAGACCGAAAGTATTCTTGGAAAATGAATGATGGGGCATCGCTGGTCCTGGAGATGGTGGCGAAAGGATCGATGTTTTCAGGGTTGGTGTAGGATAGTGTGTAATGAGGATGGGCGGAGCCATCGATTACGATGCGTTGTTGGCCTAGCCAATGCTTTAGTACGATGAGGAGTAGTTCTGGGGGTAGATTTTGTGCAGCGACATGGAATGTTATTTCATCATCGTTGCTTGAAAGTGGTGCCATGGTTATAATACTGTTTTGAAGAGTAGGCGTCAAAACATGGGTAGAGAGCCTATATATGCTACAGAGCGCATGCTTAAGCTCATCGTTGGTATGATTTTCGTCACTGCGCGTGGTTTACAGTCCGGTTCGTGAATCGGTACCACAGTTCGCACTCGACACCTGACATCGTGCGGAAACGCGGAGACACTAAGGTGAATTTCTGGTACTGCTGCGTTGTAAATAAGGAAGCGACAGCGTTGTTAGTATGAATGTGAATATGTTTTGGGTATGGATATTGACGGAGACTGGCGAAGGAATCGGCTTTGCCAGATTCGCATCGACTCGAGATCTGACCCATACTTGGGAAGCGTGGCATGACAGATCCTGCGCCGCGGAGAGGATCATCTTGACACTGTACAATATGAATTGGTTAATCGGACAGAGAGCAGTATTTTGGTAACACTGAATATCGCATATGCTTGCTGATGTTTGCCAGATATTGAAACAGGTAGTTGTACAGTCGCTATTGAACGTGGTCATGATCGTCGTTTGGCTGGCGGTGGACTCCAGCCCTGGGGTTGCCACTCCTGACTCTGAGCCGCCTGCTTCCATGGCGAATCCTTGGGCTCCTTCTTCATCCTCTTCCTGGGCGTGAAGGCAGGCGCGTCGTCTTCGGCAGGTGGTGCCGGCGGGTCGCGCGGCATCTGCTGAGGCTCTGCGGGTTGTTCGGGCTCTACTGGCATTGGTCTCGCGACTTCCTGATCGAGTGGTCGCGGTGGCTCTATGCTGTCGCGTATCTCTTGGTCGGCATTCATTTGCGTGACGCCGCTGTCTGGGTCTCGCGACTGCAACATTTGCACGGGCTGCTGCTTATCCGGCGCATCGAGCGCTGACGGCTTCTCGGCCCATCGAGCATCTGCCTGCGCCGCCAGTTGCTTCATCCGCTCCTGCCTCATCATATCCTGGTGTTGTTCGGCGACGGTTGGGGGTTCGTAGCGCGTGTGTCTCAGCCATTGCATCCATGACGCTGCCACAGTCAGCCTCGGTCAAACACTGCATGTGGAAGGCACGAACGCGATATTTGCACGTCGCCATAGTGAGTGCTACGACTGTATTTTGCTATGCGTCGGTTGCGCAGGGCGTGCAGAGCGTCCTTGAATTCCCAGAAAGTGTTGCCCTGGAGATCGAAGCCTACGAGGTGTTATTACTTGGAAGCAAGGATACGCCAGAGACCTCTGTTGTGGCCTGCACTCACCCACGAGCCACTTCTTGCGCCAGGGGAAGCGCTTCATCTTCCATTGGTACCATGCCTTGCGAATTGCACCCGGTGCGCCCGCCATGCTGAGTCTCGTTGGGCCGCGAACAAATTCCAGCGGGCGAATATCTGGAGGCGACTTTGACGCGCAGGCCGGTGACGTTGGGGCGAGTGGCTGGTGCGTTCACGTTAGCACATGTGCAAGCATTCCCCCCACCACCAAGTTTCTCCACACAACAACACATGCCATCATTGCATACCCCGACACCACAACAACACACGTAGCAGTCGAGGCCCTTACATAGAGACATATACATTATCATATCTTACTACTACTACTTGTGCACCCTTCCCGTCACCGCCCACACGCCCTTCGTGCCCAACCGCAACAAGCCTGATTTGCGCCCAAACCAACCACCATGGCGTCTGTAACGTCGCTGGACCAGGACATGCGGAGGCTGCGGATGGACAGATACACTCCCCAAGCAGCCAACGAAGTCCGCAGCTGGATAGAAGACACACTCGGAGAGCGCCTGCCCGCGGGAGATCTGCTGGATGCGCTCAAGGACGGGACCGTATTATGCAGGTACAGTGGTATCCCCAGTTACCAGGTAGCCGGGCCAGTATAGCTAACTTTCCCAGACTCATCAACCTCGCCATACCCACGCCGGTCAGGTTCAAGAAGTCGAACATGCCCTTCATACAGATGGAGAACATCTCGCATTTCCTGCGAGCTTGTGAACAGCCACCGCTGAACATGCCTGCCCATGATCGCTTCCTCACCGTCGATCTCTACGAATCAAAGGACCCAGCTCAGGTGCTGCAGTGTCTCGGCGCCTTCAGCCGTGTCGCCAACGCGAAGAATCCGTCCAACTTCCCCAACACCATCGGCCCAAAGCGTGGTGGAGCCGGCGCGTTGAGTCCGACGGCAACTGGCGGCATGCCGAGTCCTGCACTGCCGTCTCCTGGGTTCCCACGCAGCAGAGGACCTAGCACAGCCAGCAACACCAGCGGCTCGAGCACTTTCAACCCCCTTGCGCGACCTCCTGCCGAACGGACGGCATCGACGCTTAGTGCCGCACGCACCGGAGGCTCAGACACATCATACACATCCAACGGTCTCCCCAAGTCACCTCCGGGCGGAGTCAGTAGCTGGAGCAAGAAGGTCGACGAAGGCAGCACAGCACCGGCATGGAACATTCATCAGTACGGATACATGGGCGGTGCGAGTCAAGGCAATCAGGGCATCTCATTTGGTGGCCGGCGGCAAATCACGAGCGCAGGCCCGCACGTGCCGAACCTGGCTGAGAAGGAGCGACTGCGACGCGAGAGGGCAGCCGAAGAAGAGCGACTACGTTTGCAAGCTGAGGAGGCCGAGAACATACGTCGCGTCGAACGCGAAGCCGAAGAAGAGCGCATACGCATAGAGGAGGAGCAGAAGTGGGAAGAGGAGACACGCAAACAGCAAGAAGCCAAGCAGGCGCGACTGGATCAGCAGAAGCGTGAGTGGGAGGAGCAAGAGCGCCAGTGGAAGCTGGAGGAGGAGCAACGCCAACGTGAAGAGCGCGAGGCACAGGATAGAATCGACGCCGAGACGAGACGAAAGCGCGCTGGAAGTGATGCCAGGCTGAAGGGGCAGTACCTGAGCGAATACCAGGCTGAAAAGGTCAGGTCACCGCGGAGTCGACGAGGAAGCAGCGAAGAGCCCAACGCTGAGCGCGACCGCATACGAGAGCTAGAGCGCCAGCTCGAAGAGGCCAAAGAACGCGAGCGCCAGTACCAGGCAGAGCGAGAAGGACGCCTGTCAGACAAGAAGGTGCGGTCGCGGTCCAAGAGCCGTACGCGTGAGCGATCAAAGAGTCGAGCCCGACCAGCGCCTCCACCCCGCGCTCCCTCGCCACAAGACAGCAACGTCTCATGGGCGCAAGCAGACGACCGCGAGTACCTACGCAAGCAATGGGACCAGACACAGAGACAGCCAGCACGGCCCCTGCCCGAGCCCGCAGCGCCATCTCTGCCCACACGTCCTCTACCCGAACCAAGCACACGGCCCCTTCCCGACCCAGCCGCATACACAAAACAGAGCCGAACCGACCGCTACCTCTCCTCCAACCCTGCGCCAGCACCACCCAAGCCCCAAACCTACATCCCACCCGAGCTCACATCCACCTCCGAACAACGCGGCGAAGACGCCCGCCGAGCCGCCGCTCAAACAAAGACAAAAGCCGCCGGCTGGGCCAGCAAGTCCCTCCTCGAGCGCGAGATGGAGCGCGAACGCGAGCGCCAGAAGGAGTGGGAGGAGTCGCAGCGCGCGCTGCAAGAAGCTGCCAAGGATCCTAGTGCCGGCACTGGGGGTGGGCAGAGCTGGGATGTCAATCAGTATGGATACATGGGTGGGGATAATCAGAATAAGTTGGGTGGTATTGGGGCGGGGAAGAGGCAGATTATTGGACCGAGGCCTTTTGGACCGAGATAGATGGAGATGGGATTGGGAGAGAGAAGGGATGGGAGAGGGTGTGATTTCGTTTGTTTAGGCTTGGTAGATGTTGCATGTTAGCGCTGCTTGCGGCGGGATATGTACGCTTTTCTGATACATTAATTTTAGACTTTCTGTACATCCTTCTTGCTGGATCAGCCCGTTCATTTACCCAGTCTTACTCACAACGAAAGCTACGAACAGACCACAAGCAGTCACCATATAGGCACTCACACCAAATGCGCCCTGGATATCATGCTTCAACACTGACCAGCATGCTGCGAATACCAAGCTTCCTACGATAAAGAGGACAAAGCTGATCGTGATAATGAGGTCGAAATCCCAGCCTTCTTCAAAGTAGAAACCCCATCCTTCCAATGGATGGCCACCGTTTGCAGATAATTCGCCTACTACACGTTTAGGGGCTCGATGCAATATCCAGGTAGACTTCTTATCGACATTGGCCGGACTTTGAAGCATACGAAGCAAAGTGTTAGACCCGATAGGCGGCCAAGTACCAGGTGGACAAGGGATGTCGCAGCGGTATTCTGCGTTAGGGAACGGCTCGACTATGTGTATTGGAGGTAAGCAGTCGCAGCAGCTTGTTGTGGAAGCTGGGGAGGGGCATGATTGTTTGTGATCGCGGACGTCGACTTGGTCGTTGCTGTGGAGAAGGAACTGAGATCATCTTAGTTCTGGTCGGTATGCTCGATTTGGCTATTTGACTGACCTTTGTGAAATAGATCCCTTGAATGGAGCGACAGGATAAGATGCGCAGTAAACGGTTGCGGCGATGAGATATCTTAGTTCTAAGAAGAGAGAAGAGAGCTTGGTCGTTTCTGATGGTACAAATGTCCGTTTGAAGCAGTGCTGGATCGTTGCGATTGCGATGTACGCATGACATCAAATGAACCGTGTTGAGTTGTTGCTGTGGGACGCCTGGAGGTGTGATACTCGCTGTAGTAGATGTGCCACTGACGTTGTGCCGAGGCAAGCCTGTATGATTACGGTCGTGCCATGGAAGCAATAAAAGTATGCTGCTACTAATGTGATGTAGCCAAGTTGAGACCCTAGTAGTGTATCGTTGGACAGCGAAAACGTAGTTGTAGGACACAGCGGTGATCTTGACATCCAGTAAAGACTGTCGCATCTCTTGTACTAATTCCTTGATGCCATCCGTCCGTAGTTCAATGAAGTCGTCGAAGAATCGATCGCCGGAGCTCTACGTTGAACTTCAGTGACGTTCATTACGCGAAAATCGTACGGGGACTCACACTGTCACTTCTTATTCGAGTCCAACCTGGCCTTAATGAAGGCTCCAGCCATCCTAAGGAAACGAAGACATCATCGGTCAACAGAAAGACAGCATCTAGTAGGAGAAACAAGGCGGCTCTCGCGCCAAGTGATCGTTCAAAGCCCAAGAGCAGACCATGGCCTAGGCCGCTCGCTTCCTCTTTGAATGTACGCCATGTACGTTTCTTATCGCCGTTGACGACAGACATTGGCGTGGGTCTGTCCACGACCGTCGGTTTATCTGACGTCGTCAGATACCCCGTGAAGAATCCGCGTATACGCGCTTGCAGTGTTGCATAAGCATTGGTCTCCATCAAGAAACGGCGGAAAGCTTCCAGATCTTCAATTTCAGTTGCATCAAGGGGGCGCTCCGCTGCCTCGTCCTCCGAACTATCTTCCGGCTCCAGTTTTCTCGGGTAGATATTGACTAGATAGGCATATCCTCGGAGAAGACTACCTTCAAGTCTGCTGGCAACGCATCGCGCGGCTACACGGGCCTTCACATAGACAAGACGGGAAGCGGCAAACTCAAGATGGTCGTTGGCTTCGTTTTTTAGGTCTCCAGCATAGGTCTTGATAGCTCCATGAACATGTCTCTCCAATCTCTTACGCCCTTTCTCTTCGCCGTTCCGAGCTGCGTCATAGAAAGGTATCAGGACCTGATCCTCCATTAATATGGAGATGAAAACATCGGTAGCGCTTTCGATCTGTTTAGATGAGAACCCGCTTTCTCTCGTAAGTGCCGTGGCGAGAGTGTCTGAGGACTCTACAGAGAAAACAGAGTCCAAAGAATCCGACGTTGTAGATATGACGGATGCGCCATCATCTGGATCTTCCAGTAACTTTTGCTGTTTCTGTGAAGCCACGAGTACGCTATCCGCGGCCTCGACTGATGCTGGGGTTTGAAGCTTGGTATCTTCATTGCGATCGGATTTGGCTAGAAACTCTTGGACTGAGTGGTGGGCCAACGTGACCATCCCTCTTTCAGACGAAATGTTGATTAAAGGATCCGGTTTCAACATCCTTCTGATTGCATCATTATCGCGGGGTCTGTAGGCCTTGCAAACTGTGCACTGTGTTGTCTGCTCATTCTCTCCACCACATTGAATGCAGTCCCATACTTGGACGTACGACATGATGATCTTCAATTATTGTAGTGGAATGCTTGGAGTTGGCATTCATGATGGACGAGTTGAGATGCGTGACTGGGTGGCGGTCGCATGGAGCTGATGAATGAAACGAAATCTGCATATGAAGCGATAGACAGGGCGCATCAGGCTGAGAATTGTCAGATGACTAGGCAGCCACAGCCTTACCGTCGGGGGGTTCATCCTGACTCCTCGCGTCGACATGATATCAAAACCGGAAATAGCGAGAGATTGATAATATGGCTTTCTTTGACATCGGATTGTCTATGAGCCGGCAGATTAGTACGCTACCTGGGTATGCGATGGAAGAAGTTCATGCGCGACATCGTCGCATCGTGGCGTCGGTCAGCTACCTAGATCTTATGGCGTTGCCTGTGATCCCAAAGAAGGCACACTTCCATTGTATACCATTGTCGAATCGGGTCCCATGTATCGTTAGTTGTTTCGAGGTGGCGTGCCCATTTCAAGGTTCGCTATCCCTCTGCGCGTGGGCCGTTGAAGGTCGATCCGCTCGGTATCGCATCTGGTAATCCGCTAGCTGCATTCGTTCTACCTCGGCTCGATCATCACAAGCTCCAACCGAACGACTCGCCCGCCCAGGTCGTCGGGGCCGATGACATCTCACTCCTCATCTTACGTACGTATCGGCATTCTTCATATCTATTGTTCTCGACTTTCTGAGTAGGAACTCTATAACAGCTTCGTAAAAGAAGAGAAAGAGCAAGGAAACACAGCGAAGATCAGGCGAAACTACGCGACAGGAAGCAGCAATGGCGGAAGCATATCAGAAGGAGTTCTTCAATGTCTCGTTTCCAGCGGAATATGTTGCGCATGTTGAGATCAATAGGCCGGAGAAGCTGAACGCTTTCAAAGAGGTGTAAGTAGACAACATTTCCTTTGCTTTACGGAAGGTTCGGGTTTATGGCTTCGGAAGCCACGCGTATCACGTGTCATAATGAAAGAGAAGGATACACCGGTATTGCGATATCGCGCAGGAAACATGCGTTGAATTTTTACTATCATCGATGTTCAAGTCATCCTCAGACTCTACAATACACCCGGGCTCAGGTCCATACATCATCCCAATTTCCAACTAACACACCACCCAGCATGTGGCTAAACCTCTCCACCCTCTTCCGCCAACTCTCCCACGACCCCTCCGTCCGCGCCGTCCTCCTAACCGGCGCCGGCGACCGCGCCTTCACCGCGGGCCTAGACGTGCAAGCAGCCTCAGAAAACGGCGCTTTGTCCTCCCAAGCCGACATTTCGGACGGCGCCCGCAAAGCCAACGCCCTGCGCCGACACATTCTAGAATTCCAGTCCTGCATCACCGACATCGAGAAATGCGAGAAGCCCGTTATCTGCGTGCTGCACGGCGTTTCGTTCGGTCTGGCACTGGATATGTCACTAGCGTGCGATATCCGTGTGAGTACGACGACGACGAGGTTTAGTGTCAAAGAGGTGGATATAGGTCTTGCGGCTGATATTGGTACTTTGTCTCGTCTTCCTCACTCTGTTGGAAACCTGTCCTGGGTTAAGGATATTGCCTTATCAGCACGTATCTTTGGGTCGGATGAGGCGTTGCAGCATGGGCTTGTGTCGAAGGTGTACAAGGATAAGCAGGAGGCGGTTACTGAAGCGACAAAGTTGGCGACACTGATTGCGTCCAAGTCGCCTGTGGCGGTGCTGGGGACGAAGGAGATTATCAACTACTCCAGGGATAGGCCGATTAGTGAGGGCTTGAACTACACGGCTGTGTGGAATGCGGCTATGTTGCAGACGGCTGATGTCAAGGATGCTATGATGAGTGGATTGAAGAAGACGAGTCCCAAGTTCAGCAAGCTGTAGAAAGGCAATCGCATGTGTTTTGGAACGATCCTGGGATGCGATTATCATATGAAAGACTTTTATCCCATACCATGTCCGAGCAGCGAGACACTTCGTTCGTCGCTGAGGACGTCTCAGTGAGCAACCTTAACATTCCATAGCCCACATACGAAAACATAAACCACCACGCATGGCAAGCAACCACTTTTGGACTTGAGAATTTTCATTGACTCTAAGCGCCTGGACGTGGTAATGCCGGAAGAGTCCCAAACCCATCCCGCATGAGCATCAATCATAACCCATGGCATGCTACAGAAGATGTGGAATCGTGATTTTCCCGTTACGCCCCGTTGCACTACCCAACATGCACTACCTTATCCCCTCGCCATGACACCCCAGCAGCGGATACGGTTGTCGGTGTATCCGGCGAACAGGGTCTGGCCGTCGGCGCTCCAGGCCAGGGAGACACACTCGGGCTCCCGGCTCTTCTTGCCAACCTCCATGTACTCAGGCTTGAGCTCGTCAACCTTAGACTTCTTCTCGAGGTCGAAGATGATGATGCTGGAGGCGGTGGCAGCGCACAGCCAGTAGCGGTTGGGGGAGAAGACAAGGGCGTGGATCTCGTCACCGGCGGAGAGAGAGTAGAGGTGCTTGGACTCGTTCAGGTCCCACAGCATGGTGGTTCCGTCCTTACCACCGGAGGCGCAGAGGGAGCCATCGGGCGAGATGGTGACGGTGTTGATGTAACCGGTGTGACCGATGTGGTCGGTCTGGATGCGGCAGGAAGCGAGTTCCCAGACCTGGATCTTGTCAGCTTCCCGAATTTGAAGTGGCTTGAAGCAGATGGAGTGAGGAGCGTAAATCAGTACTAGGTGATAATTGTCTCATAGCCGAAGCTCTGAAGTAGCAAATACATAGATATTCATCATATAAACAAGGAAATGGAGGGAATGGTGTAAACGCGGATGTACGCACCTTGACGAGCTTGTCCCAACCAGCAGAGACGATGACGGGGTTCTGGGGGTTGGGGGAGAAGCGGACGCACGAGACCCACTCGGTGTGGCCCTTGTCGGTGATGGTGTACTTGCAGTCACCGAGGGTGTTCCAGAGCTTGATGGTTCGGTCGCGCGATCCGGAGACGATCTGGCGGTTGTCGGCGGAGAAGGAGACGGAGAGAACGTCGTTGGTGTGGCCGACGAAGCGGCGGGTGGTGACACCGGTGGAGAGCTCCCAGAGGCGGAGGGTCTTGTCCCACGATGAGGAAAGAGCGTAGGCGCCGTCAGAGGAGATGACCTGTGCAGCAATTGTCAGCTCAGCTGTTCCCGCGTCCTAGCTAGCCAATTGCCCAATTTTGTGGTGAACGTACACAGTCGGAGACAATGTGGGAGTGACCGTGCAGACTCCTCTTGGGGTAACCGTAGGAGGTCTCGTCGCGGGTCAGGTTCCAGATGATCAGAGTCTTGTCGCGCGATCCGGACAGGAGCATGTTGGGGCTAATCGCGTGTCAGTATTGCGCATTCGTGCATTTTTCCTCATCCCGCGTATACGCACTTCTCCAGAGAGGTAGCAAGGGATGTGACCCAGCCGGAGTGGCCCTCGAGGGTGCCACGGAGTACGAGTTGCTCGGCCATGATTGCGATGAGTGGCTTCTGCTTGGGATGGACGTAGGCGCACTCGGGTGTTAATAGTTGTTCGTCGAAGAGCACTGCGCACAAAGGCTGGAGGCTTCAAAATTCCAAGGTTGATAGGCGAACCACTAGTGTTGTTTGGGCTTAGCGTGGACCGTCAGCACCGGAGCCCTTACTCGACATTTGACTTCACTTGGACATGACATGGTCAAGCCACTAACAAAGTTCCTGTAGTGAGTGCAGCCCTAATGAGTAGTAGCTCAGCGTACGATGCCAGTCCACGCGATATCCCATTCTCAGCAACTCACTCCAAAGTCAGGTATGAGGGGTAGTCAATATACGTGCCCGAATCTCACCTCTGCAACACGTTCATGCTATCGCCTGCATTATTTAGGTACTCGCGTTGACTTGTTCTTTACACCAGCGCATAATTCAGGCTGGGCAACGCATCTTTACTCGTTCCTTCCCTGACTTCACAACTTCCATCCAAAGCCGACTAACTCCGGTATCCCAAGTCTTATCTCCGCGCTGCTTCCCCACCACATAGAAACATGTACAGAAGCATAGGACAGCATACCTCGCATGTGATAGATTATGACCTGATCCTGTTCTTGATTTAATGTGATGACTTATACTCACGTCCATATAAGCAGAAGGCTCTATCCCATACTTACTTCGATTAAGATAACATCCATCCCAGACCACACTACCTAGGTATCGATCCATTTTCCAGAATGACCTCCCCCCAAACCACCGTCCTCCTCCTCGGCGCCGGCGAACTAGGCACAGCCTTCCTCCCTCATCTCTCCACCCTCCCAAACACCCACATCACCATCGGCATCCGCTCCCCACCTAAATACACTCACCTGCAATCTGCCAACATCTCCCTCACAGCCATCGACCTCTCCTCACCCTCACCCTCCCTCGCCAAAAGCTTCTCCGCATACGACATCCTCATCTCCGCAACAGGCTTCGGCGCCGACCCCAGCAGCGTCCTCAAGCTCGCCGAGGAAGCCCTAGTAGCCGGTAAAATCAGAAAAGAGCAATGGAAAGGGAAATTATGGTTCTTCCCCTGGCAGTGGGGTGTCGATTACGATGTCATTGGTGATGGACAGGGGATGATGCCTTTGTTTGGTGCGCAGCGGGATGTGAGGAATTTGTTGCGGCAGAAGGCTGAGGCGAGTAATGTCAAGTGGACTGTTGTCAGTACGGGGATTTTCATGTCTTTCCTTTTCGAGCAGTTTTGGGGGATCGTGGATAGGAGTAAAGAGGAGGAAGGGAAAGTGGTGGTGAGGTGTTTGATAGACTGGAATCACAAGGTTACTGTGACGGATGTGAATGATATTGGACGGGTGTTGGCGAGAGTCGTAGCGGGGGATGTGGAAGCTGAGGACCGTGTGTTGTATATTGCGGGTGATACGATTAGTTATGGGCAACTGGTTGACATCGTCAAGCGGGTGAGCGGGAAGCAGGTTGAGCAAGAGGCGTGGGGTCTTGAGCATTTAAAGAACGAGCTTGACTCGGCGCCAGGAGATGGTATCAAGAAGTATAGGCTGGTATTCGCCAGGGATGGTGTGTGGTGGGAGATGAGCGGGACGGTGAATAAGGCACTGAGCATGGACATGATGGATGTTGAAACGTTTGCCAAAAGTCTGTTCAGTAGATAGAAGGTGGTCGGCAACTAAAAGCAATGAGTGTGTGGTGTGTTTTGATATAGATTTCGTAATCCGCATTACGTGTAATTACTGATGAACTTTTTGACAAGTAATACTACATGAGCGTGAGCCGAAAGCATCGCGACAGCCTGGGGATGGGACGTACTTGTTCCCAAGTGCCTTCACAGCCGTCTTGCTCTCGCTTCCCCTAGCGTATGGTCGCAGCCTGCGCTATACCCTCTTGATCCGTGTCGGGACTATGGCGTTCGCGCCTGTAGCTGCTCCACCTCCTTCTCGTCCACCACCCCTCATGGAAACTCCGGGCATATCTTCATCGTTCTGCCTCTTCCTCTTCATTCCCGCCTCAAGGGCCTCAGCTGCGTAGTTGTCGTGACCAAAGGCAGGTATCATTCCTCCATGTGCACCAGGTCGCTCCTAACGTCCCGGTGGTCCAGGAGGGTATCTGCCAGGAGGTCCGCCAGGGGGCATTCCCATACCGCCTGGGGGTGGATAAGGCATTCCTCCAGGGGGTGAGCCTGCCTGTCCTGGTGGTGGAAATGGAAAGGGCGGCATTCCTTGAGGTGGGCCACCTCCCATGTGTGGTGGTGGGAAGGGCGGCATACCGCCGGGGCCCGGGGGCATACCGTTTGGCGGAGGGAAGGGTGGCATTCCGTTGGGTGGCATTGGAGCTGTCGTGCTGTCAGTATGGGATCGTGTGTGGTAACTATGTGGCAACTTACGACCTCCGCGGCCCATGAAATTTGGAGGCATTCCACCCATGGGCGGCATTCCTGGTGGCGGGAATCCAGGCATACCCATCGGTGGCATTCCCATTGGGGGCATCCCGCCCATAGGTCCGCCAGGGAAGCCTCCAGCCAGGTTCTGTTGGAACAGCGGGTTGGCTTGGCCTTCTGTGTTGTATGCGTCGGTAATACTATTGATGACTTGCTGTGTCTGGTCGCTCGATATCTGCTCGTAGTAGGCCTGGACGTTGCGGAGGTGGTTGCGGCCGTTGTTGTGCGCCTTCCGCACGCTCATACTGTCGTGGGTGAGGTAGACATCGCAGTAGTCGCAGAAGAACTTCGGCATCGTGTATGAAGTGCTCGTCTAGGCGCAGAGATGAGATGTTCGTATTGATGGGGTCGGTAGCGAAGTTGCGCGTAGAGTACGGAGCGCGTCGCAAGAGCTAGAACTGGAAGAATCCCGTCGGCGATAGTTGCGCCGACGGTCTTGGCAAGCCTCATCGCCATTTCACGTGTTCCGTCCCAAAGTCCGCACCTTCCACATCACGCATCACCAACCACGCCATCTCGCATTGATGCTGACTGATCGCAATTCGAATTGGGCTCTTTGTAACATCCCGAAGCTCATCCAAGAGATCGACTTTCGCATGCATAGGCTACAAACGTCGTTCTTCTGAATCCATCCGGCTCACTAAGGGGACGCGTCCAACATGCTCTCGTCGAACGTTCCATCACCGTCTTCTATTGAGGATCATGCGCCGAAACCTCAATCTCCACTCTCATAGCATCCTCGCCCAATTTCACAACGCCGACACAGGTCCAGATAGGCTGATGATCCGGCATCCATTTCTTGAAATTCCGCACCATAGCCCCCAAGGCCTCATTGTCCATAGGGATGTGGTAAGAGTTTACGCGGAACACCTGCGACCAACCCTTCCCACCAGCGGTCTTCAGAGCAAGTTCCACATTCTGGAAAGCTTGGTCGATCTGAGCGTCGATGTCTGCGGGTATGAGTCTGGTCATGGGATCCCATCCACCTAAGATCGCAGTGGTCAGTTTGCGGCGCTTGTGTAAGGTACGAGTATAGATCACCTTGGCCTGCACACTCAATGCGGTCGCCGATGCGAACAGACTGGCTGTATCTGGTGTTCTCTCTGGCCGACTCGCCCTTGCCGGGGTATGCGTAATACTGGAGATGCGACATGTTTTTGCTGCTATGTGTGTATAGATTCAATCTTTGGAGATTTCGCACGTATCGTGACATTGTGGTACCACAGCATTTATAGGTACCAACATTGGCATATGACGCATATACTAATCATATACAGTCCGGCTGACCAAGCTCGCAGGGAGCTATCGTTAGCTGCTTGGGTGGGCTCACGGCTCCTTCTCCGCTGTTCCGCCATGTCACCGCGTACGCTGCGCCATTCACAACACCATTCCGCCATGCATGATACGACGATTTGCAACATCAGGATTGGGGTTGACATACGGTTTTTGATTGAATTGAGTCGATAACTTGCGCATCGAGGAAGCCATGGGCTGCTGGCACGACAACTACATAAACGTCTTTCACGACATCTCAACTTGCTCCACGGACTACAGTTGGAACCAACAACATCAACCACTTTCCCGACATAGAGTGTCACACATACGAAGCGTTGCGCATCTCATATGGCAACTAAATGTTGTCGTAAGCCTTTCCACACACCCGCTGCGAGCTGTCAGTACCGCACGTTAGAGAAGACAAAACATGGCATACCAGACGTCGCTCCGAGAAGTCTCTGCGAAGCTCCAACCACATTTCCCGGTCTGTACAATCCAACTCGCCTTCTGATAACGATCGGCATGACGGTTGTTGTCTTGCGACCTGATCCTCTGTCGCGTTCAACCACGGTTTTGGCAGCGGCCAGTCTGAAAAGTGGACGAACTTGGCTTCTTTCACCGCATCCCGTCCGTTCCATCTTTCTGTCGGCGAGCCGAGGTAGGCCTCGTGCTGATCAATCTGGTGGCGAAATTCACCGGTCAAAAGATCGTATCTACGATGCGGTATCACTGAAGTCGAGGCACCGAACACCTTGTTCAAGATATCCATATCGTAGTCGTGGCCCTCGTGGTGTTCCATTGCGCTTTGCACCCGCTGCCAGCTATCCTCCGATGGCTCGATAACTATGAGTTGGGACGATAGGAAGAATTGTTCAAGCCAGTATGCGCGAGGCATGGCCACTGGAGCCGTGGGAAGGAGGAAAAGCTCATCCATATGCTACTGATTGTCAACACTGGTCATTGTAGCAAGCGACAGCTTCGCTTGTCGACGGAGATAGGCACGTACATTCAAAAGCGTCGCGTCCGAGTCTAAAGAAATCACGCGCTTGTACTGAGTCTGATTCCATGCTAACAGTTTTGTGTAGCTGTCTTGCCACGTCGCATCCTTCTCATTGACATACGTCCTTACTTGGATGGGGTTCAGCTTTGCGTGATACTGGTCCCGAGCTTGAGCCAGCAGCGTGCCTTCATAGTCGGTTGGAGGTGCGTCGTCATCGAGTATGTCTTTGGGCACCTTCCACTTCTGTGGGTACAACATGAGAAGGTCGGCTCTCGTCCCATGTCGTCTGAGCGCCTCAAAGATCATGAGAGAGTTGCAGAGGTAGTTCGAGTTTGTTACATATTGTACGTATGCAAAATCTGACCAGATAATGCTAGCGTCTGTGACTGGAATTGGGGCTGGCGATGAGTCTATTGCGAAAGGAGGGTTGTGCTTGGTGAACTGTCGGAATTGGTTTGGAAGTCGAGCAACATGCTCATCATACCTTACTAAGACACCCGCGAGCAGCAGAAAAGCTGCAACCATGAAAAGAACACGCAGCTTGCGTGCCGAAAGTGCATATTGGAAACGTACGGAGAGCGGTATATGCGACCCTCGACCATGGGATGAAAAGGAGGGCAGAGCAGAAGAGTTCGACGACATGTCTAATGTACAGACGATCCTTGAGCGTTGAGAAGTAAACACAAGAATTGAGAGTGCGTGGCATGGAGCGTCGCTGGATGCTTGCAAATGTAGGTCGTGGCAACTTCTCCGTCCCTCGAGAAGACACTGCGGGCGAGATTGCTTGCAGCAAGGCACACCCCAAGACGAAGGCTGACTACATGCTGTCGGGAAATGACCGCATGACGACAACAAAAAGGTTACATTGTCGGCGGAGTACATCCTGTGCGATGCACAATGCTATTGTTAAAGTACTTCAGGACCGATGTATGCACCGAGAACAGCATCTTCGACCAATCGTGCAAACTTCGGGCCCCGCCCGTGACTTCATTCGAAACGCCATGTAGGTTGTTATCCGTTCCAACCTACATGGATCGGAAGGCTCGTGTCACCGACGGGTGGGGTCACTTCTACACACCGGCTCGCGCTGACTATGTATAGCAGGCCATGACTGGTCGTAAGATATCTTGTTACGACTTATCACACTGTTCATCATACCATAGTCACACGCTGTCCGATGTCTTCACGATCTTTCCTCCAAATAGGCGTCAATTTCCTGGTCTTCTTCATAGTTCGCTCGACTGCGCAGAGCCACCTCGATGTGCCATGGAGTGATAAGAAGTATGGACCCGATGGGCCATGGCAAGCTGTGCGAATTACGGTCGGAGGCAACGACACCAATCTGAAGATAGGAGGTCAGAACCACGCTGACGTCGACGTCTATCCGGGAGGATCGTTCGAGAGTTTTATCTTCAGCCGATCGGCTTGCGATCCTTTCCCTGATAGTACCTGTGGTGAGGGAGGCACATGGGAGCCAGATGCTGGTGCAACAAGTTTCCTCCCACTGGGTGGGTGGCACCCTACTGTCAAGATTCCATCTTTCGGTCTAATCGCGGGCCCCGCGAACTACACTGATCGAGCCTTGACGATCCGCGGCACGACAGTATGGAACGCCTCAATCATGCATACGAATTCGGGAAACATCACGGCTTTTGATGGCAAGGTGTCAGGGATGAGGCTCGGCTACTTGGGTCTTGGGGGCGGAGAGCAAGTGCAGACCTTCTCGGAGAGCGACACTGTTGCGGGGTACGACGTATCACTCAACGTTTATAACGGCAAGCTATACAAGGATGGCATCATCGGTTCATATTCGTACCTGCTACATATCGGATCTGCTGCATTTGACTACCCTGGCTCGCTGGTCTTCGGTGGCTACAACAAAGGTCGCGTTATAGGTCCTCCAACGTCCTTTCGAGACCAGGATAAAGTCGACCTTCTTGACATTGGAATCGGGGTTGAGTTTGGCGAATCACCCTTCGAAGTGGACAGCATCAGTAATCTGCTCGTCGCCGACACTGGCGAGACAGGCAAGGCCCAACAAGTCATCATCGACCCTCGTAATCCGTACCTCTCACTGCCGGACAACACATGCGAAGGCCTTGCCAAAGTACTTCCGATCAAGTACGATCCAACGACGAAATACTTTCTCTGGAAGACCGACGACCCAAAATACACCAAGATCGTCACTTCTCCCGCATACCTCAGTTTTACCTTCCCCCCTGGCTCTGGAGCTAGCCTCAACGTCACGATCAAAGTCCCTTTCGCACTACTCAACCTCACACTTGACACACCTATCGTCGAAAAGCCAACACCCTACTTCCCCTGCCACTCTTACACGCCTACAAACGAGGACGACCGCTATAGGCTAGGCCGTGCGTTCCTCCAAGCAGCATATGTCGGTCGTAACTGGGCTTCGCAGATCACATGGCTGGGTCAAGCCCCAGGACCAAGCTTCAATGGTCAGGGCCTAGGAGATCAGCTCACGGACATTGCCGACGGAGCAACGACTCTAGACTACTGGGACAGCGAAAAGACGAACTACTTCAACCAGAGCTGGGCGGGACACTGGAGTGTCGTCGAGAGTGTGAAGCCGAACTCACCTAATGACACCAATGTGAGCACATCAGGGAGTAAGCCACGATCTGAGCAAGGGCTGTCAACGGCTGCCAAAGCAGGTATCGGGATCGGCGCTGCACTTGGCGGTATAGCTATCATCGCTGTTATCCTCTTCCTGTGTTTCCGACGCAAGCGTAACCGTAAAGTCGTTCCGGACGACGGTCTTCCCACGCCGCAACAACACCCATATGGCTCGCCAATGTCACCAATGTCGGCGTCGTCACCAATGCCAGCTCAATATGGTCAGCCAGAGAAAAAGCACGAGTTCTATTCGGGTACCCAGGAGATGTACACGGCTCCGGTAGCTCAGGAGCTGCCCGATTCGAACGACGTGCGACAGAAGTGATGGATGCAAACTTACCTTGCTGTTTTGGTCAGTACGGTTTACAAGGATGTGTTGTCTTGCGAAAATGTGTAAGAGTAGGTGTGGCTTAAGGTTTCTCCTTTTTGTGTGTTAACGATTTCATGATGGGCGCTGTGTTTTCGAGTTCAGAGGCGTTGGCAACATCATTCGTAGCGTTCACATTCACAACGTGGGCTCTTGATGAACTTGACCTCACGCACGATGACGCGATCGATATTGAGTAGCAGGGGATTGAACTCGGTGTCATGCGGGGTACTGCTTTGGGATCGATTTCATGATTGTCAGTATGCAATGATTACAACTCATGCTTTCCATCACCACTGGCAAACACGCGCGCGTGCTACTGCACAAGATTCTGAGTAATTGAGGAGATGTAGACCTCACCCTATTCTTCAACAGAACTACTGAATAGCAACGAAAGATTTCTGGCTGGCATGTCCGCGCTGAGCGGTTGAGTGTAAATCTTGTGCGATGTGCCCGTCTGCAGGCTAGTACGGGAAGGGACTCAAGCAGCGAGAGATGCCTGCAGTGCGATAATGCACGACAAAACATGCTTACGCCCAGCAATGCAACGGGCAAGACATATATGATGCGTCGCGAGACTAGATGCGCATCGCACAGTTATCCCCCTCCTTCAGTATACCTCGTTGTAGAATGGCGGGTAGCGTTGACGATGGCGGGGCCAGCCCCACGCTGAGCAATTACAACAGCCTCGTCGCGATTGGCGTACCAACCGCACTACTACTTACATACCTAACTCGCGTCGCACTGCAATGGTACCGTCTATCGCACATCCCCGGACCCTTTTGGGCATCAATCTCCACCTACTGGATCATATCGAAATCGCTACAAGGACGACTGCCTGCCGCGACGAAAGAACTAACCGACAAATATGGCCCGCTGGTACGCGTCAGTCCAACCGATCTGGTCACCAGCGATCCAGACATCGTGCGCAGAACGACAGCAGTGCGGTCTGAATACACCCGAGGGCCATGGTACGATGCGATGAAGCTGGAGCCTGGACGCGACAATCTCTTTTCGATGCGCGACGAGGCGGCGCATCTGAAGTTGAGGAATAAGATGGCCCCTGGGTATTCTGGGAAAGAGAATGAGTCCATGGAAGGGACGGTCGATGACCAGGTAGCCGCTTTCATCGATTTGATCGAGACGAAGTATATCTCGACCGCGAC
Organism: Alternaria metachromatica; assembly: GCF_023757995.1. Classification (NCBI taxonomy): domain Eukaryota; kingdom Fungi; phylum Ascomycota; class Dothideomycetes; order Pleosporales; family Pleosporaceae; genus Alternaria; species Alternaria metachromatica. The sequence goes on from NW_026055501.1 coordinate 225,310, forward strand.
CGAATACCGGCCTATGGATTTAGCGCTCAAAACGCAGTACTTCACCCTGGACGTCATCAGCGCATTGGCATTCGGGAAGCCGATGGGGTATTTAAAGCAAGACGTCGATCTACACGATTACATCAAGATCACCACGACATACGTTCCGGTCATGATGGCGCTTTCGTACGTACCTTGGCTGGCGAACCTGCTGCATTCGCGCCTGTTGCGAGGTGTGCTTCCCAAAGAGAGTGACAAGCTCGGCTTTGGGGCCTTCATCAACGTGGCAAGGAAAGCGGTTGCGGAACGGTTTGCATCCGAGGAGTCCAAGCCAAAGTCCGACATGCTCGGATCTTTTATTCGTCATGGTCTCACGCCGGAAGAAGCATCGAGCGAGGCGCTCTTACAGATTATTGCTGGGAGCGATACTTCGGCGTCTACGATTCGCGCTGTGATGCTGCATACGCTGACCAATGCGTCTTCTTATAGAAGACTGCAATCGGAGATCGACGACGGTATTGCTGCTGGGACGATTTCTTCGCCTATCACGGATGCTGAGGCGCGACAACTACCGTACCTTCAAGCTACTATCAAAGAGGGCTTGCGCATTCTGCCTCCAGCGAGTGGGTCGAACTTCAAAAGCGTTCCTGCAGGCGGTGATATCCTTGCCGGCAAGTTTGTTCCTGTAGGCACGCAGATTGGGTCTTCCTATCTCAGCATCCAGCACTCTACAGATATCTTCGGTCCAGATGCTGAGCTCTTCAGGCCAGAACGCTGGCTGGATGCTTCGGAAGATCTCGCACGTCTTGCGCACATGGCCAGTACCGTGGACCTCGTCTTCCACTACGGGAAATACAAGTGTTTGGGCCAGAATGTCGCGTTGATGGAGTTCAACAAAGTGTTTGTCGAGCTACTGAGGCGGTTTGACTTCTCGATCGTACATCCGCATGAAGCGGCGAAGATATACAATGCCGGGATGTGGATTATGGAGGACTTTTCGGTCAGGGTCACACGACGTGCAGTCTGATTAAGACATGACCAGGGCTGAGTGAGATGCGCTCCTCATTGCCGTAGTGCTGATGCACTTGTTAGGTCTTACGGCGGGTTGCGGCAGATGTCGACATAGCGGAAGGGAGGGAACCGACATGTCACCGAAAGCATCGGAAGCAAGGTTCATGTCATCAATCTCGGCCTCCGGGTAAACCATGTCTTGTATTGACGCACTCAAAACCAACATCCGAATAAATTGAACAATGTATGGACTGTCGTGTAACTTGACAGTTTAGGTGAATGCGATGAGTCTTACGACTGTAAGACGTAATGAAATTGACCAACACAGGCTCAATGCGCACCTCATAGATGATGACGGCTCCAGTTCGAGACAATGCATCGCATACCGAAACTGCGGAGTTCAGCGTGGCAGGAACAGGCCCATGTGGAGGAATATCGAGAAGCATGCGCCGCAGTATACTCGGCTTCCCAAGCCCAGCATCACTGCGCCAACCAAAACTGCTGATCGAAGCGTGGCAACGGAAAAAAGAAGGCCTGCACGAAGAAGCATTTGCAGTTCTCGGCTTCTCAGACCTAGATCGCGGAAACCGCTGATCTCCGCGCTGCGGCAATATTGTTCTGTCAGAGTTGTGAGAAAGTACTCGGTTTCCAAAACACCATCTGGATCGACTACGAATGTCTGCGAGGCGTAGCGCGGGTTACATTGCTGATGAGAGCACAAAAGCATCATATGCTCGATTTGCCACGTGCACGCATCGCGAGCGGTACCAGTACCGGTGTTCTCCAACCCAGCCGTGTGACTTTCCTCGTTGGGGACGCTGGCGCTGGTAGAGACGCTGGTAGCGGTAGGCTCTAGTGGGTTATGTGTAACCGAACAACTGTCCCATGAGGCTGAGACACGCCCTATAGTAGCGCGAACATGCGTTCTACACATAGATTGAACGTTTTTCTTCTTTGCTCATGTGGCACATGCCCGGTGCGGCATTGCTTGGGTTTGCACTGGTGAGTTGTATGGCGGTGAAGAAGCATCGCGGTACGCCGGGCTCGCCGTTTCGATTGCTAAAAAGAATCTTACACGGGATGGTTTTTTTTTTCGCACGCCTCGCAGGTACTAAGCTCAGCCTTCTTCAGCCCTCGAGCAGTAGTGTTATTGTTTTTCTCGTGTCGGCGCTGGCTAGCGCTGAGTAGCTGGCGGGGTAGACCGTATTCCTCCTTCGCCCTCACGCACTTTCCAACATCATCACCATGCTGCCTTCGTACTGTGGAATTGGACCTCGTACGACGAGGCATTGGGGCGTCACGATGCGAAGTGGAGCTCGCCACTCGAAATAGACGGCCGATAAGCCTGTGCGCGAGGAGATTGCGATGGGGAGTTTGCGTGATAAGGCGATAGTGGATTGTTCGGGATACTTTGTGCGAGGTTATTCCCGCCTGTGTGTGGAGCGCCTTTATGTGAGGCGCTGGGGGTTGGGTGTTTAGCGACAGGAAGTGCATGCTGGCCGCAGATCCCCCTTTCAAATCACAGCCACTTTGTTTGCAACGGCAACGGCTGCTATCTTGCCGTCACACAATGGATTGTGGCATTCTAATCTCAGCTGAACGGGCGAAGGGCGATACTAGCAAATCCTTCAGTCGAGATGACGCTGCCGTATTCAATTGACAACTCACCCGCGCGCGATGTGACAGTCTGCATGACAGTAGGTATGGCACGCTGGCGGACGCCATGTTGACCGGAGCATTACTAGACATTGCTAAATACCGAGGGCGTTCCTGAGAGCTATATTTGGCTGCACGGCATCTGGAAGCGAAGAGAAAAACACGATGCGCCATCCAATCAAGGCGGCCCTGCATTCCGGCAGCCGGCAGGTCCGCCTCGTGAACGCAGCGTGGGCAGGCCCAGGAGAAGCGACAAGCTCCACAGTAGTTCGTTCACGTCAGCGCGCTGACAATTTCCGCGCAACTCGGGGTCGGCTCAGGCCCAGGAGCCCACGGCAAGCAGCATTATCCTCGTGTGTAGACTGTCAAGCCCGAGGTTGGCCTGACCTGGGCGCCCGGCCAGCGTTTGATGAGCCACGGCCCAAAAGCAGTATAGCCTCCCACTTATCATTTGTTCCCTCTGCTGTAGCTCGCGCACGCTTACTTACTTTCCAATACTACGTTGCAGGCCTAGGCCGAATTCACGCCCACGGTACATGCGTGCTTCGTATTTCCATGACCGATCATCAGGTGTCGCTGGTGAGACGGCTCGTCAAGCGCACTGCGAATGATCTGCAGTACGAGGCGCGCGCGCTGTGGATAGTCGGGCGGTAAGGCGGAAGATGCAGGTCCCAGGTATAAGGATGACTGGCCGTCCTGCATGTCGGGATCTTTTTGTACAGCTCGCTCAACAATCACACCAAGCAACCGCATTCGCTTTTAGGTTGTTGTCCTTCGCTTTCCTGCTACTGTCAATCGGGATCTTAGTACCTTTTTAATACTTATACCTTAATCATGCGTACCTCAATCTTGTCCGCCACCTTGGCTGTTGTAGCCAGCGTTTCTGCGCTTCCATCTCCTCAGGAACTTCCCCTGACCAAGCTCATCAAGGCCCTACCCCTCAACATCTTCGCCGAGACACCAAAGTTCGTTCAGCCCGTTCCTCTCGCGGATGCCAAGCGGATATTCGAGGAGCACAATGCCACACAGCCTGAGGAGCCTGCTGCGCAAAACCAAAACTTCCGCGTCTCTACTCTCGCTGCCGCTGCAACATGCGCCAATCCCCGCGTCCGCGTTGAGTGGGACTCCTACCCTGACAGCAGCAAGCAACAATTCGTGGATGCCATCAAGTGCTTGATGGGCCGCGCTCCCTCAGGCCAGTTCCCCGCGGCCAAGAGCCGGTATGAGGATCTCGTCGCCCTCCACCAGACCCTGACACCCAACGTGCACGGAAACTCCAAATTCTTGCTCTGGCACCGATACTACACCTGGGTCTTCGAGGACATTCTACGCTCAGAATGTGGCTTCAGCCAAACCATGCCCTGGTTCGACGAGACCAAGTACGCCGGTCGCTTCTCGGCATCATCCATCTTCTCAGCCAAGTGGTTCGGAGGCATTGCCCTCGGCGGAAACTGTGTAACCAATGGCGTAAGTACAATCCCATTGTCCGACACGCCTCTTATAACCAAGCAACTAACACTCTGCAGGCATTCGCCAACCTTGCCATCAACATTGGCCCCGGTTCAGGCAACACGCCCCATTGCCTTGCCCGCAACGGCGATGCCGCCAAGACCCAATACTGCAACTCCGACTACGTGAACCAATGCAACGCCTACGGCGACTTCGCCGGCATGGCCCAATGCGCAGAGGGAGGCCCCCACGCCTGGGGCCACAACGGTATCGGCGCTGTCATGCAAGACACGTACGGTTCGCCCGCCGACCCCATCTTCTGGCTCCACCACGCTTTCGTCGACCGCAACTTCCGCATCTGGCAGAACGCCAACGGTGCTCGTGTCAACACCATAAACGGCAACGACGCATCTGGCCGGGCCCTTACCCTCGACACCAACATCAACGTCTACGGTATCCGTCCGGATGTCAAGGTCAGGGATGTCCTCGACACCACTGGAACGACGCTGTGCTACAAGTACAACTACTAGAACTTGTTTGGCTTTTGTGCTTAGCGTTGCTTGGGTGGCAGTGCCCGTTTACGCCTTTTCGTGTTCTTAGCGCTTCTGTAAATATTTTATTAGAATGACATGTGTATCCATGAGAGCGTCCTGTCGATTGTGAGACTACGTGCGACTGGTACGATTGGGACGCATGGCCCCTTCATGTAATAGAAGTGGCTGAAACAGGCGGAATTGTAACAGTACTGACGGCATGTAAGACACCGACCCCATATCCTCATCTTTGCAGGTTCTGACTGTATCTCACATGAAGATTATTGCCAGAAGCTAGTTCTCTTGTAGTACTTCTTACTGTATGGCACCTTAAGAATATACGCGACGTTCTATGCGCGACCCTGACGAACAATGGCGTGCAGATGTTCAGGGGGAGCCTGCTATCAAAGCTCCTTAGGATAAGCTTTTCCGTACTTGATGCATCGCTACGATGATGCGGCTGAGATTGGGGGGAGTTCGCAATTGTCGATCGCAAAGTGAGCGTTGTGAGCCGTCAGCGGGCACTGCCCTCCACTGACGAGATAATTCTCAACATCAGCAGCGAGCTCATCGTCCTTGTCCAGTCGCCATCCAAGCACATCTCCGTTTTCACCAAGCGTTCCCGACACAGTCGCACGTTTTAGCGACAAGCACTCAGCTATCTCTTGCAGTACCCCCGGCCATGCGCAATGCTGAATAGACCTCAATGGCACCTTGGGCTTTTCTTCTGCTGCGTCGTTTGGGCCTGCCTTCCAGGAAATGTCGCGTAGCCTGAGATCCTTCAACGTGGAGCTGTGTCTGCTCAGAAGTGACACCAAAGTCTCCGGCGTAGCACAAAAACCAGACAAAGATAGTTTCCGTAATTTAGGCCATGTAGTCTCAGCAGAAAAAACGTGGCGGATGCTCGCGAGTGGTGCCGTGGTCTCCGCTTGCCCGTTTTCCAGGCCAATTTTGAGACTTTCGAGCTCTGGTAGACACGCAATGAACATCTCCAGGTTTTCCATCAGTAGTTCCAACGTCCATTTAGTACTTTGGAAGCGCCAGTCACCGGAGAATCCAAAGATCGTGATGTCCAGACTTGTTAAGCAGTGCAGTTCACCCGGCTCCCATGAGGTGAAAGCCTGAGGTTGTACTCTGTCCAACTTGAGTTTCTTCAGCGAGGGTTTGCAATACTGCTGTATAGTCCGGAAAGCCTCCACTCCTGGGTAAGCATAGAAAAAGTTGATACCTTCCCCTCTACGCAACACGGGAGGTACGGGCAAAGCGCGGGGTAGCGCATGTGCCACTTTTCTCACACCTCGGTGGGCCTGCGAAAGCTGACCGTTGACCATGTGTATCGAACGTAAGTTCTGAAAGTTGCCAAGCGCCTCAAACTGGCTCATCGTTTGTCTTGCGATTCTCTCGTCCTTGACTTTGTCACCATACGCCTCATACTCTCGTCGGTCCTCCGCAAGCTGAGCATATAAAGGCTTCTCTAGGTCTTGTGAGTCGCTACGGCGATGTCGGGGCAGGAAAAGACCTGCCGTGAAGTCCCAGTACCATTTCCATTCGTGCATGCCATCGACGCGATAAATATGCCATAAATTGTCGTCCCAGAAGATGGTCTTGACACATCTTCGAAGTCGATCATTTGCACTGAGCTTCTGCAAGCGATCGATGCTCGCAGTACTGTAGTGGAAGACGATCGTGTTGAAAAGTTCTTCGGTGCCTATCACGCACAACTCTTTGCTTGCGAGCCGGTAGTGCGGTAAATCGTCACGGTGGACGTATGTTGCGACAAGGCGATGTATCTCTGCGGGAAGGTGCGGCACTTCGTCGGTCATGTTGATACTCTGCGGCAGGAACAGGGCAGTGATGTTTGAGTGCGCGCTATGGGCTAGGTGTTACTGTTGTGCGTGGAGTGGAAAAGATCATTCGGGTGTCACAAGGCAGACGCGGGGCGTAATGGAAAGCTGGGCAATCACGCTAACCACGAAAGCACGTGCGCCAACCCGGACGCGTTCCTTTCCGAAAGCGACTTTCAAGTCTGAGAACGAAGGAGATTCAGGCTGACACTGACATGCAATTTTCCATAACATCACAAAACTTTCGGCGTACCGCATTGATCTATAAGAGAGCGCAGGTCCTGCCTTTGTCCACCGCCAGCCGCGCTAACCTATCTGGGCAAAGAGAGACCCCTTGCTTTCTCTTCCCAACCACCGCCCTTTCGCGCACTCAACCACCCCAATACGCCACGCTGTCGTCAATCATTCACACAATCCATCCTTGCACCAATCCTGGCATCGATGCGAGAATTTGTAGCCATCTTCGGTACAATAAAACGCCGAGTTCCAAGCCCCTGGCCCAGCGTCGCAGAGGTCAGTTGGGAACGGCTGGCGCATGCATCCGTGGCAGCTCAAAGCGTCGTGGGCGTATTCCCCTTGGCAGTAGCTGTGAAGGAGCGTTTGGTAGTCTTGGCCTGTAGGAGATTAGCCTTGCTATTCACCGAGTATTTTGAGGAACGAAGAGGAAATTGCAAAAAGGTGGATTGGGCGAGGTATCGAGAGGGATAACGTACCTTTGCCCCAAACGACTTCGTCAAAGCAATATGTGCGACCGGGTTCGCCGTCGCATTCGACTTGGCCTTGAGCGGGAATAGGACCGGTAAGAGCGCCTTGTCTTTTACTCAGTCCTTGTGGAGGGGCCGCTGCTGCAAAGACGGCGAGAGAGACGATTGCCAGAAGAAGATTCATGGTGGCGGATTGTATATCGATCAAGGGGTGAAAACGATGTATATCAACGAAGAGAGGCTGATAGATGTTGCGACGCAGAATTTAGATGACATGTCACTGGCATAAGTAGGATGCCACTGGGCGTGACGTGGTCACGATAGATGGGCGCCAAAGGCAACAAAGCCATCCGTTAACTATCACAGTATCTCATGTCCGCCTGCTCTAACTCGAAACCGGAATTTGTAGCACGAAGACGTCGACTGAGATGAACTTTGTCACACCTAGACTCGATGACAAGCACGTGCGTAACGCTACGCGCACAGTTGCTATAGCATCATCAGGAAGTCATATCCGTATGATGCCTAGCCGGAGAACCTCGAGTCACAACATCAATCTCCAAAGACGCCGTCTAAAAGACAGAGTAGGGTGATTGTGCCCAGCGAACAATGCTCAAGAGTGTTGCATCCATGGCGAAGCCTAATAGGCAGAACAAGGCAAGAAAGAGCGATACTAAGCCAGAGCACATACACAGTCACATTCCAGCAGGAGATGTCGGGACTCTTCACCCGATCAAGTTCGCAAGGGCTTGAACTGAAAACGCATCATAATTTACACCAACGCCTATTACCCAAACACCATAACGCGATCTACATCACACCCTCAAAATCTTCCAAGCTCGGCTTGCTCTCCTCGACAAGTGCATCCCCACCATCGAAGATCTTCTCTCCCGCCTTACCCTTCATCAAGCACTCCAGCGCCTCACCAACCTCCTTCAACACACCCCTCGCAACGTCCTTCCACTCCTCAAAAGTAACAATCTCAATACCCAACTTCTTTCCTCCGTCCTTGACAAAGGCCTGGCACTTCCACTCCCTCAACGGCTCACCATGCGGATACAGCGTCTCGAACTTCGCTTCAACACCATTGCCGAACGGCAGTTCTTCAACCCAAGCAGGTGCCTGGTGAACCACTGTGTCGAACCAGTTGACCTTCTTCGCATCCCAATCCGTGCAGTTCTCCACGATCTCCGTGAAGCCCATGGACTCGTAGGCTGCGGAGGTAATGTGCTGGTGTTGCACAAAGTTCAACAGGTCGAGGTACGTCCAGCTAGACTTGAACGGTACGCGGAAGGGGATGTACTGCCATGTCGGTCCAAAGATGCGATCAGCGTTCGCCGCGCCGATGTTTCTTCCCGAGACGACCTCACCAAAGACTACGTCTTTGAGACCAAGTCGCTGTGATAGAACGAGCGCCCAAGCTGCCGTTGGCAGCGACCCGATAGTGATGTTTGCCGGGCGTGCGGAGATATCGAACTCCATGTATACATCCGCAGGGCCGCGGTGTGTGAGCGGAATGTCGGGCTTCATGACAGACATCTGGGAGCCGGAGAGGAGGTTCTGCCAGTAAGGGATGGCTTTTGGCATGTTGTCTAGAACCACGTGGTTTACGTGCTTGCTGAATGGTATCGTCTCTGGCACGTCGGTACCTGCGTATAGCGCGGAGAGCTGCTCGTACAGGATGGGAAGACAGATCTCGTCGTATTGCGCGTGGGAGATGCGGAAGACGAGGGTTGAAGCGCCGGTCTTTGCGCTTGTGAAGAGGGTGAAGGACACGAATGACGAGCCATGCGGCTTGGGTGCTTGGATGTCTTGTTTCGTGAATGCTTGGGCGACTGTGTTGATGTCTTCGTTGTCTGGCACTGCGATCTCGGTGTAGGGAACCCGCAGGGATGACAGCACCACGCCAAGTACCTTGCTCTCGTCTTTGACGAAGACAGTACGCAGGACTTCGTTGCGTGCCACGAGCTCTTGGCAAGCTTGCTCGAGCTTCTGACGATCGACTGGTATGACGAACTTGATGAGTTCGTAACGCAGTGAGTAGCGTGGCAGGTCGACGGTACCCTCGACAGCGAGCTGTTGGAGCGGTCTTGCAGGGTATATGTCCGCAATCTGCCATGTCTGATCTTGCAGGTATGCACCGATGCGGTCGGCACTGTATAGCGACGCTTCCTTACCGAGCGCGGCGAAAGGCGCATCGATGTTCACGTTAGTCTGCGATACATTTGCTTCCTCCGCGGACGAAGCAAGCTCGGAGAGAGATTGGCTTTGGAAGACTTGCGCGACAGTGATGTTGAGACCTTGAGCGCGTGCATCAGATACGAGACGCATGGCACCGATGGAGTCGCCTCCAAGCTCGAAGAAGCTGTCGCTGCCGTTGATCTCGCTCTTGGGCATACCAAGAATGCGGCTGAGGATATCCAACAGCTTATCTTCTTTCTCGTTGCTGGTCGAAGCCGCCAACTCGGACAGCGACTGGCTCTGGAAGACTTGAGCCACGGTCAGATTCAAGCCTTGTGCGCGCGCATCGGACACGAGGCGCATTGCACCGATGGAGTCACCACCCAGTTCAAAGAAGCTGTCGCTGGGCTTGATCTCCGTCTCCGGCATACCGAGGATGCGACTGAGAATACTGCACAGCTTCTGCTCGTTTGGCGACGACGCCTTTGACTTGGCATCTTGAGTCGGGCTGTCGATTGGCGAGGTGCCTACACCACTGTCGCTCATGACATCTCGCGGTCTCATCGCCTCTGCATCTCGAGCTTCGGCAGGATCGAGAACAGCCACATCGCCCAGCTTACTCTCGGGATTACCTAAGAACGCCGTGATGATGCGATTGAACACGACAAGTACCCTCTCCATAGCGTCCTTGCTAATGCACTTCGAATCGAAGCTGGCCATGACCAAGAAGCCGTTCTCGTCCAATGTGCACACGAGCATGAGTGCGTATGTGTTGAACTTGAGTGCTTCACGTGCAGCTTCCGCGTCATCAGCAGGAAGGAACGTGTTGGCAGGGGCAGTCTCCATGTCCACAGGAACACCGTCATCGTCCTCTCTGGGATGTAAAACAAGACCTGTGCGCAGATCGCATGCTACACGCGCGTCCTTGCTTAGTCGCCGGATGTTCTGCAGTCCCAAGTGTTCATGCGGGATTTGCTGCACGGTCTGCGCGTGGACGGCTTGTAGGTACTCAGCGATGGGTCGGTCGAGATTCAGTCGGACGCGAATGGGAACGGTTGTGATCATGGGTCCTTCGATTTCCACAATCGCGTGTACCGGCGCAGAACGACCTGTCAACGTCTCTCCGAACACGACATCGGGGTGGCCCATGTACAATGACGACGTCAGTGCCCAAGCTCCGCGGATGATGGTTGCCAGAGTGAGCTTGTTGTGCGCTGAAGTTGGAACGGTAACGTAGTGTTCGAGCAACGAGTCAGCTTGAGTGACATATCCCTTCTGTGGTAAAGGAGGGAACTGATGCGGGTTGACGCCGTTCAATCGCTCTTTCCAGTAGTCTCGGGCTACAGCTGGGTCAAGGCTGGTGAGGTGCTTGATGAAATGCTTGAAAGATACAGGTCTTTCGGTTGTAAGGCCGTTGAAAGCGCGGTTGATGCGATCAAACACGAGAGGCATCGACCATCCATCGTAAACAGCGTGATGCATCGTGATGACGAAGTGAGTCTTGTCGCTACCGGCTTCTTGAGCCAGACCGTAGCGGAATAGTGCAGTGCCCAGATCCATAGCTTCTTCGCGGTCGCGTCGAAGATACTCTGCTGGATCATGACCATGCTCGCGCAGTAGTTTGCCGTCCTTCAGGACGACCTGGTAAAGACCACGGCCAGAGACGTTGACGATTCTTGTGCGCAAGATGGGTGAGCCCTGAACTGCGACATCGAAGGCTTTCTTCAAGCGCTGAGCGGTCGCTGATGGCAATGTCGCAACTCGCTGAGCGACATAGGCATCCTGGAACTTGGCCGAAAGGGCCATGAGACCTTCTTGAAGCGGCGTGCAGGGAAGAACGTCCTCGACTTCGTCAACTTCAACACCACACAGCTTGGCAGTTTCGGCTTGTGCGGATTTCGCTTCCCAATCCTTTCCAACCAGCGAGAAAGCAGGTACGTCGTTCGTTGCTTCTTCCGACAACGGTGTTGCCTTGGCAGCCATGGCCGACAGGGTGGGATTCAGCATGATGTCTGGAACGTGTAGCAACAACCCAGCTTCTCTCGCAAGAGGAACCAGCCTCATCGCTCGGAGGGAGTCTCCGCCCATACTAAAGAAGTTGTCGTTGGCACTGAAGTCCGCTTCTCCTCCCAGAAGCTTCGCCCACAAGGAACGAAGCTCGAGCTCCGTCTCAGTAGTAGGCTCTTGCTTCTCAGAGATCACTGAGTTGAAGCGCCTGAGATCTTGGCGTGTGACGGAGGTACCGATCTCGCGAAGTCGCTTCCGGTCTGTCTTGCACGACACTAGTAGTGGCATCTTCCAAAGCGGGATGTAAGCGCTTGGCACCATGTAGCCGGGAAGGTCGATGGCGAGTTGCTTGGTCATGGCTTTGAGAGCGGACTGGAACTTGGTGGTGAAGCTTCCAAACACATTTCCATCCAGATGTCGCATGCCGTTCTTCTTCTGCTCGACGAGGAAAGCGACAAGCGTCTGTTCGCCACCTCCACTAGGCTTGATGACTTCAACAGCGAGTTGAGTGTCTGCGGGGAGATGCTTCTGCATGTTGAACTCAATCTCAGCTAGCTCAATGCGCTGGCCTCGAAGCTTGACTTGCTGATCTTGTCGTCCGACGAAGATGGGTTCACCGTTACCGTCAGGGTCGAAACGTACGAGATCTCCAGTCTTGTAGATGCGCCCATGTCGACCTGGATAGCTCTTGCTACCTTTGAGCAGGAACTCTGGGTCTTCGATGAACACTTCCTTCGTCTTTGACGGGTTGTTGAGATACCCGTCACCGACGATGGGGCCTTCGATGAGCAGTTCACCGACTGCACCCACTGGTACGAGCTTGTTGTGGTCTTCAGGCTCGGTAAGCCAAATAGCACATCCCTTGCGCTTGCCCATAGTGATGTATGGCTTAGCAGCCACGTTGTCGTTGATGGTCGCACCAACCGTGGCTTCCGATGGTCCATAAGCATTGACGACCCTGGTCCTTTGACCCCACGACATCGCATCGCTAGTCGATACTCCTTCGCCACCTAGCGCGATGGAATCCAAGTGATCGAGGATGTCTACGTCCAGCGTTCGAGCGACCGAAGGAGTCATGCCGGCGAATGTCACGTGCATGTCGCGCATGGCACCGCTCATGTCGTTCATCCGACGTTCGTCGGAAGGTGTGCAAAGCGTAGCACCGTGAGCGAGTGTACATAGCATAGAGTCGATGCAAACATCGAAGGCATAACTCGCGAAGTCCAACACGCGAGAATGCGATCGATAGCCCACAGCATCAGCGCGCGGTATCGCACCAGACGTGTACTGACTGTGCGTAATGATGCATCCCTTCGGAAGACCCGTACTTCCACTAGTAAATTGGATGTACAACGGCTGGTCAGGTGATACTGGTGCGAGAGTGGTCTTGGGTTGCTGCGCAGCAGCTGGAGAGTACACCTTGTCGAACTTGGACGCGGAGATGGGGATGATAGTCGCCGATGGGGCGACACGCGCAGCTAGTGTAGACTGAGCTTTCGATGAGATGAAGAGCTTTGCACTGACTTGCTGCACTACTGCTCGTAGGCGGCCTTCTGGTTGTGCTGGGTCAAGGAGCGCGAAGCATGCGCCGGCCTTCATGACAGCCAACACTGCAACCGAAGTCCATCGCGACTTCTCAAAAAGTACTGGGATGATCTGACGCGGCGAATCATCCAGCAGTTGCAGAGTCTGCGCCAAATCGGTAGAATAATCTTCGACTTGACGATATGTCAAAGTGCCGTCCCAGGCCTCGATGGCGATCTTCTCCGGATTGAGCGCAGCCTGCTCGGAAACCTTCTCATGCATGCAGAACCTCAACTCTGGCTGCAAGGGATAGTTCCAACTCCAGAGCTCATCGAGTTCTTCTTCGGTAACAGGCATGAAGGAAGAGAGGGTGTGGTCAGGGTTGCTGAATAGGGTATCAAGAATGGAAGCAAAGAAATGAAGTTGCGAAACGGCTTGGTGGCGAGACATGGTCGTCGTCTGCCATCTTGAAGTGGCATGGAGAGAGCCCCCCTCCCTTCTGAATGATACCTCAAAAGTCCACTGGGTCATGTCAGTCGTGTTAGGGAAATGCTTGGGCTGGTTAATACCTCATGTAATGATCCATCGTTGAGGAAAAGAGTAGCGTTGTGCGCATCATAGTCCTTTGATCGCACATTGCTGATCTGTGACTTCAAACTCCCGGCTGTTTGGTGGCTGCCGAAGTTGATGTCGGTTGTGTTGATGGTTTGCGAAGCCTGATCACGGCCATCGACCGCGCCCCAAGTGAATTGATGGAAGACATCTCTCTGGTATCGGTGTATGAGTACCGACCATGCAGCCAGAACAGTATCCACAACGGCATCTGAGGCGAGGCTGCTGGGTATTAATGCCCGAATCTCGTTGGCTTTCGAGCTGTGGCCGTTCGTATGCAGAACGTCATGGTCGCCATTCTGGGTTGCGGCCTGCTTGTGCGTCTTCGAGGCGCCATTGCTTTGCACCTTCTTCGCAACATGCTCCTCTGGAGCACCACTGAAGTTTGATACATGCTCGCCGTTGCGAAGATGCATCTTGTCGCCGCTCAAACTGCTATGGGGTCTCTTCATGGCGAGGTCGGTATATATTTTTGGAGAAGATGTGGAGCTGAGGAAGACGTGTATGTTTCCGAGTCCGATGAAGACCCCGGATACTTCTGTAGCAATAGCCAAGCAGTGTAAAGCCGCGAGTCCACCAAGTTCACCCACGATCTTCCGTCTCTCTCACAGACTAAACTCTCCACACATCGCGCCAGGATGAATCTCCGGCACGAGCACACCAGACCGCTTCAAGTGACCCATCATCCTCGGTCGGACAGCCGTCGGCGTCATAGTTTTCTCTTACGACGCGAAAACAGGGTCCACTATATCGCGCCATTGTGTCTCTCTCGATGCAGGCTGTATTGCGCATCGCCTAACGTAAAACACGGAGGCGATGTCACCAATGTGGGATCAGGCGCAGTACCACGATTTAGCCGTAAAGAAAAGCCTCTCCGCCCCTGCACACCCATCCCCACACTTAGCGGATCAGATAATTCTAGCGTGAAAGGCGGCGTCATGAGGCTTCATCTGATAAATTTGATGATGTGGTATCGATGCAAGCGCGGAATTGCCCGATGGAGTAGGAGTCATGCAGGGTTACGTCTTTGGCGCTGCAGATCTTTTTCATCTGATAACGGCCGATGTTCGGAGAACTGCTCGCGTCCAATTACAGCATCAATGCCCGTTGCTTGCATCGATCGACAGCGTCCACCGGCTTTAAGTGTCGTGCATCATTCGTTAGGGATGTTGCTGGTTCAATGAGAAGGACCGGCCTGCAGTATGCACGCTGTACATACGGGATACGGTCATCCCACGCGTGAACGACACGGCAAATTCTCTTGTACGCGCTGATCGCGGCAAGATGTGGATATGCGCATGGCCATGGTATTTCTCGGATTTGGCGCTCTAGGCGTCATCCGGTTGTACGACGACACATCCCTCGCCGTGGCCGGGAAGTTTCACTAAGGACGGATCAGATAACTTTAATCGGCACATGCGAGGGGGAGCCACAGGCAGAACGGCCGGTACGCCTCAATGGAGAAGGTCTGGTTGTCGTCGGTGGCGTGAGGGTTTTTCGTGTCGTAATGTGGGTCTCGCATTCTAGTTTTGCGCCCTGTAATTTAGCGTTGTGAGGCAGGCGGTAGTGCTTCAGTGACAGCCGAGGAATTGGCACAGCTATGGTGCCCGTCCTCCAACTGCTTGGTATCAAAGTATGTTGTATGCGTGACTGACGATCTCTGAACCGCAAGGCTGGGCATCGAGAGTGGATCGTTGAATCCGGGTGGTTAATGGGCGATAATGCTACCAAGTTCACGTCTTTGGGTCGAACAGTTCGCTGCAGCTGTCAAACGTTACCAAAACCTTCTGTTTCTAAGTTTACATCTTGACTGGCAGACGGTCTAGATCCTTCCCCGCTGCTCGATCATCCAAACGACACTACACTAAGTCGACGAATCGTTCAATATGGGTTTCGTAGTCCTCCCCGCTCTGGTGCCAGACATTAGCGCGGTGTACGATGTGCACTTTGCAGCCTTCAAGGACAGCCCGATCACGCGCGCGCTGTTTCCTTCGGCTACCGAGAGAGATTTGACAGACTCAACTTCCGAGTTTCGGTAAGTGCCGGTCATTGAATCGCGTTGACTATTGGACGTGTGGACTGACTAGGAGAAGACAGGCTCACACCGGCCATGTCTCGGAGTACTGGAAGACAAGTGCAACGCAATACACCCTGAAATGTGTCGACACCGACACTAACAAGATCGTTGGGATGGCGCTTTTCGATGTCTATATCACGCCTAGTGATTGGAAGAGAGGCGAGATTGGATGGCTGGAGGGCAAGGAACGTGAACGCGCCGAGGCACTTGTGAAGCCGCTTTGGGACGCGAGAGAGAAGCTGTGGCTCAATGAGAGATACGTCTACTGCCACGTCATGGCCGTGCACCCGGACTATCAACGGCGGGGCATTGGCGAGTTGCTGTTCAAGTATGAGATGGACATTTGCCGGCAGACTGGGCTGCCCATGTACATAGAGAGCTCAAAGCAGGGCATCAAGCTTTACGAAAAGATGGGAAGCAGGAGATTGAAAGAAAAGCTGGTGCACAAGTCGGAAGACATTACTCCGGAGAAGACCAACGGCGCGAGGGAGGACCAAGAGCTTCCATTGTTCGTCTGGCTGCCGGAAGGCGCAGAAAAGAGACTACCAAAGTCTGTGGAGCTGGCGTGAAACTGCCATGGTGGAATGCGATATAAAGATACATATTACGAACAAATCTACCCAAGCATCTGATGGAGAGCGTTGACGCGGTAACTCTCACTGCGTTGCACCAGTTCTTCGTGACGTCCTTGGTCCACAACTTTACCCGCCTCAACCAAGAAGATCACATCGGCTCTGGCGATCGTCCTCAGTCGATGCGCAATCGCGATGACGGTCACACCGTGACCCTTGACAGCCCGCTCGAGGCCTTGCTCCAAGGCCTTCTCACTCTCCGCATCCAATGCGCTCGTACTCTCGTCCAGCAGCAGCAACTTCGGCTTACGCACAAGAGCTCGAGCAATGGACAAACGTTGACGCTGGCCGCCAGATAGCTGGTTGCCCTTGGAGCCACACTCGGTATCATAGCCTTGGGGAAGATCCATGATGGTGTCGTGTATGTTCGCCAGCTCGCAGGCTTCTTGAATCTCTTCGTCGGATGGGGTGTGCCCAGGTCTCGCTCCTAATCCAATGTTGAACTTGATGCTTCCTTGGAAGAGAATGTTCTCTTGAGGTACATAGGCAATGTCATCGCGGAAGGACGCGCCGTGATGTCGAGAGATATCGAGGCCGTTGATGGAGATGCTACCGGAGGAGGGAGAGTAGAATCGTTCAAGAAGGGCCAGAACAGTGCTTTTACCTGCACCAGATGGTCCGACCAAAGCGCAGAATTGACCGGGCTGGATGGTCAAAGAAAGAGATGTCAAGACCGGCACACCAGGACGTGCTGGATACGAAAAGCCCACGTCTCGGAAGACAACCCTAGCACCACCTTGTGTGGTAGCTGGTATTGGAGATTCAGCCAGTGCCTCGATGTCGTCCTGGTTCTTCTCCGAGAGACTGGGGTCATCACGGCGACCCGCATCAGGCGTATCCTTGCCCAATTCGATTAGTCCACAAATGCGCGACATGGCACTCTTGGCCTTGGAGATCTCAGGTGCAAGCGTGAACAGCTGACCCCATAGCTGTGCGGAGACAAGCATGGCGATCAGGATGACGAAGAACTCAGTTTGGGTGTACCTGCCTTCGATGATGTTCTTGGTGCCCCACCAGTAGGCGAAAGCGTAAATGAATGTACCACAAGAGTTGGCGACGGCCAACCAGACGTTGGTCTTGAAGCTCTGCTTCACCATCTCCTTGCGTGGAGCCTTCAGCGATCGCCTGTAAGTTGAAATGATCTCCTCTTCGATAGAAAGTGCATGCACAGTCTTGATGTTAGAGACGGCTTCGATGGTAACACCGATAGAAGAGCTGAAAGCTCCAGCGTGCTTTGCGGCGAATTTGCCAATAGCACGCAACTGCATGAAACCGGCGCCCAAGAGAAGTGGTACGACGACGAGGCAGACAATTGCGATTCTCCATGCGAGGATGTGGGAGAGGATGATGGCGGCTATAAAGTTGACAACGACGGAGAAGAGTGTGCCAATGATGGAGCCGCTGAAGCCCGCTAACGATTGGCCATCCTTTGTGATGAATTCGAGGAGCACAGTCGGGCTTCTTGATTCAGACTCATGCCATTGTAGCGGCTGTTGGAGTAGCGTGTGTAGAGACAGGTTGCGGACTTTGTAGATCAATCGTTCCGACAAGAGACCAAAGGACGCCCAACTGGTGAAGTTGGCCAGGAAGGCAACACAGGCAAGCATGAACCACATTCCAGAGAGCAGTTCACCTCTAGAACGAACGTACTCGGGCGTGTTGCATGGAGACATGGTGCCCATGATGTTACCGAATAGAAGACCCGATCCGCAGTACTGGCCACCCACTACCAGTGCTGCCAAGAAAGCCAGCATCACGAGAAGCAGGTACGGTCGCGTCAAGGGAAGCATCGTCTTTCTGATAGAGCCCGCAATGACGACACCCTTGGTGTGCTCGACAGCTTCCGCAGCCTTGGTGTCATCCGCCGGTACAGCATCAGGCTCCTGCGCACTCAGAGCCAACTTCTCATTGGTGATAGAATCGGCATCGCGGGAGTCCAGACTGGTTCTTGAGCTGGTCGCACCGTCGTCAGATTTGACGCTTTGGAGGTGAACCATGTCTGCGTATGACCCTTCCAAGTCCATGAGTTGATCGTGGGTTCCTTGTTCGATGATGTCACCCTTCTTCATGACGATGATCTTCGCTGCAGCTCTGATCGTGGACAATCGATGAGCGATCGAGATCACTGTCCGGCCGCGGGAAGCCCGTTCAATAGCAGCTTGGATGCGCTGCTCACTAGCTGAATCTAGAGCAGCGGTGGCTTCGTCGAGGATCAAGATACGAGGGTCGCGGACCAGAGCTCGGGCGAGAGCAATACGCTGCTTCTGTCCACCACTGACGAGACTGCCACTCGAGCCAACCGAGGTCGCGAACCCGAACTCCAGGCGATCGATAAAGATAGCAACATCGGCGAGGTCTGCAGCATTCTTCACAAGTTGAACGATCTCCACAACTTCAGGACCAGCCTTCTCGGCGACTTGAGCAAGATCCTGGCCGCCCCTGACGTCTTCCGCAACCTGAGCGAGGATTCCGCTCAGCAGCGTTTTCTCGAGATGGGCATGAGGCGGGCTGTTGACGAGACCGAGAGCAATGTTTTCCAAGATGGAGCGATCAAGAAGTGAAGGTTCTTGCTGGACGAGACTGATGAAACCTCGGAGAGACTTGATGTTGATGTCTTTGACATTGCGGCCGTCCAGAACTACATCGCCAGATTCGGGGTCATAGAACCGGCTGATAAGACTAGCGACTGTGGACTTGCCGCTTCCGGAAAGACCCACGATAGCAGTCAGTTTACCTGAGTTAGATGGTCAGTCTACGTACTTCCATTCCGTGCCATGTAGGTGACGTACCAGCTTCGCATGTTAAAGAAATACCGTTCAGCACGGGATGATCAGGCCTTGAACTATACGTGAACGCGACGTTGCGGAACTCAACAGTCCCATCAACATGAGTAGGCTTCTCCGCGGATGACGAGGTGTTGTCGATGGTGGGTTGAGTCTCGATATCCTTGCGCAAGCGCTCGAAAGCTGATATCGCCCCGCCAAACAACGGCAACATCGGAGCGATCTGACTGAGAACGATAGCACCTAGTATCGGAAGTTAGCATCGGAAGAACTAAACGATCGGTAAGATACTGACCATCGAGCAGAATGAATGTGACGGTGTAGATCTCTCCGATAGTCGCACTGCCTTTGCCCTCGAGAGAGTCTGCGATTCTGCGACTACCCTGCCAGTAACCTAAGGCGCTGGCCGAGAAAGCGATGAAGTAGAGCAGACCAGCCTGGACCGCAGCGGTCGTGGCCTTCTTGACACCTGCTTCACGAGCATCGCTCAAATGGCCCTCGAACTTTGCCTCGAGCCTGGCATTTGCACCCAGCGCATGCACGAGGCCTACATGACTGAGAGCTTCGGACGCGATGGCGCTAGCGGACCCAAAGCAATCCCCCACCTTGGCAGCATACTTGCCAAAAAAGTGACCGCCAACCACGGCCATGAGCAAGAATGCAGGGATTAGAGAGACGAGCATGCCAGCGATCTCGGCATTCTTGATGAAGCCAACGATGTAGGCCGTGACACAAAAGGAGAGGCAAGTCAGAGCTACGCCAACCTTTTCGCCAGTACCACTCTCGATTGACTGGATGTCGCCGTTGAGTCGAGAAGACACTTCTCCGGCCTGTAGGTTGTCAAAGAAGGCCATGTCCTGTCGCAGCAGATTTCGGAGGTAACGGTCTCGGATGCGTTGAGCTAGGCGCTGTGATGCCAAGTTCCAGCATACAAGGTGCGTGTAGATGCAAGTGAAAGTGCCACAAGCGATGTAGACGAGCAACAGGATCTTGGGCGTGATGTTGGCTTCTTCAGACCCGTTAGAGCTACCTTCGCGGTTGTTGCATGTCGCAACATTGATCTCATCGACCAATTGACCGAAGACGATTCCGATGAGTGGGAATGGCACGCCTGCTGCAATGGCAGCTATAGCGCCCACGAAGACCAGTATCTTGTCGAGCCATGTCGGGTCTGCGTAGAAGAGGAGGTGTAGGAAACCAAAGAAACGCCTGATAGAGGCCCCAGAGGGCTTACTGAACGGCATTGAGCCTGCGAGACGTGGTTAGGAGCTCAAGAAGGAGTATCTCGCGCCGTATGCAGTGGTGAAGCTGCGCGAAGACGCCTGCATGAGGTTCACCCCCCGGGCGCTATGGCCGCGCCAGGAGGCGATGGCCAAGATCGACATGGTGCAGCAGCAGGGTCAACTGCTAGCACAGCGTGAAGAGGCATAGCGTCACGTGAAGAAGGATGCGTGGTGGAAAGTAGTGTGGGCCGGTGTGGTTCGTGTGTGGAGGCTTCAGGACGTGTCACCGAGTCACTTGCATTGGGTCTGTGCTCAAGTTGCATCAGATTAGATAAAATTTTGCACCATCTAGCGCCTAAACCTTGGAACCCAGAACCCACAGCTGCGCACCATCATCCCGCTCTATATCCTAGCCTGGACCTGTAGTCCGGCGCCATCCCGTACTTCAGATGACCCTGTCGCTGCCTTGCCAACGATCTCGCCGGCCATCAAGGCAATGTCCTTGGCCAATGCACGTCCGCCCTCTGACTTCGAGGACACCAGCCACAGCCGGCAGCCCTCCGCGACGGCGCCACGCTTGAACTGCACTTCCTCCAGGCTCTCTCCCTTTGGCCGGCAGCCCAGGATGAGCGAATCAATGCCCTGGAACAATGCTGTGTTCGAAAGCGGACTTGCTGCCGTATCCCTGATGATGAAGTCGGAATGTGAGCACGCGGCAGCAGCGTCCTTCCCAATGATGACGCGCAGTCTGAACTCGCCCTTGGACTGGACTAGCTTCTCGTACGCGCGCATGTAAATCGTCTGGATGAGCTCCGATGCTTCTGTGACGGAAGCTGGCTGCGCGTTAGTTGGTTTGGCCCAGATCGAGCAAAGTTGGGGTTGCGAGGGCTTCGTGTCGTCGAGAACCGTCAAAGGGGCCAGCGATTCGTCCTCTGTCACGACGGTAATGTTTCCTAGACGCGAGCACGTCAGGAGGTCGTCCAGCACCTCGGCAGTCTTTTCGCCTGAGCCAACAAGAGACACGTTGAGTCGTGGCTCATTGGCGCCTCGCAGTTCGTTACGCCTGCTGGGGTACTCGTTCATGGAGATAATCCGCTGCCCGGATAGGAAGTCGACAGTCGGTAATGGCTGCGCAGCTGGACTGCTCGCTCTTGTTGGGGAGGGTGCGACAAGACTCCTCGCCCGCACCACGTATGTCTTGCCTGCGCTGTCCTTGACGGCCACCTTCCAGCTTTGCACAGCATCTGCCTCAACCTCTGGCGCTACACCAACGACTTCGCTGCCATAGCGAACTTCGTCTTTGAAGTGCTCGGCGGACCACCTCATGTAGTCTTCGAATTCTTCTCGTAAAGGGTTGAGACGATCCGAGTTTGAGAACTCGATGAGACGTTTACGAGCGAGCAGATAGTTGACATAGCTGAAAGCAGTCCTTGGGTTGCGCAGGGTCGCCAGGTCGTACATGAAGGGGCTCTCCATTCGCGTTCTCGAGATGTTGGATGTCGATCCCCATGAGAAGGATTTCTTCTGCTCGACGAAAAGCATTTTGGACGGCGTCTTAGATTCGCGATTGGCGATGGCTGTGGCGAGTTGAGCAGCGCCAAAGCCGACACAGACAAGGTCGTAGTATGGCGATGAATCCGCCATGGGTGCGGCAGTCGCTGCGTCGCTTGCTCTCCTCTCAGTCGAAGTCATCTTGGAAGATAGTTTGGTCGATTTGGAGCAAGTATCGATTGTCGCTTTCTTGATTTGTACAGCAAGAAGTGTTTCAGCGCTAAGAGATATAGTACTACAGCGACATAACACGATTGCACAGCTCAGGCACAATTTGCAGACCCTGCGCACTGGCCATCATCAGGTATATCGATGCCCACGCTCGAAACAACGATGTCACCAATGGTTAGCGTCGCCGGTACTAAATGCGCGATGCATTTTCGTCCACTGACGCCGACCTGCATGGGTTTGTGGAAGCTAGACTCCGGCCCACATGGGGTGGATCAGCCACCAAATCGGAGCTTTCCTCACGCCACCTCTTGACCACAACCCTGTGACCTGTTTTCCTTGCCGGAGAATGGGTAACAAATCCACCTAAGCCTGCGTAATGCAGTGGCCTAAGCTATACCGGATATTGGGAACGACCTCGGTTAAACATTCACGCATCGTATTCTCGAGCATCTTGAGAGACTTCAAGCATCCGGGTTATAGCTTCTCGTCCATTGCTGTCGCATGCTCGACTGTATTTTCAGTTTCTTCTTCTTCATTCTCAGTCATTGTTCATCGCCATGGCGCAGCAAGCTAAGCCGGATACCGCGCAGGAACCGCTCGTTCTCAAGCTTCCTCACCCATACCTTACGGCATATACTGTCGCGAACGTGGCACCTAAAGGCCAGTCTGCCAGCTATCAAGTTCAGCTCTCGTCACAGAGCGATACCGGCAAAGGGATCGCTCCACCCGCAACTCTACATAACGAGACTGTGACGTTCAGCGACGTTGGGACTTTGAGCCAAGATGCTGTACCGCCGATGGGAGATAACAGTTCTTGGGCGCGCACTCGAAGATCTCCATATGTGACAGTTACGTGGACCCAAGATCGTCCATCTGTCCCGCAGCTCTGGCTCATCGCCTACGCGTTGGTCTCGCTGCATCCCCTAGTTGAGAACTTCCGCGTGCTATTGTCAGGGAAGGACTCTCAAGCACTAGCCCAAGAGCTATACGCCACTGGTCTCTTTCATTCGCATCCCAAGGCTTCCAACGCATCGGCGCCTCATGATGGCCATCTCCTCTTCCGAGGAACGTTCTGGCAGGGCGCGGCATCTCCATTCGGTGCTCGTCCAGTCTGGGCACCACACCTCGACGCCGCAGGAAAGCCGATCGATAGGCGATATCCTCCTTTTCCGTTTCAAAATGCGCCATCAACACAGTTCCCCGCTCTCCCCCGGCACACGCAGCATCCAGTTCGTGAGCCAAAACCCGAGCCGGGCTCGATCATCTATAGCCGATGGGTTCCACATCTCAAGGAGCACTTCACGATGGTGGCTCTCGACTACACCAATGACGAGCATCTCCGCCTATTCAACAAGTGGCAAAACGACCCACGTGTCGCTGCGGGATGGAACGAAACCGGTACCCTGGATCAACACCGCGAATATCTCCGAAAGCTGCATGAGGACCCCCACGTACTCACCATGTTCGCGGCTTTCGACGACATACTATTTGCGTACTTTGAAGTTTATTGGGCGATGGTAAGTCAAGATCATCTCCGATCTCGTACAACCTATGGACTAACACATGTCACAGGAAGATCACATGGGTGCTCACTACCAGTCTTCGCCTTACGACCGTGGCAGGCACTCACTCGTCGGCGACGTGCGGTTCCGAGGGCCATATCGCGTGTCTGCGTGGTGGTCTGGTCTAATGCACTACATGTTCCTCGATGAGCCGCGCACCTGGAACCTGGTCGGTGAACCCGCAGCAACGAGTAGCACGGTGCTAGCATATGACTTCGCCCACGGCTTCCACGTTGAGAAGCTTATGGACCTTCCTCACAAGCGCAGTGCGCTGATGATGGTCAACCGGGAGAAGTTCTTCACGCTGAGTCCATTTACTTGGGACGGCGAGAAGAAGGTTCGCCCAAGCCTGGATGCAGGCGCGAAAGCGAAACTGTGATTTGGCATTATGCGCTCCTTTCTCGATACCATGTAGCGATACCGATTTCCATTGATGTAAATATCACATGTCCATCTTCCAACTCAATGCGTGAGCCATTTCCCTTTCCGATCACGTCGGAACTAGCTTCCGACCCCAAATACCGCAACCCGGGTTTCGCCTGGAGACGGCCGCAGCATTGTGATGTGCATTAGACAGCTTCCGCATCGCTTTTCACAAGCAAAACTTACACCGTTGTACGACATTACATTCATCCGGCCGTTCGTATATCCCACACTAACCGACGACACGCACGTCACATATGACATGACCTCACGTCCCCTTCAACCAATTACAACCGTCTCACCCCCGGTCTCCTCGCTGCAGCCCGCGGATCTGATAATTAGCCGCAATTTTTTATCTGATCCGTCGGTGCATAGCGCACAAGCCAGTGCGCACCGCGAGTGGACGGCGGCATGTCTTCGACCGCATTTTGCACGCGCTCGGATGACGGTCACTTTGTGGAGATGGGGTGTGGATGCAACACGTAATAACGGCACTGCAGCGACACGACAGGACAGGCCCCGGCTACATTCTCGAACTGGTAGATCGCTACGCGATGGTGGATGTGGATGAAAAATTATCAGATGCACCGGCATGACACCTGGGCGCCTGATGGGGCAGGCCAGTAAATTATCTGATCCGCTGGAGGTTATTGCCCAGCCGGATACCAGGCGCTAGAGCATGCTTCCCACATGTGCACCTCCACATCCAGCGCCCCATCCCATGCCGGACGCCTTACTCGTACTTTCCATCTGATAAAAATTTCTTTTTGATCTGATAAAAATTTGCTGCATCGATGCACGCGGTCTTTACGAGAAAGGGCCCACCGATGTCGCAGCGCCCGGATATTGCCATAGCCTGCCTTAATCTTATCAGATCAAGATCGAGCGCCCGACCCTTGTCGGTCTACTACCCCGACAATGGTGGCTTCGCCGCTTGCTGTCATCGGTCCCAACATGCAATGGAAACGAACTACACCCACGGGGGCGATGCGACTTCGAGCGACGATCTTTACCTGCTGTGAGTAAGGAAAATTCTGCCCATCACTTGATGGTGCCTTGTTAGACTGGCTGCGGCGTTGCGTCCGGAAGGAGCAGGGCTGAGCGAGAGGCCGGCGATGGCGTGGGTAGTCGATCGAAACGTGAGTGATGGCCCACAGACGCGTCGTTTCGAGGGCTCCGGAGACGGCTTGTTTGGAGGGCGAGATGGGTTGCCCTGTTTGTGCTCTTAGATCCGAGCCATCGGCGAAGCACCGTCATTGAGCTGTTGTTATCGCTGGGTGCTATGGCCGAAGCTGCTACTTCGAAGGTTCATCGTCGAGTGGTTGATTGCCTATGGGTGTTGTTGTATACTATTGCTTCTTTATCGTTTTCTCTCTACGCCTTCCATCAGCTTAGTCGCCAACTTATACCCACCGTTGCGAACTCTTCGTTTTGAGGTAGCATTCGGATCGCTTTCCGCATTGGAACATCGTACTTCGACACGCTGCCTGCGAGGGAGCGACATACACACATCGAGATGGGAGAGATATACGACCAATCGCGGAATGACGCTTTACAGCGTCTGAACCAAACACTACTTCAAATCGACCCTTACATCCTACCACCATATCCCAATCTCTCCATCGTCGCAGGGCCATTGGATCCACCACTACTCCAACTAACACTCTCGCAACTGCTCCAGCGGCAAGTCGAGTGCTACCCAGACAATGAAGCCGTCGTCATTCCCTGGACAGATGCGCGGTGGACGTACAAGAAGCTATGGGAGGAGTCAAGTTTGCTCGCAAGAGCTCTACTGAAAGAGGGAGTGCGACCGAGGGATAGAATAGGTATCATGAGCGGGAACTGCGAGAAGTACATTGCGCTCTTCTTTGCGTGTGCGAGAGTGGGGGGTATCTGCGTTACCCTCAACAATACGTATACGGCGACGGAGATGGAGTATGCGCTGAAGCATACTAGTGAGTTATTCTGACGTATGACATGAAGGAAATACTGACAATAGTAGAATGCAGAATACTGTTCACCACACCTACAATCGCTCGCTTCGACAATGGGCCGTTGCTTGAGAAGCTCAGCCAAGCCGATATTAGCACCACGCTGCCGGATCTTAAGACTGTGTGCTTGATACGCGGCGAACACGATAGCTTCATCTCTTACTCTTCCCTTATCGAAGAAGCCCAATACATCCCCGAGCATATCTTAGATATCTTCGACGGCATAATAAGTCCTTATGATGTCGCGAACCTACAGTTCACGAGTGGTAGTACTGGCAACCCGAAGGCTGCCATGTTGACGCACCAGTAAGTGTTACCATATCATCTCAGCTGGCCCTTTACTGATGTATACAGCAACCTCATCAACAACTCCCGCTTCATCGGCGACCGCATGGACCTCACACCGAACGACACCCTCTGCTGCCCACCACCTCTCTTCCACTGCTTCGGTCTCACCCTCGGCCTCCTCGCTTGCCTCACACACGGTGCAAAGATCGTCTTCCCAGCCGAACAATTCGATCCAGTTGCATGTATGCAGGCTATCGACGCTGAGCGGTGCACAGCCCTACACGGTGTGCCGGCTATGATGGAATCTATAATGGACGTGCCACGGCCGGAGGGCTGGACCAGCGATCTAAGAACAGGCATCGTAGCGGGAAGTCCAGTGCCGAAGTGGCTGATGGAGCGCATGGTCAATGAGCTCAACATGTCGGACTTCACGTCCTCGTATGGGCTCACCGAGGCCAGCCCGACGGTGTTCAACGCACACACGACTGACTCTCTGCATGCGCGGTTGACTACTGTCGGCACGGTGTTACCACATGCGCGCGTCAAGATCGTAGACCATCAGGATCGCGTCGTGCCCATCGGCGTCAGAGGCGAACTCTGCGTCGCGGGGTACCAAGTCTGCCGCGGATACTGGGAGAATGCTGAGAAGACGGCGGAGCTCATTGTTCGCGACGAATATGGCGAGCCTTGGCTACACACTGGTGATGAGGCGGTTCTAGATGTGGATGGATACTGCACCATCACCGGGCGATTCAAGGATATCATCATCCGAGGTACGTGTCTCATTTTCGTCAGCACAACCCTTGAAATCTGCGAACTAATATGAAATCAGGCGGCGAAAACATCTACCCTCTCGAAATCGAAGAACGTCTCGTCGCACACCCATCCATCGCCCGCGCGATCGTAGTCGGCGTCTCACATCCCCGCTACGTCGAAGTGCCCGCTGCCTTCCTCCTACACGAGCCCAATACGGATAAACCAGATTTGGCTGAGGTGCAGGGCTGGGTGCGGAAGGTGCTGGGCAGGCACAAGGCGCCTGTGCATATCTTCTGGCTGGGAGAGGACTGCGATGCGGAAGTACCGTTGACGGGTAGCGGTAAGATCAAGAAGTTCGTGTTAAAGGATGTTGCGGAGGGTTTGTTGAAGCCCGCGGAGGGGAGGTAAGCACTATGTCACGTGCTGACGTGCCGCGGATGAAATTTAGCGTGTTACGGTTTCGCGCAAACATCATTGTTCTTATCGCGACTTCATCATCGTCTTTGCGCGGTTGCTTCTCTTCAGCTGTACCCACGTTACCGACTTCCTGAATTATTTTATACCTCTTGCTCAGACTCTTTCCTCCGCTGACAGTCGTGCCTTCCATCCACAACTTGACGCTCCACGGAGTCGCACAGTCGACGTCATGTCGTCGTCAAAGCTACACCATTGCTAATGCTTTGTTTTGGCTCACGCGACGCACCTGGCCAATGATGCGCAGGCTATTACATGAACCCGTCATGATTATTGACAGTTTAGGCATATACAACACCATGTACCTCCACGTGCAGCTCCCACGCTTCTTTCACCTGCCGTTAAGACATGTCGCTGTCTGCCCCTCGTCTCTTCCGTACCTCTCTCCTACGAAACACCGCACGAGTATCCTCTATACGTCTGGCTTCATATAGCAGACTCGCGCCCCACCTACAGCAAACACCGAAATACGCTTTCGCACGAGCGAATATGGCGACCATGAGCGGCGACGCGCCAGTAGCTACGGCCAAGACTTCGAGCCCACAGCACTTCATGTACACGAGCGGAGAGACGGATCCTGTTTGGATTCACCACCTGCCGTACAAGAGCATCCCCAAGTTCCCCAAGCTTGACAAGGACCTCGAGACGGACGTCTGCATTGTCGGCGCCGGCATCTCTGGTGTCTCAGTCGCCTATGAGCTGGTCACTCGTGGCCTGAACGTCGTCCTGATCGAAGGTCGAGAGGTGCTTTCAGGTGAAACTGGACGTACCAGCGGGCATCTCGCCAACGACCTAGATGACGGCTACACTGCGATTGCGAAGAAGCACGGGGACAAGGGCGCAAAGGCGGCTGCTGAATCACACACTTGGGCGCTTAACCGCGTCGGTGTGATTTCCAAGCAGCTGGGCATTGAGTGCGAGTACCGCCATCTGCCCGGCTACGACTTCTCGCAATACCCCAAAGACTCAAAAGACCATGCGAGCGACATCAAGGCTCTCATCGAAGACGGCGACAAGGCGAAGGCGCTCGGTATCCCCACAGAATACAAGGAAGGTTTCAAGCTCAAGGGTTGGGAGGGTAGCATTGATCAGAGCGATGCCGTCATATACCCACAGCAGGCGACGTTCCATCCCACCAAGTACGTTGTCGGTGTACTCGACTTCCTCAAGCAGCAGTCCAACTTCTCGTGCTACACCAACACGCGATGCATCGACGTGCAGGAGAAGGGCGTAGAGATCATGGGCATGGGCCACAAGGATGTCTACGTCAAGACAGCCGACGGAAACACCATAAAGTGTGCCGATGCTGTCGAGGCTACCTGTGTCCCGCTTCAGAAGCTGTCAGTCATCGCCGAGGAGGAATACTTCCGCACATATTGTATCGCCATCCGCGTGCCCAAGGGTTCAGTCGAGGACGCCCTGATCTACGATTCGGCCGAAATCTACAAGTACATACGTCTCACCGAGTGCGACGAGAAGGATGACTACATGGTCGTGGGTGGAGGTGACCACAAAGTTGGCCAAGCCGATACCGTCGCACCCTTCAAAGAGCTTGAAGAATGGACACGCGCCCGCTTCCCACAAGCAACCACAATCGACTACAAGTGGAGCGGTCAGGTCTTCGAGCCCGTCGACCACATGGCGTTCATCGGCAAGAACCAAGGAAACAAGCACATCTACATCATCACCGGTGACTCTGGCAACGGACTGACCCATGGTGTTCTTGCCGGAAAGCTCATCGCAGACTCGATCACTGAGCAACCCAACTCCTGGATCTCCGCCTACGACCCCAAGCGCCTAGCTTCCATCGCAAAGTCCGCAACCAGCATGATCAGCCACGACCTCCAGATCAACGCGCAGTACAAGCGCTTCGCTCAGTCTGACATCAAAGACATCGAAGACCTTGTACCTGGTGAGGGCGGTGTTCTCAACACCAACCCCACCAACCCGCTCGCTGTATACAAGGATGAGGGTGGTCAGATTCACAAGTTCTCCGCGCTGTGCCCGCATCTGAAGGGTGTGGTTTGCTGGAATACTACGGAGAAGAGTTGGGATTGCCCGGTCCATGGCAGCAGGTTTAGTAAAGATGGTGTGCAGCTTTGTGGGCCGGCGAAGATGGGTCTTGGGCCGGCGAATGAGAGTGGTGAGAAGATGCAACAGCAGGCTATCAAGGGTTGAGTGGTCGATGCGAGTAGTCTCAGGCGGCGAGTACGGTAAAGTCACTTTACGAATCGAAGAATCTATTCGAAAGTATCACCACGTTGTTGCGCTATGGTGTCTGCTGTGTAGACTAATACAAACCTCAACATGAGTACAGGTAACGCTTTTTGTGTCAAACCTCTGCGGACCAGTTTATGGCTTCAGAGAAGACAGCAAGCCACACCAATTGCCTCGCAAACATGCACCTGCCTCTTACCATCATGACAGAAAATATCATATCCTCTTTCACTGCCCTTTCACGCTCACCTCCACCCGATCCACTACAATTACACACGTCATACCAATAACAACGCGCACTCTCACTTACATACTCAAAATACTCTATGCAGGTCTTACCCTCCCGTCCCCGCTCACCACTTCCACACTCGCTCGCTCGCTCTTGCCGTCCAGCCCACTCCGTCCGCGCACCCAAAATGGCAACACCAAACCGCAACCGCGGCCGCAGCTTCCAACGCGTCGACCGCGCGCAAAGCATACTCTCCGACTCCCAAGCTTCATTCCACACACCGCGTCCCACGCCCCCACCGCCACCTACACGCAGCGGCCGCGGCGTCCGCGCCAACAGCACCGTCAGCGACGCGCCCTCCTCGCTGCTCGAACAAGACACACCGGGAAAGTCCGCGCGGAAAGAAGCAGCAGCCGCAAAGTTATCCGCACACTACCACTTCGCGCCCACAGTCCCGAACCCGTTTGCAGGGACGCTGGAGGCGGGGTTGGATGCGATACAAGTCTGGGGGAGAGTTCATAGCAACCTTGGGACAAAAGGACTGCATCCGCTCATCGACACTTTACTCCGGCCAGTGGATAACAAGACAAATTGGCCTGCTCTATTTACCGCACTTGAAGATAGACCCGCAGGTCGTTTCCGGTATCTATGTGAGGAGTTACTTTTCCTGGTCACGCGGACGTTGCTGCCGGAGGGGATTGTGCAGAATAGGGCGCTTATGGCTAGGCTTTATGATAAGAAGAAACAACTTGCTATGCGGTTGGTGCTACGGTACGATATGTTGAGGGAGTGGAAGATGGAGCACGGGGCGACGGGTCGCGAGATGCCTGTTGCGGTCGCTTCGATGCCGCCAACGGGAGTACCGGCGCCGGATCCGGTTCCCGTGAGTTTCCCGGCGAGGTTTCCGCATAGGCGGTCCAGGCTGCCTAATATCATTGCGACAGTGATTGCGGCGCCGGCGGGAGGGTATGGGACGCATGGTGTGATAGCGAGGATGAAGCATCATGTTACGGCTTTGGACGATTATCTCTTGTTGACTGATGAAGAAGTGGCGGGGTTGAGTGGTATCGCGCTGCTGGAGAGGGTGTGGCAGGTTCTACTGCATTGGCAGTGGTTGAGGCAGAATAACGAGATTCTGGAGGAGATGGAGGTGCATGGGTGGGAGGAGTTGGAGGGCAAGGCAGATGAGTCGGAGTGGATTGCTGATGATGTGAAGAAGAGTGCGCAACCTGGGAGTAAGAGAATGAGGGAGAAGGAAGATGAGTAAGGGTCGAGGATTACAGATGATTGCAGGCTGAGAGCTATGAGTAGGGAAGGTACTACCAGGAGAACTTGCAGATAAAGAGGTGCGCTGCGCATTACAAAGCGCCCAGTCGATGGACACTGCTGTTCTTGCTCCAGCGACGGAACGTCTTTCCTTTCCACCAAAAGAGAATACCAAACGAGCACCAGAGCGTAACAAGAGCCGCATTCGTCATAATGGGCGAGATAAATCTACCACAGTTAGCAAAGCTCTTCATGATCAGAGTTACGAGACTTACCCGACCTCTTCACTCCACGGTGTGATGAATTTGCCAAACCCGTAGCCCCAAAGATTCTTGTTGACGGTAATGGCGACGAATAACGAGCCTGCAACGGGCTTGTAGGAGTCCACAGCATATGTACTGACGATACCTGGCAGCGCTGCAACCTGGATACCAGCGCATGTGTAGCCAATGACGATGATAGCTTCCCAAGGCCACTTGCGCTCATAGCCTATCGCCACGACGATGTTACCGATAAACATGATGATGACATAAGGTATCATAGCCGGCAACCGCATCTCCGGCTCACGTATGCCATTGTTCTTCCTGGTGCTCCTTGCAGACACCCAATCGCTGAGCGGACCAGCAGTGAAGAGTCCGATGAATGCACCCACCATGATGGCAAAGTTTGTGAATCCGACTGTCATTGGCTTCATGTTGTAGGGAGGTAGAGCGAGGACTTGACTTTGCGTGAGGTTGATGGTGAGGAAGCTGGAGCATGACCAACTGACGACGAAAGCGGCGAATTCGACAATGGGGAAGGCGAACAGTTTCCACGGGATCCAAAGGTCGAGGAAGATGGAACGGAACGGGTGGGCGTTTGGTTGGAAGATCTTCCACTGCCATTTGCCAGGTTTGCCGCGGCCAAGGAAGGGGTCTCGCTGAGCTGTCTCGGACATCTCTAGACCGGCCG
The DNA here is from genome assembly GCF_023757995.1 of Alternaria metachromatica. NCBI lineage: Eukaryota > Fungi > Ascomycota > Dothideomycetes > Pleosporales > Pleosporaceae > Alternaria > Alternaria metachromatica. The sequence goes on from NW_026055501.1 coordinate 257,404, forward strand.
TGTTGGGCAGGACGGAGTTAGCTGTGTTGATGTGCTGGATTGGATTTGTCTCTTTCTCGCTGTCGGAGTGGTTGATGTCTTCCTGGGTAGTTGCTCGCGTCTTCTCTTCTAGTGAACTGGGTTTCTTCTGCCCCAAGTGCTCGGGCAAGGCGCGCTTGAACCTTGTTTCTGGGAACATAAAGACCACCATCAAGAATGAGAGGCCGAGGATGCCGGTATTGAGCCACCAGAAGCTGCGCCAGCCGACCGTCTCGGTCATCGATCCAGACACGATGGGACCGACCATCAGCGAGCCCATGTAGACTACCCAGTAAAGAGTGTTCCACTTCCCACGGTCGTGCAAGAAGAAGATGTCGGCGATGATCTCGGGCATGATAGTCTCAGCCGGCCCAGCGCCGATGCCATTGAGAATGCACGCGCCCATGAAGGAGTTGTAGGAGTTGGCCTTGGCGCGCCATATCGAGGTACCGAAGTTGATGAGTTGGGATGCGAGATACACCGGGCGACGACCGAACGATGTGCTAATTGGAACCCTAGCATTACCCATTAGTCTTTGGCGTCTGTATCATAGTATGATGCTACTCACCAGATGAAATTGCTAAATCCCAGTACCAAGATGCAAACACCAGTAAATTGGACTGCACCCGCCAGATCGGTGTTGAAAGCTTCTATCAGTGCCGGAAACATTGGTGCTAGAGCCAATGGACCAAATCCTTGCGTGAACGTGGCCATTGATGCCGCGATGATGCATGCCATCTTCCACCCGGTACTCCAATTAAGAGGATCGTTGGGATCATCGCTGGGTTGTGGAACGAGGACTTGGCGGTGCGCTCCTTTGACGAAGTGGTGTGAGCCTACATCTGCCATGACCTCCGTGCCGGGAAGGATCTCTGTGTGGAGCTCGGCTTCGAGCTGCCGGCGTTCCTGCATCGCTTAGCACTGGCGGTATCAATCATCTTGGGAACTTACATCTTCGTTATAGTCGTGTGCCTCCATCGTGGTCAACGCAACTGATGTGTGAGAGGCGATGATTGTGCTCAGACTAAGGACGCAGCGAGGTACTTGTATCGCGTGTTGTACGAGCAGGCGCACTTCGCGGGCCTATTCTGACTCAATCTGGAATGTCGGTGCTATTGCGATTCGACTTCGAAAACCAGCCGGAGTGCAAGTCAGACGTGGCTTGCCATATAGCGCGTGAAGATGTCGGCAGGATAGCACCGTGAGCACCTCTCGTGATCCGGCAATTGTAGTCGGAGCAGAATCCAAGACAAAAGGTTACTAAAATGTGTAGACAACGGCCGGTCGATCCTCCGCTGAGCGTCTGGGTACTTATCGCCCAGCCTGATTTCCAACAGCCAGGTTCTCCGCATCTTCCACACGTGAAGGACCTGCGTGCCGTCTCATCGTTGATAGCACATCATCTACGGCACATATTGGCGCGCGCTGTCCAGTCATGAGCCTTGAGCACGTATTAGCCTCTGTTTAACCCCGGTATATCGATTCATACCCATGTTCGCAGCGCTGTGATCTCGACCCAGGTTCCGGGATCGAGCGGCAGCGGATGAAGTGGGCGGCAAATGTCTTTCGAGCACGCTCAGCCACGCTGCGCAAGTTCGCGCGAGGGTTAAGCTGACCGCACGGGAATTTGATCGAAAGAGTGATGGTTTGGTGATCGTGAGTGAGGTTTGACGACTTGTGTAACTGCCGAGCCACGCTATTTCGCGCTACGTCACTAGTGCGATGCGGGGAAATAAGGGGAAGCCGCCACGAGAAGACTAGAACGCCGAGCTTACGACACCAGCATCGACGGTCCAACATCACGACAGGGAGCTCCTGCTGTTCTACTGATAATATCTTCGTTGTGTCTAGCCTATCGCGCAACCTCACTACGCCTCAGGCTCCAGCGGCGCGGCTCGTAAAGAGCATGTTTGTCTCCAGGTATCCCAGTCCTTCTACCGCCTATCCCTCTAAGTATTCTGTGCCTCAATCTTCGCATACGAACCGATCGTGTACTTTGGGGTCGTAATTCATGCGGCCTGTAGGCCATGGGAACTCGAAGTTAGCTATCTCGCCGTAGGCAGGCGGACCGAATTCCTTCCACCAGTGGCACGGGCGCTTGCAGAAGCACACAGGAGGACTGTAAGAGATGGTCAGAACACACACCGGCAACAACAGTCTCAAGCTGGAGGGAAACAGGACTTACAAAGGTCGCCGCAAGTAATCTGACATGATTGTCAGCCTTTCAGCGGAAAGGTTGTGAAGCGTACCATTGCGCTCATCATGCAGTATTGCCTCCCACTTAGTACGTGTGCTGAGTTTCACATGTCCGGACATAGTTACGGATGGTATCTGTCGAAGGTCCTCCAGCGCCAGTGTGAAGAACCAATCCAGTAGTGTCTTCTGACAGGAGATCAGGTCAGTAGGATGGCTCGGCAACGACCGAACCCAAGGGTCGTGGGAGAAGAATTGATCCTCGATACCTACCCTCTCTATCCATCGGGGGAGAGAAACCTGGAAATGCAAATGGAGGCGAGCTAGCGTCGGGATCTTCCCAAAGACTCGAATCAAAGCTTGACCTGGCCACTCCACTTGGCGTTGGTCATCATAGCCCAGAAACCTGAAGTAAATGGAGTTGGGAAAACCGAGAGAGATGTGACGGAGCCATTTGCCTTGTAAACTAGGCAACACCTCTATGAGCGTCCAGGGATCCCGAAAATGCGGCACAGTCGATGTCACGGTAAACTTGCGGAACTCGGCTCTTACCTGCTTACAAATGTACTGTATGTTGGTGTTGATCGACGCCCAAGGTCGTTCATTTCCGATGGGATCGAGAGAGTACTGAGAAGTCCGTGCGAATGCCATGCAGCGGTTAGTGTACGCTGTATACGTTGCCTGGCCGAAGATTCTCAACGGACTTCGCAACGGGTGTTCCTGATACCCTAGCTTTTTGTGAGGCCATATGTAAAGCCCAAGAAGCTGTCTGTATATCATCGAGCGAAGTTCGAAAGGCAAGTCCAACAACCTAAAAGCGCGGCCATTCGCCTGCCACCAGCACTGTTGGCTGTTGTCAACAGCACGTGGAGGTAGTGTCGCGAGCTTTGCCGTGAGCCAGTTTCCGAATGAAACCCATTGATATGAGAGCCCAATCTCTACGTCGCTCAATAAGGTTGCTACTGGACCGCATGTAAGAACCAATGAGGGTCGTCGGCGTATCTGTAATGCATTTGTCTTGCCAAGTTCCCCAGATGTATGGCGCGCGAAGAAGGTTCCGTCTTGAAGCGACTCCAAGGACATGTCGGCGATCGAGGTCTTCCTCCATACATCGAAGTCGATCTTGCGCAACTCGAGGAGACGGTCCCGTAACAAACGGTAGTCAACGAGCTGAGAGTCGTGTCAGCCTGGTATCTGAGTAACGTTCACGTCGCACGTACAAGCCCGGTCTCGTTGCTAAAGCCCTTGCATTTGCACCGAACCTCAACCCAATCACGTAGAGGACGCCAGCTACGGCGCCCGCGGACCTGGACACATGCTAGAGGAGATATGTCTGCTATGTCTGACTTGTTCGACAACGATAGATCATAGCGTATCTTGACGCGAGGGGTTCCTGGGCTTGTACCAACGAAGCTATAGTAGCCGGAAGAAACTTGTTGGGTCTTTCGCGGAGACACCTTGAACCCGACCGTCTTCGCGTGGAATGTGGCGCATCCGCGGCGCTTCTCGGCGATATACTCGTTGATCGTGACCGAGATCAAGCCCTTGAATTGTCAGTATTGCCATACATTAACCTTGTATGAGACGAACTTACTGCTTCTTCGACCGCATTTGAAGCTTCCTGGCGACTCGAGTGTTGTGACATTTTGCCGCTGGGTCTAGGGGTTGAGTACAAAGCAACTGATCATTGTTTGAGAAGCAGTGTTACGGACAGCGATTTTATACGCGGGCGCAACGAAAGGAGGAGTGTGTGGCCCTTAGGCAGCAATCTGCGTGAAAGGTCATGGTCTTCCTTAAGTCAGTGTGTCAAAGCTTACTCGGGACCCAACAAAGGTAAATTTGGGATAGAAGCCGGAAACTTGTGATTGCTTATCGGCGAGATGATCGTATGTTTCATAAAGCGCGTTGCGAGATTACGATTCGTCGGCTGCGAGTAAGACATATAGCCAAGACATCTACATCGCATTCGTATTGTCTGAACGTGTTCATTCAAAGATATTGTAGGCTACATAGTAGACGATGGTCTACCTGCGCCAGGGCCAGACTCGGTCCAAAGCTCCGTACCTATCACATGCTGTCATAGGTGTCATGACTTCTCAGTACCAGGAAGACTTCACAGTCGCACCCTCTCCTTCCTCAGCTAGGACACCTGTTGCACCACCGGCGGGAATTCGTGGAGCAAGATCGCCAGGTACCCACACCACAGACCCAAAGCTCACCCCATGAAACTTCCTCATGCCGCAGGAGTCGAGATCGTCACTGAGACACCTCGTATCTTGACAAACATGCCCATACATGCAGTCTACACGACGGCAATCACTGCCCATCACGCAAGGCTTCCTCTTTGCCATGTATCTAATCACCTCGTAAACCTGGCGCCTGACGTGCGAGTGATCGAAGGAACAATTGCTTCCAAAGCGGCATGAGCTCCACCCGAGATGAAACAACCTACAAGGCGGGGCGCCACTTCCGAATTTCTCTGCGTATGCTTGTCTGTCGGCGGGAGAAGGAGGCTCCATGTGGTAGTCTAGACGATGTCCAGTTTCGTTGACGGGTACATGGCCATTTTTTCCGTCTTGAAGATACGGAAGTCGAACGTCTTGACGATACGTATCTGTGGTATCGTTTGGCGTAGTAGGTTCAATGTCGCAATTACAGTGAGTGTTGACGTGTGAGAGACCGTGTGACTCGTCTTTGTAAGAAGCCTCAACGCTGATTAGTTTCTCTATGAAGCACTTGCGTATAAAGTGCGATGTGAGTGAAGAGAACGGGTCTTTTCCTGCGGGCTTATCGAAGATATCCGGGATGCTGATAGAACCGCACGGCAGCGGAACGAACTTGACCCCTGCGCCCATCCCATTTCCTTGGACTAGCGTGACTTTCTTGGAACATGTGCGCAGCATCGCGAGGTATACGGGTCGTCTCCAAGCAGCGAGGAAGATGTGTTTGCAATTTGGGTCGTACCGAGCTATTTCGAAGGCATCTAATATGGTTAGGAAAGACATTTCGAGATGTTCGAGTGTCACTCACTAGAGACTTTGAGCTCCACCGTAGCTTCGTCTTGAACGCCGATGAAGTCGAAGTCGGCGTCGATCGAGGAGAATTGAACAGCAAATTGCTGAAGCGGGCGAAGTATATCATTCTCTAACTTGGCCGAGTTGGCATATAGGCGCACAATCAGTCGAGACGCCCCGAGTGCTGCAACTGCGGATATCCCGATCAAGTAATTCTTAATTGCTTTCTGAAGACGACTCTTGATGTTGAATGGCTTGACTCTTTCGAACGCGGAGTAGATCTTATCGGAGGATTTGTAGTAGACGTCGTTACAGAACTGAGTGTAGAATTAGCAATTGATGTTGTGGAAGTGCTCGTCATGTTGAAATGTACTCAAACACTCAAACACGTCCTAGATGGCTACATTATCATCTGCTTCTTTATCTTGCAACGTAGATCGTCGTGTATCCATCTGACTTAGGCTCTGGAAAATGGGTACAGAGGAACAGCTTACCGGATGACTATGCGCATCAATCAGCACCAGTACGTGAGCATCGCCGCGTGAGTGGAACTTGGTGACAGTCTGCTCCAACTCCACCGCAGCCTCTTGGAGCGACGTCTTGGATCTTTCGCGAGGATCTCCGTGGGTCGATATGCTATCAGCGAGGCTACCCAGTCGCGCCGCCAGCTCAGCGACCTTCTCGGGGCTCGCCATGTTGTTGAGAAGATGAGAGAGAAGCCTCTGGGGCTGGAAATCTCTGTATGGGCGTCTCTGAGATCCCTGTCAAAGCGCGTCGCTCTTCATGTTCACCATTCACCGCGCCAAGGCGGTGAGCGTGCGGCGATCGACCGATTAGGAAGTCAACATAACAGACGTGACAAAGACGCTCGAATGAATCGCAGTCGAAAGCGGTAGAAGCAGACGGAAGCAATGGTAAAGAGAAGACATGGATGAAGGTAACCTATTGCCGAATTAATGAGTCTATGTAACAAATCTCAAGGCCCCTAAAAACGCCAAATTTGCAACGGTTGAGAGAGAGCCTCAAAAGCCATGGCGCAACGTCTGAAACACTGTGTATCTCGACACAGCGCCAATGCCTTCTCCGGTACCAAGACCTACGTATCAGCTGCCTTATAGCTGAGCATCTCAACCTTCGCACACATGGTTTAGATAACCCTTTCTCTTTCTCTTGGGCAAGACGCCTAGTTGCCTGTCCAGCACGTTTGCAATCAAGCACCGTTTACAGCTTATCAGGTGTCTGCGTCAACCGAGTGCGTAGCATGGCGAGAGGAAATCGAGACTTCGTTGGCAAGATTACCCAGTCATACAACAAGATGTCGTTGGGACGAATCTATCAGAGCGCAACGGAGAGAATTGCCCGTGCGTTTGCGCCCCGGTACGACAATCGATGACGTCATAACGCTGTCAAGCTCCGAGGTGGTGGCCCAAGCACCCCAGCCTGTCCGGCATGATGCCGGCTTCTCCTGTTTCACCGCGTCAGTAAGATCACAACGCGCTTTTCGATAAAACCGTATGTTATTGTCGCATCGCTGTATCGCACTCACGTTAGTGCTCGTGTTGCCCATAGTCCTTACCTCCCGAGGTCCTCTACCGTCTCTAGGCCGTAGTAGCAGGCATGCATCATGCTAGTAAGCCATCTGTCACATCTGTATGAGTGCGAACAGTAGTAGCTATTCTCAACTCTTCTACATTCCCCTATCGGCCTTCTAAGAACAATGTAGAAAGTAGACAGAGATGGGCTACGTGGTTCTGAAACCTTCTGCGATGCGCTACCTCGGCCTCACCGAATCACCGGATCACGAAGACTTGCATTCCATGTAGAGTCGCACGTTCTCCGTTCCGACCATGATGTCACAGTGACGATAGAAGTAATCACGTATTAGTGTGTTTCCCGCATGACATACACGACGTCCGATAACTCGTCCATTTGCCATGGCCAAAAAGAAACTGCTATACCCCTAGTTCCTAGGCTCAAGCTCCATGTCATGTTCTTTCAACAACTGTTGAAGCCTTATAAAGATATCTTCCACTTCTGTATCCGTTTTCAGCTCTACCACTTTGCCCATATCACTATATTTCTTGACGACATGCGATGTGGTAGCCTTGAACGTCTCGATACGTCGTTTGATGTTATCGGTGTCATCATCGGCTCGGCTGCGTTGCAAGAGGCGTTGTGTTAACATGACCTCAGGACAGTCAAAGACTATAACAAGATCGATGGGCCCAACGATTTCTTCGAAGTACTCTGCTTGGTCCAGTTTCCGTGGGAATCCTAGCGGCAAACGTGTTAGCCTCGTTCTACTGTGGTTTGGAACTTTTGAATGTACCATCCAAGAAGAACGTCTGGATCCCATTATCCAGAGCTTCCTTGATATGGCTCTGCAGCACTCCAACTGTGATCTCTTTCGGTCCGACGCGGCCATTGCGAATGTTGTCCTCGATTATGCTCGTGTACGGACTGTCGGGTTTAGCGGCTTCTGCCCGCAGAACGTCTCCTACGCTCAAATGCGCACACATGAATGTGGTTCGAAGTAAGCCACACTGAGTACCCTTGCCGGAACCGGGACCGCCGAGAACAGATATGATGCGCATTTTCGTGTCTGCAGCTTGCCTGAGAGACGGTGATGTGCTTTGAATCTTGCGCCGTGCGAGCTGAAGATGATTGTTTGCTCGTTGTCGCACTAGCCTAAATTAGGCACACTGCCTAAGCGCCATCAGGACAGCATGCAGCCCCTGGGGCGACACCTTGGATTACCGATGCAGCTGAGTCTGAGTCCCCCACGCTCCGCCAACGCAATCTAGCCCATGCGTCGTCTTGGCGTCGTTTGTTGGATTGCGGGGGGATCCCCTTCTTGTCCACGGATGTCACCACTTACGTAGTGCACTCAGTTCTTTCATGCTTCTTACTGACCATCTGCTACTGCGCAACATGGGCAACTGGTTTTCAAAGGCAGAAGTCGAGTCGACTGTCGATACTGTGTCGCTTGGGATGGTGGTCATTGATGAAATCCATTTGCCGCACCGATCGCCCTTGGTCGACGTAGCGGGGGGTTCAGGAACTTATGGTACGTATCCTACGCATGTGGCGCTCTCAAAACACTGACAGACCTGCAATAAACAGCAACACTGGGTAGCCGCCTTTTTGTCACCCCTGCGCGTTCGAAGACGGTGGGCTGTCTGGCTCTTGTGGGCTACGACTTTCCCAGGGCCGTGCGAGAGCAGCTATTGGCCTGGCAGACTACTCTGCACTTAAAGGTCTCACAAGACAGGCTGAGCACCAGAGGGCTTTTGGAGTACGAGGACGACACATTTGGACGTAGGTTACTGCCTTGTCCCAATGATAAGTCTTCGAGACTCATGATTGCTTAGCGAAGAAGTTCCGTTACACTACGGAGCCCTTGAAAGCATCCCCAATCGATTTGGTGAATACGCATCTACTTGGCTCAGAAGCGTTTCATCTTCTCGCACCAGCCGAGGTTGTTGAACAACAGATTCCAGAGTTGTTAAAGCTGCGCATGCAACACGGGTTCAGAAGTCGGCCTTTCATAGTGTGGGAGCCGTTTCCGGCATCCTGCACCACTCAGAATCGACCGTCATTTCTGAAAGCCTGCAGACTTGTGGATGTTTTCTCGCCCAATCATCTGGAAATGTCTGCCATGTTCGAGGATTCGCCCTCCAGAGGCTTTCAGCCTGACCGACTGGAAACATACGCACTGGAGTTCAGCAAGGCTACCGGGCCGCACGGAAGCGGGATAGTCATCGTCAGAGCAGGTGAGCATGGCTCGCTGACCACGCAAAATGCAGCCAAGAATGTATGGCTTCCGCCATACTACCAATCATCGGCGACCAAGGTTGTCGACCCCACCGGTGGCGGGAACACGTATCTAGGCGGGTTCATCGAAGGCTGGAAAGCCTCGCGAGATATAACCGAAGCATCTATGTATGGTAACGTGGCCGCAAGTTTTGCCATCGAGCAGATTGGTCTGCCTTCTTGTGAGGCGGGCGATGGTGAAGAGACATGGAATGGCGTTCGGGTAATGCAGCGCCTTTCTGAGTACAAGGAACAGCTCAGCTCCACATGAAAGAAATGAGGGAGAAAATCAGACAGTTCGAGAACGCGGTTTCAATAATCGATCAACTATGAGTTTGAGAGACATCCATTCAAAGATAACACACCTTCACTCTTTCTTTACCCTCTTTAGGTAAGCCTCCCAGCCTTCTTTCTGATACGACTGAACAGACTCGATAGGATTCTCAGCGGCGTAGATGCCCCTTCCAGATATAATGAAATCTGCTCCGCGCTCGATAGCCATCGTTGGCGTTTGGTATTGCTGGCCAAGCTTATCACCCTTTGTGCTCTGGTTGACGCCGGTCGTAAAGACCAGGAAGTCTTCGGTGTCTGATGGCGTTGACTGGGTCGGGATCGTCTCCAACGATCGATTGGCTATCCAACCAATGACAGTCCCAGTCTGCTTCCTCGCCAACTCAACGCACTGGACCGTGTAGTCATCAGTGGCCAAGCTACCCTTTGAAGTCATCTCCGCGAGTAGGATCAGAGCGCGCGCGTCTTTGTAAGGAAAGCTTTGCGCGTTCATAACTTGAGAGAGCGCCTCAACGATGCCGTCACCGCTCAAGATACTCGCGTTGACAATGTGGGCGAACTCAGAGATCCGAAGCGCTCCACCATGGTACTGTTTCTGAACTGTGGTACCAATGTCGATGAACTTGCGATCCTCAAAGATAAGGAAGTCGTGCTTCTTCGCTAGTTCATTCAATCCTTTCACGGTGTCCTCATTGAAGTCTGCAACTACGTCCACATGCGTTTTGAAGACTGCAATGTATGGGCCGAGATCTATTGACGCATTCAGTAATCTTCAAACTAAATGAACGCTTCTGAACAGCGTACCGTTGGCGCACTTCAGAAGCTCAGCTGATGTAGTAAGGTCTGCAGAGACGATCACATTAGATTGCTTTCTCTCAGCTGTTTCCAGAAACAATTTGGCTACGGGGTGCGAGTGACGAGCCGCTCGCTCTGAGTATGTGAGTGTTGAGCGCGAAGCCATGAGGTCGTTTTTTTGGTGACTTGAGAGTAAAAAGATGCGAGAAGAAGTGTGGTGGTCAATCGACGGAAGCAGTATGTGTAGGCACATTTGTTCTCGCTAGTCGGGAATAAATAAGGTATGATCGTCGGGGCTGTGCGGTGTTCACCGGTTCTCTTGGCCAACTTTACTGGCCGCCCCGGCTCGCTCCACATCCAAGGTTGTTTTAATGATTATGCAAGCCACTACTTGTGGCGCGGGGTACGGCGATCAACCAAGGCGAATCCCCGCGCTTATGAACCCAACTCGATAAGACTAAAGCGGAATACAGAGAGGTATATCTCGGGCCGCATGGTAGTAAAGCTTCCGTAGCATACTGCTCCGAGGAGCGGTTGACATTCAAATGTTCAGCCGCGTAAGGCTCCTCCCGTAATGAACAGCGCACATCATGACAGGCTGTCGCCAGCTGCACATTCGCTTGCTTGAAAGTAAGCATGCAGTGGAGTCCTGTTTTGGCGATCACACAGCATATGCCGAGCCCAGTACGACTGTGACTGTCCGTTCTTCAGGGTTTTGAGCTCTCCCCGATTATTTGGTCTGTTCCATCTTCAGCCTTCCCCATCAAGAACTCTCTTCTGCCTTCATTTGATACGAACGATTTAGGGAAGATATACATGTCGATGTTTTCCAAAGCGCAACCTGAGGCGTTGGCGACAGGCGAGCCATGGACGAAATATGGAGATGGTAATATTGCTATGGAGACACTGCTCAGGCAATCCGAAAACTCAACACTCAACGTTGAAGTGACCGAGGTGTTCCAGAATAGTACGTATTCGAACAAAAACACAGACATGTTGCTCGCTAACGTGGTCCAGATCAGTCCAGGGTAGAGACCGCCTCCGTGAAAGACGTACAGTCTTTAGAGACTGTCCTAACCAAACATGCTAGTTCTACTCTGTCCCATATCTGATAAGCTTGCTGAAACTAGTGAAAGGCCCCTTCTGATCAAGTCCTTCGAATTCTGTAAGTGTAACATCGACTTGTGCAGACTTACTTCATTGTCTCATGCAAGATTTAGAAGCGTCTCGAGACTGTCTGCACCAGCGATCAGATTGCTGGGCACAAAACTCAACATGGACTACGAGCTTTGGACCAACCGTCTCCAAAGTAGCGATAGAGAGTGGTTTGCTGGGCCCCTTCTCGAAAGAGGTAGGACAAGACATGCTCCCACTTATAGGTATCTTCGCTAAAGTCGACTAGGCGCAAAGGAATTCTCGCATTTCAATCTTGCTTGCGTAGAATTCCAAAGGGCAACACCTCAGACCCCTGATTACTTCACAGACAGCCGAAAGCTTAGTCATACGGTGCGTTTGATAAGGTTGAAGGACATTATGAATGGTGAGGTACTCTTGCCAATCGCCTTTGCCTCTACTCATAGTTCAGTCCAGAGTGTGTCTCCAAGACTTTACGTCCTCCGAAGGATCTCAGGTCACTTACGACGCGATGGTCAACTTTGGACGTTCATCTTTTTCAATGATCCATACGTGGACCTTAGCGCTGCCCATTACGCCCTTGACATTCCCGGAGGGGTGCAACACCCTTTGAGCTCGTGGATAACGGAGTATGTGAACAAAAGTACGCCGGAAGCTCTATTGAGGGATCTAAGCGTCGATGGGTTTGGACTGGTCACTCGCGTACTTCGCGAGATCAAATCGACTTGGAAGTTACTCTTGAACGAGATAGAGCATTTTCTGGAGCTGCTGGTGAGTCACGGCTTACCTTTTGTATCCTGTCTAACTAATGTTATTGTAGACAGAAGATTCAACGGACGACCAGTTGATGGACGCTGCTCCGTGGCTGCATCGGCGGTTTCTCCTGAGCATCGACTACTTCCAGCATCAACTTCGATATCACAACCGCTACGTAGACTACCTCACGAATGCGGGTACCCAAAAGGGGTATTACATCGTGCCGACTTCCTTCAAGAAGGATTTGCAGCAAGAGTATGACGCCCTAAAAGTCGTCGATCAGCGACTCAAAGCTTTGCGTGACCGTACGACTGCTGTATTGGAAACAGTAAGCTCCCCAGTAACCATCTAATGTTTTGAAACAATTTTGACCTTGTTAGATTCTCAATATCAATACTATAAAGCAGGCGAAACTCGCGGGTGAGATGACCAGGCTGCAGCGTGAGGACTCTAGAGTCACGATAGCCCAAGGCGAGACGCTGAAACGACTGACTCTACTCAACATGATGTACCTACCGCCCACTTTTGCCGCAGTATGTGTTACCTTAAATCCTGCAACCATGCCCCAGCCCGCGCTAATTAGGATAGACTTTGTTCGGCATGAACATTGCCGAGCACTGGTCTCTGAAAGCTTTCATCGGATGGGCAATCGCATTCATGGTCATAACGATGATTTTCGCGTGGAGGTGGAAAGTGCGGGAGAACCAGAGATTGGATGCAACTCAGCCGGTCAATTCCAAAACCAGCCCAGATTGGGGCTATCTTCGGAACGCTAGTAACAGGATCAAGGTGTGGAGAAAAGCTAAGGTGGTGGGGAACAGGGGCGTGCCATAACACGAACCAAGATCAACCTTTTGTAACACCGAACGGGTCTTTATAGAACCGCATATATTCCAGTTTGAGTAGGCACTTCTATCTAGCTTGCCAACAGTATCGTAACAAGCCTCTGCCAACAAAGAATTCGTCATCAGCTCTGCTCGTACGGCGATGAATATGATGCGCCATTGCTGTCGATTGGACGTGTCCTTTGCCTACGGTTCATCCTGGTGCATAATGACTCCATCCCAGCCATCTGCGGGCGTCAGCTGGGTAGTTCAAGCTACCCAATAGAGATGAGAAGCCTTGGTCACTTGGCTACGCCACTTTCTTTGCCTTGCTTCCGGTGAGAAGGAACATGTCGAGCCGTCGGCGAATGCAGGACGCATGTCTCTTGATGTCATGACTATCAATGTGAGTAGCATGTAGCGAGTGGCGCAACAGCCTGGAAGATGACACGAAAGACCTTTTAAGAGGGATATGCTGAGTAGTCTGCGTTGTTACCACATCTTTACTCTATGACATTCTCGTTATCTATCCTGTGACTAGCACTAGCACCTAAGGTTTTCCCCGCTACTTTGTTTCTTGATTGGCCACCTTCAGTAGATCATGCACGACTCGCTTTTCGCAGCCACAGCGGATGCCATGCTTGAGGATAGACCTATTGGAAGGGAGCTGTGCTTCTACAACCCCCCTTCCAATGGTAGTTCTCCCAGATACGAGACGGACGATCCAGCGCTTAAGGGTACTCGCAATTACAGTCACTGTCGCGTTGTGACAGACATCCACAATGCGCGAGGGCACGAAAAAGACTTCAAACTTTCCGTCCATGGTTTCGTGCTGCATCAAGGTCTGGACACCAGCAACATTGATTTTACTTCATCGAAAGCCATCAAAGAGTTGTATCTTCCTTTGGCCAAAGAAACCATCGCCACCTACATTCCGCACCTGGTCAAAATTGTGCCATTCGACATTACGACACGGGACGCTAGCGCGCAAGGGCGAATAAATCGACCTGTACGTAAGGTGCATATCGACCAGTCAAGACACGGAGCATATCTGCGAGCAGAGCACGAGCTGTCGGGCATGCCAGAGCTGCTGGACGATGTAATGAAATCGCGCGTTCGGTATCGGATCGTCAATGTATGGAGCCCAATCAATCGTGTCGTTAAAGATCATCCCCTGGTTTTTGCCGACTCGCGCACTATCGCCGATTCCGACCTGCTACCAGTGGCACAGATATATCCACATTACGCTGGCGAAACACTCGCTGTCAAGTACAATGTCGCGCAGAAGTTCTGGTATTGGAAGGACATGAACACAACGGAGGCCATCGTGTTCCAAATATTTGACAGTGAGGGGGAGCTCAATGACAACGGTAATCTTTACAGTGCACGTTGCGTTCACGCATCATTTTGTTTGTCAGAATGTGGAGAAGAGTCAATGACCAGGGAGAGCATTGAAGTTAGATGTATCGTGCTTACATCGAAATAATTCCGTTGTATACGGAACAGTGCCGAATCGTGGATTTTCAGTATTACCTCTACATTAATGACATTCTCTAGTCACGATTGCTTGAGTAAAGTGACCTGTTGTACAACGCCTGCTATAGCGAGCTCCACATGCAAGAATGACAAAGCTTGAGGCCGGTGTCAGCTCACTAGGCCATCCCAACGTTCAACTCGTAAGGCAGTAACCTCATCCTTTCTACCTCGCGAGCTTGGCTTTCGAAGCGAAGCCTACAAAAGTGACACTTCGCAAGGACGGCAAAATCCTTACCGCTACCGCCGTCTACATACTGTCACACCTATCTCCGCTTTGACACGATCACACGTAAGTGAGGCTTACGTCCGCGAATCGACGGAGTCGCGGAGTCACGGAGAATACTCCGCCGAACTTCACTCGCGACCCAACGTACCAAACTGCATACTGACGCTATTGTTTAGATGCCGCTGTAGAACGGAGATGCCGCTTTAGATTGGAGATGCCGCTTTAGATTGGAGATGCCGCTGTAGATTGGAAATACAGACTTCACCAACCCGTTCCCGAGAAGGGGATCCATGTAGCCGCGGGCTCAGCCCTGCCACCTCGTATCGAGCGCCTGTATAGTGTCTAGGAGGGATTCAACAGCTCTTGGTGTGACGATTCATAGCTCACGGACTAATCCCGCAGCCTCATCATGATGCAAGGCATCCTTCCCCTTCGCCTGCGGTAGATTCGGATATCGCTCGTGATGCGGCTGACAAGACTTAGGAGATATGGGGCGATGAGGGAAAACGAGGCTGTGGGCGTCCCGTCCTCGCTATCAGTAGCGCGCGGATAGGTAATCCCGAGCGAGCGATTTACCACCATCTTACAACGCAAGACTATCAGAAGCTTGAAGATGCAGGATTCGCCATTCGAGGGGCTCATGGAGCAACGCCGCCACCATTCATACTGGGGAATGCCGGGTTCCTGTACATCTGCTATTGCGTATCGTGCAGGAGGCTGAGGAGGCTCAGTAAGTCACGCGCCAGGGTTCCCAAGGGATGATAGTTGGATCGTCGAGCATGAGGGGTTGGTGAAGGCTTTGCAGCCGTATGCCTAGATCTCTCCCAAGAAATCCTGACAGGACTAATGCACGCACACATGCAGAAGTCTCAATCCAATGCGTCTCAGCCTTCCACTATAGGATCGCGATGATCAGCGCTCTATCACGTTTGAGGATCCCATTGGGTACCGATTGGGTACCAGAAAACGCTACCCCACCGTTGGAACGTGCATCTCCAGGGCTTGTTTTGTAATCTGACAGAACGGGACGCTAAAATCGCCGATCACTCCGCAACTTCCCGCTCTTGCACGTTTGCCCTGCTGCTGCCACGACGACCAAACGTCAAGAATACGTTTTCACGATACCTTTTAGGATGTCCGGCACTCAGGTCTTGGGCTTGATTCCGCTTGTTATTGGTACGAACTAAAACGACGACATGGCGGCGCGCATTCCGGTTCGATACGGAGTCGAATACCGAATAGATAGAGGAATGCCTTTGCCGCTTTGTCTCCTCAGGCAGCCTCGATAAGTATTCAGGAGAGATATATATAAAAGTATGAGCTCGTCGGTTTGTCAGGATGACCACATTCGTATGTCTCTTCAGAACACCTTCTGGTAGCACGTCTACTTCACGAGACACATACCAAAAAACAGAGCAACACCATCCTTGTCATTATCACAGCTATTCCACTTCAAAGTCTTTCACCAGGACGCATCTTTGATCCCAACGATGCCTTCGTTCTTAATGAGAACTTCACACGGTCTCATCAGCATCTACGACTCAAATCTCAAGAACGACCAGCCCGCCCTCCTTCTCCTACACGGCAACGCCTCATCCTCCAAACAGTTCCGCCATATCATCGAGTCGCCCACCATCAACAAGGGCTGGCGCATCGTTACTCTAGACCTCCCCGGCCACGGCTGCTCGTCCAATGCCCCTGATGTCAAGACAACGTACTGTCATCGTGGCTACGCCGACCTCGTTATACGTGTCTTGCAGCACCTCCGAATCGAGTCTGTGGTGCTCATGGGCTGGAGTCTGGGTGGTCACATCGCGATCGAAATGCTTCCCTGTCTCGCCCATGATGATCCTCCCATGGTGGAAGATGCACCTCGGATCAGCGTCAAAGGGCTTATGCTTATCGGTACCCCTCCCTCGCGTGGCGCCGAGCAGATGGCCCAAGCGTTCAAGATGCCGGCTGGTGGTCTTACCTTCGCGGGGAATAGAAATTGGGTCAATTTGGAGGCTGACCTTTACCTGAGACACGGTGTGGCAGCGGGCAAGGAGGAGTTCTATGAGAGGTGGATGTTGGAGGATGCGAAGCGGACGGATGGGCGCGCGACAGTCTTCATAGCTGATGCCGCGACTGGGACGAAGGATTGCCCGCCCAAGGGTTGCGATCAGAAGCGTGTGGTGGAGGCGACAGATGTGTTGATCGCGGTCGTGAACGGAATGGAAGATCAGTTTGTCAACCTGGATTATATCGATGAAGAGGTGAAGTGGAAAAGGCTCTGGAGGGGTGAGTGCTTGGGCTTATCTGGGCTCGGGCATGCGCCATTTTGGGAAGATGCGGCAGGGTTTGAGAAGGTGTTGGAGGAGTTTTTGGACGGTTGTGAGGAGTGGGAGGGTTCGGATTGTGATTCTGCTGTAGGTATTTAGTCTACCATGTTCATGGTTTCTCTCCATGTACGCAAATCACTGATACCTAATGCATATGTAGTATCCACTACTGGTTCTTGTTGAATGTGCTGGTTCTATAACGCAGGCACGGCGCGGCTGAGCAACACCGTAGATAGTCGCAATGCAGGTGTATTTCCCAAACACCTTTGCTCACAGTATATAGCAGGTAGTATCCGCTATAATCCCATCATAGTTGTGAGCATGTGCATTGGAACGCCACATCGCATACCATAACGTCTACTAATTGCTGACAACCATCTCGATACGAGGACATGTGATCGCAAGTTCGCTTCTGGCGAGGTTTGGATGGGGCGTAACTAGTCAGTGTCCATGGAAGCGCTAGGTCTAACATTCCGAAAGCTAGATCCCTGTACACGTCCCGCCTGATCTACGCATGTCTGATCTAATTCTTACGACCTAGCAGGGCGTAGTCCCACTCCTCTTGGTACTTTCGGAAGAAATCCCGCTCACCAATAAGGTGCTTGCCCATGAACGCCTCCCAATGCTCGCGCTTTTCCCCACCCTGAGTCATGGCCTCGAGCTCTCGCGCTCTTCGCATGCGAACCAACTTTTCCGCGGTCTGCCTCAGCATCTGTTGTGGGGCGGCATATTCATTGACACTCCTATCAGGCTCTTGTCGACTCAGGTACACCTCGGTGGCAGTGTTTATAGTGTTCAAAGTTTTACCACCCGGACGCATAGTCTCGTGTCCGCCTGTGGAGAGCATCATCCCGGGTTCCCATTGATCAGCACCTATCTTCTCCAAACCTCCCGTGACTTCGAAGCGTTTATACCACGTGTGTCCACCCCTAGCAATAGTGCGCATCATCTTGTGCCGGTCCTGACCTTCCGTGTATTTGATCAGTGTGTTTTTAAATACGGCTAGTTTTCCCGCATATTTGTTCAGCGCGGACAGCCTGATCGGTAAGATTCCCGAGAGGGAGAGGTCATCCGATTTGGAGCTAGTTTGTCCAGCTCCAATAGACAGTAGAAGTGAGGGTTCGTTATCATCTCCCCAAAGTGAGGCGGCCTCGGAATAAGCACAATAGCTAGGGTTATTCTCTCGTATCCCACCATCTTTCAGACCCAAGCGACCGTCGGGGCCATTTACTACTAACATGTCGAAACGGAATGGTGTAGCAGTGGTGCCGCGACCTACTTCCCACGTGTTAAGGTCGAGAGTATCTTGGTTGTATGGAGTAACCCAAGGAGGGGCAATATCTGGGTCGTAATGATGACTGTATGTACGCAATAGATACGCTTCGTCTAGCTGCCCCGAGCGGACAGCGGCCAAGCATATTCTACATTTTGTTAGTAGTTATTATGCTTCGGTGAATTCTTTCCCTCGTATGTAGGACTCTTCGGCTACAACCGCAGTAAAGCGGTGTACTCACGTTTGGCAAAGGTGATATTCCGGGGTCTGGGCCTCGCGCGCACGGAGTTTAGACTCTCTGGAAGGACGATCCCGCCATATACTCAGATTACTGGAGTCATCCGAATCGTCTGAATCGTCTTCGTACCCTTGATCATCGTTGATTGGTGCACGCCACCGGAACTTGTCTTCTTGGCTGCACTGACCCAGTTCGTGCTGTTTGCAGTACTGTTGGGCCACTGCTTCAAGGCCCTTTCTCATGGGTATATTGTGATACTTCTTGACGAGAGTAACCCGGGTACGGACGTGTGTGTACATCTCGCTCAAAATTTTGTCGAAAGCAGTGATCGTTTCGCTTACGGTCATGCGCAGTCGACTCAGTGCGATGGCTAATATCCTGTGATGATCTGTCAGTTTAACTTCGTATGGAATGACAGCTAGATTAGAGGGATGAAATATGTGCTAAACGCGTATTCCATAGCAATACTTACCCTCCCGTCGATGTGCCATACATCTTGTGGAAGTAATGGCATGGACGGAAATCCGCAGCCTCAAAGCTCCTGGGATAATGTGTAAATTGTCGCTCGAACCGATTCTCACAAGCGATGACCTCTTCCATAAGCGCCTTAATGATCAAAAGACTCGACCACGACTTGACCCCACCACCATCTGGTATTCATGTTAGCGATCGCTCTGCAAACACTGGCTAAAGTACAAACCGAGAGTGAGTAGACATTCTCCTGTCCCATCCTCCACTGATCTCGACCATTTGGTCCCCGTTTTGTCTGCTTGAGAAGGTGTGTCATTGTTCACTAGGCTCAACGGTCTGTCAAAGTTGAACTCTTTCCGTTTCTCAGTATTAGTTGGAGACTCTTCGTGGTACACTGAACGGAAAGATGCGCTATCGTTGGATCCCTCCTCTCCCTCGGTCTTAGTGAAGGGTTCCTCGCTGCTGAGGAATGAGCGGACTGATGCGACGTCGTTGAGTTCTTCGTCTGGATCAGTCTTACTGAACAGTAGCTTGTCTAACACTGAACGCAGCGATGCTTCATCGTTGATGTTGTTGACCACCTCACTTTCAGTGCTGGCGATGTTGTAAGTTTCAGACAGACGTAATGTTGGAACTGTAAATCCAGATGGCGATGCTTTGGATTCGGCTCCTTCCACGATCCAAGGATCAGTATTCTCCAGGAACGTATCCTCCAATACAGCTACAATGAGGTGACGATTGTTTCCGACGAACTCTGTAGTAAAGCCTGCTGTTCGTAGAGATCTCTCTATTTCTAGCCAGACCTGTTGTTCGTCATCTGTAATTTCTGGAGCCGTAGCAAAGCTGCTAATAGATGGAGCCGTGACGAAGCTACGAATGGATGGGGCCGTAGGGAAACTGCGAATGGATGGTGCCGTAACGAAGCTGCGAATGGAAAAAGCCTTATCTGTACTTGTCAGGCTGTTCACCAGCTGAGTGAGAGTCTCCTTGATGGTACTGTAGTCTTTCTGGGCCTTGCGGTTGCTGACGATGTTAAGATGCGATTGCAGACTTGTGAGCCTCGACCGCAAATCCAGAACATTTTCGCCAAAGGATGGAGAAGGCTCGTATCCTCCAAGTTCACCTTGCTCTAGCGTCTCTACCAGTAGTTTGAGCTCTCGCAGTATTGAAGCGCATTCTTCTGAAACTCTTCCGAAGTGTAGGTCGCTGGATAACACGCTGGTGTCGAGCGTATTTGCATAGTCTTCAGTGTATTTCGCAAATACACTCAAAGCCTCTAGGCTACCGAGAAGTTTATGAGAGTTGTTTGTTTCGTTGCAACGACTGCTCAAATGTTCAGCGACCTGTCGTATCTCGGTGATCTGGTTGATGGTGATGTCCCTGCCTGCCGTGATGTCGCCTTGGAAGACGGCGCCACCCCCGCTATCCACGGTTCGGTCCGGCGGGTCCATTCGTGCGCAAGGAGCTTGGCTGAGGTCTTGCAACCATCCGGAAAATTATTTAGAGGCTGGCGGCGACATGCGATCCATGAATCGGTCTTGATAACGTCTGGGATGGAGGTGTTCTTCTGGGTGTCCTCACAAGGTGGGGTCAGGCTGACGGCGTATCGCACACCTTGCAGCTGGCTTGGTCAGCTCAGCTGCAGCTGCGGCTGAGGCAATGCAGATGCTGGCCCGCCATCGGTTTGCTTGACTCATCCTTCGGAGCCTGTTGCGCATAGCTTCGAAAGCTGTGGAGGTACCAGAAATGGGTTTATTTCGCCGTTTGAAGACGAGCGGGAAGAAGAAAAAAGGGCCAGCGAGCGACAAGCAAACCGAGGAGCCACCAGAGCAGTTATTCTCGACAGCAGGCGCATACGGACTCAAAACGGTAGCGGAAGGAGCGACTGATACCGTAGAGTAGGCGCCCAGCCTCACCATCACATTACACCTAACACATGCCACAGTATCGTATTCGTTCATGGCCTCACTGGAAACCGCGAAACCACATGGACGTACAAAAACTCCATCTTTTGGCCCAAAGACCTGCTCGCGAATGACCTCAAACACGTGCGCATCTTCACGTTTGGCTATGACGCAGATGTGGTCAAGCTCCTCAACATCGCGGGTGGAAACACCGTACGCGACCACGGCAAATCTCTCGCGCAAGACCTCTCCTTGCGAAGAGCAGAAACGAACACAGTACGCGAATACCAAGTCTAAGACCGCCTTCTTTACTAACTGGCAATAGAGCAACCGTCCCGTAATCTTTATAGCCCATAGCCTCGGCGGCCTCGTCGTCGAACAAGCCCTCCTAATCTCCCGCGGCACGTCCCAACTGCACGTCAAAACGCTACTAACCTCCACCTTCGGCATCGCCTTCATGGGAACCCCCCACCTAGGCTCCCGCAAAGCAGACTGGGCCGCCCCACTGACCCGCCTCTCCTCTCTGGTCCTCAAAACCAACAAAGCCATCGTCGCAGTCCTAGAACCAGCGTGAGTAACACCATACAAACCCCAGATTTGAGACAAACACTGACTACACACATCACTGTTTAGTTCAGAAATGCTATCAACCCTCCAACAAGAATTCCACACCCTCCTCGAAGACCGGCGACGCAACGAAGGGAAATGGATCGAGATATTTTGTTTCTACGAGGAGTTGAGCTACGCGGGCATAGGAGATATTGTCCCACGACAATCGGCGATTTTGCCTGAGTATCCTAATGCTAGTATCCATCAGAATCATTCTGATATGACAAAGTTTAGTGGAAAGGCGGATCCGGGGTATGTGAGGGTAAGGGGCCAGTTGTGGGTGTGGGTTGAGGCGGTTAATAAGGGGATGGCGGTGGCAGAGAGGACAGGAATAAGCGATGAGGAGAGGACGCTTGGGGGGCGCGAGGATGGGGTAGAGCAAGCGTCTAATGCAGCACAGAGTGTGTCTGAGTTGGAAGACTCGGTTGAACCTCCGCAACAGGCACAGCGGGTTGAAGGTATACAAGAGATCGGGAGCAGTCGGACTGGTGCTGTTTTATCTGGAGGCGGCCCGGTCTTCATGGGGAATGTTAGTGCTGGGCGGGATTTTAGATATAATCAACATTCGTAAACCAAAGGATAAACTCTGAATGGATGCCGACATTCGATCGATTCGTATCTGTTCGATCCGGTCTACTTCTTTTTCTCCTCTTCGTCGTCCTCATCATCATCATCATCCTCTTCCTCATCACTATCTTCTTCATCCTCATCATCGTCGTCATCATCATCATCTTCCGCATCCGACACTTCTTCTCCAAGAGCCTTAAGTCGTTCCTACAATCATTAGCCCCATCTCTCATCAACTTTTCCCCAAAGTGTAAACAACATACCTTGTCTTTCGTCCTCTTCTCCTCAAGATCAGCCAGCACCATAATGAGATCCTCCAACTCAGTCGCCTTCTCCTTCTCCGCTTCTTCTGCTTTACGCAGCTTCTCTTTGAGATCTTTGAGTTCCTTTTCACTTGCGCCTCCCGCCTTGCCCTTCTGAGGGATTGACTTCGCAGCGGCGGCGGCAGCTTCAGCTTTACGCAGTTTCTCCTCCGCTTCCTTGACCTTCCAGGTTGAATCTTGAGCCTTGGTTTTAAGATCCTGGTTCTCGGCCTTGAGCTTGTCGATGGTGGATTGGAGGGCTGACTTTTCGGATGTGGATTGCTTGAGCTGAGTTTCGAGTGTGGATTTGGACTGCTCTGTCTCTTCTCTGAGTTGTTTGAGTTGAGTCTCTTTCTCTTCTTCGAGCTCTCTGAGTTCCGTCTCCTTTTCTTCTGTGAGTAGTTGGAGCTGTGCTTCGCTGTTTTGGACGTGCGTTTGTGCGTTGCGTAGGGATTCGGTGATGGTGGCGACTTCGGTGCGGGTTTGTATGAGTGTGTGTTCGAGGTTGCGGATGTTCTCGATGGCTTCTTGGCGGGCCTTCTCTGAGGCGCCCAATCGACGCTCTAATTCGGTGCGTGTTCTATGTGCGTCGTGGAGCTGCTCGTCGTACTCTTGCCTGACCTTTGCGATGGCGAGGTTGGCGTCCTTGCTCGCTTGTTGCACCTTGTTGTTAAGCGCCACGATTTGAAGATTGTACTTGTTCTCCATCTCCAGCATAGCTTGTCGGTGGTCACGGTCCTTCTTTGCAACTTCCTTGTCGAGGTCGTCGTGCAGTTTATCATTGATGCGCTTCAGGGTGCTGCGTTGCTCCTCGGCTGATTGCTGGGTCTTGCGATGCTCGGCCTGCTCCTGGTCTATCTTCTGCTCCAAAGTCATGAGTTGTGCTTTAAGCTCTTGGATGGTTTGCTCCTTTTCGTTACTCTCGCCACGAAGTGCATCAACTACATCTCGATCAACACCATCGTGTGATTGATGCTGCTCAATGTTTGGGTTGCGATCGATCGCCCGAGATAGTCGGCTAAAGTTATCCTTTAAGAAGTCTACAAAGGCTTCGTCGAAAAAGATGTCTGGCAAACCACCACCTCCGCCGGCAGTCCGGGGCAAGACCTCAAAGTCTCGTACGAGCGGATGACGGCGTAATCCAGTGATGGCGTCTAGGTATTTGTCACGACCGAGTTTCGTCATGAGTACTGGTTGTAGTTCGCGTCGTGGCACAGGTGAGTCCCTCGTTGAGAATTCGTATACGACTCCTAGCAGTGCAGCACAAAGACCGCGAATCATGACTCGGTCTTCTCCAGGGGTCAGGACGGCTTGTACCAGACTTTGCAGACTGCTGGCTTCTCCCAAGAAGTCATCTACTGCAGCGGCATCCTCAAATAGCCAGCCTAGCAATAGCATTAGATAGGCTACCGATATGCGCTCATCTTCCCCGAGTTGCAGGCTTGCGATGAGATTCGCCGTAAGCGTTTGTATGCACGTGACGACCTCTTCACCGCTCTCTGCATCTCCTTCCTTGACCCCCATAAGAGTGTCTTTCGCTTGATAGTCATCAAAGATGAGGTGGTAGATTAGATTTGAGGCAAACCAGATTCTGTATGGGTCGCCAGTTGGGGGAACCTGGGGTCCGGCCATTAAGATGGTAAGAGCGTTGGCTGTTTCGTCGCCGCCTTCGTGACCACCGATGGCTCGGTTGAGGAAGTGTTCTTGTATCTGTCTGTGATTGTAGAAGTAGGCCTTGATGCACTCGCATCCTGCATTGCGCAGGTCGAACAGGTCGTTCGGCGCCGGAAAAAGGACCAGGTTCAGAAGCGCTTCAATAACGTATACGGAAGGTACGCCGTTGGGAGAAGTGACGCCATTCGTAGGGGGCTCAACAATGGGCCTGACCTGCTCTTGAGCGAATCCTTCTTGGAGCCGAGCGTTGCCTCTAATCAGATCCGCGCACGTGTTGAGAGCCTCGATCTTGATAGGCATGGCGGTTGCAGGGTCGAAGGCGATGTTCAGCAGTTGGCGGACAAGGCCATGCTGCTGGAAGACGTTCTGGTTCTGCAGTGTGCCCGGACTGCCCTTGACGAGGAACATGCGCATTATGGCAAGCAGCCCCCAGATGTTCTTGTCGCTCTGCGGACTGACCCATCCATCCTCTTCTTCAGCACTTGCGCGTGCCTTCTTCGGCTTGTTGCCGCCGGGTAGCAGCGCGGCAAACCTCGCGACATGGCCCATCTCTCGTATGTTCGTTTGGTTTGACACGTTGAAGCGTATGAGGATAGCCAGCAGACTCAAGCAATCTTGAACCACAACCCCGCCCTGAGTGAGGCCGCCATCGGCATGTATCATGTTGAAGACCTTGGTAAAGGCATCCTCGAAAACGAAGAGCTTCTGAAGTTCGGCAGAGGTTCGGGACAGGTCGGTAAGGACGACGAGGGCTTCGTTACGGATGGCATCGCGGGGGTCGTCCAAGGTGGCTACCAGGCGCTCAATGCCGCCGGGGGCTGTGAGGACGCATTCCTGGGTTCGTTGGGGGCGGGCGAGGGAGATGGCGCGTATCAGTTGCAGCGAGTAGAGGCGGGAGTAGAAGTCGGGCTTGTCTAGGAGATCAAGCAAGAGAGTGATGTTGTCTTGCCGCTATCATAAGCTCAGCACTAGTAGATGTGTAGCAGGACAGGACCTACTTGTGAGAACTGGTCGGCCAGCAGCAACTCCAACTCTTCCGAGGCCTCGTGACTGGTCTCGTCGGGGTGGAAGAGCATGAGCAGGGTCTCGAGCACCACCTTGAGCGTGTCGACGTCGTCGCCATCTTTAGTCAGCGAGGCGATGAGCCCTTTGAGCGCGCCCGAAGCGACCGAGGCGGGATATTGTTTGGCGAAGCTCCGGAGGCCGAGAATGGCAGCGCGACGGTCTTCGAGGAGGCTTGCGCTCGTCAGCCTCCCACTAAGAGTGCTGATGGTGTCGGTTGCCGTCTGCTTCGGAGGCGCATTGGCCTCGAGAACGCGCATCATCTTGGGGGATTGTCAGATCTATGGCTTCATGGTAGATAGGTGGACAGTGTTTAGTCATGCATGCGACTCTCCCATAGGCAACGTAGTCGTCCCATTGTATCGAGGCCTCGTGGTGTGGAGCTCCACGTATAATTTGGCGCACGGGCTCGCGGCTCCTCCACATCCCTGCCGCGTCGGCGAATCGGCAAAACCGCGACCTTCAGGGTCCCGGCCGCGATGCTAAGGAAAGAGCGCGTCTTCCATCGCCGCTCCCTCTCCCTCTCACTCTCCATCACCACCTCCCATCAACCATCGTGCGCAAATTCGGTGATCGCGCGCCCACGGAGATTGCGGCACTATCACTCATATCGCCGCACCGGATATCGCATCCGGCGCTTCAAGAGGAGGAAAGGGCTTTCATCGCCATCAGGCAGTCTTTTTCTTTCCACTGCGCATCGTCGCAGCACTACCACACACTCCAGACTACTAGTACACGCGCTCTCGCACTCGTCGCAATCGCACTCGCACTACTACCCTCCAGCTACAGTCTCACTATAGCCACCCTTCACCCTCACACGTCGCGCGCCACCGAGCGCCTACCGCCATCATGGGTGTCCCAGCCATGTTCCGCTGGCTTAGCCAGAAATACCCCAAGATCGTCTCAACTGTGCAGGAGGAGTTGCCCAAGAAGGTCGGCGACAACGTCATACCTGTAGACCGCACCGGCCCCAACCCCAACGGCGAAGAGTTCGACAACCTCTACCTCGACATGAACGGCATCGTGCATCCTTGCTCTCATCCCGAAGATAAGCCCGCGCCCAAGACCGAGGCCGACATGATGATGGCCATCTTTGAATACACTGATCGCTGTGTCGGCATGGTCCGTCCTCGTAAGCTTCTCTACATGGCAGTCGATGGTGTTGCACCTCGTGCCAAGATGAACCAGCAGCGTTCGCGTCGTTTCCGCGCCGCCAAAGAGGCAAAGGAAAAGGACGACGAGCGCGCTGAGTTCCAGAAAATGCTCAACTCGCAAAAAGCTAGTCGTGGCGAGGACATCTCCAGTCTCGAAGAGGTCATCGAAAAGACCTGGGACTCCAATGCAATCACCCCCGGTACACCCTTCATGCATCTCCTTGCCGAGAGTCTTCAATACTGGTGTGCCTACAAGTTCACAACCGACCCCTCGTGGAAGGACATGAAAGTCATCATCTCCGATGCGTCTGTGCCTGGTGAGGGTGAACACAAGATCATGAACTTTATCCGCTCGCAGCGTTCTGTGCCTACTCATGACCCCAACACCTCGCACGTTATCTACGGCTTGGACGCCGATTTGATCATGTTGAGTCTTGCCACCCATGAGCCCTATTTCCGTGTTCTCAGAGAAGACGTCTTCTACGACTCGGGTAAGGATAAGGTCTGCACGCGCTGTGGCCGCAAAGGACATATCCGCAACAACTGTGAATTCCCCGACGACGGCAAGAAGCTTACCGAAGAAGAAGCTGCCGAAGAGTGGGCCACCTCTGAGCACCAACTCAAGCCCTTCATCTGGCTGCATACCAACATTCTGCGCGAATACCTGGCAGTCGAAATGGAGACGCCAAAGCGCAAGTTCAAGTACGATCTAGAACGCTCTCTCGATGACTGGGTCTTTATGTGTTTCTTTGTCGGTAACGATTTCTTGCCACATTTGCCTAGTCTTGAGATCCGAGATCAGGGTATCGACTTGCTCATCAGCATTTGGCGAGATCTCGCTGCTGAAATGGATGACTACGTGACCAAAGATGGTTTCCCAGACATGCGTCGTGTGCAGCAGATTCTCTCCGCCCTAGCGACTCGAGAGGCTGGCATCTTCAAGAAGCGAAAGGAAGTCTCTGATCGCCAGGCAGCAAACAGGGCTAGGCGCGAGGCACAGCAGAACGGCAACAAGCGCCAGCGAACTGAAGCAAGCGGCCCACCTGGCTTCAAGCGTGCGAAGGAGAGTACCGACACATATACCAGCGCGGGTATTGTATTCTTCGACCCCAAGGATGCACAGTCCAAGGAAGTGCGCGATGTGCACAAGGACATCATGCACACCCGTGATGCCCAATCCAACAAGAGCGCCGCTGCTCGACTCAAGGAGCTCATGAAGGCTAAGGCCGATGGCACCGCAGCGCCTGAGCCTGAACCGACCCCAGCTTCTGAGCCTGCGTCGGAAACCGCTGCTGAAACCGAAATCGTCCACCTTGGAAAGCGCAAGGCAGATGAGGTTGAGGACGCCGACAACGGCACGCCCGGTCGGAATACACCCGTAATCCCCGACCCACCCGCCCAGGCTGCCGAGCCGAAGAAGAACGACGACGGCACTGTAGAAGACACCATCATGCTTTGGGAAGAAGGTTACGAAGAGCGTTACTACGAGCAGAAGTTCGGCGTTGACCCCAACGACATCGCCTTCCGTAATAAGGTCGCGCGTCAGTACGCCGAGGGTCTCTGCTGGGTGTTGGCATACTATATGCAAGGTTGCCCATCGTGGACATGGTATTTCCCTCACCACTACGCTCCCTTCGCTGCAGACTTTGTCGGTCTCGAAGACATGGATCCCCGCAAGCTCTTCGAGAAGGGCACACCGTTCCACCCGTATGAGCAACTTATGGGTGTCTTGCCCGCCGCATCAAACCACGCCATCCCCGAACCCTTCCGTGTACTCATGGAAGATCCTCAAAGTTCTATCGTCGACTTCTATCCTCCAGACTTCCCTATCGATCTGAACGGAAAGAAGTTCGCCTGGCAGGGTGTTGCCATCTTGCCCTTCATCGACTCGAAGCGACTACTAGATGCCATGGCAACCAAGTACCCTGAGCTCTCTGATGACGAGAGAAAGCGTAACGAGTTCGGCAAAGAGACACTCATGTTCTCCCAAGAAAGCGGCCTATTCGACGATGTTGAGAAGGCCCTGTATCGCAAGGGAGAGCAGAAGTACAAGATCGATCCCGCCAAGAGCCGCGCGCTCCATGGAGAAATTGAGCCACACGATCTTTTCGTTATGGACAGTCAGCTCGTGCCGCCTTTCGATGCAGATGGTATTACGGAGTTTGAGATTACTCAAGATAGGTCAATGAGGTATGTTCGAAATTCTATCAACTTTACATCCAGGCAGTACTAACAGTCATACAGAGTATACTACGAAATGCCCAGCGTGAGCAACACCCGCGCCCACAAGTCCGCCCTCCTCGAAGGCGTCATCATGCCCAAACCAGCCCTCAGCCCGGGTGAAGCCGAGTCAGTGCGTCGCTCCAACGAACGCGGTGGCTTCCGCGGCGGCCGTGGTCGAGGAGGTGGAGGTTACCGTGGAAACTACAACAACGACCGAGGCGGCGGCTACAACAACGACCGTCGCGGCAACGACAACTACAACAATGGCGGTGGACGAGGCGGCTACCAAAACGGTCGTGGAGGTGGTGGTTGGGACAACAACCGTGGCGGATACGGAGGCAACCAAGGTGGTTACGGCGGTCCTCCACCCCCGCAGAACTTTGCTCCTCCCTTCCCTGGCGGCAACTTCGCGCCTCCTTTCCCAGGCAACTTCCCTCCCCCACCACCCGGCTGGGTACCTCCCCCCGGTGTAGGAGGCTGGCAAGGTGGTACGCCCCCGTACGGCGCACCTCCCATCCCACCACCAGTCACACAGCGTCCAGCTTGGATGAACGGCGGAGGCCAGCAACATGGTGCCCCGCCACCACACCACGCACCCAACAACAGCTCGTTGAGGGATGAGCGGTTTTACCGACCCGCAGATGAGATTCTAGGTCGCAGTGGAGGTGGCGGTGGCGGTGGTGGATACCAAGGAAACAACCCTTACAATGACCGCCCGCCGAGGGATGATAGGGGTGGCCGCGGAGGAAGAGGCGGACGTGGTGGACACCGTGGCGGTGGAGGCGGAGGCGGATATCAGGGGAATAGGCAGAGCTATAACTCTAATGATTATCGCTAGAGGATGGCTTGTCAGGGGTGTGGTATGGGTCGGGGATGGGATGGATGGGATGATTAGGATATGAGCTTTGTACAATAGTATATGGGTTTTGATTGATGCCCATGAAAATTTGTTTTATGCTTTTTGAAAGATTGAGAACGGAGAACTGTGATTCTGTTGGTCATGTGTATGTTCTGTGTTCTGTGTGATCTTCTTTCGCTGCCCAGAATTTACATGTCGCACGTGGTATTTTCTTTCGTCGATACTACATCGGAACACGGAGGATTGATTTGACATTCTTAAGGCTTAGCACGTGACTAGTACCCCCGATGTATAAATACCCCTCGTATCTTCAGTCTTTCTCACTCAACTCACCTTCCTTCATTCTTTTCACCAAAACTAAATTGGTTTGAATTGATGGTCCGTTCTCTGCTCTCGGTGTGTCGACAAGCACGCCAGAAGATATCATGATCTCCGATCTTGAGACGTTGCTGTCATCATGCACATACATCTCGCATTCAATCCCATGCCTTCTTCATCATCATTATTTCGTGTATCACACCATGCTACCGTGCTCTCTTAGTCATCTTCCCATGACGACGTAAGAGTAAGATTTTGGAACGCACATATGTTCGCGTTGTGGAGATTTTGGAAACATGGGTCATGAACACCTCTTCTTTTGGTATTTGTTCAGAGTTCTGGAGGAGGACAGGAGCATGAAACGTTCGCTGATTGGATTTTGGTAGTTGAAGTGCAGAAAGACGGCTCGCACATGTACACGACATCTACCGAGTTTTTTCGGAGGCTTTGGTGCTCCGCACATGATAGCGATAGTCGAAAGCTTTGTTTCCACTTCTCAGACATGTGGTCTTTCCAGTCATTCTTTGGGAAAGGCGGTGGTCTCGAACATGTCATTTCGATCTGCATTTTCTTCTTCAGCGATTGAAAGTAGAGGGAGGAGGGGACGAGGAAGTCTCGCACACATGAGGTGTGTTTGTGAACGCTTCTGGTCTTCCGCACACATGACAATTCTGGTGGTAGTTTTTTCGCTTTGCAGACATCCGAACTTCTCGAAAAGTTTTTGGAAAAGACGGTGGAACTGATCATAACCAGGTCGAAGGCGCATTTTTGGTGATTGAAGTGTAGGGAGAAGACGAGGAAGACTCGCACACGTCGAATTTCGCATCATGTTTTTTAATCTTTCGCATATGGTGATTACGTTGGAAGTTTTCGGTCATCTGCCATAGCATTGAATTTCTTTGTTTTGGAGAAAGCGTGGAGATGATATTGAGGAAGGAAGAGGGAAATAGGAGAGGACGGAGTTTATATAGACATCCGGGTCGGTGCAGAGACTGCATGTGATGTGCACTGATCGACGCACTGATCCTCACGATCACCTTCTACAAGGAAAAAATCTAAACAGGTCTGCAGACTACAGCAACACAAAGACATGCAAAGTAGGTGACCTAACGTCGATATAGGCTCTAGGGTGTTTGGGGTTGTCCCTATGGCTGCAGGGAAAGGGCAGAGGATGAAGTGTGGCGGTATACCGCTGTGTCTGCGAAATCGGGTAAGAGTGTGGAATCACGGGTTAGTGCGGGCAGATGTGTATATAAACCCCTCGTTGATCTGTCTCTTCTTCTCTTCAAATCACCATGTATTGACATTCAAATTCCAATAAAACAGACTATTCACTGCCGCATGGCTTTCCTCTTTTCTGCAGTCTGCTTTCCAAAAAGTTACATACTGGGATTCAATGTCTTCGCGACTGACTCCCTAAAAAAACTACCTTTGACAACCCAATGATCTGACGACGTCAAGACGACCTATCCTCACTTTTTCGGTCTTCTCTTCCAAAACCGTACCCTCACAAACCATGTCTTTGCGTTTCCCTTTTCAAAAACATGTCCAAGATGCGGGATGAACACTGGAACAACGACATATTATTACACCTCTCTCGGTCTTCCTTTCCAAAAAGAGGACAAACAAACTGCTTGTGTTTGCGTTCTTCCTTCTCAAAAGTCAGTCCCAAAACGTCATGGTCTGAGGATAGCGATACGACCTGTTTGGTCTTCCGCGGTGTGCTCTTCCAAAAGGACTGGTCGCTTTTCTCATGTGTTCGCGACTTCGCTTTCTCAAAAATCAATTGAGAGACTCGCGATGAACCGAGCACACCGATATGATCTGCCATCACTTTCTTGGCCTGTTGTTCGCGATCTGCTTTCTCAAAATTCAACAAGAGAAGAACCTATGAGTGATGGCGTCTTTGAAATTACAACCTAGTTGGACATGACTGCTTTGCGAGATCGGAATATAGACTCTAAAGTTTCGATGATCTTTTTCCATGAAATGGCGTCGCTGCTATACTTCCTTTCAAATGGAAATCATTGCTCCAGCTTTGCAACACCAAAACCGTATGGTCGGACATCGATGTCGCCGAGCACTTTCCTGTCTCGGAACCCACATCAAATATTCGCATGGTTGAGCTGTCTGGAATCCCCAGGGAACCGTTGAGATTATCTGGACGGATACAAAAAGCATGAGCCCACTCGTTATGTGTGCCCACAGATGCGGGTTCGACTGTTGCAACGCATCGCAGTATTTCTCAATCGATGAGTAAGGATATGTGTTGCGGTAAACTGCATATGATGTTAGATGACACGTCGCGACGACGAGTGCACGCGGGAGCTGCTGGAGGTGCAGTCGCGCGACCGTGACGCGTCGCGTTCGCACGACAGATTGCCTGCCGTGCGCACCTTCCAGTCTCAACCAATACCCCAGCTATTGTAGCAATCTTGACGAAAAGAGCAGAAATACCAATGATGAGTTCCTTGATGATTGCGCAACAAGCATGTGCGGGACCTGGTTTTCGAGGAGTCGGATGCTGGTGTGCGTTGGTTGGCGTAGTCCGAATCAGGCAATTTGCTAAAATCTGTCGATTGCAGCGTCTGCAGAGTTACCACAACTTTTTGAACCTTGAGCCTGCCAAGACGCGGCATCCGCCCGCGCTCTCCCGCGGAGAAACCCCATTGCGTGAGCCAAATAAACGGATATCGTCATAAGATATTACCAACCCATCAGCAGACTTTCAGAAATGGCTGATTACCTCAGAGCGTGCCTGCACCTGGGTGCAGCGTTGCCTTCGGAAGAAGTCGGCATTTCGGAAGCGAGCTGCGAAGAATCATCGGATGGTGATGGTGTGACTTTTAGTCACCGAACACTGCGACTGCATCATCAAACTTGAGGCGCGATTGTGAGATTTTTGTACGCATAGCTATAGAACTTCAAATCGGTTTGCAGAGTCTGGTGCGGACGTCGACATGACAGGGCACTTGCAAAACATCAATGCCCGATATAGAAAGTTGCGGCGAAACGACCTCAGGATGACTAACTCCAGCGGTCTACTACAACATTCCCGTCAAGAATCTAGACACGCGATTGAAAACGTTGTCGCATGTCGGAGTCTAGTCCTATCCTAGCTTTCGCGCGTTGATGTACTTCGTACCTGAACATCCTCACCCGCGCGCCATCCCTGTAGCCGTGCAGCGGAAAAGCCGCGGGCGCCCGGATACGACGAAATCCATCACTCACACGTGTGCTATACGTAATATCCGATCGCACTTACAGCACGAATGCTACGAGAGCGTTGTAAGCCGGCGTAGATTTTGTCACGCTTTGGCAGTGTGGGCCCATCGGACTCTTACCATCGTTCGATATATCCTGGTTGCTTTGCTAGAAGGAAATGCATCACCGCGGAGATGCACAACTCAGCGGGTGTTGCAGGGAGTGGGAGATGGCGTGGTCGTATGTGGGGGGGATGGGAGAGATATTTAGTCGCGTGGGATTTGAAGCTGGTCTATGGG
Organism: Alternaria metachromatica; assembly: GCF_023757995.1. Taxonomy (NCBI): domain Eukaryota; kingdom Fungi; phylum Ascomycota; class Dothideomycetes; order Pleosporales; family Pleosporaceae; genus Alternaria; species Alternaria metachromatica. The sequence continues at coordinate 290,482 of NW_026055501.1, forward strand.
ATCATACTCTTGTACATTTCCAATTTTTGTGGTGTACCACATCGATTGTACTTGCGGGAAAATTCACAACACCACAACAACGACCAATACTCAAGTTTGCACCCGATATTTCATACCTCCCAGATAATCTCCACCGAAAACCTGCAAAAATGGGCGCATTAACCCCATCACAAGTGCAGACCATCAAATCGACTATCCCCGTCCTTGCGGAACATGGCAACACCATAACAACAAAGTTCTACCACGACCTGCTCTCCGCACATCCCGAACTGAAGAACGTCTTCAACAACACGCACCAAGCGACTGGCCACCAAGCACAAGCCCTCGCAGGAGCCCTCTACGCATACGCCGCCAACATCGATGACCTGGGGAAGTTAAGTCCAGCAGTGGAGCTCATATGTCACAAACATGCGAGCTTGTTCGTTCGAGCAGACCAGTACGATGTTGTCGGCAAGCATCTACTCGAGACAATGCAGACGGTGCTGGGTAATGCTGCGACGCCCGAGATTCTGGAGGCGTGGGGTGCGGCGTACTGGCAGTTGGCGAATATCATGATTGGCAAGGAAGATCAGCTGTATCAAGAGACGTTGTATTGGCCTGACTGGAAAGACTTCACTATCACGAAGAAAGAGAAGGAGAGTGAGGAGATCACGTCGTTTTACCTCGAGCCAGTGGATGCAGATTTGAAGCTACCGGTCTTCAAACCTGGACAGTACATCTCGGTCAACGTCTTCGTGGATGAGCTGGAAGGTGGCGTGTGGCAGGCGAGACAGTACAGTTTGAGCGATGCGCCTGGAAAGAAGTATTTGAGAATCAGTGTGAAGAAAGAGCCAGGCATTGAGATTGGGGAACCAAAGCACATGACACATGCGGGCTACATCTCCAACCTGTTACACGACACGAAAGACGAGGGAGACGTAGTGAAGGTGTCGCATCCATTCGGAGAATTCTTCTTCGACACGAAGGAGGTCGATGCAGACGCACCCGTTGTTCTAATCTCAGCAGGCGTCGGACTCACTGCTTTGACCTCCATATTCAACTCCCTGACAGCGGAGAAATCGGATCGACCGATAACCTGGGTCCAAGGCGCACGCATTTCAAAGACACGTGCCTTCAAGACGCACTTTGACCAATGCGCTGCAGCAAACGAGAACGTGCATGCAGTGTATTACTCGTCGACTCCGGGTGAAGGGGAAGTCCAGGGCCGTGACTACACTATCAAAGGTCGCGTAAATCTGGACAAGATTGACAGGAAGTACCTGCATACCGATAAAGGCAAGACACAGTACTACTGTTGTGGACCCACACAATTCATGCTCGACATTGAGGCAAAGCTGAAGAGCTATGGCGTGCCTAGCGAACGGGTGAAGATGGAGTTATTCGGTACCGGCGGAGTACCGAGGATCTAGGGCTGTTGGTGGAATAGCGATCGGCTTAGTGATGCGTTCATCGTATTTCTAGCTGTTTAGTATACCAGATTTCGTATTAGTAGATCCAACACCGTTCTGCTCATCCGCGCGCCAGTCGCGCAGCGGATTTCGTCAGTGCAGCGGCGTACAAGCCACTAATTCGGCATGTGGGATGCGTACCACAACGCGCATGCCGTAGGATGCCATTTGCAACGCTCCTACGGACACGTGCAGCGGAACGAGGAGCTTTGATGGTAGATCTTCTTAGATGGCAGCGGGAAGGTAAGGTACTAGGACATTGACCAATTCCGACGTCCTGGTCGTTCACCAGGTCAGGCCAGAGGTCGCACACTTGCGCCAGATGCAGGGCAATGTTCCCATGCCTGGGACCATGTAAGAACGGTCTTTGAAGAAGCTCGTTTTGGATATATTGTACCCCAGATACTGACGCCACCCGGAAGGCACGCGGCAATCTCTTTGTTTACTTCAATAGAACGTGTAATATCGAATACTACCAGGATCCCATATCCGAATGCAGAACAACTCAGCAGAAACAACTGTCTTCGTAATTTGCCAATTGAACTGAATGTTGATCGTGATCATAAGGGGCGCATATAGTTCACAACTGCCAGTACAGCAGGGCCGGTAGGATCATACGACAAGGTAGGGCCGAATTTTGAACGTTGTCCGTTATCACCTTCATGCAGGTCGGAGTTGTACGCGCTGCCGCCGACGTCTAATTCGCCCATAGGGGCTAAACAAGGCGTTGCAAGGCCAAATTCTGGGTGGCTGGTAGCCTGGCGGGTAGAAAGCAGGCGCCAACTGAGATGACGGCATGCAGGTTCTGAGCAGAGTCATCTCTCGGGCTCGTGTTCGGAGTCACAACCGGCGAAAGGGGTAATCTTCTGGAAAAGACAGGGTGTGGGCGAGTGAAGCGCACCGTGAGCCTGACCAATGCGAGCGTCTTCTAGAAATTGCGCAGAAGGGCGCTCGGACAATGTGTGAGCCTTACGCGCAGGGTTGCGACAAGGCACGCCGGAACGTTGGTCAAAGGAGCTGGGGCCGCAACCGCCGGCTGGGCCAGTGGCATATTCTGCGGCGATGACACAAAGCGCAAGGAATTGTGAGGCGCCCGTGCATTCGGAGACAAGAATAGCTCCCAGGAATCCATGTCGGGTGAGGATGTGAAACAGCTGTGGGCAGAGCTGCCGTAGATGGCACAGTACGCGTTGTGTGCGCGTGATGATGACTCAATAAGAAATAAGATTTAGCTTGTCGGTGTCGATCGTCTATGAACGAGTCTGGGGAGTGCGGTGTAGAGAAATTATGCTTTTGTGATGTGCTGGCCCCGTGCACAACTGTTTTGGAGATGCGCTCGTGTCAGGCACAGAAACGCGACGAGGCTGGGAGTGGGTCCGGCAAATATGGGCATTGGCTTTAGGTGGGACGCGCAGCACAGACGGATCTGGCGGAAGCATACCGACGACCAGGCTGCAAAGAGTTGAAGATATGCGGGACCCCTTCACCGCAACACAGCCAGGAGGTAGCAAATGTCGGTGGGCAGAGCTTGGCTTGGAAAAGGGAGTGAGGGAGGAACCACGTGCCTGACTTGCCTTAATGAGGATGTGCTAGAGACGCGGAAGCGGCAGGCACGCTGTACCTGCCGGGAAGGAGGTTTTGTGATATTGAATTCCCTTTGAAGATGCCGTGCATTGCAAAGGATGCAGAGGCGCCCTGTTGGCAGTTGGACATGGACATCGACGACGTTGGATACGGCCTCGTGGTGGCGGTGTAGACCACGCAGACCTGGCGTTCGCGCCCTGAATGATTGACTCGGCGGCGGTCAGGGGCGTCTCCGGGTGTCTCACAAGTCTCCAACCTCCACAAAATGGACAAGCGTGGCCCAATAGGCGGCGGGACTGCAAAGGCAATACGTTGGTTATTCAGTCGTTATGCTTCTTTTTCGCTGTCTCAAACCCGGCTGGTGCTTTGGCCCCCTGGTGGCTTCTTGTCGCCTGCTGCACGTTCTAAGCAAGTGCTATGCACCGTGCCTTCCCTCCCTTCTAGCGGCCTTCTATGTGCCTTCCAAATCTGGCCCATGCTCCCACATCCCAGCAGCCTCCAGGAACCGCTGAATCGCTGCACATGGTGTTGCGACCCAATCTGCGCGGTAGTGGAAAGGGGAGGGTGAGGCATCGTGGCGACCGCATGTAACGCCGGAGCCGCAACTCTATGCTGCTTGTCAAGTCACGATGCATCATCACCTCCAGTCGCGTGGTAAGGTCCAACATGGGCGTTGGAGACTACCGTCGGCTTGTGGATCCTCATCTGTGCACAAAAGCGCCACATACGCCTCAAACAAGGTCGCAGGACTGCCCCAGCTCCTTGACAGCTAGCAGCGGCATGCTAACAGGAAAGGTCATGGTGAAGCTGTAGTGTCGCGAGCGCGAGATGAACGCAAGGATAGGGCCGCTCCACAGCTGGATGCGCTGCGATGCATTGATCGAGTGTATTTGAACGTGCCCTGCTCCATGCTGTCAGAAGAATGCTTGCCCGTTCCCTCTACACGCACCACATCTCCAGACTGCTAGGACCAATCACCTAGAGCCTCAGACACAGTCAGCGAGCAGAACTGATTTTGCTGCAGCCACGATTCACCTTTTCTTTTGCCGGCCCTAGGGAGGAACACGATCGACCAGCGCCCCCATCAGTCCACGACAAAGTCACCGACCATACCGACCCTCTTGTTGGGCGGAAGCAATCTAATCAGCACTCCGGCCCAAAGTGTCTTGTACGTCACGTCACCACATTGTCTAGGTGGACAGCCAGGACGCCAGAGGAACAGAACCGCCGCGCCGCCCCCGCCACAAATTCAGTTTGCTTGCGGTGAGACGCGCAGTTTCGTGTGTCTGCATAGCCGTTCGTCTACATAAACCGCAGTGTCAGTGTGGTGGGCTTCAGACGCTTTGACAGCGACGCTGCCTGCACATCGTGGTCCCTTTTTGTCGACTAGCGCCTAGGACGATCCGCCCAAGGCCGAATCTGCTCTAGCGCCCCTACGACTTTCTGGGCAACTACGCGCAACGAGGAAAGAAGTACCTGCAGACTCTCCAACACCACGCCCTCCATCACCGCCATCCCCTGCCCTGCCCTCTCGCGCGTCTATATCTATCTCAGGTACGTACTCCCGCTTTGTACGATTCCCTTTCGCCCCGTGCAGCCCGCGCATTCCCGCTGCAGGTCCTTCTCACCGCTCCACTCCCCTTTTCTCCTGCTCCGACGTGGCCAGCGTGACTGCCAGACCGACAATTTCTGGCGCGCCCTTCTTTCACCCTTTACCTTGACGCTGCTGCCACGACGCCCGCTCAACCTCGCAACTGACATCGCCATCTCCAGTAGTGCATCCGCTGCATTGACCTACGCGCGGCCCCTCGACGACTCGACCTGACGCCCTCACCCACGTCCATCTCTGCTGCGTCCTCGCCCGACGCCTGATTTGCATCATCCTTACAGGCTCTCACCCTCACTTGGTGCGCACCGTCCCGTCTCTTGCTCATCGGGCCTGCAGTGCCTTGCCGCTTTCCGTCACGCGCATCCCGCCGACCGGAGAATGGAGTTGGACACGATTCTGAACCAGAGATTAACAGCATCCCTAGGAAACGGAGCGCTCACCATGCAACACGCAATGCAGCCCCAGCACTTCGGTGCGCCCCCGAGCTACCTCAATGGCGGCCACATCAAGTCGGAGAACGGCTCGGAGCGTGGCGTGTCGCCGCACCCGTCAGACTCGTCGCGCTACTCGTCGCAACAACCGCAGCAGCAACTCCCCTCGTATCCCTCGATCCCCCAACAACACATGAACGGCCTGCGCTACCCCTCGCCCTCGCAAATGCAGGCGCCCATGCCCATGCTCAACAACAGTAATTACATTCCCAACCCGCCAGAGCACGCGTACGCGCAGCAACAGCAGCAGATGGCGGACGCGCAGGTCCAACACCAACACAACGGTGGGCGCCCCGCGTCGGACACGGGTCCACCTAAGGCCTTCGCGTGCTCGACCTGTGGTAAAGGCTTCGCGCGACGCAGTGACCTCGCACGTCATGGTAAGAAGCTTTGGCCCCAACATCAAAAGCAGAGCACTGACAGCATGCAGAACGTATCCACAGCGGTATCCGCCCTCACGTGTGCGACTACCCCAACTGCGGCAAGCAGTTCATTCAGCGCTCCGCCCTGACGGTTCACCAACGTGTCCACACTGGCGAGAAGCCTCACATGTGCGAGCGATGTGGAAAGGTACGAAAATTCTGTTCTGCACTGCATTCACAACTAACATCGAAAAGCCTTTCAGTGACTCCAGTTCGCTGGCCCGCCATCGTCGCATCCACTCCGGCAAGCGCCCATACAAGTGCCCTTACGCCGACTGCCAGAAGACTTTTACGCGTCGCACTACCTTGACGCGTCACCAGAACCACCACACCGGCACTGTCGAAGAGGCCGCTGCCGCCACTGCTGCTGCGCTCGCATCGCGTGCCTCTGCCTCGAGCAGGACCGGTCGCTCCGACGGTGGTGACTACTCCGAGACAGCATCGCCGCTCGGCACTCCTTCGCCCAATGACCGCAATCTCTCTCTTTCACCCGCACAGGGAATGCCTCCTGGTGGCATGCCTGGCCTGCACCGCCAGGGCTCCGACTACGCCTACATGGGCGGTATGAACGTCCCTCCTCACATGCGTCATGAGATGCCCCAGCCCAGCCCTCGTGCCTCCCCTGCGCTCACAGCTCAGTCATACACATCCAACGTGAGCGGCTCTCGCCCAGCGATCACCTCTCACCCGACCGCCTACGGCCCACCGCCGATTCTTGAGCCTCCTGCGTCTGCAAACCACAACCAGTCCGGAGGCACCACCAGCGCCAACGGCAGCCCTCACATGTCCGCCATGGGCTGGCAATCACCTGGTCAACAGGCTCTCCCCTCCCCAGGAGCTCAAGACAGCGGCTACGTCTACCCAGAGCCCCAGTACCAAGCACAAAACGGCATGTACTACCAGCAAAACAACATCCGTCGTCCCAACAGCACTGAGCCGGACCACTACAATCCCAACCACCGCGAGATGGGCAACGGAATGTGGGCTCCTGCTGTCCAATAGAGTTGCGGTCCTGGCGCAGTTCTCCCACAGATCCTGGAGGATACATCCGACGTAACGCTTGAGCAAGCTCCACCGCGGCGTCACGGTTAATCTTCCCCACTGTAAAACTAATACATGCGATCACGCCAACCTAGGGAAAAACTGAACAGCCTGGAGCCTACGTTGACTTGAGATCGCCTCCTTTGCAAGGTTTTGGGTCAATGTAGTCTGCAGACCTGTTCAGTTTTTCCCTGGTATGAGGTGCGCTCCTTTGGTGTTCTCGGCAGGCAGGACCTATACCCTGTTCCACAAAATTTTCTTACTGGCATCCCTATGGGCTAGCGGGTCATTGAGCGCGTTAGTTTTCCTGTTTCTTTCGACTTGCCCATATCTGTTTGTTGCAAGTCTTCCCATCTCCGGGTCGTGGTTATCTGGCGGCGGTTTTTCCATGGGTTTTCGTCCATCCCTCTCTCCATCGGGAGCTCGAGACGGGATGGCAGGCGTTGGGCGTGCCTCATACACACCAAGACGGGCAAGGGCGTCCGGGCTTGTTCCGTTTTGTCTTGTTTTTCATATGCACCGGCAAACCTCTCTAGACTGGTATTTAATGAAGGACTTATATCCGCCTCTTAGACTACACCACTATTCTGCGCAAGCGGAGCCAAAAATTTAAATCTCTATAATACACTCATTCCACGGTATGCAAGTGAGATGCGTAATATGTGAAAAGCTATGCCATTTCCATTATGGTAGGTACAAAGATGTTGTGCTCCCGTCGTGCATGGCAGGAACGTGAATGAGCTCGGCTGTACCTGAATACCCTGAAGGTGTTCGCAGAACTTTGAATTGACGATAAAGTTCGACAACAATACATGCTTGAGGGTGCATCCCAGTTAAGCGTACAAGTTGCTCGAGACGAGCGCCTTCGTATTCTGTGTGCTGCCCTACAGTCGCCTCATTGGGCTCAGCGCATTGCGAGCATTACCCGTTGCATCCAAGATCTGCCCAGGCGACAAGAGAAGCCTCGTCAGCTCATTCGCAATAGCTGCGTGCTGTTCGCACAGTCGTTTCACGACAGAGAAGGATATCCAAGTATCTAGCACGAGTGAATGCCACAATATCAAGACCAATGTCCATGTTGGACCTCAAGTGAAGGTGCTGGTGGTGCCCGGCATTGACGTCGTCGCCGCGCTTTGACCCTCGAATTCGGTCGCTCGGCCCTGTCCTATGCAGGCGGTCATCGCACCAGCCTCGCATTACGTCTATCCACGTCTCTCCTGCATGTCCATTTTACCCCAGCTTGCCACAACCCACGCTGCCATATCTCGCTACTCTCACCATCGCTGGGCAATCAATTCCGACGACAAACCGCGCTGTTGATTGCTTGCGCCCGTCTACTTAGTGGCACGTCATCCGCCCAGCGCTATACCTCAGCCACTCCTCTGGCGACCCTTCCCTCCCGACAGCTCCGACCCAACGACACCGCACACCGCGAGACGGAAATTACGTCGCGACCATGAGTAAAATCGCGAGATCGGTCAAGAACGTGACCAAGGGGTACAGCCAGGTCGAGGTCAAGGTCCGCAATGGTATGGAGTGCCCCAGGAGCTGCATGCACGGCGTAGCTGACCATCGCAGCGACCAGCAACGACCCATGGGGCCCCGTCGGGTCTGACATGGCTGAGATCGCCCAAATCACCTTCAATAGGTACGACGAGTGCGAAGGCTACGCGAGCCATGCTGACCGCTACCCAGCTCGACCGACTTCTATCAGGTCATGGACATGCTCGACAAGCGCCTGAACGACCGCGGCAAGAACTGGCGCCACGTCCTCAAGTCGCTGAAGGTGCTCGACTACTGTCTGCACGAGGGCTCTGAGCTCGTCGTGACGTGGGCGCGCAAGAACATCTACATCATCAAGACACTGCGCGAGTTCCAGCACACCGACGAGGACGGTCGCGACGTCGGCCAGAACGGTAAGCGCGTCCTGCTTGGTGGATTGGGGCCTTACTAAGATAATTACAGTGCGAATGGCAGCTAAAGAGCTGACTTCGCTCATCCTGGACGAAGAGCGCCTGCGCGCCGAGCGAGCCGACAGGAAATCGTGGAAGTCGCGGGTCACGGGCATCGAAGAGTACCCCGGTGGAGGCCACCACGGTCCAGATGGCGGGGAGAGAGCCACGCGCCCGCGCAACGGCGAACAGCGTCGCAACCGCAGAACGGAAGAAGAAGATCTCGAGCTGAGACTCGCGCTCGAGGCAAGCAAGAACGAGGCAGAGGAGGAGAAGAAGCGCCGCGAACGTGGGGCCAGAGTCGAAGACACCGACGATGACTTGGAAAAGGCCATCAAGCTGAGCAAGGAGGAGGAGGAGCTGCGCCGGAAGGAACTCGAGCAGACCAACGCCGACCTACTTTTCGGCGAAACCACCGCACAGCCAAATGCCTACCAGCCCACGGGCAACAACCAGGGGTACCAGCAGCAGGGCCAAGTGGACTGGTTCGGTAACCTCATGGACCAGAACCAGCAGCAGCCTCAGAACACTGGCTTCCTCAACAACGCATACTCACAGCCCACGGGCATGCAGCCTCAGCAAACTGGCTTCCAGAATGGGTTCGGCGGCTACGGTGGCTTCCAACAGCAGCCCCAAATGCCACAACCTACCGGCTTTGATCAGTTCGGCGCTCAGCAGCAACAGCAGCAATACATGCAGCCCCAACACACGATCCAACCTCAGCAAACCTCGTTCAACAACAACCCGTATGGTCAATTTGGAGGTGGAGGCTTTGGTGACATGGGTCAGCAGCAACAGCAACAGCCGCAGCAAGATCAGAATGCACTCCAGCCTGGCAGTCATAACCCATGGGCAAGCAACCAAACTCAAGAGTCGCTTAAGCCACAGCCCACTGGCTCCAACAACCCATTCGCTCAGTCCTTCAACCGACCGCAGCCCACTCAGACCTTCACCCAACCGACGTTGAACTCGTTGAGCGAGCAGAAGACCCAGACCCAGTTCAACAACACCTCGTTTAACCCACCGGTATCCTTCTCTCCTGCACCGGCAGCGCAACCACAGCAGCAGCAGCCACAGGCGCCACAAAAAGAGATGGACCCAACCGCTGCCAGACTCAACGCGCTTCTTGCAACAGGCGAAGGTCAGGACACTTTCGGCAACGTCGGCAACATGCGTATCCCAGCTCAGCACACAGCTCCTGGAACATTTGTCAACTCGGCTGGCGCGGGCTTGAACCGGGTCAACGCCAACGCTACCGGCAACAACCCGTTCTTGAACTCCCAGTTCACCGGCATGCCGCAGCAAAACCGCATGATGCCCGCGGCAACCGGCCCAGCGAGCAACTTTGGCGCCAACCCTTACGGCAGCGCGAATCCATTCGGTGCTCAGCCTCAGCAGCAGCAGCAACCCCGTCAGCCCGGTGCCAACAACCTAATAGACTTATAGTGTTCTGGTCCAGAGAGTAAAGCCTGCGCTTCGGGTCATTCTTCGATGCTGGAGCGTGGCACTCAGGCCTGCCCCAGATCCCCTCTCCCTCAGAGGCCCAAACCCGCATTCACGTATGGCAAGGCAGAGAGGAGCCTGGACGAGGCCGGTGGGGACGCGTGGTCATTTTGATTCCCTTATTATTATTTTCCCCGACCACTGCGGTTTGCATAGAGGCGAGCGACGAGCGCAACGAGTCAGTGGTGGCTAGTGTAGATAGCTTGATGAGACTATTCAACCCATGATGGTGCAGCTCGTCTGTGGTGCCGCGCAAATGTCTAGATTGAGACTGGAATCATTAATCCCTATTCTCTTTTCACGTCCCTCTCCGTGAAGTGAAACCTTGGAAGCTATCGGGTACTGACACAAGACTGCAACGTCCTTTTCCTATTGTCCATTTACGCCCTCTCACCGTGAATTGCGAAGCTATTGTAGAATAGGCACACGTGACGCGATCTTCATGCGCACTGACGTTTGCTGGGCCCACAGCCGTTCTACACGCTATCCAACCCCGCAATCATCCACCTCCGCGTCGAGTCCACCTGCACCTTGCCGTGTCGCGAACTTCCTTGCCGGCTATTGTTTGCGCCGCTTTGGTTTATTGCCATTGTATTCACTTTTGACGCTTCTCTTAACCCAGCTGTTATCGAATGCCGCGCACCTGTTAGCATTGTCTAGACCTCACGCTTGGCCAGCAGACTTCACGCTACTGTACTTGGCGACTTCGACGCGTCACGGCCAGCCAGCCATCGTTTGATATACAGATAAAACAAATACGATTACTAGTATCGCCATCTTTAGGACATATCGTTCTACCCAAGAGCCTACATGGCTTCAGAAGACGAGGCAATGCACCGACAAACACGCCCGGTGTCCGCCATGAGTAGCCGAAAGCGTGCCATTCAAAAGGAGGAAGTGGAAGCGCATGCGCCAGAGCCAAAGAAGCTTCGTACTTGTGGCCCAGTTGAAGACGATGTGGTCGGCAGAAAACCTCAAGCTGCTGTGGCATCAACCTCGCGAGGCCGCAGCGGTCTTCTCACGCCAGAACCCAGCACCTTGACCGAATCGCAACTCGAGCCTCCTGTCGACACCTCAGCGACGTCCGAGACTGCAACGGCAAACTTCTTCCCCTTCATGAAGCTTCCCGCCGAACTGCGCATCCACATCTACCACATGGCGCTCGTGCGCGAAGAGCCGCTCCTCCTGCATGCCGACCGCGCGCCTGAGAAACCCGAAGACGGCGACGACCTTCTCGCAGCACCGCGCCGAAACAACCTCTACGCCCCCTACATGCCCGGTCGCGAACTGCCCGGCCCCGGCTACGCCTTCCATCGACCCAGACAGGGTCCCGAGCGCATCCCGCTAGACGACCCCATCGTCCCCGAGATCCTGCGGCTGAACAAGTTGATATACAGAGAGGCGCGTCAGGTCCTGTACAGCGACAACGTCTTCACCCTCAGCCTCACAAGCGGCATCCACACCCTATCCACCCTCCACCAGCGCTCGCGCAGCCTCATCAAACACGTCGTCCTCACCATACCCTCCCACCACGACATCCTCGACGGCTTCGCCGACCTCGTCCGCCTGGGCCTGCGCTACTGCTGGGGTCTCAAGACGTTCAAAATCATCCTCCAAGCCAGCCTACCCGATGACGGACGGGTCACGGGCGCAACAAGCGTATACGCCAACGCATTCCACATACTTCGATGGCTGCCTCGCGGTTGCAACGTCGGTCTCGAGGGCAACGTGAGCGATACCGTCAAGCGCGTTGTCGCCGAAGAAGGCAGATTACAGGCTGTACTTGATGAGGTGAGAGCATTCTGAAACAACGTGATGATGTGAGGATGTTGGGAGCTGACAGTGTTGCAGGCGAGTTATCTCAAGAGGCAGCATCAGATGCCGGAGAGGCATTAGTGGTGTCGATGTGGTGGCTCTGTGTTGTGTTTTTTGAAGAGCGTGATCTGAGATGTTTCTTGGGTGTAACGCTGTTGATGATATGATGGGAAGTTGCCCTTTTTGCTGGCTTTGAGCCTTCGCGCAACGGCATGTTGTCGCGTCTTGCGTCGTTGCCAGCGAAGAGACTTTACGCTGGATTGCAGTGTTGATGATAAGATGGAAAGTGGCTTTTACGAGCTGGACTGGAGACTCGTGTTGTCTCGTCTTGCGCAGTTATGAGCAGAAGCGTACACCTTGAGTAAAGCTTCTCTCTTCCACAATCCCGCCTTGCGTGACGGAGGAAGCACGTGTTAATGTGTGCTGCCAAATCTTCAGCAGGAAGTTTATGCTGGGAGTAGAGAACCTTTCTACCAGTCTTTCTTCGTATTTTGGGTTTCAACAACATGCGACTGACCAAAGTACAGCCTCAATGATCAGCCCACATGAGGGACCCAATTTGAGTCACCGGCGCATTGTGCTCTTCGTCGAGACACGCGACCGCTTTTCTCAGCCTCTTCTTGGCACGTTAAGTAATGCTACTTGCTATGGCAAAGCTGCCTCTTGTATTTGCGATATTTTCTCGTTGAAGATGATCTGATTGGATCGATGTGATGCAAATTCTGGGGGTCGTGAGTGGCTCGGCTGCTTCCCGTCACACAGTGACATTGGACGAAATGGACTCGACCAAGGCGTCGTATCGCTCTCTGCAAATGGGTGTGACAGACAACGCCACATCCAACGCTGTAATTTTATCGTAAGTTATGAATAATGCATAGATCGCCCCTTCCCTTCGAAAAGGCGGCGTGAGATTCCTTGTCTCGCGACTGCTTATGCAGCACCTTAGCTCCTACCTCTATTGGCTAGTAGCTTACGACGTTGAGACGCCACAGGTACAGTACCATCTCAGCTCAACAGTCCCGCGTACTCGCTAGAAAAGTGCCTGGTAAGCCTCTCGTCATCGCACGCCTGAGATCGCATGCGCTGTTGGACTGAGGTTTGTTTGGACTTGACGGCGGAAGCTGTGGCGGTGACGCGTCAAACGCGCCAGCGAGACGTCACAAAGCTATGAGAACCACCTGGAAAGACAGGATAATGAATCTTATCGTCAGAGCGAGGACCAAAGCGCGAGTCCGAGTTATGACCGCCTCCTGTTTTGGTGCGTAGATGGGAAACACCGCACCGTACCACCAACACTGCTCGGCACACCGGCGTCCAACTTCTGTTGGAAAAGCTCAGCTAAAACGAAGCTTCTCAGATGATTCAGCTTCTTCGGAGAGTGATGGTGCAGGCGGTGGGGATGAGATAGATGCCTCTACCGCCTGCTCCGCCTGCTCTCGTGCATCTTAGCATCCACCTATATACGTCAGATCGGATCGTGGTTCCGCGATGATTCAGCTCTTTGTCAAACGCAAATTCCCATAGCTATCCTGTCAGTTCAGTATGCCCAATGCGGAAACAAGTAATCTTGGGATTTAGTGACCAAGCGGCTCTCAATCCGCATCTGTCGCACAGCATTACCGGTAGCCATGACTAAGTCTTCGAAAGGGAGACCCTTCAGATTTGGCATCTCGGATGACCATATCATCATGCCGTGCGGCGAAGTTAAGACCATGGTTGACGGCAGCATAGTGGTGAAGTGCGTTACTTGCCTCCGCCGCCCATTGGGGCTGTTGCTATTCTTGTTGTGTTTAATCAGCAGTGCCCAGGAAAAGCACGGCAGCGGAAGCCGTCGCCTGGCTCTACCTAGTCAACATCGATGTAGGGTCTAGGCTAAGCTCTCTTTACGGCTTGGATGTAACCCTGCCGTCTTGCAATTAGGAACTGATCAGCGGCTCAAAAGCAAGCCTTCGCCAACGCTTTCGGGCAATATTGATCCCATCGTTCTGGTTACCGAATACACTAGCTGGCGCCATGAACTCTCCTCCCACTACTCTATCGTCACAGTCTCTTTCTACACCCGATGCGCGACCAAAACGAGCGGCAGTGAGTGAGGAACCTGGGAAGAAGCCTAAGAAGCCCAACAGCGAGATACGAAAGCAACAGAACAGGATAGCTTCACGTAACTATCGTATGTCAATCCGCAGGGCGTCGCTCGTGGTGACCACAACTAACGACATTTGGTATAGGAGAGAAGCGCAAACGAAAGCTCCAGTACCTCCAGCAGTTGATCAGGGACGACTCGGAAGGCCGTCAAGACTCAGAACCTTCGCCTGAGCAGCACGAAGTGTACCCGCGCGCTCTTTCTGTAGACTGCGATATTACAGGCGCAAGTTCATCACCATACCAGATGCCGTCAAGCCGTGTCTTCGGCGAAAGCAGCGCAGTTGCGAACGAAGCCATACTGGCAGCTACCGTCGCATCCCTTGATCCTCATCACCTCGCAGTCGATCAAGCGTATCCTTCTTACCCACCTCATTGGAATGCGCACATTTACTCTCCGTCTCCACCAGCGAGCATACCTTGGAACATGCCGCCAGCGTGGATGTCAAGTCTAGACTACTCTGCGCAGGCAGCTGCGACCACTCGCCCCTCTATGTACCGATACCACACCCATCCATCACAGCCATCGTTTCAGCACCCGCATACGCCATCACCGTCAAACTTCCAACGCGAGTTCCTGCCGAACACGGATGTCTACGGCTACGGCGCAAACTACGCATCACACAGCCAGACGCCTGGCAACCCCAACGTGAGTCTGCCTACCTCGTACTCGTACTCGCCGTATCATCAGGGCCGGCGGACTGCTCCACATTGAGGTTCGAGATCCTCTTCCCCCGTCTTTTGCCGTATGGCTTGGGTGGAGACGGCAAGTAAGCTGACGTGATGAACAACTAGCAGTACGCGCTTGGATGCGATCCTTCGGAATTTGGACGGCTAGTTTACATCTGAACGTCTGCAACGCATATATCTCAATCCGTGATGGCTCGTATAGTGCGAGAATTACAGATAAAGCCGCACCAAAATATATTCCTCACATCGCAGTCAAGGCGAACGCTCTATCCCGATGATAGATAACGCGCCTCAGCACTAGACCGGTAAACTACCACGCACAGAAAATAACTACAACGATACAAATCGACCTTCAGCTGTCTCCACAGTTCGCTTCAAACGAAGTATCTTACTCCATCGGGCTATTGTTCACGCGCGGAAGCCGCGAAAACAGCTTACGCCAAGACTAGCTGCCACGCTGGTAGCACCACATCACGGTATCTGAGACACATGGCCACGCGGTCTTGCGTTACTTGTTGGTATGTTGGTGAGATGAATGGGGTGGATGAGATGGAGGGGTATCTTGACTGTACTGAGACTTGTTGGGGCAAGTGGGAATGAGCCTTGGGAGGTGACGACGATATGGACGAATTTCGTTGAAAGGGGAACTGGAATCGGATTGGAAAGAAACTTCGGTTAAGAGGCGTGCGATTTGGCGGCTGAAACACTAATGAGTATGTTATGTACAGAGTATACCTAGGTAGTACATATTTGGGGTGGCCTCGCATGACGTCAGCTGACCATCCACCTTCACTGGGGTGGCTAGAGTTCGAGTCGCATTTTGTAGTATACACAGAACTAATACTTAAGACTTGAGAGCCTTTTAAGTCAGCACATATATCCCTACCTTAAGAATTACTTACACAGATTGCGACGCGACCTGTAGCCACCCCTAAGTGCCTTTTTCAATTAGTACTTAGATGCCTACGTCTGCTGTACTAAAGTAAGGAGTGAAGCTACTATCATGCGCAAAATTATACTCGCTGGTGTAGATGTTCAAAACTTAGACTACGGTTAAGATGCATTCGCTGTTCTGTCTGCTCGTGGGTGTTGAAACTTCCGAGTTCGCTTTCGGCTAAGCATGGTGGGCTGTGCGACCAGCGTCATCAGCTGAATCCTTCCAGCCTTCCTTCATCTGCCTACCTACGCACACGCACAACAGAATTGGTGCACGACACTACACTGAAAAGCCATCCAAAGAATGAGGTAGTCGCAAAGGGCGAAGCTGAGTGTCATTGAACCCTTCACTACTCTTGTCTCTCGGAGACGGTGTTACAGATGAAATGATGGCTTCCAGAGACAAGCTTCCAGAGAGGAAGGCGTCTCCACGAAGCCATTCAGATTTATTGTAAGGTGATCACGATCCTTGCATGAGGTGTACTCATTCTGTATAGGTCTCTCGCCAGGAGACTTTATCCAAGAGAAAGTGAAGAGCAGATTACTGCGAGATCGGACGAGCTTGCTCTAGTGTCTGACCGAAATTACGCTTTGTGCGAACTGAGTTGCAACGTATGTCACCAACCGAAATTTTCCGAGTACCGCGCGCTCCCTATTCTTGTAGAGAGCCTGAACGCAGACTGCAACTTCTGCGAAATCCTACGCAAATGTCAGCAGCATTTTGCAGAAGGATCCCTTGCGATGCAGTTGTACTCCTTCGGGCTCAAAACCGATATCCAGATATGCTTTCCTTTCGCAGATAATGGTCGCACAGACACACACGTTCAATTGTACTCAAAAGGTCCGTCATTGATCTTAGTCCGAAGTACCAGCTGATAAGAGCAACAGAGTCAGATGCTCTTATGAGTCCTTTCCGATACGCGAAAGATGTCTGCGAATCTGCAGACTCAATAGCCTCATTGAGTGCCATGAATGAGTGGATGAATCGCTGCGCTATTACCCACCAGCACATTCCACCGAGAGAGGGATGTAGACCTACACGCTTGATAAAACTTGGCGGGAACGACGATAGTACCCTTCGACTCTGCTCACCACAATATCCCGTAAAATTCGCTGCGCTTTCCTATCGCTGGGGACCAGGCAAGCAGTCAGAAACGACGAAAGAGAATGTCAGCGAACGTTACAACGAGCTGACGACATCAGACTTACCACGAACTCTTCAAGACGCCATCCAAGTTACTAGAGGACTCCAGTTGGAATATTTATGGATCGATCGCATTTGCATTGTCCAGGACGACGACGAAGAGTGGGCGAAGGAGGCATCCCTTATGGCAGACATTTATGCAAACGCGTACGTCGTCTTATCAGCCACAGCCACTGAGGACTCCAAGGATGGATTTCTGCAAAAGAAAAAGGAGCCTCTAGTTATAAGATACGTACAGCATGGTCAAGGCGGCTATGAAGTGCGAGCAAGGCAGATCGAAAGCCACGACTGCCATCGAGAAGCACAAAAAAACATGTATACCTTGTTTCAGCGGGGCTGGTGCATGCAAGAGAGGTTTCTGGCTCGTCGGATAATTCATTTCCTGCCAGATGAAACCCTTTTCGAGTGCGAGAATGGGAGAGAATGCGAGTGTGGCGCCGCTAGCCAGGAAACGCTGATCCTGCCCATTCATCAGGGCTACAAAATCTTCACAAGCCTTCGGGCTGCACCAAGAGCGACGGAACGTTTCGCCTCGAACTGGATGGAGATTGTGCGTGACTACAGCCACATGAAACTCACCTACGGACAAGATTCTCTGCCTGCTCTTTCTGGACTGGCTGCATGCATGAAGCACTTGGAGCCTGGCAAATATATCGCAGGACTTTGGGAGTACAGCATCGTATCGCAACTGGGATGGCGCGTTGACCCAAAGTCCAATACAAGACGCTGGAAATTACCCGAAAACGTTGATATCATAGGCCCTTCATTTTCCTGGAGCTCACATGTGCGCAATATAGATTTCTACGAACATCCTCCTAGTGCACGAGATATGTGCACTTTGGAAAGTTTCAAAGTCTATCCAGCCACGCCAAATCCTTACGGTCAAGTCCTGCATGCGTCCATCTGCCTCAGCGGACAGGTAGTGCTTGGACATGATATGTATTCGTTTCTCATGACTTCCGATTTGTTGCAGACCGGGCGTGTATATCTTGACGTTGGACTCGTTATCAACAGCGGGTACTACATGCAATCTTTACACGATGAAAAGTGGAGCAAAGAGAAAACTTGGGGATCTGTGATATGCTTCGGGTTATACAGTTATTTCCATTACTATACTTTGAGTAAACGGGAATATGTCGATACACTGCTACTGCAGCGCAGTGAGACGAGAGTGGGAGAATATCTCAGAATTGGGGTTGCTCAAAGGATAGAGAGATCTTGGTTCGACAAGAACACGGTGGCAAGAACGGTTACACTAGTCTAACTACACAACTGGCAACGCAATCTTTCGATAGCTGCACCCCGCAGAAATAGACGGTGAACTTGTACAGCAACGAGATCCTAAGCCACTCTTCCTCCTCCTCTTCCAGGTCGTCTGCGTCTTCTTCCACCCGTTCTCGACTCATTCGGTGGCTCTTCCTGTGGCGGTAGCGCCTCACCTGCAGACCACCTATCCTGCTCAGCCCTCAAGTCGATCCAGCGCTCATCCAGCCCTTTAGCCATCGCCTTATCTGCCCGTTCCTTACTTACCACGCTAGAGTCCATACTACCTTGGATCAACAGCTGCATCCCTAGCACGTCTTCGGTACCTTGTTCATACATGCCCAGGTTCAGAACCCCTCCGTCGTTGTCATAAGATGCTCGAACATCAACTTTGTTGCTGTTCTTGTGGTAGTAGTAGCAGTCTTGGACCAAACCGTACGACAGCATAGGATCCGGGTAAGTATCAGCGACGCCGTGGAAGGTGAGATTTTGAACGGCGCCTTCAAGACCGGCGTACAGGTTCTGTGACGTTGATGACGGGATGGAAAGACTGTATACGGGGGAGTTTTGCGTCGCCCGTGACAAATAGTCGCGGGGCTTGAGGTAGAGATTCCAGCCGCCACTCCTGATTAGACTTTTGCTTTTGTTATCATCCACGATAACGTTGATGGCCGAGTCGCGCGACACCGCTTTGCGTTTCGGCTTGTGGCTAGGGGAGGAAATGGTGTGATATGCATGCGAGCCTGCTAAACGCAAGTCAAACACCTTGATCATAGAGTGAAGAGCTACACCTGCTACGAAGCGTTCTCGTCCCTGTGCGGCAAGAGAGTAGACTGGCGAATCGTTTGTTGGGTCCCAGAATACCTGCTCGAAGCCGCGTGGTGAACGCATGTCGTGCAGTCTAACGATTCCGTCGTAGCCGCCAGACAGGAAAGTATGGCCTGCTTCTGAGCCACCATGGGCTGTGCTCGGTAATGGCAGGATAGTGTAGATGGATGTCAGGTGTGAGCGTGTTGCGCTCTCGCTAGTAACGTTGAAGCGACGAAGGGGTCCAAACGAAAAGCCTTCAGGCCCAATGTGGTATACCTCGATTGGCTCAGCGTGGGGTCCCGATCCAACAGCCAATTTGTCGTCGGATAGGAACTCGCATGACCGTAATCTGCCAATTGGCGCCTTGTCGGATATGGACTTAGTTTCTGAAGAGAACGCGATCGCCTCGTCCGAGAAGATGTCGCGGCGAATGGGATAAAGCGCCAGCGATCCGTCTCCCAATGCGCTAGCTAGCATGGGTGTATTTGACGGTGATACCGAAAGATCGGCGATTGGATCAGAGCCAGTTTTGTAATGTTGAATCCGCGTCTCGGCAAGGTCAGGACTAACACTGAGTAGCGACAGTTGACCTGATGCAGTCCCAAAGACGATGTCTTCATAGGCCAAATCCCGCTGGTGTGGTCGGAGCAGTTTCACCCTGGTGATATCATCGCGACCTTCCGAGCTGTCCGGTATCTTGTACGTGAACCACGTATTCAGATGTTTGAAAGTGTCGTACTTCCACGTTTGATCGGGCGCCTCATCCTTCCGCTCCTCGCGTTTTCTGATCTTCTCGATGTTTGCGCCCGCCTCTTTCGTCCTGAGAATGATTTGGGTACCAGCGGACCACGCCAGTACCTCCCTTCTCTCTCCCCACGCTCCATATATCTCTTCGTAGCTGTCAATGCTAGGTTGATACCCCATCGTCTGACCCTGCGGGCCCCTCCATCTTTCCGCTTGCCAGGTATTCATGCTCATTGTCTTCCTCGTTGGCTCTAGATACCTCGCGATCAGGCCTCTTCGATCCCAGTTCCGGCATAGTGTTGTCACGCCGTGGACGGCGTTGTAGGCATCCGCGTCCAGACCGCCCAAGCCAAAGCGGCCTCTAAGCAAAGCTTTCCATCCATCGAGCTTTGCGAACTCGCTCAACCGGCGGCTCGCCAAGGAGAGGTAGAGTAAATCCCGCGGTCGTTCAAGATGGCTCGTTATCAACGAGAGAATCTCATTCGGCAGCGTGTCGATAGTCGCCATGCTGCAGTCGCCTTCTCCAACCTTTGCTCAAGGCTACGCGACTAATAATGTAATGTTGGAATTCGAATTGTCAGTATTCAGTAAAGCGATCGTAGAGTTGGCATGGTGGCGTTTATAGGACTCATGTTTGCTGGGCGGAAAAGTGAATGGCTAGGTGTCTCATCGGACGATGACGACAGAGTTCTCGCTTGGTGGCGTTTGCACTAGCCACATGTGAGCCGAAAGGTCTGGGGAGTCATCGATCATGGCGACAACAAGGCCACTTTGTGACTCTTCTTCGTATACTGCACGCCTAATTCGGACGACATCAGCTCAACCCAAAGCGGTTGTGCAGTCAGGAGACGATATCGTTTTGTACCTGACATTGAACTGCGCCGCTCGGCATCCGCGCCCCAAATTAGCCGGCATCCCTCATTAGGGACCGCCACACTACCCGCTGGCCGCGTTTCCCCTGGTATCAACACGCGCTATCGCACCGTTGAGATCACGGCTGCGACTGATGGCTCGTTCTCGCGACGAGGCCGAGCCGTTGTTGTTGGAATCCCGCACTGTCAGCACGCCCTGTTGATCGCGGTGCAACTCTCGCCAGACAGCCCCATCGCGCCCCAAGCTCGCGGTATCTTCTCGGGTCCAGGGCCATCCCTATAAGCAGGCCGTCCATCCACCCCCGCGGACCTGGCGCTGATGACTTCCTTGTTGTGTTCTGTCGTGGCTACACCTTATCCGACCATTAGATTTTTGTAGGTGACTATAGCCGCTAGCTAGTTAGAGTTGTTAGGGGCAGAATAAGGCGTAGGCGATAGTTAGATTAGATAGAATTATTCTCTATATAGCTTAGCGTACTATATATAGAAGAAAACTAAAATCTAGCCTAAGAACGTGTTAATAATATATTTATATCTTGTCTTTATAGAAACTATAAAGGCGCTAGTACTCTCTCTACTAGTATTTAACGCTAAGTAGCTTAAAGTACCTTTACTACTCTTTAAGAACGCGTTTAAGAACCTAGACATAGCCTTCTTAGACCTTAGAATAGCTAATAATATACTAAGTAAGAAGAGTAACTTTAAGCTAATTTAACTTATATACTACCTACAACGTCTTTATATTATATTCTTAATACAATTTAGAAGAACTCTATTCTACTCTTTATAGGCAGTAATAGTAGCCTAGGCCTAATAGTAATATTATATAAGTATATTATAAGCATACTAATATAGCCTAAAAGTACACTAAGTAGCTACGCATATATTGTCTACCTACTACCTACCTATATAATATAGAAAGATGCCTTAAGTAAGGCTATTAATATAAGAGGTCTAAGAACGTAATATTAACGTATTTCTAATATAATCTAGTTCTAATATAGAAAGGCTTAGAAATATAAAGAGTGTATATTCTCTTTACTCTTCTTAAACACAATTACACAACGTTAGAAGTATATTTATATAGGTATTAAGCATTATACTACACTTACTAAGCTACTTAAGGCTTATTATTATTCTAAAATTATACTTAAGATAGAGAATATACTTAGAAGCCTAAGAGACACTATTATACCTAATAATAGAATAACTTGCTAGAAGTAGGTAGCTAAGTACGTTTAACGTGTACGTAATATATTCTTAACGCACTTCTACTAACTTTAAAGGCTCTACACTATAACTCTTAGACGCTTTACAGGTAGTAGATCTTATAGTAACTAGCGACTAAACTACAGACCTATGTACTTCTAATAGTAATATAAAGTAAGAGATACTATAGATAGAAATACGTTTATAATATATAGTAACTAAGTTATAGAGTCTTACTAGTAATAAACCTTAGTTTATTAAGTGTATAGCCTAAATATATAAACTTAGATATACTAAGAAGCACGTCTTTTGCGCTATTAGTTCTAAAATAGACCTAGAATACTTTAAGAACTTATTTAATAATAGCCTTCTAGTAGAGAAAGATAATAAGAGAGTATATAATGCTGTAGTGTTAATGTCTGCTAGAACTCTAAGGTATAGTAAGTAACTATATACTATATTACGTTTAGCGCACGTTTATAATATATTTTAGAACATAACTACTTCTATAGAGATAGATAGCTAGTTAAATAAGCGTGCAATAAGGCTAAGTACTATATTATAATTCTAGTAGATCTAGTATCTTATCTATATATAATTATAACGTGTTATAGAGAATATATATATATCTCTTCTTCTTCTTTAATTCTAAGCGAAGACCTAAAGGCTAAGCTTCTTGTAGTTATTCTTTCTATGTTAACTCTAGGCCTTATATATAGTAAGTCTACTCTCTACGCTTCTATAATATGTTGTAATAATATTCTAATTATATTTAGCTAAGGCTTTAGCGTTCTTCTAAGTCTAGGTATAAGTTAAGAGTAAAGGCTTTAGGTTTATTAAGAAGATGTGTGTTATACTAGTAAATAAGAATAAAATTAGAAGCTTACTTAAAACCTACAAAGCTATAATATACTCTTATAGCTCTAGTGTAGAAGGCGTTATACATAAGCTTAGAACTAAGTATTAAGACCTAGCTATAGTAAGTAGCTAGTAACGCGCTAGAAACGTGTTTCTAACATAATATAAGCGTATATCTAATAAATATACTCTACTAACAATAGTATATTATAGTAGTAAAACTAGTAACATAATAATAGGCTAAATAGCTATTAGACTTAAGAGTTAGTGCGCTAGAGAAAGCTAGATCTAAACAGCGTTTAGATAAGAATAATAACTACACACACATAATACAATTAACTACATTAAGTACTTATTCTAATAAAGATACTTCTAATTACTTTACTATATATAGCGACTAACTAAAACTTAACCTATTTAGCCTTCTACTTTAGAAAGGCTACGCGCTACCTTTAAGTGCGTATTTTACCTACTAAAGGCTTATTAGAATAATAGTTTAACTAAACTTTAGAAGAGACATAATTATTACGTAATATAATAGAATAAGTAATAGGTAAGTATATAAAACAGAGAATAAAATAATACGTAGAATAGTATACCTAAGAAACACTTAGAAGTAAACTACAAGCTGTAGAAACCTAATAGTATAGACACCTAAGAAGTAGGCGCACTAAGAGACCTCTAACAATATAAACAATTAGATAATAATAACTACTACGCAGGCTAATAGATAATATAGCTGTAGTAGCGCTACGCTAAGTAATATAAAGAGCTAGATAAGAGGTTTAGACTAGGCTAATTGCTCTTTAGATAGCTGTATAGATAGAAAATAATATAATAAGAAGTACATAGCTGTATTATTCTACTAAGAATAAATAATAAGACTTAAGAAAGGTTAGAAGAGCTAACGTAGTAGATCTTAATTCTAGTATAGCTAGAAAAGAAGAGGCTAAATAATAAGATAGTAGTAGAAAGCTATTACAGTATATAAAAAAGGCGGCAATAGTTCTTCTAGTAAAAGATACCTAACTTTGTTAGTAAGTAAATAGTTAAACCTAATTAACAGCACTTATACGTTTAACATTTACACTAGCTATTATACTATTTATAATACTTATATACTACCTTGCATAAATAAGTAAGAGTTAATTTAATAAGGCTAAAGTTAATAAATAATCTAAGTTAGTTGCTAAAGCCCCTTTAAAAGCCTAGTTTATTAAATAACTATCTTTGCCTTTCTAAACTAAGCCTATAAAATCTAAAGCAATACCTACATTATTCTAGAAGAATATTAAGATACTAGACATTCTAGAGTTCTTAGGCACTACTAGCTAGCAGCCTTAGGCACAACCTCTAGTACAACTCTAGAATAATAATATAGCAAAGCTTCTTTAGATAATAGCTTAGTCTCTCTAGTAGCTAGGTAATTGCCTTCTAGTCTATTCTATCTAGCTTTCTCTATACCTATTAGAGACAGTTCTAGTGTTTAATAGAACTAACGTTACTACGTTTCTTAAGCGTTTTAAGAATATATTAAAGTACTATAAGTTTATAGACAAGATAAAGATTAATTACCTTTTAGCGTACTATAAACCTAAGCAGAGAGTAATTATCTAAGCCTTAAACAAATATTCTAACGCTCTAGTTACTAAATTCTAGAAGAAGTTTAGAGAAGCTCTTAGAAAGCTCTTTTGTACTAATAATAAAGACTAACAGAAAGCTTAGACTAAGTACTTTAAGCACTAGCTTCTCTAGTGCTAAGTAAAGTCTAATCTAAACATTAAGAAGTACTTATAGAAGTTTTAGATTTGCAGTAAGCGCTATATTAAAGTATTAACTATTAATAAAGATTACTAAGGTTTCTACCTAGTTAAGAGACTACCTTTTAGGCATGCTATAAAGATACTTAATAAGTTTAGTTTAAAGACTAACAACCTAAAGGCATTTAACTATACTAAGATTAGTAACTACTTTACTACCTATCTAGAGGTAAAGAAAGAAGCTTATATGCTTAACTTCTCTAAAGTAGTTAAAGAGATTATTCTAGAAGTTAAATTTAACCTAGCGCAGCTAATAGCCTATTAGTAATCTTAGTAACTAGCACTAACTCTCTAAGATAACTACACGCAGGCTTTCTAGCTACCTAAGCTTAATGTTCTGCTCTAAGACAAGCTACTTAGGCTCTATACCTTCTAGTCTTCTTTAGAAAAAGCACCTACTAACATAGAAGTAGATAACTTAGTTAACAAGATGCTTAACTTAAAGATTAATTGTGCTAGCCTAGAGATAGAACTATAGAAGATCTAGTAGACCTACTATAAAACTAAACTTATAAACAACTCTAATATACGCAGTAAAGTAGACTATTAAGCTAATAAACGCGTAAACTATCTAAGAGCGTACCTACTCTAAGACTAGAGGTAATTCTAGCTAAATAACTAGTATTAACCTTAGTAGTAGTAGTAATATAGTAGTTACTAACAGAATACTAGTTAGACTTTCTGCAATAACTTCTAAGGCTTTTAGAATCTAGAAACTAGATATAATTAAGGCACTACAAATAGACAGGCTCTTAGAGTAACTATAAATTATTAGATATATAATAAGAGTAACTATTATAAGCAGAACTGCCTAACTCTTTAAGTGTATATAGATAAGGGCTAGCTGCACATAGATAAACAGAACATGCTTTAGTAGAGTACGCTAGAGAACCTCTAGAGCTATATTAATAACCTAGGCTAGAGACTATAGGCTAAGAGTATTTTAGCTAAGATTAAGTAACAATTTCTAAAGAAGAATATTAACTCTCTTATAGTTAACGCCTAGTTTAGCAACCTAAAGGCTCTAATTAGTATAGAGAATAACGCTATTTTAGTTTAGCTTATACTAGACTCTACTAGAAGCCTCTAAGTAGATAACATAGAACAATTCTAGAAGCTTTTAAGTATCTTTGCTAAAGATAAATTAGACTACTACCTACGTCTAGCGAACCTAAATTAATGCAATAACACTATTATAGCTGCAACTATTTCTAGAGTATTCTTAGAACCTAAGAAGGCAGTATCTTATAATTCTTCTAAGGTTTAGAAGAAGATAATACTGCAAAGACCTAGTAATAATTACATCTCTTATTTCTAAGGTTATAAGAATAGAATAGAACACTCTTTAAGCTATTAGGCGCTAAATAAAAAGAGAGTTGTCTAATTTAGCAAAGAAAATAATCTTATGCAACTAGATAATAGAGTATCTAGAACACTATAAGAATAATTAGAACTAAAGCCTAAGATAACTAATAAGCAACTAAGAAAGCGTAAGATTATTAATAAGCTTAAGCCTAATACATAGGCTATAATCTATAGTATTCTAGGCACTTTAATCTCTCTTTAGATTAGTACTCTTCTTAGTAACATGCCTAAAGTCTATAAAACACTGTTTAACTCTAACTATATAAATAAGAAGCTAGATAAGCTTAAAGTTAATATTATAGAGATGTTAAGGTAACAGGCTAGATAAGAGGAGCTTTAAGAAGAGAAAGAAGAATAGAAGTTTAATAAGCTCTTAGGCGCTGTAGTTAATATAATTACTCTTAGTACTCTTTCTAACTACGTACTAGTAGAAGTAGAAGCTAGTAGAGTAGTTAACTACTATAGCCTAAAGGCAGAACACTAGACTAACTAGAAGATTAGCTATGTACAACAGCACATTATTATAGATTAAGGCTAAGAGTATAACTCTAAAAACGCAGATTATAACTACCTAAGAGATAATTAAGCGTATAACTAACTAATAGGTATTAAGCACTTACGTTAAGACTACCTAAAGGTCTCTATTAATATTAGAGAGAACTCTTTTCTCTACCTCTTAGACTTAGGCGCTAAGCTAAACACTATTAAGAGAGAAGTAGCTAAGAGAGCTATATTACTAATTATATTACTACTAGGTAGTATAAAGACTACTTAGATAGTTACTACAAATAGAAGCATAGCAAGCTTTATAGATATTGTCTAGAGTGTCTCTATTATTATAGGCTAGATTAAAGTCTAAATAAACTTCTTTGTTATAGAATTCTACACTAATCTAATTATTCTAGGTAACTCTTTTCTAATAGACGCTTAGGCGCGTATTAAGTATGCAACTAATAGATTAACGTACTATTGCATCTTTAGCGTAGATAGCTAAGCTAATATAAGATTTATATATACTAGAAGTAATAAGCTTATAGCTTCTAGTCTTTATACTAGACCTACGTTAGAAAAAGATATAGAAGTGTAGTAGCTAGCGCTACACTCTAGCACATAACTAAAGAGCTAGTAGGCAGCGCAGTATGCGCATATATAGAGGTAGTAGGTATAATAATAAAGAAGGTTAGAGATAGTAGACTAAATAGTAGTTAGATGCCTATATAACCTATTAGTAAATAGGTTTTATAGAAAAAGCGTAGAGCTTCTAGAAAAGATCTAATAGCGTACTTATTAAGATTAAATAGCAAGTTAATAGGCCTTAGGCCTAATAGAAGTCTACTAATAAGAGATAATAAAGGCCTATATATTTTTAAGATAGAAGACGTTAAAGAGCTATTAGTCTAACTTCTAAGCAATATTATAGAGAGTATTAGTAACAAAAACACTACAAAACAGAGTAAAGCGTTCTTCTAGGCGAAGAACCTAGCTAAGGTAGATAAAGGCCTTATACTAAAGGTTAATGTAGTTATAGTGTTGCGCAAATCTGCGCGTCTAGCTACTAAGCATATAGTAAGTTAGCTAAATAACACTTAGATTAATAGAGCTTATAAGCGTAAAGGCGTTAAGATTAAACCTATAGATAACTCTAGCTAACTAATATAACCTATTAAGAGGCAGTTAGACTAGAAGAAGAGAGTAGTAGCAAAGTAAATACCTAATACTAATAGCTAATTAGCTCTATTTACTAAGTATTTTAAGCTATAATACGCTGTATTTCTCTAAAGCACTTAAATAACACCTAAACGTATTTTAGAGATAAAAATCTTATTAGAGTTATTACTAGTAGAGAAAGACATACTCTTAGAGATTCTCTACTAATAAAAAGCAGCACTAGCCTAGAACTTTAGAGAATCTAGAAGAGTTAGTAAAGACGTTATCTCTCTAGTTATTATTAATATAGTACTATATTAAGCCTAGAGAGCTAACTAGTTCTCTATTCTAAGAAAGCTTTAGTAGGTTATAATTAACATAATTTAGAACTATATTAATAGAGGTACCTTAGAGTTATATAAGAGCTAGTATTGCAACCTATAGTTCTTAGTTACTAAGAAAGATAAGAGGTATTGCCTAATTAACAATGCTTAAAAACTTAACAGAGTTATAATTTACAACACTAACCTACTACCTAATTCTAATAAGTTTTTAGAGAAATTCGCAGAATGCGTTATTATAAGCCTATTAGACTTCTTCTTAGAGTATAACTAAGTAGAACTACATAAGAACTTAAGAGATATAACAGCCTTTTTAACACTATTAAGACTTATATAATAATACACACTTCTAATAGATATAATAAACTTCTTAGTAGAGTTTATACGTATTATAACAAAGATTTATAGAGACTATATCTCTAATAAATATATACTATATCTTAATAACGTGTACATTAAGAAGCTAAAGAAGCGCTATAGCAACTATAAGGTAGAACTAGGTATAAGGTAGTTTATTACTAAACACCTTTTAAACATTAACAAAGTGCTTACAGACATTAAGCGCGTAGGCGCAATAATATTAGACTATAAGTCTAACTTCTACTACCTCTCTATAATTGTTATTAGCTATTAAATTAATAAGTATAGCTACTACTCTAATAAGAAGAAGGTTAACAAGATTACGCGTTAGCTAGATTATTGCAACGCTAAGAAAGTCTAAATATTTCTTAGAATCTATGTTTACTATAGAGTATAGGTACTAGGTTTTACTATTATTGTAGCTTCTTTATTTAAGCTTCTCTGTAAGAATACACTATTTAAATAGAGTCTAGAGTAGAAGTAGGTAATAGAATATCTTAAAGCAACTCTAACAACTACTCTAGCGCTAGTTTCTATTAACTACACTAAGCCTATCTAAAAGATTATTCTTATAGTTAATAGTAGCAAGAAGAGTTAGAGTATAGTTATTATACAGCTTAACCTAAATAGCTATTATTACCTAGTACGCTTTAAGAGTAGAGTTTAGTCTACTACTAAGAGAAATTAGAATTTAAGCAAGTATAAATATAAGGCTCTTCTACTTGCTCTAAAGAAGTTTTAGTTCTACATCTATAAGGTAAACTTCTAAGTTAAGATAGATATAAAGACGCTTATTACGCAACTTTAATAAAGCGCAACAGATCTCTCTAGAGCTCTAATTACTTAGTAGCTTACACTTCTTAATATATAGAAGTTTAATATTATCTATATAGCTAGTAAAAAGAACGTTGTAGCTAATACTCTTTTAAGAATACCTAAGCTAGATAGCTAGAAGCTACCTAACAAACCTAAAGAAGATGTAGAAGACTTTATTAATGCGCACCTAAATACAGTTTAGCTTGTCTTTAGCAAAGCTCTAGCGCACGCGTATAGAATATACTAGGTAGATCTTTCTTTTAATAATTAACTGCTAGTAGATAGCTATAGTAATAAGTTATAAGCAATTACAGGCTAGCTTCTATTTCGCAGAAGGCCTAAGCACATATCTACTACTAAGTTTTATAAGTTTAAGAAGAAGGCGCTCTAAATAACTATTAGAGAATAATATCTCTTTATAATCTCTTTAGAAGGCTAGCCTCTATAAAGAGTAGTAGACTTAATAGATAAGTAGCATAAGATTATTAGATCTCTCTATAATAAGTCTAGCTACTAAGGTAAGAAAGGCATCTAGCGCAAGGTATAGGCACGCTACTATTAGAAAGAATAGTATAATTAAGTTAAACAATATGTATAGTCTTACTCTAAGTACTAATTATATATATTAGTAATAGTTTAAAAAGAGCTTTAGCCTATAGAGCTACTAATAGTACTATTTATATAGATTACTATTAATGTTATTTATATACTACCTAGTCGCAATAGTAAGAAGTTTCTTATTATTGCCTAAGACTACCTTTCGCAATAGGTAGAAGCTAAGGCCTTAGCTAAAAATAACTTAAAGAGTATTTAGAAGTTTCTACTACATAATATATTTTATTAATAGAGTATTCTACTTAAGATATTAGCTAATAGAAGCTCTAAGAATAAGAGCCTTATTAAAGAACTTTAGAAGTAATAGAGAATTAATAAAGTTATTTTAAGCGCCTACTACTCTTAGAGGCAGAGACTTATTAAGTAAGAGTACGCGCCTATTATAGCTGCTCTAAAGAAGCTTTCTAGTAACTAGGTAGATAACTTACCTAACGTTCTATAGGCTAACTGTATAACTATTAAGCAATCTATAAATAAGACACTAGCTTACTTAGTCTTAGGCTAGCAGTACATCTTATCTATTAAGCTATCTATTCTAACTTAGCAAACGCTTCTATAGAATAATGTTTAGAATACACCTACTCTTCTTATAATACAAGCCTACTAGTTTAACTATAGAGATAAATAATTTAAAGAGTCTATTAACTGCACTGTGCGTCTTAGGTATAAGAACAAGAACTATTTTAACTAGTTAAGAGTTCTTTAGCTAAGTAAGCTTTCTCTAGATAATCTTATTCTATTAAGAGACTCTTTTTATAAAAACAACTAATCTACACTTACTAAGTTCCTGCCTAAGTAGAAAGAGCTATTTTGCATTTATAGCGTTAATAAAAAAGATTAGTATTAGTTAGAAGAGCTTAATAGTACCTCTTTCTAAAGTTATACGCTAGAAAACTGCCTAAAGGCCTTTTACTAGCGTATAGTAGCAGATCTTACTAAGATTAATAGGCTAGACTACGCTGCAACTATATTCTCTACTAATAAAACTAATAATGTAGATTAAGAAGTAAGTAGTAATAATAATAATAAGACGCCTAAACAGCCTACGTATAGCTAAGACATTTTAGATACTCTAGAGTTAACTAAAGTTTAAAGAAGCCTATAGCTAAGAGCTTAACTAGACAATTAGTTAGTTAATGTAGAAGAGAAATAGAATATAGAATAGACATTGTCTAGACCTTAGTAATTATTAGTAGTTATTCTAACAAAGAAGCTAGATTTTAACTAGAATAAGTATTAGGCATATACATTATAGGTATAGTTTTAAGTAGTTTTAGATATATATACATTAAACACTATAACTAAGCTCTAAACTACGTCTATAAATACATATAGAGAATAGCTACTATTATTGCAGCCTATAACTAAGCAACGTACCTACTTCTTACTCTTCTTCTTCTTCTTACTAGAGGTCTTCTAGACTAATAAGCCTTTAGACTTAGATAGAGTAAGAAATTTATTACTCTTATTATTATTAATATCTATAGCTTTAGTAGAAGGCGTAGTAGGCTTACAAGTGCAAAGAGTGCGTATAGAGGTAGGTAGTAGTACTAGTTTCTTTATCTTCTTAGTAGAGGTAGACTTTATAGTACTCTTAGAAGAAACGCGCTTACGCTTAGAAGATAGTAGAGCTAGAAGACTCTTTAGAGTAGCTATAGCCTTCTCTAGCTAAGTAAGCCTTAGCTTACAATTCTTCTTAGAGATACTCTTACTATAGTTACTAATATCTAAGTTCTAAAACTTCTTAGTAGAGTTATAATTACTATTACTAACTAGCTTCTTAGAAGCACGCAGAGCCTAAACTACAGAACTCTTCTTATATAACTAAAGTGCGCTTAGGCTATTAGAGCTATTAAGAGAGAAGAAAAGTTAAAACAATTAATAAAGAAGGTAGAATACTACAGAAGGCTTATTAAGATCTACTAGCTTAGTAAATATAACCTTCTTACTAGAGAAGTTAGGCTAACCTAAGAATAAGTTAGCTATTATACTAATACTAAGAAAGTAGATGTCTAAGAGATAGTTAGAAACTTATAAGTAAAAGAGCACTAGAGTTCTACGCTCTTTACGTAGTAATTAGTGTAAGTTCTCTATAGTATTAGAAAGCTATTTAATATAACTAAGTAATATAACTTAAATAGAAGCTTTAAACTACGTTTGCAACAGCTACATATTTTATTATATCTACTAAGCTTTTTATTCTTGCCTAAAGCTAACTTATACTTAATTACGCTAATAAGATAATAGTATATAAGTGTAGTAATAAGAGGCTTAAAGATAATTTACTTATAGTTTATACTAAGAGAGAAGAACTTATAGAAGAATAAATAGTTCTTAGATACGTCTAGAAGCGCTAAATTAATTTTACGCTTAATCTAAGGTTCTTTACTCTAAGTTAGAAAGTAGGCTGCTACAAGAACTAGTCTAGCTAGAGTCTCTAAAGTGTTAAGGTTAACAATATATCTATAGAGGTCTTTAACCTAGTTAATAGTAAAGTTAGCGCGCGATATATACATTACTATAAAAGAATATAATATTAGTAGAATGTCTTTTAGAAAGCAAGAAAAAAAGATAGTAGACTTACTCTAGCTAATAATAGTATTAGAGGCAGAAATATACTTTAGTAGCTTGTGCAACTCTGCTACCTAATTACTAAGAGCTCTAGGTACTAGACGCTTTTTTGCAGGTAACTTAGAAAGAACTTTAGACTTAGAAAGGCTAGAGCTCTTAATAGAGAGGCTAAATTTCTTAATATTAGATAGAGTTTTATAGTAGTTAGGCAGCATAGTAGAGCGTAAAGTGTTCTTACCTATAATACTCTAAAGCGCCTAAGAGGCGCTTAGCGTGTTATTAAGGTTAAAATCTATTTGCGTAATACCTAAGAACATCTTAATATTAATCTACTCTTAAAGGCTAAGAAGAGATCTTTTATTATCTAAAGTAGAGAAGTTAAAGTTATTAAAAGGCTGCGTGTCTAGCTTATTAAACTTATTAGTACTTATAGTTATAGGCTAAGCAGTAATAGTAGCTAAATAGTTCTTAGTATTAGGCTTAGTAGTTATCTTATTAGCAGAAGTTAGCTTAGAAGTAGCAGCCTCTAGCGCAGTAATAGTAGACGCTTACTTAGACGTAGCGCGCAGAAGAGCTTATAGAGTAGTAGAGCAGGCGTTATTAAAGTTAGAGAAGATAATAGACGCGCTCTTAACAACAGGCTACTAGATAGTCTTGCTTTTAGACGTAGTGTTAATAGAGCTAAAAGCTATAGTAAGAATACGCGTAGAATAATAGTAGTAGTAGTAAAGCAAAAAGCAAGAAGAGATAGAAAAGCGCGTAGAAAAGTATAAAGCAGTTAAAGCGTAGAAAGAGTAGAAAGTAGTAATAGAAATATTATAAAAGAATTTACTTAATGTGTTTACTACCTAAAGAGCTATTAAGCCTATAGTAATAGATCTACTTTTCTTACAAGAACTACTACGCAATACTAGATTACAACACTAGAATTTTAAAGCTAGCTAGTATATAATAATACTCTTAGAATACATTAGCGATGTAAGAAGAATATTACAATACTATAATATAGAATGCGATGCATTTAGAGTAGTTAGAAATTTAACTAAAAGCTACTTAGCTAGAGCTATAGCAAAACTCTAACTAGACATCTTAAGTAGATGCTTAGATTAGTATCTGCTAATAAGAAAAGGCCTTTAGACAGGCTAGAGAATAGCTTTAAGAACCTTAGAAATAGATCTTAACTTTACAGAAAGATTATTTTAATTTAGAAAGATATTAGAAGATCTTCTATATAATTATAAAGGCTGCTAAAGCTATTACTATTAGTACTTCTTAATCGCAGCTTAGAATCTAGTATTATTACAATAACTACTAGAAACCTAAGAATATTATAATAGAAAGATTATGTCTAAACAACATTTAGAACCTAAGGCTAAAGAAGAAGAGACCTTCTTTCTTTTAAGTGTAGAAGAGAAGTAATACAGGTTTAGCTATTATAATATTATAGGCGTAAGAATGTAAGGTAATAAGAGAAGACTTAGAAGTATATTATAATTTTATTTGCTATAACTACAGAGTAGAACAGATAGACCTAAGAGTTAATTAGAGAGAAAAGAGACTAGAGAACTATCTACGTATAAAAGAGCTAGTAGAGCTAAGAGTTATAGAATTAGTAGAAGTTAAAGAAGAAACAGGCTTAGTAGTTCTAGTAGAAGTAGTAACAAGAGCAGCAATAGTAGAAGCCTTAGACTTAATAATATTGTTACTAACAGCATCTGCCTTATTAGCAATAGCCTCTTTAGGCTTAGGCTACTTACAAGATTAACTATAACTACTACCTAGAACTTAGATAGAAGAAGAAACAGTACAGAGAGTGTAATAACAAAGTTTTCTAGTTAGCGTAATAGGCTTAAGAACACTAGTAGCTAAATAGCTATTAGGTCTAATAGAAAGCGCAGCGTCTAGAGCAGGCTAGCTAGTAGATAGATTAGACTTTGCAGATTAGCTCTAACGCTTAGTAATAGTTAACCTAGACTTATTATTACTCTTACTAAGAATCTTTAAGCGTAGCAATAATAACTAAACATAAGTTGCGCTAGTAGAAGTAGAAGTAGCCTTAGTATTAGAAGCCTTCTTAGGTAAATTATAGCTAAGATTCTTTAGGCTTAGTTAGAAAGCTAAGTCGTAACTAGCGTTAATATTACTTAAATAGTATCTATACTAAGTAGCTATACTATCGCTAGCCTAGGCAAATAAGGCCTTGTTGCTCTCTTTAGATATAGTAGTTAGCTTCTTACTAGCCTTAAGACAAGTAAGAACACTCTTAGAGAGACTAGCAATTATATTAGAAGTAACTATAGACTTAGCAGCTATAGTAGACTTAAAGCTGCGCCTTACTACTTAGGTCTCTAGAAGAACATGTTAGCAAAGATACTAGAAATAAGAAAGTAAGTATCTAAAGAATAGTTAGCAACTTACTACAAAAAGAGTAGACCTAATAATTACTATGCTTTAAGCAATTAGTGTAAACTCTACTCTTTATTAGCTAGCTATTAATGTAAACCTAGATACACTAGCTAAACATCTTTCTATAATTTAATAACGCACACTAACTATAGATAATAATCTTAATAGAAGAATTCTTAACTAAAGAATTAATTACACTAACTAACTTAGCGCTAAAGTAATAAAATAGTATAAGCGCCTCTATATTAGAGTTAAATAGCTAGCGCGCAGACTTATTATCTAACTAAAAGAATTTACTAATAGTTATTTCTAGATTAGCTAAGTAGAAGTTGCTATAAGTATTAACCTATACATTAGACTAATAGCTTTTCTAATTAGTAGCTAAGATAGACAGAAAAGACCTAAGTATATGTTCTACGCTTTGTAAGGCATGCAAGTAATTCTGCATATCTATAGTAAAGCTAAAAGTAATAATATAGGCTCTCTAGTTAGTTACTAATAAGGTAGAAGATATTAGAATAATATTTAGTTAAAAGGCTCTAGAGAAGAGAAAAGACTTACGCTAGGTAATATACTAATCGCAACTAGAGTTAGAAGTTTTGTACTTGTATAACTTTGCTATATGTATACTACGCCTACCTTCTTTAATAGTCTTAGTTAGAGTAAAGATAGAAAGGTGCAAGAACTTACTTTAGTTCTTCTACTTCTTAGAAAGGCAAGACGTAGGCGTCTAAGAGGCTTTTATTAGAGCTAAGTTAGGCTAAGAAGAGCTAGCAGAGTTAACGTTGTAGATAGAGAAGAGTAGTAGAGTAGTATTAGGCACGTTAGTTATAATAGTATTAGTTTAGCTAACACTAGCGCTAGTCTTAGCTTTAATTAAGAGCGTAGTCTTAGACAGAGTAGGTAGAGTAGGTTTAGCTAATAGCTGTTTAGGCGTACGTAAAGGTTAGAATAATAGAGTAGTATTATTACTAGCACTCTTAGTTATAGGCTAAGTAGTAATAGTAGTAGAATTATCTATAGCCTTAGGCTTAATAGTTATCTTATTAGTAGAAGTTAGCTTAGAAAGCGTAAGCGCGTGCGTAGTAATAGCAGCAGCTTACTTAGCTATAGTAAGCTTAAGAGTAGATATAGTAGTAGAGGCAGCAGAGCTGTTATTAGCCTTAGATATAATAGCTAGCTTAGCAGTAAGCTTCTAAGTATAGAAGGTAGATGTAGTAACTAGTATAGTGTCTATAGTAGCTAACTTGCCTTTAGAGCGCTTAGGTAAAGCTATAGTAGAAAAAAAAGGTTAAGATAGAGTAGAGTAGAAGAAGAGAAAGAGATAAAAAGAGAATAGTAAAAGGCTACGCGCGCAAAGGCAGAGTTAAAAGTAGTAATTACTATACGCAAGAAGAAAAGTTACAATATTATTATTTTAATAGCCTAGTTACTAAGCGCTAAAGAGCCCTTAGGCAAAAAAGTAGAGTAACTAGCGCATAGGTTCTAATAGTAGTGTAGTATATACAAATCTTCTAGAATATCTCTATAGATGTACTAGTAATACACTAGAGATAATAGAATATCTATTAGAGAAAAGGCTAATATTATAGAGAGTTAAGCGCTAGACAGGTAGGCGCTATAGAAAAGCAAAGATTAAACCTAAGAAAGACATAGATCTAAGCCTAAGAGATTATTAGCTACTAATATTAAAAGTAATTAAAATAAAGTTTAGAATATACTAGAGAAACAGAAGAAGAGGCTACAGGCTAGTAGAAGAGATTAAATTAAAATAAGAAGAGTAATAGAGGAAGATATACTAGAATAGAAATAGCCTAAAGAGATTTTACATTTAGATTTCTAGGTAGAAGTTTAGTATATAGTATATTTAGATTAAGTAGATAGAATCTAGTAATATAATAGGTAGAAGAAGATATCTAAGAGCTATTCTCTTATTTATACTTAAGAAGAAAAAGAGGCCTTCTTCTTAAGTGTAGAAGAGATATAGTAGTAAAACTAGTAATATAATAATAGGCTAAATAGCTATTAGGCTTAAAAGTTAGTACGCTAGAGAAAGCTAGGTCTAAACAGCGTTTAGACAAGAACAATAACTACACACACATAATACAATTAACTATATTAAGTACCTATTCTAATAGAGATA
The DNA here is from genome assembly GCF_023757995.1 of Alternaria metachromatica. NCBI lineage: Eukaryota > Fungi > Ascomycota > Dothideomycetes > Pleosporales > Pleosporaceae > Alternaria > Alternaria metachromatica. The sequence goes on from NW_026055501.1 coordinate 327,159, forward strand.
CTTCTAATTACTCTACTATAATATTTATATACTACTTTCTTAATAAGCAAGCCTCTCTATTACTTTAATAGAATACGTTCTAGATAGACATGTTATATAAGCGTATCTATAGTAAGTAGTCTAAGTTACTCTTTACTATCTTTAATAAAGACACTACAAAATATAGGTAAAAGCATATTAATACGCCTATAACACGTTCTAAATATAATATAGTAATCTCTCTTAGAAAGGTTATTATAGATATTAATTTTATAGAAATATATATAGAGGTATTTACTAAGTTCTTTAAGCTCTATTTAGAGGTATTAGAAAAGCTAATTTACTTCTACTATCTTTATAGAGATAGTATTATAGATATTACTATTAATATAGACAATAAATAGTTGCAAGATTAGTTATATTCTACTAGATTGCGTTAAGAATACGTTACTAATATAATTCTATAGGCTAGAGACTCTTTCTTTAAGAATTTTTAGAAGTTAACTATAGATAGAAATAGTATTATCTCTATATAGTTTGTCTGTGTAAAGCTTACTTTCTCTATAGTATTAACTACGCTGTTTCTAACGCAGAGTATATAGAATACTCTATTTAGAGGTGTATAAAGGCTCTTCTTTATTATAAATTACTAGATAAGTATTATACCTATATTAGGCTTCTGTAAGGTATAAAACTCCTTTTAATTGCGTATACAACACGTTCTTATAATATAGTAGAGAATAAATCTAAGATAGTTATAGATTAGATAGCTTATAAGGTATACTTTATTATTATAGATAGTCTTATAAAGTGTAATAACTATATAGAGCAACGTGTTTAGAACTTGTTAGAGCGCACTTCTAACGCAGCTAAGTAAGCTAGTATAAAGTTATATTATAATAGAATTAACAAGACTTTACTTAAGGCTATTCTAATATAAGTACGTTTAAATACATTAAGAACGTACTAGTAACGTGTTTTAGCTTCTATAAGCAAGACCTCTAGAATATAAAGAAATATAAAGTAAAAATAGTCTATAGCGTCTACTATAAGAATAGATTACGCTATAGTTATATATAGAGGTACTTTAAGGCTATAGAAAAAGAGAGTAAGTCTGCTACGTGCAACGTGTTTTATACGCAGTCTTATTAAGTTTAGAGTAGAAATTAGAGCACTAGAACCTTATTATTATTAATAATAATAATAGTATCTTAGAGTAGGCTAATTTATCTAGTTTTATTATATAGAGTAGATAACTAAGAGGCAGAGGCCGTAGGCGCTCTTCTCTAGCCTACTCTTCTCTAGCCTACTCTTTTTTAGCTTACTTCTTTCTAGTACTAGAAGCTAGCCTAGAGTAGGTCTACTATATTGCGTTTTTATTACGTTTCTAACACGCTCTTAGGTCTAACTCTTCTTAAGCTCTAAGGCAGCAGGTACTTAAGAGTAACTAGGCTATTATAGAGAGAAGAGCGCTTTTAGAAATTAAAAGAGAGAAGATAGAGCTATAGAAGTAAAGGCTATAACTAGAGAAACGTAAGGTAGAACTAGAAGAGCGCAGGCAGTAGCTTTAGAAAGATAACTCTAGCTAAATTATACTGCGAACGCGTTCTAATCGCAATCTAGCATAGTTACTATATATACTAGAGTCTATAGATAGAATACTAGCTAGTAGAACGTAATAGAAATATATTACATACACAATCTAAGCCTATATTAATCTTTACCTAATATAGTAAGGCGTAATAAATTTTCTCTTACTAGTCTAGCCTCTTGCCTTTCTTTAGAGTTAAGCGCCTACCTACTACTATTCTTTCTCTCTCTATCTTCTCTCTTTACTCTACTATAGAACTTAAGACTATATATTAGTATATAAGTCTTCTAATAACGCGTTTCTAATATAATCTAATTATATTTAGAATAACTATCTATAGTATAGCTAACTTAGTGTTCTTTCTTAAGAGACACTACTATTTAGTAAATAGAATAGAAGTAGGTATTACCTTATCTACTAGAGAGAGATCTTCTATCGCGTCTACTATTACTAGCTTAATAGGCTGCTTTATAGTATAAGTGCGCTAAAATTATATATAGAACACGTACTTATAACGTTGTAGTAGTAGTTTAGCAACTATAGTGCGCTAGTAAACTACGTTAAAAGATACTACTCTAACTACCTAGTAGCGCCTATACCTATAGAGTAATTATTAATAAAGTAAGAAAAAGAAGTAATATTCTTCTTTAGAGGTATTATTTTACTAAGAGACTTTACTCTTAGAGTGTCTATAAAAAACCTACTAGAACGTATTTCTAGCGTAATTCTATTACGTTTACTAGCTAAGGTGCAGGCTAAGGTATAGTATAAAGTACTACTCTAGCTAAACTAACCTCTACTACTCTAAGAACGCGCTTCTCTAGACTTAGACTATAAGCTTCTATAAGTAGATAGCTCTAAGTATAATATCTTACTATAGAGTAAAGCTAAAGATAATATAAACGTGTCTACTACACGTTCTATATTAACTCTACTAGCTACGCCTCTAATAAGAGTAATACGCAAGAGAAAGAGAGACAAAGCGCAGAAGAAGACTATAGAGGCTTTAATTTCTATTCTACTCTATAAGTCTACTAACTTAAAGTGTAAGTAGAAGAAGAGTAATATATATATCTTCTCTAACGTGTAGTAACTACGTTGCTAACATATATAGGTAAATTTAAATAAGGTTAGACGCTTACTTTTAAACTAGAAGCTTCTAATCTAATACAAGACCTATAAATTAAAGAAAAGAGATAGTTAGTAAACCTATCTCTCTAGTAAACGCGTTACTTACATATTATAGAGTGTTGTCTAGAAGTCTTCTACTAATTAAGAAAATACTTTACTTTTCTAGATAGATAGTTAGCCTTTTTTTTTAATATATTATTATAATATTATATACTTCTATAATTAGATTAATATGTCTATAAGAAATATTATATAAACGCGTTATTAGCGCGTTTTACTACTTAACTTAGTAATAGATATAAGTTTTAGTATTTCTATCTATACGCAGCTGCGCGCAAGCTGCGTATATACTTTATAGCTACCTAGATTATATAACACTAAGCGCATTAGTTATAGATTAAGCAAGTTTAAGCAAAATATAATAATATCGCAATTATAACATAATAGCTTTTTTTTAGCTACTACTAACTCTATTACCTACTAACTACTACCTTAAATTACTACTACTCTCTATAACACGTTATTAATAAGATAGTAATATATTTCTTCTTAAGATAGCTAATTATAGTTATCTACTCTCTCTAGACTCTAGCGCTGTAGTAAACTATATAAGTTTTATATAAATATAACTAGAAGACGTATCTAATATATTTTAGCCTACCTATTACGCCTACCTTATTTTACCTACTCTACCTTTTCTATACCTACTCTTTAAGAAGAACGCTAATAGCAAGATCTTAATTTAATACGCTAAGCAGCGCTATAGGTACACTTTAGAGAATAGAACTCTCTATAGTATAAGTCTTTAAAATATATCTTCTATATATTACTAATATATTTAGACTATTATAGGTTCTTATAGCTCTCTTGTAATCTACTATATTAACTAGCATAGCTCTATTATCTAGAGTAATACTTACTCTCTAGGTAGAAGGCCTAGCGCTGCCTTTATTTATAGCAAAAAGAGTATATAAATATATTATCTATATATTTACAATATATACCTCTTCTCTTTTAAGTCTTTTTCTTTTTCTGCTTTTTTCTTTTTTTTTATTTTTAAAGTTTTTTCTTTTCTTTTTTTACCTTTTTTTTTTATTAGTAAAACGCAATATAATTATAATTCTAATATATTTTAGAGTTCTATTAGATCTTAATAGATAACTATAACTTTAAGTATAACTACCTACTTAAATAAGCATAAGATAACGCCTTAGTTTAATAGAATATTCTAGCCTAGGTCTAGCACCTTATAAACCTAGTCTACTATTAAAATAGTTATCTTTAAGAATAGATAACGTGTTCTCTATATATTTACTACGCGTTTCTATACTTATAATTCTTAGCTTTATCTTACTACTATAAGAGGTATACTTAATACTTATACCTTTCTTAACTCTTACGCTAACTACTATATTATTAGCTATAGTAAGCTTTCTTAAAATATATTTAATACGCTCTACTAACACGTTACTATTATAGACTAGCCTTAGAGTTAGAATATACTAAGTATTAATAGAATATTATAAGGCTTAGAACTTAAGAGGCTACGTACAGAATCTAGAGGTTTGTGTAGCAAGTCTAGACCTTACCTATACCTTCTCTATTCTAGCCTAGACTTAGGTAAAGCCTAAGACTATTATATACCTCTAAACTTGCCTCTATTATATTAGTTAGAAAAGTAGCGCAGCGTTACAGAGACTACCTCTACGCTAGAGTTATAGGCCTAATAGATAACGCGTAGAGATAGGTCTACGCGTGTAGAGTTTTTAGACTATATAAAAATTTTGCCTATATAACCTCTACTACGCCTACGTATAGAGTTATAATAACTCTAAACTATATCTAGACTAGAGTTATATTGTAATTTTTCGCAATTATAATACAGCTTTTATCTAAGGCCTTACTTACACTCTAATATAACTTACCTTTATTCTAACTTACCTTAAATTCTTTACTTTATAACTTCTACACCTACCTCTTTTAAAAACCTATTAGTCTTAGACTACGTCTACACCTCTTATTATAAGATTCTACATTATTCTTACTTAGCTTATAGCTCTAGTACTATTTACTTTAGCTAGTTCTCTTAACGCGCAAAATAGTAGCACTAGTGTTGCTACTACTAGCGCCTCTAGCGGCTAAGATCTAAGAAAGCTAACTAGTCTCTCTAGACACAGCTCCTTCTACAACTCTAAGGTAAGAGCTCTAATTAGGTCTAGACTATGTCTTAACTAATATATAATAGAGTAAGTAGCGCTGTATAGACTAGTACAAAGTTAAGAGTAACTTTAATAACTCTAACTTCGCTAAGGCTAACTCTAAGAATTACTTATATATTTTATATATTACGCTACTCTTCTAGTTTAGAAAGTACAAGTGCAAGCCTAGTACTAGTTTATTCTATTTAGGTTCTCTTAAGAGTCTAGACTATAAGCTAACTTCTTCTAGGCTCTTTATATTTTTTCTATAGCTATTATAAGGTAAAGTACACTTTATATACACTTAAGTTCTCTATTAACTCTAAGCTACGCTACGCGTTCTATAATTAGAACTACTACATTAAGCAGAGCACTAGGCGCAGAAACGCCTATATTATAGATCTAGAGACGTACAGCACTATATAGCCTATAACTAGAACTATACTAAAGTTTGCGCTGCGCTTTTATATTCTCTACTACTACTTTAAATTAACTCTCGCTATAGCTAAGCAAGGCTCTAGTCTAGCTACCTCTTACAAACTCTCTGCTTAACGCTAGTACAAGGCTTTACGCCTATTTAATAACTAGATATCTCTATTTAATTTCTCTTAGAGAAACATAGTTATTTCTATAGCATCTAGTTATAGCTTAAATAATTTAAATAATCTTACGCGTTTTGTTAGCAGCGCTCTAAACATTATTAGTAGTTAGTTTTAGTAGTAGAAGAATATATTTAGTAAGATTATAGTATAGGCTCTAACTTTCTTTGCACTATCTATATATTAACTTTTATTAGAACTAACTTCTACCTAGCACGCTCTTAAAGCACTACTACTAAGTAGACTATCTACCTCTAAGCAGCTCTAGTTTCTACCGCTAAGCCTACTAGATTAACAACTAGCCTAAGAATAAATATAACTTAGATAATAAGAAGTATAAAGTCTCTGCGCGCTGCGCTAACTACTATACTAATCTCTTTTATAACTACCTTTAAACTACTAAAGATACTACCTACTATAGTTGCTATTACGTTAATATCTAGCCTAGCACTATTTCTTTTCTAAACTTAAGCGCGTAAGCTCTTTCTACTACATATAAGCAGCGCAGCACTTCTAGACGCAGTACTCTAGTACCTATCTCTACGCAGAATTCTCTAGCGTCTTATATAGATATAGTCTGCTATAGCACTAAAGCCTGTAAGAACGTTAAGCAGAACTAGAATAAGCTAATAGAGAATTTCGCTAAGTAGCCTAGTAACTCTAGACTAGCTCTAGACTCTACTCTATCTGCTAACCTCTCTACCTCTAACTAACTCTAGCGCTATATCTTAATATTATCTAGCTAGTCTACGTCTAACTCTAAGTCTAAGGCTAAATTAGAGGCCTACCTTTTCTAGATTCTACTATTATTAACTTCTAGTAGTAACACTTTGCGCTAAAGCTCTATTAAGCAAGAGACCTCTCTACTACTATATAATAACTATCCCGCGCACTACTATATTAAAAGCTAACTTATCTTAGAGCTACTTTTCTAGAGCTTTAGCTGCGTCTAGAAGTAGCTTCTACCTAAGAAAAAGCCTCCTCTACTTAAGAAGAATCTAATTCTACTTAAGAAGAATCTATAATAGTAGCTAGAGTAGAAGTTTTCTAAGATTAAGAAAAAGATTCTAGAGCCTAATAAGTAGTTTAACATAAGTAGTAGTCTTTCTAATAAGCAGATCTATTATAAGATAGAGAATAACTAAGTAGACTTTATATACCTTTAGTCTAGGTCTGTATAGTGCTTATAGAGTTACTATTCTTAAGATTTATAATGCGTACTAGATAGCGTAAGCTAAAGGCTATTAAATTAACTTCTTTATTATAGACCTAAGGCTAAATTTATTATATACCTTTTCTTTTCTTATTATAACGCACTAGTCTATTATAAAAACGCGCGTCTTTATATTTAGCTTTAAAATAATCTAGCGTCTTAGTCTTAGAGAGTTTAAGTAGGTTAACCTATATTAGCGTAATATAGCTAGCCTACTTTACTAAGGCCTTCTACTAGCTCTAACTAGAAGCGTTTTTTACCTATAAAACTTTCTCTACTATTTATTTACGCAAATTCTTATTATTCTTATATAGGTCTACTATAGGCTCTAGTTATACGTCTATTAGTAGCTAGCTTAGCAGAGAATCTACTACTACCTACTCTACTAGATCTATATAGATAGTCTTATATAGGTTTCTAGGTAGGTCTAAGATAACTATAAGAGAGAATAGCACTACTATTATAGTGTACTTTACTTAGAGCTAGTCTAATTTCTTACTAGGCTAGTTTGTCTTAATATTACGCATAGAGAACTATACTTTATTACTAACCTAGAATTACTCTATAGAGCAGCGCAACTAGTTTATAGCCTTCTATTACTACTACTAGATAAAAATAATTATAGCTTAGACTAGATTAAGCCTAGACTTTAGGTACTCTATAAACTAGACAGCGCAGCTCTTAGAAGTATACGTAGACTTCTTCTAAGGCAGAATCTACTACAGCGTCTCTACTATATATTTGTTAAGTAGTAGGTTTAGGCTAACCTCTATAACGCTTAAGTTATAGTTATTTAAGATAAGTTAACACGCTAGAAGATAATTAGACTAGTTAGTCTATTTAAAGTTTACTATTATACGCAGCACTACCTACATCTCTTAGTTTATACACTTTGTACCTCTATTAGTCTAGAGGTAGTATAATATTAAGAGTAGCTAGTCTACCTTTATAAGCTTACACAAGATAGTCTAGAAAGCCTCTAACTAGTTAGAGCTATAGTCTATAATAAGAGCTAAGAGAAATCTATAGAAACGCTACTAGTAGTTGCAGAATACCTACGTAATATAGCCTAAGGCTATAGAAGAAACTACTTCTAACTAGACAAATTTTAATAAGCAATCTATAATAACTAAAAGATACTATAGTAAGATTTTATTATAGGCTAGCAGTTCTATTATAAAGTCTATTAAGATCTACTACTAGTATCTATCTACTACTAGAATAGGCTATAATAGCCTTTAGCGCTTCTTCTAAGAGAAGTAGGCAGCATAGTAGTAGCAATTTCTAATATAACGCGTAACGTTACTTAATATACTATTCTAGTAATAGTTTTAGCGTATATAGCAGAAAGTAATATTCTTCTCTAGATACTCTGCTAGGCCTAACTTATAGGCTCTCTAGATTACTATTATAGTAAGTAGCTTCTAATTTAGTAGCTACAAAACGCTCTTTTAAAGTAGTGTGCTATATACGCTAATAGCGTAGTTTTTAATTTACTAAGTTATATTAGCTTTAGATAGAAAAGCTCTTGCACCTAGATAGACTACTCTCTACCTCTTAACGTAGCTAGAATTCTCTACTAGTGTAGTATTCTATAGGCTCTATATATAGAGGTTAAGAAATACTAAAGAGCCTAGTAGAGGTGCATTCTCTACCTAGACCTAGGCTACACCTACTAAGATCTAGATAGGTATTATAACGCGCGTTAACTAGTAGAAATTCTCTACGTAGTTTTACTTATAGTAGCTTAATGTATTAGAGCGCGCTATAAGACGCCTAGGCTAATAACGCAATATATACTAGAATTTAGAGAGGTACTCTACCTAGTAATACTATTACTTGCTAAGGTCTTATATACTAGTAAAGTACTCTAGGTTCTTATAGTTAGTAAGAACCTTAAAAGGCTTGTGTACGCTAGTAAGCTTAGCTACCTATACCTTAAGGCAGCGCACTATAGTAAGCAACTTCTTATTATAAATAGTATAGTTACGCTTCTTACTTGTAAGAGCTACTAAATAGTAAGCAACTAGATATAGAATACCTCTAACATACTATAAAAGACATCTCTCTAGAGCTATGCCTAAGCAGTCTATCTTAATAATTATTTAGTAAGAGAGGTTCTACTAACAAAGAATAGAGCTTATAATAAATACAGACTTTAATATTTAGAAAGCCTAATTCTTCTCTAGTCTCTATTTAAACTAGGTAGCCTTTTCTATAAGTTAGTAGAGAGAAGCAGCTACTTTAGAGAAGTTAGAGATAAAGTTATAATAAAAGTTTATAAACCTAAGAAAACTACGTATACCTATTACTATTATAGGCGCTTACTAGTTCTAGACTACCTAGAGCTTATCTAGGTCTAGACGTATAGCGCGCTCTACCTTAATAACGTAACTAAAGTAGCAGACCTTCTTTACTGCAAATACGCTTTTCTTAAGATCTAGGTTAAGTTAGGTATTACGTAGTAGAGTTAGAACCTATTTTACCTTAGTAAAGTAGTTAGCTCTACTTTCTCTAGAGTAGATTAGAACGTTATTAAGATACGCTATTACAAAATTGCCTAGTACTTTCTTTAGCGTACTATTAATATACTACTAGAAAGACGTAGGTACACTAGTTAGGCTAAAAGAGTAAACAAGCTACTTAAATAACCTAAATTAGGTATAGAACACTGTTTTTACCTTATTACTATTAGCTATACGTAGCTTATAGAATATAGCATAAACGTTAACTTTAGTAAACTAATAAGCCTCTAAAAGTATACGCAGCGTCTTCTTAATTAAAAGTAGTAGATAGTAATCTATAACTATAATTTTGTTAAGACTATAGTAGTTAACGTAGAAGCGCTAACCTCTAGAGGCCTTCTTTACTAAGAGAACTAGCAACCTAGCAGAGAAGAAGCTAGTCTAGATCTACTTTTTATTAAGTAGGTCTATAAGCTGCGCGTGTAGCTCTAGTAGCTAATTACATAATATTAGATATAAGAGGCTCTATAGCGCGTTCTACTTACAGCTACACGCGTTTATAGATAAGTTAATATAATAATTAAAGCAGCTCTAGTAAGAGAGTAGCCTACTAGCCTTATTCTTATTAAAGAGGTTGCAAAACGCAGCTAACTTAGGTAGTAATTTACTTAGCTTAGGCTCTATAAAGAGTTAAATACCTTCTAACAAGAGATAGAACTAATATAGAGTATAGGTAAGAGTATAAATACTTATAACAAGAACTACGCTCTTATACCTAGAAATGCGCGCTCTATAACCTACTACCTTAGCTACTTTCTTAATACTAATTATTATAATCTCTAGCTGCTCTAGAGCTTAATTACACTTATACACTACTATCTCTCTAGCGTAATCTATAGTAAGAAGGCTCTATAGAACGTTAAGAACAACGCTCTTCTAGCGCATCTATAGCTTATCTAGAATAATATTATAATATAAGTTTAGAACTACATAGACAATAAGGTAAGTTAGCTAACTATTAATATTATACTCTACTATAGCTAACTACAAAATAATAAAGTTCTGCAAGAGACCTACTACTTAGCGCAGTAACTATAGAGTTAATTTAAGAAATTAGATACTTACTCTTCTAGCAACTACCTTATTAATTACGCAGAAACATTTACACTTTAAGTTAACTAACGCCTACACCTACTTAGCGCTCTCTAGAAACAAGAACACTAAAAATAGGCTCTTATCTATAGACTAGCTAATATTAACTAAGTAAGCATTAAGGCTACGTATTAGTAACTTCTCTACTAATGCAACTATAGTCTACCTCTAAGCTAGACTCTCTCTAGAGGTAGTTAGTTTTCTAAACATACTCTCTCTTTATCTAAACTAACTAATTATATTATAATAAAGCGTGTTATAGCTGCGTTTAGGTATACTCTTATATAGTAACCTACGCGCCTGCACTATATATAGATACTTACTACCTTACGCTTACTAAATATATCTATAGAAATCTAGTTCTTCTAGTTAGAAGCTAGATCTCTGCAAGAGCCTCTAGACATAGTGTCTACTACCTCTACGTTTACTATATAAATGTTACTATTATAGTTCTACCTTTAAGACGCTATAGACATAAAGTAATAGAGCTAAGACCTCTAGGTAGACTTTATTTCTACTATCTTAAGGTTAACTATAATAGCCTTATACGCAAGAACTACAGCGTTATAGTTAGTGTATAACATACTCTAGTTTATAGAGACCTCTCTTATACAATTATTTAAGGCGTTGCAAAGCTAGTCTAGCTTATACTTATTAGCCTAGTAGAGTCTACCTACCTACGCTAGAGTCTAGCTAAAGGCAATAAAGAATTCTATAAAGAACTAACGCTTTCTCTAGCGCAGGTAGTCTAGGCGCACTAAGACCTACTCTTTACTATAGACGTTGCTGTAGTAGAATAATAGGTAGTTAAGAAACTCTAGTAAATTCTAGGTACTATACCTACTTATCTTAAAGTATAGAGTAACCTACTACTAGACTATAAGTAATAGTTTAGCGTTAATAAATATAAACTACAACTTTCTATTCTCTAGAAACTCTTAGTCTATTGCTAGCTTATACTTAATTATTACTTTCTAGGCTTAGAAGTACGCCTTATTACCTCTAAAGCGCTTCTCTATCTAAAGAGGCCTACGCTTATCTACGTATATAGATAAAAAAGAAGAAGAAAATAAAAGGTCTACACTAGCGCTAAAACTACTAATAGGCACCTTTATAGTAGAAGCAGCGTTTCTCTTCTATAGAGTATTACTAAAGAAAGGCGTAGTATTAAACTATGTACTTAAGGCCTTAAGGCGTTAGGTAAAGTGTTTATTCTAGACCTAGAGTGTCTAGAATAAGGCGTAGTCTTCTGCGTAGTCTTAGGTTAGTTATTATAGTTAGTTTAGAATTACTTATAGAGTTACGTCTTTAGCTATTTTTATTTCTTAAGCCTAGCTAGTCTATCTCTAAACTTGTATATAGTGCGTAAGAAAGAAGCCTTATAAATGTTATAGACTAGCCTTAGAGTTAGAATATACTAAGTATTAATAGAATATTATAAGGCTTAGAACTTAAAAGGCTACGTACAGAATCTAGAGGTTTATATAGTAAGTCTAGACCTTATCTATACCTTCTCTATTCTAGCCTAGACTTAGGCAAAGCCTAAGACTATTACAGTTATAGCGTGCAACTTCTAAGAGAATAAAGATAATAATAAGAATTTCTGTCTCTTCTATACTTACTTTAACTAGGCTGTAGGCCTTTAGAGTATCTCTACTAATACTTATACTAATATACTACTCTAGCGTAATACGTTTATATTGTGTTTAGTATATAATTTAATTAGTAATAATAGAACTATAATACTTTAATGTGTCTTCTTTGCTTACTCTTTTCTATTCTTACTATAATAACTTATAAACATGTTGTGTAGTATTTATACTAGTAAGCGCTAGCCTAAAAGAAGTCTTAGCAATAGTTAGGCTAGTTTTTTTGATGGTTGGATGAGCTGCGCTCTCTGTTCTGTCTTGTGACAATCATCCGCAAGTGCCAACCTTAATCCTGGTTGTTTCTGACTAAATGCGCGGGGTCTCGCGAGCGTTGCCGTCAGTCGCAACAATTCCTGACAGTCAGACACTTGTTCAGCAATCCGGCGCCGCCCAATCGATCCACGACATTTGTTTTGCTGCGACGCGACGCGACGCTATCGCGCCATGGCGGACGATGAGAAAAGGGTGTTCGCCTTAATTAGCGCCATCGGCACGATTCGCGATCAGCTGCGACAGAACATCGACGGCTTGCGACATATCCACAATCGTTGGAGAGATAGCGATGGCTCTTCCATCAACCTCATCGCGCAACTAACAGCATTGAAGTCTAGTCTCGGTAACATCCTGGACTGGCTCAATTATGCTATTAGCGACCTCCATCCACAACTGGTATCCGACTTGGACGTACTAGCGCATTCTTGTGGGCTGCTGGTACGCCATGTAGATGCCCTGAATGCGCGTCTGGACTACCGGGACCATGGTGCTGTCGATGTCGCTTCCAAATTAAAATACCGCGTCGCTAGTAGATCTATGGAGCGATTGCAGCAGGTTGCGCAACGACAGAATGACGCCGTGAACTTGTTACTTGCGGCATGCCAATGGTGAGCTGCTAACCCACCCCTACGTACAACTGATTCTAATGCCTCTCAGTACTGCACAAGCGCAACGAAAGATCCTGCTTCATAAGAGCCGCCAGATCAGGAAGGAAGATGCGGCAAATCTGAGGACCCTCACCCAATCCTCGAAATTAAACGGCGCTTGCATTACAAGCCTTGCGCAATTATCGCGATTCATCCAATGGCTGAGACTATTGTTCCACATGAAGATTGCGCGGAACGATTTCGATGGAACGATCACACCATCGGACGAAGAGTACGAGCATATGGCAGCAATCAACCGGTCCGAAGCAATAGATCGCGCTTTGGAGAGAGAAGCTACTAATCTTCGGCACGAGACTAAGCTGGTCCTTGTAGGCAATCCACAGGGTGGCAAAGAGCTGATAATGCATCAGCTGAAAGTGCAGTTCGCCGAAGGTTATGATAAGACGGAAGAGCGATTGAAGTACCGCCCCGCAGTTTACCAAGTTGTAAGATCGCTCATATCGTCGATCACGAACTTACTCACAGAAACTGGCGTTACGCTCTCTGCCGAACTGACCCACGACTTCGCCATCTTGTTGCACGAGCTAGACGCCAGGGAGGAAGGCATATCGTCTGACGCCGTCAAGGCAATCACCAGAATCTGGTCCTGTCCCGAATTCTCCAAACTATACGTCCGGAACTTCGAGATTGAATTCCCACAGTACGCGCCATACTTCGTGCAAGAAGCACCACGCATAGCCGAGGATGACTATGTCCCCAGCGAGGCCGACATCATTCGCCTAACCCGATCTGGTGGTGGCATCAACGAAACACGCTTCAACTGGGACGAGCTAGATATCCACCTCTTCAACATCAAAGGCTACGTCCCTCAACACTTCAAGGAGCGCTGGTACCATCAACTCGAAGACGCGACTGCCGTCATCTTCACTGTTGACGTATCCCTCTACAACAAGCCCAGTCCCGAACGGCCCTCCGAATCCATCCTAGTCCACGAATTCGAAGGCTTCGAACAATGGGTCAATCGTCCCGGTTTCGCCAAATCTACCATCATCCTCATCCTGAACAACTTTACCCGCTTCGTCAGCAAAATGGCCTACGCACCCCTGGAAAAGCTCTTCCCCGACTACGTCCGCAACGAATCCGATCCAGAGTTGAGTGCACGCCAGTACATTCTCCGGCGTTTCAAGAACATGAACCATCAGTGTCTTTCGATATATTCTTTCTGGGTCGATTTGGATTCGAGCGATAATCAGCATTTGTACGGTGCGCTTAAGAAGACACTGAGCCAGGTTCAGGCGAGGAAGGCGCAGGAACAGGCTTGGTGTGAGGGGCTCTCGGCTGCGACAGAGTCGGATAGGCCGTCCACGAATGGGCTGTCGGTTGCGTTGAGTCCGACAAGGAGTCGAAGTCGGAGTGGGGGCAGGAAGAAGTAGGAGAAAGATCGAGCGAGGGGTGCCAATTTGATGCGGGTTGGCTGGAATAATGGACTAGTGGAATATGTCGTGGAGGCGGCGCGTTGGAATATATGGGACCAGGGTAATGGCTTGGAATTTGCCGTTCGGAGTTGGCGTTCCTGAGTTCGAAGATACCATGGTACAGGCTGTTTACACATAGAGAGCTTAGTCTCATAATCATCACCGACATCTCCTTTGTATTTTGACGAGCGGTTGAATAGCTAGTACCTTGTTAATAGGCCTGAAATGTTGTTCTTGGAGATAATACGGTTGAGCTGTGGTATGAAGGACGCTTGGACTGGTTTCGCGTTGGTCTTTGGCATCTGGAGGTCTTCTTGGTGCATAGTCTAAAGTTACTCGTGCTGCATTCCTCAGCCTCATGCGATCACTCAGCCACTGCTCCGTCTCCTTGTAGGTCTGCACGCTGCTGCTATATGTACTATTTGGGCAATTGCGGCTGTGCTTCGTTGATTGGCTACTTCTCTCCTGTTTGGCACTAGTCAATATCCACTCTATTTCCGGAATGCGCATCTGCATCGCAACCGCTAACATCTGTCGTGCTCCCATCTACCATCGACTTTACCTGGGTAAGGCCTGCTCTATGATGTGGGTAAAGAGAATAAGGCGTCCAGTTCGGCGTTCATTCACGCCCATGCCCTACCGCCAATGATCGAGATGATCTCGCAGCTTGTTACCGGTTTCCGATACGGTGTGGGGGCCAGCCTTGTGATGCGGCAGGGCTATTCAGTGCTACTCTGTGGCTTCGGGCGGGACAGCGCGACACCGCTGATAGGGCCCGCTCCGCCTGACAAGGCTGGCTTGTGTTAGTAGGCTGGTTATGAGAGGTCGCCGTTCATCTGGTGGCTGCAGGCGGGCCACCGGTCAGCCATGTCGGAAGATTGGTGGCCGCCCCACAGCCTTCAAGTCGCCGATGTCTCAACTACTATGAGCTCGACTTCGAGTTCATAGTTCCCATGTTCCCAAGTCCTTCCCCCTGAAACGTTCGTTCTTACGCTCCGTTCGACTTCCCATCAACATCAACCATGGTGGTATCCAGCATAGCCATTGTTACGGACCTTGCGCAATGGAGCAGTTCAGGTCCATCCGGCGATCCTCCCCCTCTGACGACTAGATACGATCCTAGCCCGGGATGCGCGACTCAATGGATACAAAATCCGGTCAACACCACGAACATCCGAAGCGGAGATAACAGTCTCGTTTGGCGATCCGCGAATGGTGATCTCGTGGTAACGCGCGTCCAGAATCTTCTGTCAGCGAACTACTACAAGTCTTGCCGCCCTTTCCTCCAGCCGATAGATCAGCCGTATTACAGCCCGGGAATATGTACAAGACAACAAACGATTGCTGGTATCGAGGAGCAGCGCTTTGGCAGCTCGCGAAGGTGGAGAGGATGGTGTTGCGACAGGTTGTTTGCCCACGGCTGAATCCGAATCTCTAAACCCGGGCTTACGTATCCACCAGGGGAATGTCCATGACAGTTCTTGGACAGGACTGCGAAGGCGAATTTTCGACTCCTAGGACTGCGCTCGCAAATTTCACGACGACAATTATAGACCAGTGGGATAGGACTCAAATCGTCTCTGGCATTGACACAGCAACGAGGTTTTGTACAAGGTCAGGGGGTTCCCAGACTTGCGCAGATCAGACGACGCTGCAGAGGCCGACTGTGTTGTCTTCTGGTATGGCTTTTGCTACTCCCTTCGGGGTGTATTGGGAGGAAAGAGATTTGTCGAACTTTCCTACCGATTATGCTTCGTCACTCGCGTCCCTGGTTGACACTACATTTGGAGGCAACGATACGACTGCAGATCCATCTCCGGACTCAAAAGATGATGGCTTAAGTCCTGGCGCTATAGCGGGCATAGCCGTCGGGATAGGCCTATTCGTTATTATCGGTGTCGTCAGCCTCTTGTTCTTGAGGCGAAGGAAAAAGCAGCAGAGAAAACGTCTTCAGCAGCCGAACGAGGCAGAGATGGATGGGGGCTCACAAGGGTTCATGCACCCTGCGGACACGAAATGGAGGGCTGAGGCGGATGGAAGGTCGGTGCCCGTCGAAGCTGGGACGGGAGGTGTGGTGCCGCGGTCGCCGGTGGAGCTGGATAGCACGCAGCGGGAGAGAGACCGCTGAGGATATGGAAAAGAGAAGGACACTATAACGAATTTGTCGCGCTAACGAAGATCGCAATCGAGCGATGGCCGTCGTTTTCCTGGCTCACTGTTGCTTGTGTGCCTGTCTTGCATGCGACAAGGCTGCAGGTACTCTGTCATAGTGTTGGGTGTGTGTGGTACACATGCCGCTGTAGCCGCTGCGTGAAATGCACATATCGGCGCCGAAGGACTACGCCGCATTATGCGGCGTAGCAACTCTACCAATCAACTTCACAATACGATGCCCGTCACCTCTCCACATCTGGATCAAAGTTCTGTGCCGCTGGCGGACTTCTTTAAGACCCGTTCTTCCCTGAAAACAGCGTTGACTTATTCTACCTTCGAGATACCGTCGATAATGGCGACTGTTTCAACAATACCAAAGTCTGACTGGAGATACCAAACTGCTCCAACAAATTTGCCACCACTATTGACAGTCTTTACGCCCCCAGGAGAATGTTCAACGCGCTGGATCTACGACGACACCAGTTCGTCTGCAATTTACAGCGGAAGAGCTGTCTTTCAATACTATACCGATGCTGTTGCCGACTCCTATTACTATGAATGCAATCCGTATCGGCAGGAGCAGACAACGCCGCTGTATAGCCCAGGAGTTTGTGGGGATAGTCAACGACCCGCTGAGATAGATGAAATCCGCTTGGACTATGTCTATTGGTTAGCATACTGTTGTCCCAGGTACGCTACCCATGCTCTCGAAGGGTCTATAACTCTCACCCCGCGGACACGCGCTTACATGAATGCAAATTAGCGATATGTCTTATCGTTTTGTGGAGCGCGAAGGCTGGTTCTGCGAGAAAACGTTTTCGGAGACGACAACTGTGCTTAGTCGATTCACCACCACTACAAGCCACGACTTTGGGGTTGGGGGAACATCCGTCGTCACGCTGATCGACACCACTGTGCAGGTCTGCAGCTCTAGCCCATGCTCTACTATTACTTTCAACAGTAAGACGGTGTTGACAACAGGTACGGCTCGAGCGAAACCAACCGTCGTCTTCTGGCAGTCTAGCGATCTCGCCCTATTCCCGAGGGACTATGCATCTTCTATTGCAGCGGTGATTGGTGTTTCATTCGACGGCTCCGCAGCGTCCTCTTCAATACCATCCATTACCTCGCAAGATGCAGACTCCGGACCATCGACTTCGTCTCCGCCCATCACATCACAAGATACGAACCCCGGCTTAAGTCCAGGTGCCAAAGCTGGTATTGGAGTTGGGGTGGGTATCTTCGTTATACTAGGCGTCGTGTTCTTCTTATTCCTATGGCGAAGGCGGAAACAGCAACGACAACAGAGGCAAGATGCACAGCAACCAGAGCAGGAGCCCCCGGGCGATATTGGGGTATCGGAGATGGATGGTGATGCGAACGGATCGAAACGCTTTTTGAGTGGCCATTGGAGGGCTGAGACGGAAGCACCGTCGGCTCCAGTTGAGGCTGGATCGACGAGTGTGCATATCATACCCGGACCACCTGTAGAACTAGACGCTACACATACCAGAGGAGGAGGATGAAAGGCAAAGATATCCATGTAGAGTATCACAGCTCTGGGGAAAGAGTTAGAAGGAGAGGTCTTTGCGAAAGGCAGACATACTGATGTGCCCGGTGGAAACATCGTAATCAATCACGGAGGCTTGTGAACTCTGAACAAGGAAAAGACTGAGAGCATTCATCAAATGTGATGTATCTATCAAGGGCAGTTACGGCCTGCGACGAGTGGCTGTACCTACGGTCTCTTCACAGAGTATAGCGGAAAAGAAGACCAGGTCCATTGGCGACACCCTCCAAGCCTACAGCTTGATCAGACTTGCGGTTCAGCTTCTGCAGCCAGAATCGTAGTATGAGTGACGCAGCTGCGCAGCAAAGGAGCGCTACTGTCAAAACAATGCAGCCCATGCGATAAAGACTGCATGATTCAGTCAGCGAATGTTCATCAATCATAGACTTTAGACTTACGGTGCGCTCCACGCGGGATATAGGTAAGCAGTGGCGATGTTCGTCGCATTCGACACAGCCGTCGCCAGGGCAAGTGTAACAGCCCTCTTCGCTTTTGGCCGCGCAACCGTTGCAGAAACCCAAGGCAAGATGAGCTGGAACGCAGAGAAAGATCCCATAGCTTGTAGGAACATGGCGAAGTAGCGAGGTCCAGTTTGGTATGTTGACATAGAGATGATCTGGCCAACTGCGGAGATGACGCACGCAGCGACGATGTGGAAGCAATGCTCACCGGAGCGTCCGGAGTGCCACGAATTCGCGACCGAGAAGAGGAAGGCCAGGAAATAAGGCGGCGCTGTGAGCAAAAGCGTTTCAACGCGGGGGAAGCCAAGTGTTTGGACAATGGATGGAAAGAAGTAGGTGAAGCTCATGGATACGACGGCGCATGTCTGGATGAAGACAAGAAGTGGCTAGAGGTGGCATTCGACGTTAGCAACGCGTACTAGTTCATAGGTTTCGATTCTCGACACGCAATAATAAGATGAGAGAGATACGTACCACTTTCGGATCAGAGAAAGCCTGCTTCAGTCCAACGAAGACTGATTCGTTTACTTCATCTGCCACACCATCATTCTCGCGGTCAAGTCGCCATTGCGCCATAGCAGTCTCTTCAGCCGATAGGAACGAGGTGTTCGAAGGATAATTCGGCAGAAGCGCATATCCAGCAAAAGCCATAACGATCGTCAGAGCCCCCTCAAGAATGAAGATCCAGCGCCAACTCGGGTAGCCACCAAGACCTTCCATGCCGTCGACAATGCCAGCGGCAATCAATCCGCCAAACGCCGAGGACAGCGTGTATCCAGAGTAGAAAGTGGCGATACGACTCGGTAGCTCTTTCCGCGTGTACCAGCATGAGAGGAAGAAGATACACCCAGGGAAGTACGGTGCTTCTGTTACACCGACCAGGAATCTCAAGGCGACTAGACCGGCGTGGTTTTGAACGAATCCTGTAGCGCCGGAAACAATACCCCAGATAATAACAACTGTCGGCAGGTATAGCCTGGGCTTGAAGATGGAGAGCAGCATGTTCGACGGAATCATCATGGAGATGTAACCAGCCCACAGCACCATAACGGCAGTCTGATACTCCACATCGTCGATGCCCAGTGTGGCTTCCAGACCTCCGAGACGTGCGTTGGCAATGGCGTTTCGATCGAGCACGTTGAGCAGGAAGAGTACGATCAGGATGGGTAGGGCTCTGAAGTCGATCTTCCGCACGAGCTTCTTCTCGAGAGCGGTGAGCTGCTCAAGTGTGTGGTTTCGCAGGATTTCGGGGACGGAGTTGTGAGATTCATTTGTAGCTTCGATGTATTCGCACGCTACATCCTTCTCCAGAGAGTGCTTTTCAACGTCCATGGTGATGGATTAGACAAGGTTTCGGGGTCGTGAAGGTTGAGGGTGAAGCCAGACTGACGTTACCCCACGAACCTGGGGTAAACTGCAGGTGCATCTTATACTCTTACCCCGGATCCATATAGTCACCACGTCGTCGTCTTACCTGCTGGTGCTGGCTAGCTTAGTGTGGGATGAGATGCGGGGGTTCCCGCATCTAGCTATGTCTCCCGGCCGGGTAAGGTCGTCCATGCAAGTCGCACATGCATAGCAGGTGTCATGACCAGCCAAGCCTGGTGATCACGGCATTTTGGCCGAGACATACTGAAATGACGCTTGCATGCTAAAGTATCGGTCTTTGAGCGAGTTGGCAATGATCTGGATGAGAGACGAGGGGAAGACCGGGGATGCGCCGATCACGGTGCTTTATGTATAGCCGAACAGGGTCGTGATGGAACGTGCCAACGGGCAGCATGTGCATTCAGTCACCGACAGTGCGAAAAGCTGTATGCATGCGATATGGGTGTCAACACAGAAAAAGATAGTTTGTGTAAGATGATAGTGACTCGATCATTGAAACGCGAAATATAAACTTTTGGCATGTATCCTTGCAGACATGATAATATCCACGCGATGATTTGGACATCATGAGAGAGTGCTGATAGAAATGGTAGCACAGCGGCTGTGCTAATCTTTCAACTGAATCGCCGTCTGGTATATTATGCTGCGACTTCTACAGTATTGACTTGCACACTCTCAATCTTCTGGCTCGCCTGCCCGGTTCCTTTCACACTCTGTTTCGGTGCGAAAGCCTCCACATAATCCCGAACAATTTGATCAAATCCAGTATCTCTCACGAAGCCAAGGTCCAAAGCCTTAGTGTTGTCAAACTCAGCAGGCCATGAGTATAGAATCTTCTTGCACGTGGGTTCGTCCTTCATCTCAAGCAGTTCAAGCTTATCGCTACCTCCTACCCTTGCAAGAGAGTCCATCATGTCCTGCACCGAGACGCCGATGCCGGGGAAGTTGAGGCAGCGATCAAACTTGGCGAGGCGATTGATTTCAAAGTCCGTGGCGGCGTAGACGAGGTTTTGGACTAATATCCTGGGAGAGCATAGCCAATGTCGCCATTGCTTATCCTCTAGCGGGATAACACATTTGATGCCGTTCATGGGTTCGCGAATCATACCGCTGATGAATGAGCTCGCTGCGGCTGTGGGTTTCCCTGGGCGTACCGAGACAGTAGGGAAACGAAGCGAGATGCCGTCGATGAAGCCGCGTCGTGTGTACTCAGTGACGAGGTACTCGCACATCATCTTCTCCGCGCCGTAGCTTGTCTCCGGTGTCGGCATCTGGGATTCCGTGACGGGTAATGTGACAGAGTTGTTGTATACTGCTTGGCTGGAGGCGTATATTACCCTCGCTCCTGGACACGTTTTCCGGATAGAATCGAGTAGTGCGCGAGTAGCATCGAAGTTTGCTTTCATGCCGAGCTCGAAATCGGCTTCTGCGCCTGAGGACATGATGCCGTGGAAGACATAGACGGCTTCTATATCTTTAGTAACGACAGCATCTGACTCTGTGCACAAATCCGCCTTGATGGCTTGTGCTCGTTTTGAGAATCGCGCATCTGATGGGATGGGTGGTTCGATGATGTCGGTGAGGATGAGTGCATGTGCTGCCTTCTCGTCGTCGAGCAGCTTCTTCGCTACGAGTTGACCGATGAAGCCGGCAGCACCTGTAATAAGAATGCGCATTGTGATTTTGATGAACTGGGGTAGTGTGAGATGGCATGCGGCTCTGCCAAACAAACTTTACTCATATACGGATCGCGCTCTGCAACCATCGGAGCGGTGCTTCGGCCGACTGTATGCCCTTGTGATGCAGGCATGTTGCTCGCGAAACCTTCTCCCCTCGGTTCATTGTATCCGTAATGATTAGATGCTTGATAGTGTTGGTGGTGTCGGCCGCGGTTGCGGTTGTCAGAGGCTCGTCGCTGCCTGCGAGCCATCGGCGTTTCGCCGGGCCCACTTCTCCGCATCCACGTCGGTAGATCGACTAGCGAGGTAGCTGCCGCGCCAATTGACAGCCTCGCGAACATTACAAACGTTCTCGATTTACTCGCGTTCTTAGCACGATCAAGTCATTAGTCCTTCTTGTGACAGTGTGCAAAAATGGCAGATAACACCGTTTCCGTGGAAGAGATCAAGAAGCATGCCACTGAACAAGACTGTTGGATAGTAGTAGATGATGTAGTATGGGACATAACAGAGTTCATACCAAGTCATCCTGGGGGCAATGAGAGTGGGTGTTTTCTTGCATGTTCTATCAGCCTTACGAAGCATTGAAAAACATGCAGACAAAATTAGAACCTCTATTTCGATGCACCCATTTTAAAGTACCATCATGTCACAAAAGACGCAACTGACAGCTCCCAGTAATAACGAAACACGCCGGGCTCGACGCCTCCCTAGCCTACAACTCTGTCCACTCACCCACTTTGATATCCAAGACTCTCGCTCCAGGCAAATGCATCGGCAAAGTCTCGTCCTCAACACCCTCCTACGAGCTCCTAAAACCACCTCCAACAGAATCCGCCCAGCCCGCCCTATCAATTGCCTCAAAGCCGCCGCTCAGCAGTTTGATAAACAGCTACGACTTCGAAGCCGTCGCCGAAAAAGTCCTCGGCAAGAAAGCATGGGCCTTCTATTCCAGCGGCGCAACGAACCTCGTGACGCGGGATGCAAACAAGAGCATGTTTGATCGGATATGGTTTCGACCGCGGTTATTGAGAAACATCCGGCATGTGGATACGAGGACGAAGATGTTGGGGCAGAGTGTGGAGTTGCCGTTTTTTGTTAGTCCGGCTGCGATGGCGCGGTTGGCGCATCCGGAAGGAGAGAGGGCGTTGGCGAGGGGGTGTGAGGGGAGGGGGGTTGCGCAGTGTGTATGTTCATATCTCCGTTTGCTGTGCGAGTTGGAAGACGGGAAGGTAGGAAAGATGATGTGCTAACGCGAGCTGCCAGATCTCAACAAATGCGTCGTTTACCATGCAAGAAATCACAGGAAGTGTGAAAAAGGATTCCATACCCTTCTTCTTCCAACTCTACGTCAACAAGGAACGCAAAGCTTCGGAAGATCTTCTCAAAGACGCGGAGAAGAATGGGATTAAGGGCGTGTGGTTCACCATCGACGGACCCGTGCAGGGGAAACGAGGTATGTCCTATCCCACCCTACCAAGCCCTCCTCTCTGCATCTCCAGCACCCGGAGACTGATGCTAAGTCTGTACCACAGAAGGAGACGAGCGCGTGAAAGTCGAATCCGCAACCTTCGCCAAAGCCGCCATCAGCGGCGCGGCCGCCACAAACGACAAGAAAGGCGGTGGCCTCGGTCGCACCATGGGCGGCTACATAGACGACACATTTAACTGGGATGACATCGCCTGGCTGCGCCAAGCGACTAAACTACCCATAGTAGCGAAAGGAGTTCAGACAGTCGAAGACGCGGTACTAGCTGTGAAAAACGGGTTGGATGGCATAGTGATAACGAACCATGGAGGGAGGAATTTGGATACGTATGTCCCCTTAACCTTCCAAGACGCGGACGACGAACGATTAGAGCGTTTGCTAATACAGGACAACAGTTCCCCACCCTCCCTCCTAACCCTCCTCGAAATCCGACGCCACGCCCCCGAAGTCTTTTCCAGCCTAGAAGTCTACATTGATTGCGGTATCCGGCGCGGAACCGACATAGTGAAAGCGCTGTGCCTGGGCGCAAAAGCTGTGGGAATGGGTCGGCCTTTTTTGTATTCACTGACGTATGGACAAGAAGGTGTGGAGCACTTTATCGACATTATGAAAGATGAGCTGGAAACGACGATGAGGTTGTTGGGTATAACATCGCTGGAGCAGTGCCATCCGCGGTATCTCAACATAGGGGATGTGGAACATTTGATTCCGAAGGATTTGAATGGGGGTTTGCCAGAGATTCCGGGGAAGGGTGTGAGGGCGAGGTTGTGAAGTTTGTCTGTGTTGGGAGAACGGTGTATTGGGTTTATCTGTGACTTATTCAAAATCGCCCGACTCGAGTGCCCTTTTGTCAGCTTTCTCCTCTTGCATCTTCCTCTCCCTCCTAAACTTCTGATCCAATCCCGCGGCCTTCAGCACCGCAAACCTCACGTGATCAACACCCAACCTCTTCCCTTCTACCAGCGTCTCCGCGCTCACACCCAGAATCTCTCCTAGCGCACCACCGCCGACTGGGGGCTGGATGTCGTATTTCAACTTCTCCATCGCTTTTCTGAGTTCCTCGGGGCTGCCTTTTGGTGACAAGCGACGCAGCACTTTTCCATCGTGGCGTTTGATCTCTTTGGCAGCGGGAATGTATAGTTTGTCTAGCTTAGACAGGATGACTTGGTGACTTACACCCGCTAGGCGCAGTGAAGCGAGCAGAGAACGGTCTTTATCTTTAATACCGTGTTCAGCGTCGATCAAGAGGAAGACGCGGCGGAGTTGCTTGCGGTTGGTAATGTACTTCATGATTTCCGTACCCCAGGATGCGAGTGAACCTTCGCCGTAGCCGGGCATGTCAACGATGGTCAGGCCACCGAGGCCGACGATCTTTTCGCGGTCTTGGCCTTGTTTCTTGATGGTTACGCCGTTGCCTGCGCCGAGACCGTAGAGGTTCATTGTTTTGGTGAAGCCTGGGGTGGATGAGGTACGCGCCAGTAGTGCTTTGATATCGGCGTTTACGACGGCGTTGAGCAACGAGCTCTTGCCGACGTTGGACCGCCCAACGAAAGCTACTTCCGGCACGTCGGACTCGGGGAAAAGACGGAATTGCGCTATACTCCGTAGTAACTTTGCGTTCCGGCCGTGGGTAGTGAAGAAGTGGTTTGCAGTCGTTTTCTGTGCGACGGTAGGGGGAAAGGTATCCCAGTACCAATTGAAGTCTTGCAATTTGTTGAGATTGAGCGAGAGCGAAGTGATTGGTGTCTCAGGCCCTGAATCTAGTGTTGTCTCGGATTTTGGTCGTCTGCCCAAAGGCGCTGATGGCGGAGAGGGTACCAGCTCGTCTGCAAACGATTTCTTACGACCAGCAGGGAAATTTGTCTCCCATTTGCGAATGACAACGCTCTTTGGCTTTTTTATAAGAGGTTTGTGAGGTGCATTCATTTGCGCTAATTCCATTTCTTTCCCTTCTTCTTTCAATTGTTCCATCTCCAATTCTCTCTTCTGTCTTCGGCTCTCTCGCATTGCTCGCATTTGTGCGGTAGTCATGGGCGCATCTCTGTTCTGTTGCCGTCTCTCTCGCATCGTAAGAGGTCGTGGTTCATTCGCTGCTCGTTCAAGGTCCTCCGCAGAGGGCTTTTGCTCGTCCGTCAATTCTACGCGCAGCTTATTTTCCGTCTTGCTCATATGAAGTATACTGCGTGTTGGCGCAGTCGGCCTGAACTTCGCTATCGCATCTCCATTCCAGTGTTTCCGTATCCGTAACCTCGCGTTGGGCGCATCATCTTGAGATGCATCGGTGGTCTGTAGACGGACTTGCGATCGCGCGAGTGGTGTGGTATGCTGGCGCGATAGCCCTTGTATGCAATTGCGGCATACGTATCGCGAAATTGGCGGTAAGTTGTTCATTACGTTTGTACTAGAAGACGGAGAGATGGTGGTGGTGCATATGAAGTTCACGACTGGTCCAAGCTCTGCCGCATCTTTTCGCCGCAGCACTTCCGTGTGGTGAACTTCTCCAACACCACATCGACAAACTACCACATTCCGAGTACTACGGTCCCCAAGGCTCCTTCCGATAATCCAATCTCCCAAATCAAACCCGATTGCTTCCACCACCCACAATGGCACAACCCGCCACCCCCCAAATTCTCTCCATCTACCGACGCCTCCTCCGCGAACTCCCCTCCACGCCCCAATTAACCCGCACCCAACACCAAAAGCTCTCCGCACCTTCAAAACTGCAACAGCGCATCCGCTCGACACTCTCACAAGCGAACCCCAATACCAGCACGCAAAGTCAATTACAACAGGCGGAGCAGTTCATACAATATGTGCAGGCGCAACGGATGCATTCGACGCTGCTGGAGCGGTATAATCCGGGTATGGGCATGACGGAGGAAGAGAGGGTTAGGTTGAGCGCGAGGAGGGTGGGTATGAATTTGCCGGTGGAGTTTGAGGAGGAGGGTGGGGAGAAGGCTTGAGGATGAGGGATGGGGGTTGGAGTGAGATGGAAGTGTGCGAGGTGCGATTTCAGCCATTGGGGGACATGATGACTGGAAGGATGACGCGCTGCGAGAACCTCAAAATATGGATGATGCAATACAAGATCACCGGCATCGCGACACGAAACCGGAGTCTTCTCGGACGAAATGAAGAACACTGAGACGGACTGGCACATGGAGATGGAACTAGAAATGTGCATATGCAATGTACGATTAGAACTGTACAAATCTATAAACTCAAACTTTCAATACAGTAATCCGACCCTCAGTCGACCAAAGTCTCGTACTAGTGTCGCCAACTAAGGGTATGCTGCTTTTGGTATACATAACTCCGTGTTCGCCATACTCTTACACGCCAAAGCGCATATCCTCTTTCTACTCGTGAAAATGCTTTGCGAATCGTCTCCCATCTATATCCGGTTATGACGCTCAGTCTTCAAACTTGAAGCCCTTGCCGCCAGACGTGTCAATCATGCCACCCCTGTACGATCCCCTCTTTCCCTTGTTCTTCTCCTTGGTAAAGCCCTTGCCCTTGGTGACGATCAACTTGGCGTGCGCGCGGTCGGCGTAATCGTAGGAAACGTAGGCGTTGCTTGCGAGATTGGGGTCGACTACGACGTCGGGCTTGATGCGCTGGAATCGGTTCTCGACGTGGCTTCGCTTTGACTTGGGAGCGTCTTGTGAAGGAGAGCCGGCCTTGCGCTTGTTGTTCTTTGGCTCGGGGGATGTTGCTGGCAGAGTCTGAGACGAGTCGCTGCCAGAGGCCTTGCGCTCGAGCGCGGCGGGTTTCTTCTCATCGTCGCTGTCGGAGTCGGAGGAACTGTCTGAAGAGCTATCCGAAGAGCTGTCGGAGGAGCTAGAATCGCTTGAGGACGAGGGTGTGGCAGCCTTCTTTCCGCTCTTCTTGGCCTTCTTCGTCTTGGCTGGCTCTTCGTCAGAGTCGCTGTCGGAGGAGCTAGAGTCGCTGGAGTCGCTAGAATCTGAAGAGTCCGAGTCGCTTGAAGCAGACGATGATGAGACTGAAGCGGCCTTCTTGCTCTTCTTCACTTTCTTGTCCTCCTTCTTCTCGGCTTCTGAGTCGGAGCTGCTGTCGCTCGAGGAATCGCTGTCTGAGTCGCTGGACGAAGAGTCGCTGGAGGCATCGGACGAGTCGGAGTCCGGAAGCGGGATGTTGGCGGGCTCTTCTTCAGAGCTGCTATCGGAGTCACTCGAGTCGCTGGAGGAGGAAGCGGAGGATGAAGACACGGATTTGGCCTTCTTCGCTTTGGGTTTCGCCGGCGCGCTTTCCTTCTCAGATTCGGAATCGGAATCTGAGCTGGAGCTGGAAGAGTCGGAGCTAGAGTCGGAGGAACTCGATGAGCTGGAAGCATCGTCCTTCGCGGCTGCCTTCTTTCCAGCAGTTTTCTTGGCCTTCTTTGGCTTTGCCTCGGCCTCAGACTCGCTGCTTGAGTCGCTGCTGGACTCGCTTTCCTCATCGTCGCTAGCCTCAGAATCGTTGTCGCTCATGGGCGACGCACACCATCGATCAAACTCCTCGTCAATTTTGGTGACAGCATCCTTCTCGCCCTTCTTCTTGAGGAACTTCTTTACCAGCTCAAGCTGGGGAATTTCTGTCGATGCAGCCTTCTGCTTCTTGTCGCCGCTAGACTTCTTAGAAGCCTTCCCGGTAGCCATTGCGCGGTACGTGTCGTGTTTCGTGGATTGCGGCGGTGGAATGGTGGTGCTGGCGTGAAAGGTGCAGACGTCGCGCAAGAAAAAAAGTACGGTAGGCGGAATGGTTCAGCGCCCCGGCTACGCTAAGCCCCAAACGTGATCCCTGTCCCGCGCGCCTGCCGTCTCATATGGAGTACACGACGCCAGACGTCCCTCTCCGCACACCACCCCATTGCCTCTTTCACTCGCCGCCCACATTCTTCCCTCGAACGGCGCACTTGGCAGCACTTGTTCCGGGACTACCGCATTGAGCACCCCGATTGCTCCTCACCGCCGCTCCACCCGTTGACGTCGCATCGCCCGGCCATCGCAAGACTCATTACCACCTTTCGCGATTCATGGCAGCTCCCGGAGGACCTCTCGCTAGCGCCCGGCGGCAGTAATCGGCGCATCATTCACCCACACCCTCAACTACCCCATCGGCCTTGCAGATAGCCGCACAGCAGAATGGAGGGGAGGCCACGCAACTACACCAACGGAGCGGGGGACCCTCGAGCTCCTGCCGGCCGCCCACCTGGCAGCTCGAGGGGGGCGCCTTCTGCCTCCAGCTCGACGCCCTCTGGCATGTCGCGCGCAGAACGATTCGACGACGAGCGGAAGAGAATCACCGAAAGCTGCTTCTCCAAGACGGATGACCAGGGCCAGCGTACGTGTCTACATCAGTGCCCGCGCATCTTGGGATATATGCTTGGCATACACCTCTACGTGCTATAGCAGCGACTGACAACCCCAAGTCCAGGAATCTTATATTACCCACGTCCGCGTCCAAGAAGATGGCGGCTACCCGCAGTCGCCCCCACCGCCGAGCTCGGCCCCGTCGAACAAGAAGGCGCGCATCATCATGATATCAGTGCGAAACACAGGCAGGGTGAAGCTGCACAAAGCCAGGGAGAACGCCAACGGATCCTTCTCCATTGGAAAATCTTGGCCTATGGAGGAGCTTACCGCTGTCGAAAACTACACCCATCTCAATCCTACCAGCGAAGAGGAGGCACAGCGGAAGCTATGGGCTGGGGAAAAAGGCTTCACTGTGACCATAGGGAAGCCTTACTACTGGGAAGCGGGAACGGCAAAGGAGAAGGAGTTCTTTATTGGAAGTATGGTTAAGATCTACAACAAGTACACTAAAGGAGACTTTCCTATCCTGACAGGATTCAGCGTGACAGAGCTGAACAGTCTGACCAACGGACAGCCGCATCTCGCCACACCAGAAGGCCGAGCTGCCGCAGCCAGTGGCCAGGGTGGTCAAAGTCCGTCCCAGAAGCGGCCCGGGCCACCAGATCAAAGACCAATGCCTCCAAAGTCACCTGGACCACCACCGAGGAGACCTGGCGAATATCCGCCTATATCTGACGGGAGAGCGCTTCCACCTGGCGCAAATCCAAACTTCCGGAGACCTCCTGGAGAGCTAGGGGGGCCACCTAGAAGACCAGGACGACCAGACGACTTGGGTAGACCGAGTACTGGGGATGACGCCCGTAGGCCACCGCCATTCATGCCGAATTCAGTTTCGGTCGCGCCATCTATGCCCGACCTTCGCCAAAAGCGGTCAATGGACCCAAGCATTCGCTCTCGGCCTAGCGGCGATAGTATGCGGCCCCGTCCTGGCCAGGGACAAAGCCCTATCCCACCGCAGTTCGCGTCTCGCAATTTGACCCCACAATCTTCGAATTCTGAATTCGCTGGTCGGCCACGGACACCGGATTCAGGCAACTTTCCAGCAAGCTTGAGTCCAGGGCGCGGGCCGCCACGTGAGGATGCGCAATCGCAACGGTCGGAAAGATCCCTCGACGAACCATCATTGGACGGCGCACCTCCAGGTATCGCGCCACCAGACCCACGCAGACAGAACGGGTACCCCTCGCCTAGGAGAGATCCGTCGCCCAGGGGTCTCAGGCCTGGAACAGCCCAAAGCGCTGGTCGACCAGGTACAGCTCAGAGCAACACCAGTTCAAACTTCACACGAAACGACGACATGCCGCCAGAAGAACCGCCCCAAAGGAGAAGGCCACTCATGGAGCCCCGCCCGTCACAGATGTCACAAAGAAGTGTCGATAGCCAAGGCGCAGAGCCACGCTCAACATTCCATACGCCTTCAGGCTCCCCTGCTCCACCACTGGAAGTACCGCCGCGGAGACGACCTCAGGAGATACCCGAGAGACTGAAGCCCGTTTCTCAGGAAAACATCGCGCCTCCCGCAGACCCACTGCCTTCTCGACCACCACAGCCTACGCCTCCTCCCACATCACCCCTTCCACAAATTCCGACTGCGCCAATACCAGCAGCACCACAAGCTGAGGAAGTAGCGGCGCCTGCAACACCACCAACAGCACCTGAGCCAGAACCACTAGAACGCACCAACTCAATGCCTGAGGATCAAGAACGCCCTGGTCTTGGACCAATGGTCAAGAAGCCGCTGCTCAACGATAATGCGGCGACCAAGTTCCGCAAGGCAGCTGCGGCGGCAGGCGCATTCAAGCCTCGTGCTGGCGGAGCTGCTGCAAAGCTCTTCAACAAGGAGACGAAAACATCCGATGAAGCAGACGGCGTCAGCGCAGTGTTTGTGCCCCAGCGACCAACACCAAAAGAAACGCCAAAAGAAACTCCTCAAGAAGAAGTCGAGCAGAAACTCGAAGAGCCCTCCAAATCCATACCAGATAGGTCATCTAAAGAGCGACTGCGCGTCAGTACCGAGGTGGTTCCGTCTGTTACAGTCTCCGGCCCAGGTGATCGCACTGCGGCTGGCGCTGTCCAAGAAGTTGAAGAACAGCCTGCTCCGCCACCTCCAGAAAAAGCAGCGTCAAGGAACATTGAGCCTGAGCCCGAGGTGCGCCGAAAGAAGCGCCGGTCCAACCAACAGATTGTCAACATATCCAAGCTTGGTATAGATCCGAATATCATTGACGAACGGGGGTTGGAATTTGAGAGTCTGCTAACTGAGCTGGGATGGGGAAACAACGAGCTGTCCGCAAAGCACATCGAGTCTTTGGAGAATGACATCAAACGTGAAATCGCCCGCGTGGAGGCAGGGAGCTGGCTAAATCACCTGGAGCAGAAGGACGATCGCGTAGAGGCTGTTGAGCGCATGTTGGACCGCGCAATCGCTGAGTGCGACGAGCTTGAGGGTCTATTAACCCTATACAACGTTGAGCTAAGCAGCTTGAACGATGATATCGCTTTTATCGAAGCACAGAGTCAGGGTCTGCAAGTGCAGACTGCGAACCAGCGGTTGCTGCAGCACGAACTCCAGCAGCTAGTCGACACTATCTCGATCACATCAGACCAGCTGGAATCATTGAGACGCGCTCCTATTGGCAAGATCAACGGACTCAAGGATATTGAGTCTTCTTTGGTTTTGCTTTACAAGGCACTCATTACAATCGACCCTTCTTTCGTCGCCGGAGCTCGACAAGGCACGATCAGCAGTGGACCAGGATTTGGTAATAGCGATTTGGCAACGATGCAAGCTCTGCAAGAGAAACGAGACAGGTACCTCAATGAGGGCTCCATGTTCCTTGAGAGGCTCAAGAAACACATGGAAATCACGTTCGGTGCAGCATTCTTATCGACGAAGGACGCACTTTCGAGACTCGATGACCAGGGATCTGAGCCATCTCTCAAGAGGAACGTAGAAGCGCACGACGCAGGTCGAAACGAGTTGTGGATGTTGAGCCCAGTCATGCTGTTCGCGAAAGAGATCGACAGGGCAGCATGGGACTCACTACTACGCATGTATCAGACTCAAGCAGCGCAGGTGTATCAACAAGAGGTTCGCGACAATATCCTGGCATGGAGACGGTTCGCCAGAAAGCCCACTGGCGAGGAGCAAGAACTGCTCTTTACTGCACAGGAGAAAGAGCCGGAAACTACGTCCACATTAGGTACGGCAAGGAAGCTGACCGTTAAGCGAAGTCAGACCCTAGCTCGTGGCCTGAGATCAGCGTCTGGGGACAAAGATGGCAAGGCGAAGCCAGCGGCTCAAGACGGCAAATTCCACGCATTCAACGTCTTCGCTAGGATCCTAGAAGATACCGGTCCGGTTCTTTTGACGGAGCAGAACTTCATTACTGAGTTCTTCCATGCTACTTCAACTGACTCGCTTGACTTCCCCGAGGCCGTGCAAGCCGCGCCCCCCGAAGCGCGTCGTGGCCCCAACCTCTGGATCCGCAAGCAGTTCGAGGCGGACCGAGCCATGGCAAAACATGTCACTGGTGTCATGGAGGAGATCTTTTCCTTCTGGCCCTCTGAGATTCAGAGCCTTGTGGACTGGGCTACCAAAGCCGATCCTCTGTAAGTCATCTTCATATTGTACATTGTTCGCCTACTGACTATCCGTAGGCAAGGTGTCGGCATTCTTTGTGCTGTCGACCGGAAGTTGCTCGATATCGCCGAGACTGACCAGGACTTCTTGACAAGAAACCTGCGGAAGATACACGAACGTTTGCAAGGACTGTTCAGCCGCTTCTTGGACGAGCAGATACGGGCCATTGAAGATACGAAGGTCAAGATCAAGAAGCGCAAGGGAGTCATCTCATTCATGAAGACCTTCCCACACTTCTCCGTCGCGATCGAGAACATGTTGCCGCCTGCTTCAGAATATGGAGACAAGTTGGAAATCCGGGACATGGTCGACGAAGCGTACCAAAGAATCAACAAGGCTATGTTCGAGAGCTTGAAGGTCATCGCCAAGGAGTCGCCCACCGTTATGGCTTCCCAAGGACAGGGTGATCCTGAAGACAAGGAGGCGCTCAACTACCACATCTTACTCATCGAGAACATGAACCACTACATGGAGGAGGTTGATGCCCGTTCTGTCAATGTTCTAGAAGTCTGGAAGGGCAAGGCTCAAGACGAGTACAGCGAGCACATGAGTCTATATGTCGATGCCGTCATCCGGAGGCCACTGGGCAAGCTGCTGGTAAGTAAACATCCTCATCTTATACCACTAAATCTAACATCATCAAGGAATTCATCGAATCAACCGAAACCCTCCTCTCCCAACCCGGCGCAAGCGCCCAAGCTATCGCACAGCGCTCCTCCCATTCGCGCTCAGTCTTCAAGAAACTAGTCCACTCCCATGACGCCAAAGAACTTCGCAAAGGCATTGAAGCCCTCAAGAAGCGCGTCGACAAGCACTTTGGCGACGCCGATGACCCAACTATCAGTCGCGACCTCGTTTTCAAGGTCCTTAAGGAATGCGAGAAGACATACAACAAGGTATCAGAGCGCATGACGACTATCAACCAAGATGTATATAGTGGGGAGGTGGAGATTGATTGGGGTACTAAGGAGGTCGAAGCCGCGTTCAGGAGATAGAGTCTTCGGAAGAGTGGGAGTCGACATCTTCTCGGGTTTGTCGTGTAGTGTCAATTGTATCGCTGTGTTGCTGGTGTTTGTTGTTGTGTTATTAGGATTTGCGTATTGGAGAGTTTTGCAATGACGCGTCTACGAGGATTGGTGTTGAGGGTTGCATGGCTGGGTGCTGGGCTAGGTACGCGGCTTGCATGGTGTTTTGGAGCGGCGCAAGTGACAGCGAATGTATCGTTATGCCTTCGGGCTCACATCTTTGCCATCATACCTGCACTATTCCCACATCCAACATTTGCACACATTCTAGACTACAATGCAGTACGTCAACACGCATCCTTATGCACGTAAGCAAGATCTCGTATCCTGAATGCGAAGGCCACCGGCGTCCGAACGCACCGAGCCCTACGCGCTATCCGGAAGCTTACCGTCGGACCCCAGTCACAAGTGGAGGTAAGCGAGGAATGACGGCATCGATCCTGACTACGAGTCTAGATCGCCAGGCGCTTTGCAACAACGGTATGCGCCGGATGAACCGCCGATGATTGTGTTTGTTGGGTAGAAAAGCGAGGTGCATAAAGAGTACCTGAAGATCCTCCCGGTCTCCGATTGAGCGTATATGTTGGGGTGCGCCGAAGTTTCCTCAACCGCATTTCTGATTTCGAAGCTTTGCAACAACATGACGCTCCTGCAAACCCTTCTCCGCGCAACCGCGTTCAAGAATCCTCTTCTACGTACCCTCGTCCCTTCTGTCGCACTCGCATACGGCATTCAGGCTGCTGTCGCTGTCCCCTCCATCGCAGCGCAGACAGAACGGTACTATGACCTCTCCGGCAGCTTCACATACCTGTCCTGCACAGCGCTCAGCTTAGTGCTGCCCTACATGCGTGCCAGAGCCGCAGGCACCATCACCGGCGGTATAACCGAGTATTTCAGCGCCCAGGGCCTGGGGCAGGGCACGTGGTGGTGGAGACAAGCGCTTTTGAGCGCTGCCGTGGGGATTTGGGCTACGAGATGTACGTTCGCTTGCGAAAACGTGACTTGAAGAATCATTAACGATGCACAGTGGGTTCCTACCTCTACAAACGCATATCCAGCGACGAAGGAAAAGACTCCCGTTTCGACTCCATCCGGACCTCCCCACCCAAATTCCTCGTCGCCTTCTTCGCCCAAGCAACATGGGTCTCCCTCTGCACCTTACCCGTCATTCTAGTAAACTCCGTTCCACGCTCCGCCTACGCAACCTCACTCCTAGGACAAGCTGTATCCTCAAAACCCTACCTAACAGACATCATCGGCCTCGCCATCTTCGTCTTCGGTCTGACATTCGAGGTCGTGGCTGATAGACAAAAGGACGCCTGGGTCCAAGGCAAAAAGCAAAAGAAACACTCTGAAGAGTTCCTCACACACGGCCTGTGGAGTAAATCTCGGCATCCGAATTACTTTGGCGAGGCGACGTTGTGGAGTGGTATTGCGATTGCGGCGGCGGGGTTGCTGGTTAGACAGCCGGCGCAGGCGGCGTTGGGATTGAGTGGCGGGATTGGCGGGCAGGTGCTTGTTGCGGGTATGTGTGCGGCTAGTCCGGCTTTTGTGTCTTTCTTGCTGCTGAAGGTTAGTGGGGTGCCGTTGAGTGAGGATAAGTATGATAAGAGGTATGGGGATCGCAAGGATTATCAGAAGTGGAAGAGGGAGACGCCCATGTTTGTGCCGAAGATTTGGTAGGTTGATGGAGAGGAGTGTAGAATATACGTCTCACTCTGGTCGTGTCAGGAGATAAGGCTGTCCGAGTATGGGGCAAAGTGGAAGTCGAACAAGGCGTAGAAAAGAATTCCAACGTCCTTTCTCCCTCAGTTTTTCGGCGCGTTCTCTACTATTCGCAAAGCCTCTTCGTCCATGATTCCTGCTTCCACCAACGCCGTAACCGCATCGCGTATCCAAGTCTGACAATTCCGTATCTCTACCTTCTTTCTCGGTACCTACCACATCCAGTCAATCAGCCATCCCATAAATCGCTTACACATCACAAAACTCACCTTACTATCCGCAGCGATCAAACTCGGTCCCGGCGGCTTTACACCCAACACGATCTCCTCAAGCCTATCTCTCGCAACTTGATCAACAGACCACTTCCCGTCACCCATTACATCGACAACATGCTCGTCCGCAACTTCCCCCAAAGAGATGAGTTGGTGCCGCCTTCCATCAGCACCAAGTTCGTGGTTACGTTCGAATTCAATACTAAAGCCAGTTGCTGCATCACCGGTTGCGTTGAGATACGTTCCCGTTTGAGGGTCGCTAGACGAGAGATGCGGGATCCAGAAGCCCCAGTGCGCGGGGAAGAGGGGGGAGTTGAAGACGATGAGGTAGATTGGTCGGGGCATATTCTACTCTTCGGTGATGAGTGTGGAAGGATTGGGGTTGAGGCTGTATTCGGAGGTTTTGCTGGCAAGCAAGGGGGTGCGCAGCGCTAATGCACTGTGCCGCCCCCGCGATCAGCGTTGCATACCTGAATGTCTTAAACGTGCTAGGCATCAGCGTTGTACCTGTATACAAGAAAGATGCTTGAGAATCTTTTGGATAACGAAGTCTCTAGTTCCTCAACATGTTGCGGTAGACAATCACAAGTCGTCACACTACTGCAATAGGAGAAATCGCATTCCATCCTTGCAAGATGCCGGTTCTAGAGTTACCAGTCTGGCTTCGCATGTTTGTTTGATTCCATGACACTCTGTTCATCAGACTAACGCCATCTAGTGTCTTCTTGGTCCTCACGACATCATCCTTCATACCACAACTTCACCGTACCGTCTCCAGAAAGAACAGTTCAGGCATGTCGACAAACTACCTGCTATTCAATCTCATCTCAGCAACCGAACAATTCGCCTTCACGTTCTTCTACATTGTAGATTCCATTCGAGAAGACAAAGGTTTTCACCGCGAACCCGTAACCGTAGGGAGTTGGATCGATCTAACACAGACCGTTGTTGTACTGCTGTATTGGCTTACCTTGTATGCACCCGTTGCATTCCCTCCATTTCTCCAGCTCAAACAGCACAAGCACTGACTCTCATCGTTTACGATAGTTCAATCCTACATCTCCACTACCCCTCCCCCTACCGCGACGTCTCAACGCGCTCCGCCATAACAGTCTACGTAGCGTATTTCTCCATACTGATCTTCCCCATCTTCGTCGATGCCTTCTACGCTAACGATATATTCTGGTTTTACCACATCATGTTCGCCTGGGCATGGCATGGCGCGCACATCCTCGGCATCAATTGGATTGTCATCGGTTTGGTTATCGCGTCGTTTTTCTGGCAGGCGAGAGCGATTCGTGCCGAAAGGGAAGAGGAAGAAGAGGAGGAGAATCGGGACGAGGCGAAGGAGGAGGCGCTGAGCCGTTTGGGGCTTGCGATGCAAGCGGTGGTATTTACTGGGGTGGGTGTGGCCTGGGGGTTAAGCGTCGAGATGCCTTCGCGGTGGGAGTGGTACAATGGGTTTTTGGGGTGGTGGAATGGATGGTATCGTTATGCGGGCTGGACTGCGGTTGGTTATGTGATGTTTGCGGGTGTACAGGCGGGCTTGCTATGGGAGGTGATATGGAATTGCAAGGAAAGCAATGGATGTGATGATGATGAGACGGAGCCGTTGCTGCACGCATGAAGGCAGTCTTAAGACCTTGCTAAACTTTGACCGATTAGGAACGAAGTGATTAGTCACTGTTAGATTGAAAGTCTGGCAAACCTCGTTGGTGAAGTCCCCACCTAAAATTGCTACCACACTTGTCTACCCGCACTGCGCACCCTATGATCAACGAAAGACGCGCACTTTATTTCACGCCAGATTCACATTCAATATTGTATCTATTGGCTTCTCTCACAGCAACAATCAGTTCATCAAAGGTATCATCAAATCTACATCACACTCACGCCAACGCGCCCATCGGGTCCCACAGCTCCAGCATCTTCGGCTTCTGCTCGAGCACCTTCTTAATCGTGGAGCTGACAACGCTGGGATCAACGACGGCCTGGTACACAAACTCATCCATCCAAGCATCGCTCATGACAAAGTAGCCCTTGTCACCTGCACGCTCACTCCATGAGTTCTCCACCCTCCAGCGCACGGGCTTGCCATCAACAACATGTACAGCCGTCAGCACCATAGCATGCGTCATCTGGCTCTCACCGGTCTGCAGACGCTCCGCCTTGGACATGCCGAGCTTGATATTGAAGCCGAGCTCGTACTCGAAGAGATCGGTGTCCATAATTCCCTTGGTGGAATCGGAGTACTTGCCCACATCCGAGCCAAAGAAGACGGGCATGCCTTTCTTCAGCATCGCAATGCAAGCATCTTTGATGGTCTTCATGTCGACATTCACATACGTCACTGGTCGGCCGTTCCAGACGTTACCGAGTCGCTTCACGCTGAGCAGACGGTTGTAAGGATTGCGCGGGTCGTTTACAAGCGAGAAGAGCGAGTGCACGTCCGTTCCAGACAGCGCGCGGACGGTCTTGTTGTCGGAGAGTTCTTTCGCAAAGGCGGTGGGTCGCGTCTTGACGGTGCAGAAGTTGCCGTCCTTGTCATAGTACTCCCAGGTGAACGGCTTGGTAGAGCACGGGGGAGGTCCTAGCATCAGTGTTAGGATCAGGTGAATTTCGCGCAGCATCTTCTCCTTCTCTTCGGCAATAGTCGCCTTGATCGCGTCTGGCGATGCGTTGCTGGATGCGATGGCACGTAGACGGACGGCATCCTCCCGCAACTTGGTGGTGATCAGACGGTCCATGGTGGACGAGTTGGACGCGTTGAACGAGTCTGGGTACAGCGAGTGCGGTACCAGACCATACTTCTGCACGAGGTTGGCCACCATATCCCACTGTCCGCCGTCACCGACAGGGCTGGACATCAGCGCCTGCACGATACGACTGTCAATCTCCTCACTGTTTGTATCCAGTATGCTTTCGAGGAAGTAATTTGCCTTCTCAATCTTGTCCCAGTAGAAGAGGTATGCCTGCGATAGCTGGAACCCGGACAACTTGTACTTCTTCATGATAGCGACGCGGAAGACGTTGGTGGAAGCGAAGAGCCAGCATCTTCCAGATGAGGCTTGGTTTGTGACAGGCGAGCCCTCGAAGGGAATCTTGATGTTGAACTTCTGGGTGTCTGCGATGACAGCGGATCGGGATGAAAGTACGGCGTTGGCAGAGTTGGAGCTAAGAGCTGCGAGAGCGAGGCGGTTCTAAAGAGGTAAGTAAGAGACAGTATAAGAGCTGTGTGTAGTACCTTTGGGTCTTCCATGAGCTCCTTCTCCCACTCTGACACTGACGCGGCAGATACATCTTGTCGGTACTTGACGCCGGGGGTGTATCGAGGTGCTTCGACAGTTAGACTTGATATATCATTCTCAACGCCATGTAACGTACGAGCCTCTCCACCAACAACGACAAATCCATCCTTCTCGTTCATGGGTCGTTCATCTTTCATGTGGAGCGCCTGGAGTCGCTCCATCAACTTCTCATTAACAGCAGCATCGGACGGTCGTGACTGGTTGTTGCCCATGATGAAGATAGGGACAGAACTTGCGGACTATCGTACAGCTCTCGATCAAGAGATAGCTATGTGTTGTAATCTGGGGAAGCTCTGGCTGCCCATCAAGGTGTCGCTCGTTATCGCGCTTATCGGGCGGGAGCAACGCGTGCATGGGTCTCGTGGCAGCCCCACTCCGATCAGATGGCTGGCGCGGAAAGTGCCCGCCTCCATACCTTCCACATTCGATCGACGTGCATCGAAGCATGATGCTTACATGCGAGACACGCCGACTTGTGCACAACTCAGCATGCAGATGCACGTTACTCACGACTGTTAATCGGGTGCTAGAGTCTATCGTTGCCTGACTGCCTCAGCCACGACGCTGCGACCACCGCGCTATTACCGCGTACGAGGCTACGAGCATCGCCTAACGGCCCATCTCCACAGACCCTGAAACTCGTGACAGCCGTTTTGCTTCTTCATCAGGGCAGCGAGTAACATTATACCGCACCAATTTAAACACTTTGAACATGCATCCAACACATCTATCACTACCTACGCAAAGAGGCCATGCTGCAACACCGGCCCCAAACGGCGCGGCTGCTAAAAGAGGGAGATGAAGATGTACAGGGCCGAACGCGTGTTTCATCACGGCGCCGCAAGGCGTTCCCCTGAGCGTACACATCACAGCCCAGTCAACGCGAGTTCCCGAAATATCGGTGTATCTCGCGCTCAGCC
Source organism: Alternaria metachromatica (assembly GCF_023757995.1). Lineage (NCBI taxonomy): Eukaryota > Fungi > Ascomycota > Dothideomycetes > Pleosporales > Pleosporaceae > Alternaria > Alternaria metachromatica. The sequence continues at coordinate 366,505 of NW_026055501.1, forward strand.
CTGCAAACTGAGATTTATATCCTGGTTTCCTCTTTTTGTTGCGCAAACATCGCACCTAGCCACCGACAAGCAGCGATAACCTCCAGCGGCACCGATTCACCATGGCGCAACGACCGGTATTTTGGCAGAAGCGCGTTCTCGTCCCCTTCTGGATAGTGCGCATATGTATCATGCTCTTGATCATTGGAGCAGTAGGCATTTCGCTGAGCAACGTGAAAGAACTGGAAGACGTTATCCAACCCTCAGTCTCGTAAATTACACCACCAGCGGCGCATACACAAAGCTTACAGCCAGTAGATTGCTCATTGTCATTATACTCTTCAGCTGTATAGTGCTCCTGATCGACATCCTCGCCATCCTGCTCTTCCTTCGCGATGCGCTGAAACCTGGCACTTTCCTCACCATGAACTCGTTCCAGACTGCGTTCTGGGGCGTCGCCTTGATCATGGAGTTTGCGGATATCGGCAAGGGCGGTAGCCATGTAGGCCTTGGCTTCGGCGTCTTCGTATTGTACGTTCAAAGTTCCAGGAGGTCGTTTGCAGCACTGACACATCGCAGCCTCAGCTACTTCGGTCTCTTCATCTACTCGGTCATCGGCTATCGTCGCGCGAAGGCAGAGGCCAAACGAGGCCAGTACGCACCGGCGCACAACCCATTCGGGGGTTCCGTACCTGCTCAGCAATCATCTCCGTACAATAGCACACCCGAATACCAAAACACCGCATACCATTCGCAGACGCAACCTGCTGAGATGCACAACCAATACCTTCCCCCATACCAGGGCGGCGCTGCGACCGACTACTATCAGCAGCCGGTGAAGCCTGCTCACATCGTATGAGCGAGAAATGGAGATATTAAGGATCTGGCGAAACACGGAGAAATACAGAGCATTTGGACAAGGCGTTCTGGGAATTAGGAGATTGATACCACGGGTTCCTGATACTTTCACATGTCGACATGCCGCATGAACCTTCATGCGCGGCGGTCCGAACGACTCAATAGTTTGAGTAATGGTAGCATAGTTCTTCGAGGAACGGGCCGTTTGATTACATGCGCGGGATGACATCCCATATGGTCAGTGTAAGGAACGGTTCCATGAAAATCTATAGACGGATATATGACACATCATGAACCAAACTACTTGCATATCAAAATCCGTGAATGACACCTCGAGCTCCTCACACGTGCGAAAGACTACCGGGCGCTCCTGCCCATTTGAGTGGCTGCAGCCGAGGCGCTAGGGGCGACACCCCCAAAGGCTTGGAAATGTCTCCGTTTCGGAGGTCAACAACCACTCACAGCCACAAAGCCGTTGTTTGCAGCATGTCACGACCATGGTCATTTATGCGAGGAGCAATCAGATCGCTGCTACCCGCACGTTGTGACTAGAGTGCGGCGTGTGCCATGGCTGTGTTCCTGACCTCTGTTCGCCCGTTCGGCTCGCATAATGCTTGGAACATTAGCGGTGGATCAAGACTGGGGACTCTGTGGCTGGCGTAAGGATAGGTCGGGAGAAGGGTGTTGTTATAAACGTCAGGTTCGCGCTGTTTACTTGCGTAGGTCTCAGGTCGCTCCGTCAAACACATTCGCTTCATCATCTTCCATTCGTTATTCAAGATGCGATCCTTCCTACTACTCGCTGCAGCAGTTCCTTTCGCCCAAGCCGTTCGCATCGTTCAGTCAAACGATGACGGTTGGTCAGAGGCAAACCTTCGTACCTTTTTCGACGTCCTGAACTCTGCTGGCCACGAAGTCGTGTTGTCTGGTCCCGCCGAGAACCAGTCTGGCAGAGGTTGGTAGTCGAGTCATGGCCATATACACATGCTGACTTATATCAGGATCCTCCGACGCACCCCCGAAAACCGTTGATTCAGACGGTTGCATTCATGCGTCCTGCCCGGGAGGAAGCCCGCCAACCGGCGCAAACGCGACAGACCCTCGCCTAAACTACGTCAACTCTTTCCCGGTCACCTCGATCAAGGAGGGAATCGATGTCACTGCCCCCAAGCTCTGGAACGGCGCAAAGCCTGAACTCGCCCTGACCGGACCGAACGTCGGCAGCAATGTTGCTGTTCAGGTACCCTTCTCCGGCACAGTCGGCGCTGCTGCATTCGCGGCAAAGACGGCTCAGATCCCAGCCATCGCCTTCTCTGGCGTGACAGGAGATCCTACTGCATGGAACGCACCTACTCCTTTCCATAGCAAGGTCTATGCTGACCTGGCTTTGAACGTTACCACGACTATCATCAACTCTGGAAAGCCGTACCTCCCGGCGAACTCCTTCCTGAACGTCAACTTCCCCGCTGTATCCGAGACCAAGTGCAGCGACCCCAGCCAGTTCAAGTACATCTTTACTCGCATCAACACCGGTCTTCTGAGCGCTCGCGATGCAGAATGGTGCGGTAGCACGCGCCTGCCGTGGGAGGCGGATGTCATCTTGATCCGAGGAAGCGATTGCTACGTTACCATTAGCCCTGGCGATGCAAACGACAAGACGACTATGAACGATGCTGCGGTTCAGACTGAGATCATCAACAAGCTCAAGCCGATCCTTTCGTGCTTGCCTTAAGCTGGAGGATGATGATAATCGGGCTGGTTGAGCATGAAGATCTTATGATGTACATAATACTATGAAGGATAATGCCGCTTCACAAATACCCTCCAATCTGTTCATCGCGACGCGACTACCATAACGACCCTGATCAAGCAACTGAAGTGAAAACACGTGAGGCTGATGAGTCATCGTTAACATTAGGGTGAAGGCAGTTGTAGTCTTACATCTCAACAGCCAACACAGTCAACCTACAAGATTTTCAACACCAATACCGAAACCATGTCAGACCACAATGTCGAGGCACCACCAGCACCACGCACCGACAAACTCTTATCACTCGCAGCGCGCATGAAATCATACGAAGCACAATTCGACCAAACCCTCCCACTCGACAAACCCATCATTCTCCGCCTGGATGGTCATGGCTTCTCACGCTTTACCTCGCACTTCGCGCGCCCATTCGACGAGCGCATACACACCGCCATGATATCAACATGCGCCGATCTTCTCCATTTCTTCCCCCGAGCCACAGTCGCATACACGCAATCCGACGAGATCACCCTAGTCTTCCCAGAAGGCGTAAAGAATTTCAACGAGCGAGTACAAAAGCTGTGCAGTCTGAGCGCTAGCTACTGTTCCGTGAGGTTCAACAAGCATCTCACTAATGCTCTGAAAGCCATGCCCGAGCCGGAGGTCAAGGGCGACGTGGAAGAAGTGCTTGGAACGGCACATTTCGATGCGAGGTTCTTTCCTGTGCCTGGTGTAGCGGAGGCGCTTAATAACCTTATCTGGCGCTGTCGCAATGATGCTGTGAGAAATTCTGTTTCTGCTTTTGCGAGGACTATGTATTCGACTAAGGAGATGAATGGGAGGAAGACGAGGGATCTTGTTAGTATGATGCTAGAGGAAAAAGGTGTTAGGTTTGAGGAAGCGGTGCCGAAATGGGCGATAGAAGGTTGTTTGATGAAGAGAGAGCAGTACGAGCATGAGGGCGTGAATTTGAAGACTGGCAAGATTGAGAAGACGTTTCGGACGAGGACGCGGGTGGAGGAGAGGGGTATACGCGAATTTGGAGATGAGGGGTTGAAGTTGATGACAAGTAGGTATTGGTAAAGTAACTTCGTGAGCTTATTGCTCTTCTGCGCGGCAGTCAGGCTGCGACAATAGCCACAGCGATCAAACGTCAGATGCAACCCACTCGTATGTGTGCTTTTCTTAATTCTTTCTTAGTTGATATTGAATCCGCGAAGAATAAAGGTACATAGGTTTACAGCTGTGTAAAGTTATTACAGTGTGTTTGCGTTGCGATAATATAACGTGTTGCTCAACCGCTCCATTTGGCGTTTCCAGACCAGCGCAATTAAAAAATGAAAAAAAAAAAAATGAAACAGAAAGATGTGAGTCACACACGCAACCCATACCTGATCTCCTTATGCGTAGAATTCTGCAAAAAAAGAAGTTGGGGCCTGACCGGGATTCGACTAGACGCTATTAGTTTGCGTTCGGTTTCGAATCTTAATGGGTGAACTTACACCCGGGGCCTCCTGCAGAATAGGCTTATCACGTTCACGTGATTTCCCAAAGCAGGAATCATACCACTAGACCATCAGGCCGATGGATCTCTTGAAGAGATGATTGATGGAAGGTTGTGATTTTGGTGCGTTTATATTGCGGATTTCGAAACAAAGGGGCTGCGCCGAGAATTGGCGCATTAGCGTTCCGAAGCGAGACATGCTGCATCTACCCCACCTTAGTCCACTAGTCTCACTATCTTGCCCCTCGGATTTGACCCAAGAATATTGGATATTGCATTTTCATGTTTCCACCGCGACTCGTTTTTGCTCGACACACTTAGGACCCCAAGAAACTTTCCGATGCACTCGATATAGAGCCTCAACACCGCATTCATGATCTGGATGTCTAGAGCCTGCGTTGTCAATTTAGTGATCGCACTTGAGAACAGTCATGGGGTAGCAGCAATATGAAATCATAAGAAAGTGCAACACTGAAGCACAGCATGCGAGAAAGTTTACAATTTCAAGACCAACTGTGCGCCGTAAAAGCATGTACAGTATCATGAGCATCGATTCAGGTTCCGTGGCATTTGATCGGCCTCCTAGGATCCAAAGAGGTTCTCATCCCTCCAAAAAATGGAAATTTGCTCAGACAAAGCATCAGAGTGTGTAGAATCACATCGTGGTATTAACCATAAGATAAGCGGCAGAAACATGGGTGTAACGAGAGAATAGCCATCTCGACTAGAGAAGTTCTTGGAACTGTCACTTGGTCCGCAAACACTAATCTGCCAGAATAGATGCAATGAGTATTTGCACACACGCCGCATGTAATGGATGCAGAAAGCGTTCGTGCCTCATAGTTAAAAGCTTTATCACTGCCTAGAAATATTGCAATATTTGATTAAAAGCTTTGCGGATTGCGCAAAAATGGCGCGTTTTGCCTCCAACCATTCATGATTACACCGTCATACTCATGTATCTAGCAACCCGTAGGTTCAGGTCAAGCTTGCTTAGATAGCAACGGTATGATTTGTGTAGCGCGTTGTGTTGCATTGTGCAAGTACGTGTGCTTCTCAACTGAGTAAGCCCGGTCAACCAAATCACGATGTGATCGCTTCTCGAGGTGCCCAGGCCATTCTATCGTGAAAAATGAATCCTGCAATGCAAGGAACACGCGAAAGCCTGACGTGAATCCCATGGCAAAGCGGATCATTTTCTCCACAGCAGCCGCTACCACGACCGTGCATGCTGCGCGGTCAGACTCTTATCATGGAAAAATGAGAACTTCTCCATCTTAGATAACGCATCAAGGACAGAATTCCCATGTTTGCTCAGAATGATGTACCTCTGGCGTGTTGGCGACACTATCCGCGACCAATCACCACAACTACCACCCAGCCCTGTGTCTCCACAGCCCCGCATTCCGGATACCGGTTGGGAACAGGCGCGACCCACTCAGACCACGCAAGCCAGCCGTGCCTGCAGGTGCCAACATCGTGAGATTGATGCTCGTACGTCTGTGTGGCAAGCCCAGTAAGCTAATCGTTACCAAATCTTATGCCGTGTCTCGGTCACGCGTCTAGCATCAAGCTTTTGCCCTGCTCGTCTGCAGCGGCGTTCATCTAGGGTCTCAACGAATCGTGCGGCTGGGTCGCCGCGGAAGTCACGATGCTTTGTCGGTCAGCCAAGGTGAAGGAAGGGGAGGTACGCGTATGAGCTGCAATTACATCATGCCTGTGTGACATATACATGTCAGCACAGGAGCGCCCTGGCTTGTCACTCAACATTGTGTTTCCTCTCGTCTTGTCTTCTTACTTTCGACTATCAGTCTGCGAATACACAACATCAGTTATGGCAGCTTTCCGGTCTTCGAGAATGTTGCTTCGACGTTTCGCGCGCCCAGCGCCACCTGCATTCCGACTTCAGCCTTGCACGACCCCTCTTCAGCGTCGAGGTCTCGCTTCACACCAAGACGCAACCTATCCCCAAGTTCCATACGAAAAACATGAAACTGTTGGAGAGAAGCGGTTCAGCCAATTCGACCTCGACGGAAAAGTGTTCGTGGTTACAGGTGCAGCATGCCGTCCTCCTCCCATCTCCAGAGCAGACAATATGCCTTTGTAACCCGTGTTAACGTATCAACAGGTGGAGGTCGTGGATTGGGACTATGCATGGCCGAAGGGCTCGTAGAGGCTGGTGGCAAGGTGCATTGTCTCGACCGGTTACCAGAGCCCCCTCAAGCATTCCAAGAGGCTCAGGGCCGTCTCAAGAGCAACATCGGTGCAGGTCTGCAGTACCATAGGGTGGACGTTACAGACGAGCAGGCGATGCGAAAGTGCATTGGCGACATTGCCTCGGAACACCAAAGGCTTGACGGCCTCATTGCAGGTACGGAATTCTTCAAATTCTTCGGAACTCCAATGCTAACCATCCCTTCTCCAGCTGCCGGCATCCAGCAAGTCACACCCGCGATCGACTTCAAGAAGGAAGACATCGCAAAGATGCTCGACGTCAACTATACCGGCGTGTTCCTAGCAGCCCGAGAATGCGCCCGTCAGATGATGGAATACAAGATTCAGGGCTCGATCTGCCTGGTCGCAAGCATGAGTGGCACCATTGCCAACCGAGGCTTCATCGCGCCCGTTTACAACTCGTCCAAGGCGGCCGTGGTGCAGCTGGCACGAAACTTGGCCATGGAGTGGGGGCGAAAGAATCCAGATGGTTCAGGGGGTATCCGAGTGAACTCTTTGAGCCCAGGTCATATCGTCACGCCAATGGTGCAAGCCAACTTTGACAATGGCGAGGCCTCCCGCGAGGAATGGGAGAACAACAGCATGTTGGGCAGGCTCAGCACTCCTGAAGAGTACAAGGCTGCGGGACTGTTCATGTTGAGCAAGGCGAGCAGCTACATGACTGGGCATGATCTGAAGTTGGACGGCGGTACTACCGCTTGGTGAGAAGGCTGTTGTCGTACTGTAGGATATGTCTTTTGAGCGTTCTCAGCGACAGGTTGGCGTTGGTATGGGTTAACGCCGTTACGAGAAAGTCTAGTTTTGTTAAGCTTTCCAAAATTGTATCATCAGACTTCTGTCAAGTTAGTACGAATCGTGGTCGTCTCAACATATTGAAGCTGGAAGAGTGATGGCAAGACGCTCCTCCCAGTCGCTCCAGCTGTTCTTGTTCAGGGTCCGCACGCGCCTTCCCCACTCGGCGCTAGCTTACAGTCGGACCATCTGTCCTTCCGCGCGGTCTTGCGACAGCTGTACATTTCGCGGAGCCACCAAGAGGGCAACAACTCGAGTCCGCAAGCGCTGCAGCTCTCCACACATCCCCAATCCAGCATGGACCGGTTAGCACGTCTTCTCAGCTGCGTGCTGCTGGCAATCCTCCCCCTCGCCGCGGCCCTGAAATTCGACCTCCACCCGGTCGCACCACACGACTCGGCCAAGTACGAGCGATGCGTTAGGAACTTTGTTGCCAAGGACCAGTTGGTGGTTGTCACGGCGATTCTGGATGGATACCGCGGAGATGGACAGAGAGTGGATATGCATGTACGTTGCAATTCCAGCACCATGTCAACAGATCAGAATCATGCGAGCATTATACTGCTTGAAGACGTTACTGACAATGACAAACAGATCCGCGACGCAATGGGCAACGACTACCACCGTCCCAAAGACGTAGTGGGCGAGAACCGCTACGCGTTCACCTCGCACGCCGACTCCGCATTTGACGTATGTTTCGAGAACATCTTCACCTCGTCCGGCTCGTCCAAGAACATCGCACCCCGCCACGTCGAGCTCGACATTGACATTGGCGCCGACGCTAAGGACTGGAACGCCATCCAAGCCGTCGACAAGCTGAAGCCTGTAGAAGCGGAACTCAGGCGGATCGAGGAGACGGTTGGCGAGATTGTCACCGAGATGGATTACCTGAGGAGTCGTGAGCAGAAGCTGCGTGATACCAATGAGAGCACCAATGAGCGGGTCAAGTGGTTTGCGCTGGGCACTATGGGTATGTTGGTTGGATTGGGGGCTTGGCAGGTTGTGTACCTCCGCGCCTACTTCAGGAGCAAGCATCTCATCTAGAGGTGTGATTGGAGAGGAAAATTTGGAATATGGTCGTTTTGGTTAAGAAAGAGACGTCAGGTACGGATGGGTATGGATACGAGTACGGAGCGTTATGGCCTGCATACTTCACACACGATTGGAGCGGCGTTGGTAGGACATATCCAGATTTCAAAACATGTTTACACTAGTTCAAGACATCTTCCCAGCCCATAACTTAACCCCTGCGTCTCTTTCTCTGGTACTCTTCCCACAATGCCACTGGCGTCCTCCCTTTCTCCACAGCCGTCACTCCTACTACCCATCCCATGCCCCTCACCAACCCCAACAAAACCAGTATAATACCCCATTCCAACCACCCCTCCACCTTCCTATTCCACCGCCCCAACCAATTCAGCTCCGGCAATCTATCTCTGACCCTCAGATAAACATCAATCGGCAACGGCCACCAATCCCTCCCCTCCCCCAACATATTCCTCAACCCCAGCACCACAGGCCAATTATCCAATTCCCAGAACACATTCCACAGCTGAAACTCTACCCACCAACGCCCCAACACCCATCGCGCAAAATGCTGAAGCGGGGGCAGTGTCGTGTTAGAAGGTGCCTGAATAACCCCATTCAAATTCCAAAAGAAAAGCGCTTTCCCCCCGTCCGCTGGATCCGTCCATTCTTCCACCACAACCTCCTCATCAATATCCGCCGGAAAGCGTGGTCTGACACAAGATGGTCTATGTTTCGCCAGATACTCTCTCGCTCTACCCCAGTTATGCCGTGCGTACTTGGGGATCTGGATAACTAGTCCGGGTTCAGTCTTGTAACTGCCGTAAACGCATACCTCGCCACCGGCTCCAGCGCTCAGAATCTTAGTCTGCCCGTCTAGATAGACGAAGATGGAGCCGCGGACGAGGTGTAAGTATTCTGTGTGAAGGGTGTGGAAGTGGAGGCCTGATGTCCATTTTGAGTGGCGGGGTAGGGAGATTGTGGTTTTGGAGGTGGATTGAGTGGGAGAGGGAGGGGAGATGGGGATGTGGTAGGTCACTGCGGAGGGGCCTAGGCGGGTGATGGGTTGGGTTCCTGGGGGAAGAGGGTCTAAGATCGTAGGGGAGGGCATGGGTTTGGAGCGATGGAAACGCTTGGGCATCTCGGCTGGATTTGCAGCGTGTCGTGGTATAAGTTGAGTTTCTTTGAAAGGAAACCAGAGGAAAGGTGGTGGAAAGGGGGATTTAGTCTCGAGTTATGCTACGTCCAGTGTGTTTTCTGTGGAATGATTCAAGTCGAGGCCCTGCGAGAATTGTTTACGCAGTGTAGTGAGGTAGCTATATAACATGTATGTTGAGATATAGTCTGGCTGCCTAAGCATACTGTGCCGTAATCAGCATGAGGCGGCTGACGTTCGCGAGGTACCTAGGTACTATCAGACAAGCGGAACAAGTCCGCACCTGTATCGACATGTAAGCCACTGTACAGAACTCTAGCGTACCACAACCCAGGCCTCGTTCTCGACAACGGCGCAAGCATGATAATATTCATGTTTAGATTGATGTTAGTATGTGGTAGTAGTAATGCTTGTACAAAGCTGTTTCCAACAAAAACGCCTCCACCCTACCCATGTCCCTTACAAGAGTATCAAGGCAACAATGCCGGACATATGATATGTCCAATACGCCATGACACATATCTCATCAGACGCCGCGATAAGTATAAGCAGGACACCGCTCCTTTATCTAACCAAGTCGCCATGCTAGAACGAGCAAGAAAGAAGCAGCAGTAGTAGTAGTAGCCAGGCAAGAGAGGTAAGCTATGCATTTGAACGCCAGAAAACAGTATTCAAAAAGGAGGAAGTAAGAGAGAGACTGGAGGTAAGCGGGTGAGTTACTCGCTGTCCCCCTCGATCTCCTCTTCTTTGCCACCAGCAGTAATGGCAATGCGCTTCTTGGGCTCGCCCCACATTTGCTGTCGAACCTTCTTCTTCTGGTCGTCTCTGAGAGTCTTCAAAAACCCATATGTACCCGTCAGATCGTTCAATTGCTGGTCCAAACCAAAGCTGTTGCTCTGCGCAGCGCGGATGAGAGGACTGATGAGGTTCTTGCGTGCTTTGTCTAGCTGGTCCCTGACTGAATGAATGATTTGGATATGCACTTTCAATTCCGATTTGTTGATGAGTGTCGATGCGCGCACGTCTTTGAGTAGCTTGAGATTCTTTTCGTACTTTTTGATCTTCATCTTGTTGTTGATGGAGGTGCGCCACATGGAAGCGAGGAACTCGTCTTTGCGGTTTGCGAGCGAGTCTTCTTCTTTGGCGACGGAGCGGTGGAGGTTATGGAATTGGCGGTCTACACTCTCGAAGAGTTGGAAGAGGACATCTGCGCGCGCGAGCTCATTTGCAATATTCTCCTCTAGAGTGGTCAGGAGGTAGTCGAATGTGCGCTGCAGGGTAGCTTTCGACCGCTGTTGTGTAGTGTGTCCAAGGATATCGTTGACGACACGGCCGACGGCTGTAGCTTCGCCGTTCCGCTCAAGCAGGCCAATCGCGTTGAGGCCGCCGTGGACATTGTCGATGACTGTATCAATCATGCCAACCTTTGGGCCCTGAATACTTGCTAACTCTCGCTTGGCCCACTCCATAGTAATGAGGATGCTACAGTTATCAGTAGGTGTACGAGGTCAAGAAGGCTATACCTACGAGTCCATGTCGCCATCTACGTTGGTAAAGAAGCTAGTAATCTTCTCGGATAGGATCCTGAGACTATCGCCCAGGTCGTCTAGCTGATCGATGATAACAGGCGACGCAGACATGTTAGTCGCACGGACGCTCTCTCCCAGGTCTTGCACGGCGATACTGGCGTCTGCGAGCTCGCGCGACCGTGGAATGACACTCTCTGAAGCGTACAGCAAAGGCTCGAACTGTTTCGCCATGCTGGCGACGTTTGCGACATCAGGAATAAGACTGGCTTGCCAGGGATGCAGCAATAGGTAAGACATTAAAAGAGTGGCGACAGTAAAGATGAGGTTGGCTCTTGACCTCGTAAAGATGTGAAGGCCGCTCGCGAAAGTGGTGATTGTATCTTCGATGGGCGCTGTGCGGAACTTAGCTTCTCCTCTGTACGCAAAGCGCATGACTATGGCTGTCAGTATACACAGCGCGCATTGGGTCTCACTACTTACAGCCCTCGACTGGCCCTCCGCCGTCGTGTTGCGACAACGTCGACTCAGTCCCCGCCAATGCGCCCGCGCTCGGTTGCGGCTCCTCCTCCGGGCTCTGTAGTCGCGACGCGATGTTGGTCGACATGTATCTCTGCTCCTCCTCGGGAATGGGTTCGGGGCTGGTGCGCGGTGTCTGCTTGTAGGGCGACTCGGGCAGTGGTATGCGCGAGGGTGTGACGTCGCGATCGGTGCGGTACTCAAACGGCGACTTGGACGGGCTGTTGCGCATGGCGCTTTCACCGAGCAGCGACTTCCTGTACCAGTGATTGCTAGATTGCGACTTTTGCCATGCTGGTGGCGCCCATGGCCCGTCCGACTCGGTTTCACTGTCTACCTCGTCCTGGGGCACGCTCCAGCGCGACGAATGCATGTTGGAGCGGCCGCTGTAGGCCGAGTGCATGCTGCGCTCCGGGTCGAAGGCTTCGAGCGACGCGCTCAGCGACGGGATGTCGTGCTCGTATAAGCTCCCGCGATCGGTTGTGTCCATCATGGTTTGCGCGCAGTCGCTGGTGGCGGAGGAATGGGAGGAATAGGCGGAATGGGAAGGCTGGTGCGCGGTCTCAGCTATGCGGTACTACGGGCGTGTCGAGGCTCTGGCGGGCACATGGGAGTACCCTTGTGACGCGTGAATCGAGGCAGGAACGGTGCAGGTGGTGGGTGCCTAGCGCTTTGGTCAAGACAGAGTCGAGAGGGAATGCGATCATGGTGGAGGAGCCCACAGAGAGTCCCCGTATACCGCCGATAAGCTAGCCCGCCTATGCGAGCGCATCTAATCGCCCGTGTGCTGTCCAGGGCTGCAGTGGGGTGAAACGGAGTGGCTGGGAGCTGAGTCTTGATTGGCTGTCGTCCATCCGGGCTAGTGCGGGGAAAGCGCGACCGCGACCCCGTGACGCCCTGCAGCACGCATTCCGTACCCTTGCAGCCCACCATGCCCGTCCGAGTGGTGACGATAACATTAAGCAGTAAGCCCTTGGTCTTTGCGTCCTCAAGCTTTCGAGTAGAGTCCAACATCACTCATCGCGGAGGGTGCACATTGCGGAGTTGTCGCCCTCCGATTGGCTGCCGTCGCTGTGGAGCAACACTGCGGGACGGGGGCGAGCGACTGACTTACATGATATGCACCATACTGGGTACTAGCTCCATCTAAGGTGGCAGTGACCAATGAGCAATGTCCGACGATCAATGCAAAGGAAGAGTGCAGTCAAGCAAGAAACAAACCTGTCGCCAGTTCTAGATGGCATGGACGGACAAGTGGGGACAAAAGCAATGCCATCTCACAGGTGCAAGGTGTGTACATCGACTTGAACCATTTCCCACATATACCTAGATAACTGTATGACAGCCTGGAGCTATTTGATAACTTCTACAGGCCTGAGAGCAGCAAATTTGATCATGGCGGCCGTCTGCAGCGGAGCAAGGAGACAGCGGACCAGCTGTCCAGGAATGACTTTGGCCAGTTCAGCGGGTAGCCAGATTGGCCCATCGGCATTGCCATGGTCGACCAACGGTGCTTGCGGAAAATCGAGCTTGATACAAGACTCTTGCCAGAAGTGCGCTTAAACTGTCAGGTGGGTATTATTCCCATTGACGAACTTTGAAAACGTGACGTTTGTACTGTTTTTTCCATAGTTCGAAAATCCGATGATGGTGTGCACCTTGCGTTTGGTTCCCTCATTCTCCTTGTTGCGGCTGTTGTGGTCTTTGGTGTCATTCGTCTCGACCTTGACTTTCTTGAAGAAGTTCGAGACTGCTTAACTATACAGTGCCAACTTCTTCGACGGTGATCTGGTACATGTTCCTTCGTCGCGCTATGACTGTTGAGAAAGGCGGCATGCTCAAGAGGAGTTCCAACAACCGCTTACTCCGGGGCTTGGAGAGTTTGTCATCGGAGAATGCAAGATAGTACCGATACAGGTCTATATCTGGCTTGAGTTCCTTGAGCTCGGAAAGATTGGTCCACAGCACGATAGATCTTCCCGCTGTGCCGTAGGCAGGTCAGGAGGGCAACGCAAAGTTCAAAGCTGACCATATCGTTCTCGAGCTTGGTGAATTGGGCACTGGGCTGCGGGAACTGGCCATTGCTGCGTATGTGCTAGCTTGATTTCTGTATCCTGACTGATTCTCATATATGCGTGGCGAGTACAGAGGTGTAGATGCCGTTAGGGAAATAGTTTTGTATATGCATGTCAATTACCGTGATATTGAAGCTTACCCGAACACCTTGGCTGGCTCACGAGAGGCCATGCCGCCGCGTCCGCGTCCGATAATCTTGTATTAGTTGAGTGAAAGCTGACGCTGATGGTGCGGTTTGATACAAGTGACTTGAGAGATAGGGAAGAGAGACAATATATTGGTATACCTAGGTACGCTGCATCATGTATCGTAGTTTTGCAGCATGTAATATTTTGAAGGCCTTCGGGGTACATCTTGAGCGAAGGCGCACATGTAGCATCTTGATCTGGCAATATCAGATCATGGTAGTGATTTGCCGAACACGTTGGGTTGATCTGGGGTAAAGGCAAACTGCGCACGGACGCTGTAGCGCGACATCGGCTTGAATATTCGGCGTCACTTTGCAAGAACATCACCAAGCCGACTCCACAACACATCACAATGCCGCCACGATTAAACGTCCCCGCGATCACGCGCTCGATCGCGTTCCGGCCAAGGCCTCAGGCTCAATGGCCTGCTCGGTCAGCGCTTCGAATGGCGCCGTCGCAATGCCGTCTCTACTCAGATCAAACCAAGCCTCCCGCCGCCGACCGATCGAAGCGAGAGGACGCAAAGCCGATTGAACATGTCTCGGAAGAAGCAGCCTCGATGGCCAAGACAATGGGAGAGGACGGTCCCGACCTCAACCAGGGCACACCAATTGAAGATGTGGGGTCAAGCACAGCAAACATGACAAGGCGAAAGCTGACAGTGTGCTAGGTAGTCAAGGGAGACAAAGAGGCGCAACAGAACCTGCCCAAGGTGATGCAGGACAAGCTAAACTCGCAAAAGCCCAAGACGACACCAAATATGGCACCCAAGGGCTCGCGGTCCTATTCGACTATGACGACACAGCCAAGTGGAAACAGCGGCGTGGACATGGGTCTCGTAGACTTCCAGGCTGCTTCAAAAGCGCCCACGACGCCAGGGCTCAAGTATGAGATGCCCACTCTGCCGCTGCCCAAGGACGGCCATGTCAAGCATCGCCACGACCCCGTAGTCGACCAGGTCACCAATCTGCTCATGCGACACGGCAAGAAGAGCGTTGCGGAGCGAGTAGGTCAGCCACCCTCGAATCAGAGTCTACAAACAACTGACATGACTTGCAGAACATGGCGCTGATCCTGCAACACCTTCGGACATCACCGGTTCCCACCATTAACCCAGCACGTCCTCTGCTTCCTGGCGCGCCGCCACCATCGCATCTACCCCTCAACCCTGTGCTTTACCTTACTCTCGCCATTGACTCTGTCTCGCCTCTGATGCGCATCCGAAGTCAGCGTGGCGCTGCTGGAGGTGGTGTTGCCCTTCAGATCCCCGTTCCGCTGGGTCAAAGGCAACGGCGACGTTCTGCTATCCAGTGGATCTTGGCCGCAGCTTCTAAGCGGAGGAATATGGGCAGTGGAAAAGGCAGCTTTGCCCAGCGTATCGCGCAGGAGCTCATCGCTGTAGTACAGGGCACGAGCGGCATCTGGGACAGGCGCAATGCTATTCACAAGCTTGGTGTCGCTGCACGAGCTAACATTGTCTTGCCTAGGAAGAGGTAGACTGCTGTTAGTTTGGGAGTCTCCATGTATAATACATTTATCGATGCCTGCATTCGTATGCATCTCTTTTTCGCTTTACGTCGTTTGATTCGGGAATGATGAGGTAACTTTCATTGTTCTTTTGGCTAGACCGCAGGAAGCTCCACATGAGTATCCATGGATGGAGCGACTGCCAGCACAGCACAGCCACACCCCGGGCTGCTTCACTAATCGCCAAGCATCATGTGAAAGATGCGCGCGCTGCTTTTGAACTGCTCAAAATGCGTGCGCTTGATGATTGAAATCAACTGGACAGTAGTGCAAAGACTCTTCATATCTGCGCGTTGTGGCCTATTCATGTCAAAGTAGCCACTCGTCCCTGCGTCAGCGGCGTGGCAGTCTCTGGTGATCTTCGCCTGCCAAGCGCTGCCAAACCGCCAGATGTTGAGGGGTTTCATGCCCACTTCGCACCGCCTGGACCAAGAGCACCCGCGAGCATCGACGCGCGCTGACTGTTCGTGCATAGCTTCATCGCCTGCTGCTCGCGCTTTGACTTCCACATGTCGTCCGCCTCCATCAACCTGCTAGGGAACAACTTGTTCTCCGACAGCGGTTAGCTACACTGTATACTACGGTTCGGCCCGCCATCGCTTTCAGCTACTGCCAGCTGCTACAGTCTTTGGAATTGCTACCCCACCGCTGCTATTAGTCCATCCCATCACGCGCTCACCCCACATCTTTCCAGACGACTGCGCTCGGGACTGCATCGCTGCTATTTGTAGCCCCTTCACCCGACAGCACACAGCACCGCCTATGATGCCATAGCGCGACGCCAATTGATACCTTAATCACTTCTGCTACCCCGCGAGCACGACCGCGTTTTACTACCAAACTTCCACTTCGACCAGCCGCCAGCCTCACTCACTTACTCCACAACTCCACAGTCCGCACTCCACACGCGACTCCGTGTCTTCTCGTCCTGTTGCACACCGCCACCATGGCGTCACTCGAAGCTGCTATTGACGAGGAAATGAGAGAGGTCGTCAAGATTCTCGAAGGCAACCAAAAGCCGGGCGCACGACGCGCAGAGAGCCCAGCCGCGCGCGCGCAAAGTCCTGGCTCCGCTGCCTCGCCCATTCGCAGCATGCTGGACGTCGACTCGCCGGCCCAGCGTAGGAGCTCCAGCCGCGGCAGCACTGGCATCCCCTTCGCCATGCCCTCGTCACCGCGTCGCGTGAACCCCGAATCGGCGTACAAGTTCGAAATGCTGCCCTCCATCGACGCACATGCCATGCCTAAGCGAGTCTCGCAGGGTGGCAAGCTGGATGCCGCTGCGAAGCCGCGTGCCATGTCCTCCGTCTATGGCAACTCCAGCGGCTTCCTGGGCAATTCCAGGGATAGGCACAACTCCGCGAGTGGGCCCTTGGGCAGGTCCAAGTCTGGCTCTCCGGGGCCAGGTCGATCTGCCTCCCCAGTAACGCGCATGGCGAACCCGACGCCGGCCGCACCAACATCGAACAATACCTTCGTCACAGACTCGGGCAAGCGCATTGACATGGACAAGGCATATCGTAAACTGAACGACTCTGCTTTGGCACAATCTGAGGGCGGATTGTCCTCACTACCGAATCGCAAGGGTGTTGATCCCGTCAAGGGCACTGCCACTGCGCCCGGCGGGGGCGTGCGCCTGGCGACAGACGACGACGGCGAAGATAGTGCTGCTGTCGAGAGTAGTGACAATGCTTCGGATAGTTCAGATTGGGAAGATGGGTGGAACAAAACCAAGGAGAGAAAACGAGGCAGGCAGCGGTCGAGAAAGTCGTCTGGAGGCACCGACAGCATGGGCAGAGAAGTCATCACTGCTAAGAGCCTGCTGGCTGCTGCCGAGCAAGAGCGTAAGTGTTGCAAACAAGATTGACTTGTACATCTCACTAACTCCACACAGGGCGCGATGTTGCCGTTTCCTACAAAGTACGATCATTACTAGACCCCAACATAAACATTACTGGCCCCAATGGGGAGAGGATATCGAGGAAGGGTTCGTCGGGAGTGGTACACCCCCATACCAGTTTTGACCAGGGCGGATCTGGTCTTTCTACCCCAGTCCATTCAGATCACGAGGATGAACTTGCCGAGATCAAATCAGCCCAGCAGCTTTCGCTGAACATCTCCCCTATCCAGTCCAGCCCAGAGGCCCACCGCTGTGTTCGACAAATAATCCGCGGCGACTACGTTCAGTTTGCCGAAGATGCGAAGAACGGGTTGAGAAGACAGCGTGTGTACCTGGTGTCTACCGATCTCAGTGATGAAGCAGCCTATGCTTTGGAGTGGACCATCGGCACCGTTTTGCGAGATGGCGACACTCTACTCGCTGTCTACGCTGTGGATGAGGAAACTGGAGTTGCAACCACGGATGCTTCAGGTGCACCTATCAGTCAAGGTACTACCGGACGGCAGGAATCTGATCATCTCAAACGGACGCTGTCGAACCATGACGGGTTGCCAGCGACAAGACCTGGTTTCTCTGCGCTATCCAGCTCCATAATGGCTACAGAAGCCAACGTCAAGAACATGGGAAAGGCGGAGAAAGACAGGTATCAGGCATGCGTAGAGGTGTCTGACCGGTGCGTCAAGCTGCTTAGGAAGACCCGGCTGCAAGTGCGTGCCGTCGTTGAAGTGTTTCATTGCAAGAGCCCCAAGCACATGATCACTGAAGTGGTAAGTTTTCGATCTGGCATTTAGTATGCGAGCGGTTTGCTGACTGGTGCTGGACAGATTGACTTCTTGGAACCTACCCTGGTGATCCTGGGGTCGCGAGGCCGCAACGCGTTGAAAGGGTGAGTTGATCTTGACAAATACCCCTCCGCAATTTCTAACTACGGCAGTGTTCTTCTCGGATCGTTCAGTAACTACCTTGTAACCAAGTCGTCGGTACCAGTCATGGTTGCACGGAAACGGCTCCGGAAACACAGCAAATACAAACGGCAGAACGTTCGGATGTCCAACGTGATCGCGGGCTCCAATGACAGGCTCGCAAATGCAAAGATCGATTGATGCTCGTTTGGAAATTTGTCAATTCGCGTTTTGGAGGGTGTTTTGGTCCGGCGGGTAGCTGCCATCGCAAGCCTGAGATTTGAGTTTCCAAAACGTGAGCGGTTTGGCCGGCCAGCATCACGTGTCTGGCTTGGTAATGGCTGGAGTCTGGGTTCTGTTTCTCACAACACATGTATCTCTACACAGATCGGGGAGTTAATCTCGTGCCGCGAGTCTATTTTTGTCCAGATCGTGCTCAGGCACAGCATGCTTCAGCATCCTTCCGCGCTGGGACGATCCATGGTAGGGCTTAGCCTCTTCATGACTTGACCGTTCAACTTCGTATGTCTGCTGCATCATGATCACTCTCCGCTAGAACAAGTTTGTCCGGAAAATTACGTACCGTGTGAAATTGCAGGACGATGCATACCATATTGCTTTTTTCCTTCTAGAACTTCTAGCGCGGCATGTCGAGTCCGCAACCAGGCGTTTACCGGAACAAATCCATGAGTCTGCATGTTTCAGCTCGTGTTTTTTCTTTTGCAGTCGCGACTGCCCCTTCCGAAAGATTGCGACGTCACCTGCTTTGCACCTGCGAGGACCGTGCGGACCCGTAATTGTACCCGAACATCTGGATCGCTCAAACTTTGCTATACCCAACTACGCCTTATGCATCCTAACGTATCGTCAAAAGGCAGCCAAGCCTTCATCATACCCCGCAAGTACGCAATGCGGTAGCAGGTGCGCGAGGGCCCGCTTGTGGCGCCAGTGGGCTGACGGAAAACGTTCATGCATGGCACCGTCCTCTCAGCTTGTCTACCGCTGGCCCCAAGACCAGAGCACGGCTTTGCGCCGGCGCTCTTGGGTGCAGAAGGAGGGATCATGGGTCATGAAGGGAGAGCGAGGCCATCGTAGTCAAAAAGGTCTGGGTGCCTTGTACAAGAGGCCAGTCCATCATCGAACACCAACAGTTTTCCTATCAAGCGAGCTGGATAATGTATTTTCCCATGGCTTTGTCAACACCATTCCAGTACTACTCCCGGTTCGGACAGTGCAACTTTCTGGACATCGACGAAGACGAGCTGGACACTTCGAGTCTTACTACACGGACTGTCAAATCTGGTGCACGAGAGAGTTTGATCAATCAGCACAGATGGACGGCGCCGTCATTCACCACCAACATCAATGCGACTACCCTCTTGGCGAATATCAGCCGTCTAGCGCCGGCACTCACCAAGGAGTTCATTCCCAAAGACCATCTGGAGGCCACTTTCCCCTTCCGGTTGATCAACGACGTCGAGTTCCGCGGCGAGGAAGAGTCGTATATCGCACTCAGCTACTGCCGGAAATCTTTCACTCTGAACGCGCCGAGAAGAGTAGTCACACCGGTTGGAGATCTTCCTTTTGGATGGCAGAAGGAAATCGAGCAGTTCCCGCTACCCACTGGTGTGGCATTATTTGAAGCTGTTATCAGAGAAAAGAACAAGGACGAAGGGCTATGGTTCGACCAAGTTTGCCTTGAACAAGAGGATGAGAGCGAGAGGACAGGGGTTGCTGGTGCTATCGATGTCGTTTACAAGAATGCAAGAGCGGTCGTAGTGGCAATAGACGATATTGCCATCACGCCAGAGGAGGAACAGTTCCTCCGCTACTACGTCGAGCAATACAGCTATTCCCAGGTGCCTTCGGGCCAGCAACCAAATGCAGGTCTCACTCCGCCTCTCATGGAGCAGTTCAGCCCCCTCAAGACTTTCCTGGAACGAATACTCAGCTCTGAGTGGTTTGATCGCGCGTGGTGCGCCCACGAGATGAAGATGGGGCGAAGCCATGTTTTCTTAGTACCTTGCTTGCGGCACTACGAGGATGAGGTCCAGACAATCGTACGATTTACCGGAGAGTTCTTCACTCACTTACTGGTTCTTGCCAGTGAGCTCACTACCTTCACGAACCCAGTCTCGATGAAGATCCGCTCGCTTCTGGCGTTCTTCCAGGAGCTCGATACGCTAAGTGCACATGGCCAAGGCACATTGCAGAGACCGGATACTCCGCACGATCAATCTCCAACGATGCAATCGTTTACGTCATTGGTCGCGGAAACCTTTCGCATGAGATCCGGTGGTAATCCAAGATTACCCGAGTACATGCGGAGGCTTGACGCAAACCGGGACAAAACTGCTATCGCTTTGAACGCTTCAGGCCTACCTCTAGCACTGGCTCCTCCAGGTCCATTCTCAAGACCGAACATCGAAGACGAATGCCTTCGGTCACTACTACTCGTCGGTATCGCGGCGCGAGATCCTGTTGCACTTTGCACAACTGGCACACCACTTCAACTACACGACGGGTCAGTTTCATGGCTGTGCCGTCCAACCTCCCTGGACACCAACGCGGCCCGGCCCCCACCCCCACGCTTTTCAAGCCAAGCAAGTCAGATTGTTCAAGCCTCAGACGGCAGAGCCGAGTATGCGCAGCTAGATCTCATCTTCCTTGATCTACCACACCGAACACAACCCAGCCCGTCTTTTCCCGCACATGTTGTGCGAGCGCGTACGATCATCGATCTCTGTGTTCAATACCAGATACCAGGAACAGGATTGTGGAATTTCTCACATGCACCCCATCACCCACGAACACCAGCTTTACGCAACATCTTCATCCAAACACTGGCTTGCGTACTGAGCTGCGGCTCACAATGGCTTCTAGAAGTCTCGACAAGCCTCCAGGAGCCAAACGAACCCCGACTGGAGGCCTACAACATCGAGATGCTACTGAACCCTCATCTCATCTTACAGAACTACATGCTTCTTACCGAAGGCCGAGCCGCCTTCTCATCGCTCGTCCACTTCCTCTCTAAACTAATCACTTCGGGTATACCCTGGCCCTCAGGCGCTTCAGAGCGCACTCACGGCCCTTTAATCATCTCCGCGCCCTCTTCACCATCATCGGCATACGACTATACTGGCGCACCACTCTCAAGCGGCAAAGCCATCATCTTCGCTCCCTTTGAGCACTCAAAAACACTCCTCATCGCCGTTCCCGAAGTGGTCAAGGGGACCGAGTACTCTCCATTAGCCCGCGGTTGGATCCTAACCAGCATGAACCCGTTCACTGGTAGTCCGAAACCAACAGTCAGCTGGACACTACAGTCCAAAGGCGCCATCTTCGGAGACATCAACTTCGCTACGAGGCTAGCAGGTAGTGGCGCCGTGGACGTCAGGAATCACAGGGTTTACGGTCCTTTGCGTCGCTGATACCTGGTGCTGTAGCATCTCTTCTTTCTTTCTTTTCGGCGTTTTACTGGGCACATGGTTTTGGGTTATACCTCGGATAGACTGGATAGACGGATGGGATTGGATTGGATGGCTTCATGACACTTTAGATTGATGTGATAGATAGACCTTTTTGGCGCGAGCCCTTTAGATTGATGTGCTTCGGTTCATCGAACCGCTATGAATGTATTGTATATTACCACACAACTTTCAAGATGTTTGATCGTGTTGCGATGATGTTTTGCAATGTAGTATGGCTGTCTTCTCACATTCTTCACCATGATCACGAACAGTCCTCCCTCGCTTCACTCTGCCCCAACTCCTCATGCACGGCGTGTATCTACCCATACGAGTGCTAGTATGACCTCCATCACATCAAGTCCCTGCCTACACAGAGACCCTCACTCGGCATTGCGCATGACAACCTCGGTCCGCCCTCGTGACAAGCTGAACAACACAACAGAAGAAACGACCTCAACTACAAAACGACCTGAAACATCACTCGGCACGATTCCAGCAACCCGGATTGTACAACAGCGGTGTTTGATCGGCTGGAGGGTACTCACGATAGCCACGCCAGCCACGCCAGCCCTATCGTCCTCCAAGCACGCAAGGTTGTATCTGCATAACGGCAAACACAGCCAATCGCATCTCAGTACCACAACAACAGCACCAATCGCATCCCAGCATCTCAACATCCCTACAGCACTCGCATCTACATTTCTTTTTCTTTTCCTGCGTGACTTCATTTCACGGTCATGCATAGAAGCCCTCGAAGCCTGCATAGAAGGATCTGAAACACCCCTAGCGTATATCTCGCATCGTGAATCTGCTGAATCGCACACACTTACACGTCAAGGGCGTGCATATCGTGGCTTGTCAAAGGATTCGGTCCGTCAACCGAGTGCTGAGGCAGACAGCTGGGCAGATGGCGTAAAAGCAAAAAAAGAGTGGGGCGGACGACGTTTCGAGATAACGGGTTTGGGGAAAAAGCAATGTGGGGGTGTAGTTCGCTGCTTTGAGAGATGATGTTTCCGGTCGCAGATTGTTTGATGGACGACGGGGGTGTGGAAAATCGAGATGTGCGTGGCACTGTGGGTTATAGGGGTTGTGGGTTGTCGAGGATCGGGCTGGGGGATGAGTGAGTCGTGTTGGTGGTGTGGGTATGCTGTGGGCTGACGAGTACCTAGGTGACTATGGGTGGATCATTAAATCTGCATGACGTGACGCGTGTAAGTTTTCTTTTGGTGTCGTTGCAGCATGACTGGGTGGAGTGTGTGAAGCGGGAAAGTAACACCCGAGTCTACGATGAGTTGATAGTCAGCATCATAAGACCTGGGGTGGACAGAATTCGTTTCGCGTACATACGTTTAAATCTTGACAAGCAGTAACATGTGTTGCATGTTGCTGCATAGATGGTTCTACATGTTGACGAGAAGATACGTTGTAAGCTGGTGTATACTTCTGGCTCCAATCACTTTGCAAAATTTGTATCGCACTTGCTGCATACAAGTTGCTAAATCTTGACAAGTACGTAGTTGTGAGGTCCATGGATATTGGCGTGATTCGAGGCAGGGCAACAAGGGTGGCCAGAGCTCATGTCGTATGTTGCAGCGTACATGTTGCAGAATATTGATAAGTGGATACGTCTTGAGCTGATGTATGCTTCTACCTTAAGATACTTTTGTCAAATACGACACGGAATCAAGATTTGAAAATAGTTAGCATGGCTAAATGGCTATTGTATTCTGCAGAATTCATTATTTTCAAGCTAATGTGGACTTCAGAGCCCCAGTTCAGCTCAGGTGCTCTCCGCACCCAAAGGCGCAAGCTCATTAACGATGAAGTCACGTGCGGAGTACAGATTTGTGGAGCCATATACCACTCTTCTTTGCTGACCAGCACCCGCAGCGCTGGTCCGTTGCGACCATGCCTGGAGGTTGCCAAACTATGGAGATGTTAGAACACGTCTTGGGTGCATTTCTAATTGACTACTCACCTCGTCCATACTGCCGCCTCCCACTGGGAAGACGAGGGCTTCTGTGTAGCCTTGCCGTCTTTGTCCGAAAGAGGCTTCAATACCACGTGAGACAGTGCCTTGATTGCGTGATTGACTGGCTGGCGGTATGGTTCCACGCGCGTTCGCTGACCGGGGATCAAAGTAAAGCCACGATTCGATCTTGTTAAGCGCACTGGAAGTCGCGTCTAGAAAGGAATTAGCACAATTTTTGATATACCAAGGGATGTCGCTCACTTTGTGGATCGGATATGGCCTCCACGACCTTTGTGAGGGTAAGATCCTTGTTGGCTGGCAAATAACTCTTGATGCCCGACTAGAAGATGCCACATTAGTTATTGTCTCATATAAAGGTCTATGAACCTACCAATACACCTTCCAGATTAGGTGTTCCGAGACCGGCTTCCTTGAACTTGTCGGTAACGCGACTCCCTAGACTCGAGAAGCCGCCGAAAAGGTTCGATGACGTCGTCTGGGCAGGTTGTGCAGGCGCGGAGCTGAGCATTGTCATGCGCGTGATCTGTCGGACTGTCTTGACGTATGCGACGGCAGTTGTATCGCATCCAGCTTGTTCCAGAGCTTGTGTGAAGCTGTCGAGCTCGTTGCGGGAGAGGTCGTCCGAGGTGGTCAAATACCACTGTAGAAACAGGCGCAGCTTGTCGTAGGGGTCGTTTCCTTTATCTGCGGCTTTGATAATCTCCATTATGGTCGCTTTGGTGGCCTTTCCAAGCTCTTCTTCAAGCTGGAAGAATTCGTCCAGCTTCCTCTGCTTGATGCCATCCATGACAGATTCAAGCATACTCATGTGACTCTCAATGGTAGCTTTGCGATCACGGAGCTCGGGGAGCATGGATATGGCGCCTTTCAGATGAGCTGCAAACTGGGTTTCTACGTCGTCAAGAGAGTTGGAGCCTGTGGTTTTCGTGATCTTCTCCGCGTCTGCTGTGTACTTGGTCCATTCGTTTGTGACGTCTTCCGCTACTTGAGGGAACGGCTGCGCCGCGTTGCGTTTCCAGAAGTAGTCACTCGCAGTCAAATCGTACGTCTGCTTCTTGGAACCACTCTCTGGCTTCTCCTTGTCATTTGGCACAGTAACGGTGACTTTGTTGAGGGAAAAGTCTAGCACGTCGTAGACAAGACTTTGGTATATCCAGGAGTGGCTGAACATGGGGTTGAGGTCGATGTTGCGGTCGACAATGATGAGGACGGGGCGAGACGCTGTGTTGGCGGAGAAGAGGTTCTCCTTGCTGTTGAGGATGTGGTCGCGCAGTTTTCGATCGAGCTTTGCAGCGATATCAGAAGCAGCGCCTCCAGTTGGGCATCGTATGATGGGTACGACGGCCATGGTGACGACGACGGAGAAGAGGCCTGAGACAATGCGGTCGATCAGCTCGTCCAGCTCCTGATCCGACGTCTTCGGGCTGTTGATCTTTCGGTACGCATCTTCGATGTTCAGGGAGAACTGGTCGCTGTCCAGGGTGACAAAGTTCAGATACTGGTCGTATAGCTGGGCAATGTTCTCTGCAGCTCCTGGCGACGCAGCAATCTGACTACCCCAGTCTTCCAGGAGTGTTCGGGGGACGCTTGAGAGGAAGTTTAGGTATATCGGAGTGTACAGGCTATCGTTGAGGTCCTTGGTGACTAGCGCGAGGTTCTCGGCGGTGGGGGCGATCAGGTACACGCCTGGTGTGTCGGGTATGGGGCTGCGCTTGGAGGCCAGGTTGAAGTGTACAGTGACCTGTGTGTTCTCAGTATATGTTCGTATTTTAACACCTCATAGAAGAAATCTGAACGCCGTGGAGCCTACATTGACGCTGAGCGTTCACGTTTGCTCTTTTTTGAGTCGATGTAGGCTCCACGGTCTTCAGATTTCATCGTGGCTGGGGTGCTCAGGATTTGGTCCTACCCCAGCTGCCCGCAGGTCGTTCATGCGAAGAACTGCCGATATCACATTCCTTGCCTGTGTATCGAGGACTAGGACCTTCCATTCGATGTCGGAGGTATTTGCGGTCGCGCTGGCGGCGTCTTCGGGAGCGTCCACGTCGTGGATGGGGGCATTGAGGCTTTGGGATGTCAGCGGTGCCGTCGTTGAAGCTGTTTCGGCACTCACTTCAGTATGCGCTTGATCGCAGCTATCACGTGCTGTCAGTGCTATTCCAGCGTCTCAAAGAAAGTCGCATCGCATACCAATCTGGCGATCCCGCAGTGAGAGAGCCATTGTTTCCGTGCTGGCACCCGCCTCTTGTTAAATTAAGCGCATGCGCAGAGGGGACATGAAAGAGCGTGAGACGTACGCGAAGACCAGAGTGCACAAAGAAGATAGTGTGGCGCGTCTGCCTGCCCGCGCTCCTTCCACGGTTGCTGTCCCGGCCTTTGGTGATGCAGCTCGAGCTTGCCCGCCGCCCCACTGGGGGCTAGCGCGTCGCGCTACTTGGCGGCCAGGCGACCTTTGAAAACGGGCTCGCCCCTTCGCTGCGCTCCCTCGCTCTTCAACTCACCTCGCCCACGACAACAAATCGTCCCCTTCTTCCCTCTTGACACTCATGCTACTTCTCAGTGAACTCTCGCCCACCTAATAAGGGCATCTGATTCTGAGGCTAGATTCAACCTTCGGGTCCTTGCTTTGGGGGAAGTGCGCGCTCAGGCTGGCGGCGGCGTTTGTGAGGAAGGCTTGCGTTGTGGAGGGCAGAGTGACAATCATCTTCGATTTCTGCTACTAATACAGCTCCGTCTCCGATTCGACGCGCTGCGCATCAGGGAGTCTGGCCGGAGAGAACTGCTCGCCGCTGTCGCTGTCGCAGACATACAACACGTGCTGTGCTCTGGTGCGCGCAAACATACGTCAAGTGACGCGCCCAGCAGTGGGTTCCTCATCGCATAATACGCGAGGCAAAGTGCCATCTCCATAAAAGCCGTATCTACTGTACGCATCGTGGACTGGGCGACACGGCATCGCGGGCGTCGGGACACGAGTACTGCCTTGTGAGCCAGGTCTGTTGCATCTCCCACCACATCCGAGGGCCTGCGACCTGCGACGGCCTTCAGACAGCACAACAGCACTACCGCCCGAACCGGAAGTTTTATCGACCTTTTCTCCCTTCCCCGAATCGGCAACCTTTCACACTTGTGACTCTGCGCCAGTCCATTTAGCGCCTAGTGCTGCTGCATAGTCGCCTAATTCATTCCGTTCGCTGGTTTCAGACACTTGTGCGTCATCCGCCAATCACACCCCTGCAGTTGCAGCTGACAGCTGACACTTTGGCCAGCCAAGAAAATCCTCTTCACCAGCCACAACATGGCGGCTAATCACGTGCCGAGTGACCAGGTGCCTCTGCAAGGCCAGAACGTCTACACCGACCCGTCATATCAGCACCTGTTCCCTGGTGTCGACCGCTACGGTACCCCATCATGGGATGCCCAGCTACATCAACACTCGGCGTTGCCACCTAATACCTCAGCCCAAAGCTGGCACCATGGCGCTTACGCACAACAACCCTTTACCGGCGGCAGCCAAGCATACACCACTCAATCACATGGTCTTCGCACCGCGTCGCCGTACCAGTATGGACAGTTTGGCCAGCAAAACTCCTTGGGCGGTTACGGACAGCAATCGAATGTCGACCCATCGCTAGGCATGGATCCCAATGCTATTCGACAGCAGCAACAGTCGCCATATCCAATGCCCATGCGAACCCAAACTCCCCAGGGCCATGCAAGTACCGTGACACCACAAGCTCTGCAGCACAACACGCCCTCACTGCAACAAGCCCGCCCTACTGCATCTCCTTATCAAGTAAGCCTCACCATTGCCTCCTGTCATCTATCAAATGCTAATTCTCCAAAGGCACCGAAGACCTTGGCAGACAACTTTGCTCAGCAGCGTGTATCTGCAACGTTTGCAAAGCCAGTACCCGTGCCTGAATATGACATGCCAAAGGGAAGGAAGTCGGGGGGTCTCTACGTTCTTGACCAGGCTGCACTAGCAAAAGCTACCAATTCTACTCCTTTGAATAAGTTTGTGACACTGGGCAACGAACCATTTCATCTCGCAACCAATAGAAGTAAGCTTGACTATACTACAAACATTGCGCTTGAAGCATCCTCTAACATGTGCACAGCTGCGCTCCCCGTCTACATCCCTCGGCAATCGCTCAAAGACCTGAAGAAGGCTGGTGCCGATAGCAAGAAGCTTCGTGCAAGTCTTTCGGCTGCCAAGTCTCAGTCGAGAGCCTTCAAATCCACAAAGAAGCCTACGAGGCAGGCGAGCGATAGTGAAAGTACTACCGACTCATCGGATTACGATAGTGACTCTTCAGAAGAAGAGGAGATGCCCATTCCAGAGACAAGACCAGATGATCCTGATGCGGCTGTTCGTTATGATGTCGTCAAAGCTACATGGCATCCTTCTTCGTCTTCGCCTAGCTCTGACAAGATCAAAAACAGCATGCGAGAGGTATGGGAAGTACTCGACACAATCCATAAGCGGTGGCGAGCCGACAGCAAAGCTGTGACGGAAGCGGAGGAACAGAAGAAGCTAGGTGAGCTGCCCGTGCTGAAAAGCCGGGTAACCAGTCAGCGTGACCTGCTCAAGTCTGCCCTTCAAGCTGCGCTTGAGCACTCCCATCCCGATGTGCTATATCAATTGGGACTGATTAAGCCTTTCTTGTATATGTGCTATCAGTTTCTGGCAAACCGGTTCAAAATTAAGGACTACGATGGGCCTTTGTCTGCGGTCATATACGAAGTGCTCTCTCGATGTGGTACCTTGACTCCTGAGCTCCTTGAGGAGACTAGGCTAGGAAAGGCACTTGTTTCGATGAAGAAACACGCAAATGACAAGCACAAAGCCTTCATACAACAAATCATAGATGGTGCTTCCGCAAATTCCAAAAAGGCCAAGGCAAGCTCGCCGCCACGAAGCGAGCCCACAGAAAACAAGGGCATCAAACGACCTGCACCAGATGCTGCTAGCCGATCATCAACCGAGAACCCTTTGACGAAGAAACCAAAGGCACCCGAAGCTCCTGTGAACGCTGCCAAGAAGGATCTCGCGTCCACTTTAGCTTCGAGATCTGCAACCACTGGTTCGAACACGACAACACAGAAGCGACCTGGCGAGAGGGCGGCACCTGCGCCTGCTCCCGTCAAGACCCGTGTTAGTCAAGTTACCAATAAGCCCTCGGGCATCTTTGCCTCGCTCAACGCGGCAAGTAAGAAGTCGGCGCCTGCACCAGCTCCCGCGAAGGCTGCTGCGCCTAAGGCTGCTGTCCCCGCGCCGAAAGACAAGAAACCAGCGGCAACGACGACATCGAAGCCCGCATTTTCGTTTGCTCAAACGATGGCCTCACTTCAGAAGTCAAAAGAGCCAGAAGCTGCGCCAGTCAAATCCGAGAAGCCAGTTCCAGCGGAAACACAGGAAGAGAAGGCGAAGCGTCTACGGAAGGAAGCTCGGAGACATCTTCGCGTTACGTGGCGGCCTGAGACGTCACTGGTGGAGGTCAAGTACTTTGATCACGAGGCGGATGACGAAGAGATGGACAACAAGGGCGACAATCTTGTTCGGGACGCCGGTGACCTCGGTGGAGAAGGACACATGTTCAAGCAGCACAAGGAGCTTGATCTCGACGACGATGATGAGGAGATGGATTTCGACAGCCGATCATGGCCCCCGCCGTCTCAAGTCGACTTCAGCGTGGTGCCTCAAGACGAGCGCCAGCGCAATTACGCGCCTTACGGTGGCGGAGAGAAAGAGCCGTCGTGCCCTGAGAAGGAGGCCAACGTACAGCGCGAGAACGGTACATTAATGGTCTACTACTCAAGTCCTGACGACATCCCACCGTCACCCCAGGAGCCGGTGGAACAAGGGCAAGACAACACATCGACTGGCACCGTGGTCAGTTTCGGTACTCCGCCCGATATAGTAAAGAACAGGTGCCCACAAGCGCCAATGTCTGCAGGTGTACCCGACTTTAGTCAATTGGAGAACATAATCAAACAGCTTTCCGGAACCAGTCAACCGCCTGCCGCTACTCCGGCTCCTGTCGAACAGGCTTACACGCCGCCTCCTCCGTCAACAGCTGCTCCATTCGACCCCGCTGGCCTTCAGACCATACTCAACTCCATCAGCAATGGCCAAGCCCCTCCTCAGCCCCCACCTGTGTCTTTCCCGATGCAGCCACCGCCACAGCAGCCAGGTATGCCCCTGGATATTGCTGCACTCATTGCCAACATGCAGGCAGCAACAGGCGGCGCTCTTCCTCCACCACCACCTCTCCCAACTGGCTTCCCTCCGTTTCCATTCGCTTTCCCACCCCAGCCTCAGCAGCCTGAAGCTGCAGCATGGACTCCACAGATGCAGGATGCGTCCACCTACCAACCCCAGATGCAGCCGCAGTACAACCAGCAGACGAACGGTGGCACCAAGCGGCAACGCGATGAGGGTAACGGCAACGGCAACAACGATCGCAACCAGGGAAAGCGGCCCAAGAATCGCGGAGATCACAAGCCTCACAAGGTCCTGGCATGCAAGTTCTTTGCCAAGGGTCTCTGCAACAAAGGCGAAAACTGCACCTACATTCACGACCCCAAGATGATCGGGCAATGATGTCGTTGCAAAAGCCGCGGTGTCTCTTGGAGGAATATGGTGGATCTGTATAACAAGCGCTTTCCTTTCTTCTTCATGTTTTCCTAGTTGTCATTCGAGCATATGCATGCATACCCCGGGCGGTTGGCCTGCCCACGCGCGCAGGTCGGAGCATTCACAGGCGTTTGTTAGTAGCGCAGCATTTGAAGGGCGTAAATAGGGATAGTCAGGGACATGGGTGGGATGCATCTCTACGGAGGCATGGATGGGCTAGGAGTGGTATGTGTCGGATGATAGTAATTGTGCAGATGGATAGCATCCTAATTCTATTCACACATACTTGCATTTTCTTGATCCGTTACTTGATTTCGCAATGCTACCTAGAGTGATGACGCGCCGTTGGGGAGTAGACTAAACGTTCAGCTGCAGTCGATAGCGTTCGCTCGCAGCCTGGAACCTGCAGCTATGGCCCAAACAGTTTCAAGGCTGCATGTTTGAGAAAAGCAATCACGTGGTAAACGACGGAAGCACTCGGCGCCCTCCTTTTGATCATTGTCTTTTCCGCACCATTTTGTGCCTGATCATCGGCTTTGTTCTGGTTCCGAGACGTGTTGTTGTGGAGTAGCGCGCATCAACCGGTTCCGCGCTGACCAGGCTTTCCCGCAACGGCAAGCTCCGTCATATCTTTTCACAGGCATCAGACATCATCCAACCTAGGCCGATCCGATTCCAGCCCTCCGTCCAACACTCGCTCTCGCCCATCACCACCGCAATCGCTGCACCCGCTGCACCCTCTGGACCCGCACCCTCGGCGCTTTCCACGTCGCTGGCCTCTTCTTCCCGGACCTTCTCCGCTGCCGAGTCATCGCTCCGCCGTACACGAGCCGATCCACGACCACCCCACGCCCACCACATCGCGCCTCCATCGTCCGCCACTATCCAGACCCCGCAATCATGGCTCCCGCCCGCAAGAGGACCACCAACATCGCGCGTCGCAGGCGGACGGATGACGAGGATGAGAGCCAGTCGGTGGCAACCCTTGCCGACGACTCGCAGAGCGACGCTTCCCTGCTGAGCGACGTCGACGAGGACGCCGACGCCGACAACAGCGACCTGAGCGAAGTCGACAGCGCGCCCTCCCTCACACAAGGAAAGCCCAAGCGGAAAGCAAACGGGGCGCGTGATGCAAAGGCCCGGCAGGATGCAAGCAATCGCCAACCCTCGCCGCCCATCGCCCGCTCCGATGTGGCCTTCTCCACCATGAAGGAGACGGAGATCATGATGAATGGCCTGAAGATTGGCGAGGACGGAAAGGACGCGGAAGTGGTCGACTTCGAGACGGGCGTGGCAGCAGTGGAAGCCGCACCCGCCGTTGGTGCGCCGCAATCGCGGGCAGAGACGCTGGCGGAGCGGCGGCGGCGGGAGCATGAGGAGTACAAGAAGAAGCGCGACTCGGATCCCGCCTTCATCCCCAACCGCGGCGCCTTCTTCATGCACGACTCACGGCATGCTCCTGGTCAGAATGGCTTTAGGCCCGCAGGCCGTGGACGTGGGCGGGGTGCTCCCATCGGCGGGCCATTTTCCCCTGCCAAGTACGTACAGACCCGGAGAGCATCGAGACATTCAACTAACACGTGCCCTAGCATGCGGCCGCAGCCACAGGAAGCCACGGATTCCCCCTGGCAGCACGACCTGCACGAGACCGTCAACGCGCCCGGCTCTCACGCTCACGCCGGACACCATCCTTCCAATGGCCCCATGTTCGCATCGAGAGTGCCGCCAGGCCCTAGCCAAAAGCCCCCGCCAGCTCGCAACTTCTCCACGACGACGCATACCCACAATGCGATGGTACGCGTTTTTCTGCCGAACATGAAGGGCCCTATACACTTCCAGAACGTCCCCATAAAGTCGCACACTCGTCTGCCCAACCACCGGCCACCCCTCCGCCGCGACAAGCCAGTCCGCATATCTCTACCCCCGGCACCACCGCGCTACATCTTCCCCACCACAGAGCGCTCGTTCATCTTCATCCCAAGGGCCCTTCGACCCAACCAACAAGGCTTCGGCCGGGGTCGCGGTCGATTTGGATCCTTTGGCGGAGGCTTCTCAAGCAGACGGACAAGCGCATACGGAGGCAGTGTATACTCGCCAAGCGTAGCCATGAGCAGGCGGTCGTCTATTGCACGCGAGATGGGTCGGGACAATCTCGTCTCTCCGGCTGGTTCCATCATGTCACGTAACGGTGGCTTCGTTGATCCCAGTCGTCCTGTGGTGCGCCTCCCGCCTGGTGGCCCTCGGATGCCCAATGGTCCATCCATGATCTCGCCCACAAACGGCGCTGTGCAGCCACCTTACCCTCTTCCACAGAAGCCTACCTACCGGGAGAACTGGCAGGGTTCACTTCCGATGCACCAGCCCCGCCCGCAGAAGACTGTCTCTGTTGCTGGTATCGAATCGCCTGCATCCATGAGCTTCAACCCCCCGCAACAACAAGAGCAGCAACCCTTCCATCAGCAAGTTCCCGCGCACATCAATGGAGCTGCTCCTGCGGTCGAGCAGCCATACTATCAGCATGGACGTCACCCTTCGTACCCAAGCCAAGTGTCAACCGGCACACCCAACATTCCCGAACGAGCCATCCACGCTCCCGCATTCCAGCCTTACGCGCAGCCTGGCTTCCAGCCACAAGCCTTTGTGCCACAGGGATACTACTATCCCCAAAATGGCGCTCAGCCCCAATACATGGCCCCTGCCGGCATGGTGCCAATGTTCGTTCCTGGCGCTCAACAGCCCGGCTATGTTATGCCGGTGTCTGCTCCTCCTCCTCCTCCTCCTGCGGCTCCACCAGCACCTGCTGGCCCTCCCAACATGGTGGCTTACGAGCAAAACGGCATGACATACTACGTGGATTCCGCCTCGCTTTACCCAGCGCCGCCTGTAGAGAACTATGCTCAGCCTAGCTATGCCGTTCCTGGGATGGGAGGCATGATGACACCTGGTCCGGACGGCGCCTACTACTACCCACAGCAAATGCAGCCCGCGACATTCTACCCGCAACAATAGACGTCTAGATCCTTGCCACCCATGTCCCATCTCACAATCGCTCTGATTATCGGTTTTGCATTTCGACATGTTACGTCAACTATACAGTTCCTTCCTTGCAGTCGAGCATGGCGCATCTGGCTTTCGATTGGGATATTTGGTGTTCCAGGCGAAGCACATTCGACAGCGTAACTTGGTTCTTTCCCTCGGTCACGACAGCAAGCGACACAAAAACATTCATATTATCAAATGTACTGGCGGGTATCGGTCTTTTCTCAGCTGCTTACGATGTGGCTCTTTTACACAAGAGATGATCTGCTTACGTTTGCGTGGTGTTCTGCGTCTTGCGTTCGGTGGCTGTATCTTTCTTAGTCTGGATATTTCTACTCTGTCCTAATAAAGCTAAACTTTGATTCCTCGTCATTTGATATTCCGGTCTTCTCCTTGCTTCTTGCATTATGGCAAGCAGCAATGTATCGAGGTTGGAGGGACGTCAAGTAGGCGAATGCCTGTGCAAGGCTTTGTTGCTCGTCAACTAGTTAGATAAATAAATATTGGTTTCACCACCACGATCTCGCGACGGCGAACAACAGCAGACCTCATTGTATTGCTTGTGAATTGCTTTTGGATGATGAATGGGTGTGGTTGGCATGGATGCAGTAGCGGGGCTTGGCGCGTCAAGACGCTAGGAGCTGGCACTGGGTTCGCCGCATCATCATCGCGCAGGCGTTCGAGGCAGCTCTCGCTCCATCAACCTCCATCTCGCATAACCCGCCCCCATCGAATTCCGGGACAAGCACACCTCCCCCGAAGTCTTGTCTCCCGATCCGCCATCATGGCGCCCAACAAGGACACCATGTTCCGCTCCGCGGACATGTCCTTGACCCAGCTGTACATCGCCAACGAGATTGGCCGCGAGGTCGTGTCGGGCCTCGGAGAGCTTGGTGTCATGGACTTTAGAGATGTGAGCACAGGCAGACGTGTTCTTGAGCTTCTCTGGCAGCTCTGGGACGGATGTGATGGCATAGGAAGCTGACAAGATGTGCTAGCTCAACGCCGATACGACCGCCTTCCAACGTACCTTTACCCAGGAGATTCGCCGCCTCGATAACGTGGAACGTCAGCTCCGCTACTTTCGCGCCCAGATGGAGAAGTCGGACATCTCGATGCGCTCCATCTACGACTTCAACAACCCCTTCACTGCGCCTTCCGCCTCCGAGATCGACGAGCTCGCGGACAAGAGCCAGAGCTTGGAGCAGAGAATCTCTTCGTTGAACGAGAGCTACGAGACCCTGAAGAAGCGCGAGGTGGAGCTCACAGAGTGGCGATGGGTGTTGAGAGAGGCTGGTGGCTTCTTCGACCGGGCCCGTGGCCAGACCGAGCAGATTAGGGACTCTGTTGATGATGACGACGCGCCGCTGCTCCAGGATGTTGAGCAGAACGGCCAGGGTGACACGGGTGCCGAGCGCTCCTTCACCGTCATGAACATCGGCTTCGTCGCTGGTGTGATTCCCCGCGAACGCATTGCCGCGTTCGAGCGCATCCTGTGGCGTACTCTCCGCGGTAACTTGTACATGAACCAGTCGGAGATCCCCGAGGCCATCATCAACCCGGAGAACAACGAGGAAACCAACAAGAACGTCTTCATCATCTTCGCGCACGGCAAAGAAATCATCGCAAAGATCCGCAAGATCTCAGAGTCGCTCGGCGCCGACCTCTACAGCGTGGACGAGAACAGCGAACTCCGCCGCGACCAGATTCGCGAAGTCAACACCCGCCTGAGTGACCTGGCTAGCGTCCTGAAGAACACCAAGTCCACCCTCGATGCCGAGTTGACCGCGATAGGACGCAACCTCGCAGCTTGGATGGTCGTCATCAAGAAAGAGAAGGCTACCTATGAGACGCTGAACAAATTTTCCTACGACCACCAGCGCAAGACGCTCATCGCTGAGGCATGGGCCCCTACCAACTCTCTTGGACTGATCAAGTCGACCCTGTCAGATGTCAACGAGCGTGCTGGCCTGTCAGTACCCACCATCGTCAACCAGATCAAGACCACCAAGACGCCACCGACATACTTCAAGTCGAACAGGTTCACAGTGGGTTTCCAGACCATCATCGATGCCTACGGAACAATCAAGTACCGCGAGGTCAACCCTGCGCTGCCAGCCATCGTTACGTTCCCCTTCATGTTCGCTGTCATGTTCGGTGATGCTGGACACGGTGTCATTATGCTTCTCGCAGCTTGCGCCATGATTTACTTCGAGAAGCGACTTGAGCGCAGCAAGCTCGATGAGTTGTTCTCCATGATGTTCTACGGTCGTTATATTGTCTTCATGATGGGTCTCTTCTCCATCTACACCGGTCTTCTCTACTGCGACGCTTTCTCTCTCGGACTGCCCTGGTTCAAGTCTATGTGGGTGTGGGACAACGACGGCAAGGGCCCAACCTCGAGCCGTGTGGAAGGTTACACCTACCCCTTCGGTCTGGACTACCGCTGGCACGACACCGAGAATGATCTGCTGTTCTCCAACAGTTACAAGATGAAGCTCAGTATCTTGCTCGGTTGGACCCACATGACCTTCTCCCTGATGTGGTCGCTTGTCAACGCTCGCTACTTCAAGACCAAGATTGACATCTGGGGTAACTTCGTTCCCGGTATGATCTTCTTCCAGTCCATCTTCGGTTACCTCGCCTTTACCATTGTGTACAAATGGTGCATTGACTGGCCTGCGCGTGGCGAGAGCCCGCCCAGTCTGCTCAACATGTTGATTTACATGTTCTTGAGCCCTGGTACACTCGAGGCTGGCACCCAGCCGCTCTATCCTGGTCAAGCAGGCATTCAAGTGGTTCTCCTCTTGTTGGCGCTTGCTTGCGTTCCCGTTCTTCTGTTCCTCAAGCCGTTCTACCTCCGCTACGAGCACAACAAGGCTCGCGCCATGGGCTACCGCGGTATCGGCGAGAACTCGCGAGTCAGCGCGCTGGATGACGACGATGAGAACGGCCATGCCAATGGACGTGACAGCTACGGAGATGACGACGACGGCATTGCCATGATCACACAGGATATAGGCCACGGTGAGGACCACGAGGAGTTTGAATTCAGTGAAGTCATGATCCACCAAGTCATTCACACTATCGGTAAGTTCTCCATCTTGATATCATACCACATCCACTAACATGCTCTCCCAGAATTCTGCCTCAACTGCGTCTCCCACACAGCCTCGTACCTCCGTCTCTGGGCCCTCTCCCTCGCCCATCAACGTCTCTCCATCGTCCTCTGGGAAATGACTATGAAGAACGCCTTTGCCTTCACCGGTGTCGGCGGCGCCTTCATCATGGTCTTTGTCTTTTACTTCTGGTTCGCACTCACCGTTGCTGTGCTGTGTGTTATGGAAGGTACGAGTGCCATGTTGCATTCGCTGCGTCTGCACTGGGTTGAGGCTATGAGCAAGCATTTCATCGGTGACGGTGTAGCGTTTGAACCGTTTAGCTTTAAGCAGTTGCTTGAGGATGAGCCTGTAGAGTAGTTTGCTGTTTGTTTTGTGCAATGTCCTTTCCTTGCGTTTGGGTTTCAGTTAGGCGGTGCTGCTGTAGGAATATGATGAGAGTAATTGTGCATGTCTGTATATAGGAATGGATATTTTTACTCCGTGTCATTTGTCTCGTTCAACTTGAAAATCAGATCAATTACTGTTTATGTGGTTTCGAAGAGACACGATACATCGGAATTATTCGGGTTGTCGAGAAATTCTACGCGCACCGCACCAATCTGAAACTCGAACCAACTCCTTTCGCGTGAATTCTGTCACGAACTGCTGATCGGAAAGTTTCGGGTCTTGAGCAAACCGTGTGCCTGGCCCGCGGACAGGAAACATGAGTGGGCCCACGATCGTAGGGCTGTCACTGTGGCTGGGTGAGGCATTATTCCCCTTGGGCGCCACGGAACTGCGGATCAGCAACCAGTGTTACAAGCTTCATATCGGTGATGACATTTGGAGCTGCAGCTGTGACATCTGGCGGTGCTGAGGCGTAAGCTGACAGGGGGTTGTTTGGCTGCACCTTTGGAGAGGCTGCATGGGCAGCAAGCTTCTGCATGGCTGGCAGGCGTCTTCTCCACGCCAATGCCGACCTGCATATCCGTCCCATGTGGCATGGACTAAGTTCTTACACCGGCCTCGATGCGGTCGGCAGCACTAACTACCGTACGCTACGTATACTGTCAAGCGGTGAAGACAAGTGAACCCAGGATGAGGGCCTTTGCGATCTAGAGGCTAAAGGCACGCGCCGATCCGAGACGTAAGCCTCCATCATCTCCGTGAGGCAATTGATTAGGGATTAGGAATTGTCTGAGCAACGTCGCAAGGCATGTCTGTGTTATCCCCGGTGGCTGAAGCGGAAGAAGAAATGTTACATACGGAATTGGGCTAGCTACCAACGCAGCTCGCACATGTGCAGTTGTGGATGCGTGCATGCATGCGTTTGTGGGTGGATGCCCTACCTGGCGTGCGAGCGGCGTGCGAGAGGGCACCACGACACGCGTGTTTACTTCGTACGGCGAGTTATAAAGGGCCGATGCGCCTTACCTACCCTACATACACATATTATCTGGCCCTTGAACCTCCCCTCGATCGATCTTCTTGAGCCCCTCATCCTCTAGAGTTCACGTTGTTCTATCGCGAACATCCTCCCGTGTGCCGTCTTTCCTTCCACACCCCACTACGCAGATCTGCGCACCCACCCCTCCATCATCGAAAGCTAGGCAAAGCTTGATTTCGCGCAACCACCAAACTCTACACACACGATGTCTTTCTCAGCAGACAAAGTCAGTCATCTCAAGGGCGCGTTCTCCCAGAGGCGCTTTTCGAGTTCCAAAGATCCTAGCGAGAGTGGTACGTACCTACCCGTTTGTTCTTCCCGATTGCTGTGACTACGTCATTCCTGAGGTGTACAACCCAATGGAAGTGGATCTGAGAAAATTGGGGGCGCGCTGCTTAAGATGGGCTTTTGGCAGCTTTTCGGTTCTCGATGTTCCGATCTTGACCGCTAGAGGTTCTTATCGGACCTCCTCCAACTTTTGCGCTTCCTTGGAGAGTCTCGTTGGAGTTGCTTGAGTCCTTTTAGCCGCTTTTCTTATCGCGCATCATCCCCCCGTGCCGTTTCTCGCAGCCATGTCGCATACTAGACACGAATCAGGTCTCTATAAGCTGGGAGGATGAACTGAAGGTCGCGAGTGCTAACACATCGTAGAACTCGGATCCTCTATCCATCGTCAATTCCGCCAGTCGCACGAGGGCCACAAGCCACACGCCGGTCTCGACGCCACGCGCGCCTCCACAGGTGTCGTCTGGACATCCGAACAAGCCTACAAGCACGGTTTCCTCGAACACCCCGAAGAATGGGCGAACCTAGGTCAGGGTGCGCCTGAAGTCGACGACAGCATCAAAGGCTGCTTTGAGAGGCCGAAGGAGGTCGATATCAGTGCTCATGGCAGAGAGTACGGCCCAACTGCTGGTATTAGGCCGCTGAGAGAGGCGGTCGCGACACTATACAACGAGCACCACCGCAAGTGGCGCAAGAGCCAGTACACATGGGAGAACGTGTGTATTGTGCCTGGTGGACGTGCGGGTTTGATCCGTATTGCTGCTGTGTTGGGTAACTGCTACTTGGGCTTCTTCATTCCTGGTATGTTCAGATTGAAATCGCGGTTCGTGGCTGGTGCTGACGAGAGTAGACTACACTGCGTACAACGAGATGTTGTCGCTTTTCCGTAACATCGCTGCTATTCCTGTTCCCCTAGGCGAGGCCGACCAATACCACATGTCTCCCGACAAGATTGCTGAGGAAATCGCTCGTGGTACTTCTGTTATCCTCACATCGAACCCGAGGAACCCAACTGGCCAAATGGTTCGTAGCCGTTTCTGTGAACTGTTATGAGCTATAAACTGACATTGTACTAGGTCACCAACCCCGAACTTGCACAAATCCAGAACATCTGCCGAGACCGCGCAACACTGATCATGGACGAATTCTACTGCGGATACAACTACACCACCAACTGCGACGGCACAGTCATCTCCGCCGCCGACAACGTCGAAGACGTAGACGAGGATGATGTGCTCATCATTGACGGACTCACCAAGCGCTTCCGTCTCCCCGGTTGGCGTGTAGCATGGGTCATCGGCCCCAAGGAATTCATCCAAGCCATCGGCTCCTGCGGATCCTACCTCGACGGAGGCTGCAACGTGCCCTTCCAAGAAGCCGCCGTAGAGATGCTCTCACCACCCCGCGTCCGCAACGAGATGCGCGCTCTACAGATGCACTTCCGCACCAAGCGTGACTTCGTCATTGGCCGTCTCCAGGAAATCGGCTTCAAGTTCCCGTACATGCCCAACTCGACCTTTTACCTCTGGCTCGATCTGTCGAACCTACCTGAAGGTATCAACGACGGACTCAACTTCTTCCAGGCTTGTCTCGAGGAGAAGGTCATTGTTGTGCCTGGTATCTTCTTCGACTTGAACCCTAGCCGTCGTAGGGATCTGTTTGATTCGCCGTGCCATCACTTTGTCAGGTTGAGTTATGGACCTAGGATGGATGTTCTTGAGAAGGGACTGGACTCTATTGAGAGGATTGTTAAGAAGTAAGTCGGGATTGGACTGCTTGGTTGCGGAACAAGGCTAACTTTTGACAGGTACAGAGAAGAGCCGCAGAGGCATCGCGCTGTGGCGCATAGGCCGCGTGGTACTGGTGCGCCTAACTAGATGTCCGTTGAAGGCAATATGCGTGAATGAATGATGTGCGTGGATCAGAAAGTCGATGTCGACTTCAATACAACTTATTGTCTTCACTTTGCACTTATCTCGTGAGTATCTGTGCTGCTAATCTGGTAATCTGCTACTTTGGCGGGGTTTCTTTCTCTTTCTTCTGATCTCGATGAACATCGCAACCCGCAATCCGGTCAACACTCATGAGAACAGCTGTTTCGGCAGCAACGAATCAAAGGAATGAGATAGTCCTTATGGTCGGGTGTTGGCTTACTTTCGCCCTGTCTCTTCGGGAGGCTATGTGGGGGTCAGCACTATAGCTCAGCACGAATCGTTGGGGCTAGAGGGGGGACAGTGCATAACTTCGCCTCTTTACCACCGATCATTTCTTCTTCTTCCATCGTAGAATCATTGGCAGTCCCGATGGTTTGGTTGCGATGCTGCGTCACAGTTGGTGGGAATCTATGTAAAGGGCTTTAACCGGTAAGCTCTGGGGATTGGCGTTGCCCGGCCAGAACGTTCTGGGCATTTCTCTACATTGTTTAGCCTTCCAGCTCTTTTCTCTGTTCCTTCCGCAGTTGCTACCTCACCTGGTATCCTGAATTTCGTCGTTTCCAATAGCAAGCATGGTCACAATTTACACAACTACTGTCACGGAACCGGGGGACTGGTATGGTTGGGATGGGTCCGGAGCTGCTCCACTCACAAGTTTTTTCGAGCCTCCAGCCGATTGCTCAACTCAATGGATAGTTGATCCAACTATGTCCGGGCTGATTTGGAGTGGATTCGACGACGTTAGCAGTGCCCTACCAACCGACTACTTCGCACGTTGCAATCCATATACGCAGATGACAGCACGATATAGTCCGGGGATATGTACGTCTGGTCAGCATTTGGCTGGAATAACCGAAGCGCTTTTCCCAAGCTCGGTGCTTTGGCTTGGAATCTGCTGCGACAGGTTATTGTCCCCTTCGAAGGAATTTAAGTACATGATCGGCTTACATGTACACCCAGGGGTATGACACTTGACAGAAACGGCATTGCGTGCGAAAGAACCTTCACGTCTCCCTTGAAGGCTTACACATCTTTGACCACTACCCTGAGCTCATGGAGTCTCTGTGACTCTGGGAACCTTACAGTGTTTGCTCTGGATCTGACAACGTCGATATGCTCAATTACGAGCGTGTCTGGAGACTTTGGCGGGGGATCCACGAATACCACAACTTTTCGGCACCCACCGACTGAGGTCCTATCCGGTTCTGCAATTGCATTACCATTCTGGGTGTTTTGGCAAACTAGCGATTTGACCGTGTTTCCTGTCGAGTACGCGTCGTCGCTCGCTTCAATGTTGAAAGTCCCTTTCACAGCTGCAATTCAATCCAACACTACATCTCAGGAACCAGCACGCCCAACTCCTGACATTAACAACAAAGGCTCCAGTCTGAACCCTGGAGCTATAGCCGGCATAGCCATCGGAATTGGCGCATTGGTCATAGCCGGCATCGTCATCCTCCTGTACCTTTGGCGAAGACGAAAGCTACGACAACGTCTACAGCACCCGGACGTGCCGGAGATGGAAGGAAGTTCAAGAGGGCTGAAGCGCTTCATGGGTGGGAAATGGAGAGCTGAGACGGATGGGACTTCGGAGCCGGTGGAAGCTGGATCAACAAGTGTGAGGATTATTCCGGGGCCGCCTGTGGAATTAGATGGTACGCAGAGGGAACGGGATCAATAAGCGCATGTCTGGGTGTGGGGAGGAGGGGACGCAGCAATTCGCTGTGCAGATTGAAATATTGGAAACGATCGCGAGAAAGCTTTCGTGGCTATATTGCGCGAGAGAGAATTGATGGACCGCTAACGCGACATTTGACCATTGAGATAATGTGCCTGCCTTTCAAACTGGGGCCGTCGTGAGAACCAAGAGCATGCTGCATAGCCAAACCGCACTTTCGCTTCTTCGACGCAACAGTAATCGACCACCATTGTTCCCTAATGTACCAATAGTTGCTGGGGGTAAGAAGAGGGCGCTCTGGACGTCTGGGTGAATCTTGGGTATGTTTGAGTTGGTGGGGTGGTATCTCGGGTGCGTTGAGTTGGCAAAAATGATTCTATTCAAACCAAGCACATCTAGTATGTTTCTAGATTGTTCAGATGATGTAGAACAGCAAAAAGAAAGTGATTCCGACACCGGGAATCGAACCCGGGCCTTGCCGGCACTGCGCTGCTGTGAGGCTGCGAGCTTACTCTGCGATGAGAGCGGCAAATCCTAGCCACTAGACCATATCGGACGTTGATGGAAGAAGGGCAAAGTAGAAACAATATAAAGAGAGGCGTTGACACTTGACGTGGTTGAGAAACAAGTTTTAAAAGATACGAGTCAGGAAATCGGATAGGGAAAAGTTGGACCAAGATCAACTAGATCAAATCAAGCCTACGTATTACAGACCCACAAAGACTCGAGGCTAGACTATCAGCGCTTGTAATGCATTCTATTGGACGACCTAGGTGCATGCTACGTTGTATGTGGTTTGCGAAGCCACTGTTGACCAATGGCCGAGGAGGTCCTCAAGACACTTTCGGATTACGCAGAATATCTAGTACCCTACTGAAGTACACCAGGCATCTCTATTGTATTCTGATCGTAATATGAAGAGCTTGTGAAAACCTCCTGGCTTGAGAGCTTGTACCACGGTTCACGTACTATCTCATTCGACTAACAGCTTGAACTGCACACTCGCCCACCAAACGTAAATAGTTCACCCGGATATGGACATATTCACCTGCGCG
This sequence comes from Alternaria metachromatica, assembly GCF_023757995.1. Lineage (NCBI taxonomy): Eukaryota > Fungi > Ascomycota > Dothideomycetes > Pleosporales > Pleosporaceae > Alternaria > Alternaria metachromatica. Next base: position 409,082 of record NW_026055501.1, read on the forward strand.
GAGAACTAGCCCCTATGAATTGGTATCGAAGTTCGATCAATCAAAATAGTCCTTCGATGATGTGATGACTCCCGACATCGCCGCGTCCGGCCCCGCGAAACAAAAAGTTCCCCGCGAACACCAACTTCGACTGGACATAGCGGTCCTCGACTCCAACCCCCAATTCCTTTTATCCGCCCACAACATACACAATGGTCGCAAAGAACACGGCATTCGATCTGCAGAAATGCGCGCGATCCAACATTCTCGCATTGGAGCCGTATCGATGCGCGCGCGAGTAGGTGAATATCCATGACTCTTGCCGCGGTACCCAGCTCACGACGCGTAGCGACTACAAAGATGACGGCACCAACATCCTCCTCGACGCGAACGAGAACGCATACGGGCCGGGACTACAACTGAATGGCGAGGGAAAGCTGCCTGGCGCCAATGTCAATGGCACCTCCGACGCATCTTCCGCGATTGATGTCGATTTGCTCGGCCTGAACCGATACCCAGATCCGTATGCACACCGCGAGCGCTTGCATCGCACACGCTGACGACCTTATACAGCCACCAAGAAGAACTCAAGCAACTCCTCTGCAACCTCCGAAACACCCACACCCACACCTCCAAGAACATAACACCCGCCAACCTCTTCGTTGGTGTCGGCTCCGACGAAGCGATCGATGCCCTCATCCGCGCCTTCTGCGTCCCCGGCAAGGAGAAGATCCTGACATGTCCACCCACATACGGCATGTACAGCGTTTCCGCGCAAGTCAACGACGTCGCGCTGGCCAAGATTCCCCTACAAACACCAAGCTTCGATCTCGACGTTCCCGCGATACTGAAGGCCATGGATGAGGACAAGAGCATAAAGTTGGCGTACTTGTGTTCGCCAGGCAACCCGACCGGAAAGCTACTCAGAAAAGAGGACGTACAAAAGATACTAGAACACCCATGGAACGGTGTCGTAGTGGTGGACGAGGCATACATCGACTTCGCGCCCGATGGAACAAGTCTGGCTGAGTGGGTCGCTGAATGGCCCAACCTGGTAGTCATGCAGACACTCTCGAAAGCATTCGGTCTCGCAGGTATTCGATTAGGTGCTGCATTCGCCGACCCAGCGATCGCCCAAATCCTCAACAACATGAAGGCGCCCTACAACATCCCCAACCCAACAAGCCAGATCGCGCGCGCCGCCCTCAGCCCCAAGCACTTGCAAGTCATGCAAAGTCACAAGGACCTCATCGTCAAGCAGCGCGACAGGCTGATCGAGGAGCTGCCCAAGATCCCTGGTATCGGAAGCCTCCACGGCGGTGTGGAGTCGAACTTCCTACTCTACCAGATACTCGATGCGCCGGCGGATCAAGGTGGCAAGCCATCGAACGAGACGGCGCTGGCGGTGTATGAAGGCTTGGCGGAAGAGAAGGGCGTGGTAGTGCGGTTCAGAGGCAAGGAGCACGGATGTCTTGGCTGCTTGAGGATAACGGTGGGTACGGATAAGGAGGTTGATAGATTCTTGCAGGAGATCAGGCAGGTGATTGAGGGTATTCACCAGAGCTCGGGCAAGCTGGGGAAGAAAGAGGAGCAAAGGAGAGAGAAGGAGGCTAATGATGTGGTTGCATAAAGTATTGGCAGGTAATAGAACTGTACATCAAGAGACGGTATCATCTAAGCAATACAACATCTTCCAGCTGTTGAGGTAAAGGCAGCTTCGTGACAACCGCCCCACTCTGACTCTACAGCTTTCTTGTTATAAGTGCTTCGATATCTTACTTACTCCTTCTCTCACTTCTTCTTCGTGGTCTACTACCCACAGCTACTAATCCTAGGTCACGACCAAGCCGTCTATCGATTGGCTATCTCTTTGTTAGACACCTAGACGGTCCAATACACAATGGCGGATAGAATCGACGCGACAAACTTGGAGGCAGAGTTCCAGGCCCTGAAGATCAAGGGCAGACTCTTGCAGAGAACTCTGGCTGTGAGTATCAACTGATCGACTCACGTTGTACGAGATATACTGATTCTTGAGCAGGACGTGTCTTCGGACTACGGGGCTTTCATGAAGCAGTACAACGAGACAAACGACCGCATGCTCTCAGACAGTACCAAGTTGCGAGACACAGAGAGGAGTCCTAGTGGTGGAACTCAGAACGCGAATGCCATCGTCGTAATGCTGATCGATGCATCTAGCCATAAGGTATGCTGTGCTAGTCAATGTTCCACTGATGATACTGACATGCATCTAGTTCTGTAACGACTTGCTCAAGAAGAGGGGTCCAGGAGGTGCTGAAGCAGCAAAGCTTCTGCGTAGTGCACTAAACGAAAGGATAGCTACCAGACATCCTGAAATCGCACGCAACAAATACTGCTTGGTCATCCGAATATTCGCCGACTTGAAAATTCTCTCGATGAACAAATCTGACTTTGGCACCACCACGTTACTGGCACAGTTCTTCACTGAGTTCGAGAAGGTTGGCGCCTTCTTCGACCTTGTGGTCACAGCCGATGACCATGGCATCAAGAGCAAGATCTGCGGTCAGTCAACTTGATCGCTTAGCATTTCTATGCGCAGTCTGACCATTTCCAGATAATGTCAAACTGTACATGGCGAGTGAGCAGTGCAAGCATGTCTTCCTGGCTGCTGCGGGATCATCTCGTTATCACCAAGTCCTTGAGCCTTATCGGAAGCAGATTTCCAAGATTACGCCGATCTTTGGAAGTGGCCTGGACGGCAAATTGCGGCAGCTGGGACTACATTTGGTGTCGTTCCCGTCGGTCTTCGTAGCACCGCCAGGTATCAAGACACAGTCAAGCAGCAATATCAGTGGTGGTACACGTGAAGAGGCACGCGAGATCAAGACCGATACTGTAAGAGCTTCCATCATGTGATTGAATCTTGACTAACACTGTTGTAGGTCGCAACCCAAGTAGAGGATAGCGTAGCCAATGAGAAGCTCATGGATGTTGACGGCACTGACAAAGCTTTGTGGTCACCTCTCTTCTCCTTTCAACTTCCGTCCTGCTACATCGGCGGTCGCATCCCAATCAACAGCGCAAAGCAGCGGATCGACATCTATGTACGGATGCCAACATCCAAAGAATTCAAGATGTACGACACGCGTTCCAAGGTCCAACAAAACCTCTGCGTCGACTACTTCCTGCGCAACAAGTGCGAAAACGTCAACTGCGAGTTCTATCACGGTACCCTGGAACCGGAAGCACACTATGTTCTACAGCACATAATCCTGAGCACTGCATGCTCAAAGGGTAGCGTGTGCCGTGTTGCAAACTGTGCTTACGGTCACATTTGCCAGCGAGGCGAATGCGGTCGCGCGGGAAAGAGGGTTGAGGGATGTCGCTTGCCGGGCTCGATGCATGGGCTGGACACCAAGGTCGCTGAGTGGGTATCTCCGGATGAACACACTGTGCGTCCTTGTGTACCCGCCAAGGATAGTACCGCGTCAGGTGCTGGGGCTTACGCAGGTGGCGGTGTTGCTCTCTCTGTCGATGAAGATCTCCTTGGATAGAGTGGGTTATCCAAGGCACGCTTGACGTGTGCATGTCCAGGTGGGATAGTATCGGGAGGCTAGAAGGAAGCTCATAGCTAGACGTGGCAAGATCGGGATGGCAGGCTGAAAAGTTTTGGAAATCGATATCTAGCTACAGATTTCTTGAGGTTACTTAAGTGACGGAACTTATTAGAACGAAGCTCTTAAGATATCTGAATGCTGTCCGAACAGTGCACATGAAGGGATGCCAACTTTCTTCGCCGAGGCACAATTTCGCGCTAGTGAACCTTCCATCGCGAACAACACGCGTCCAGCCACCTCACTTTTCCGGACTCGTGTGCCAACGCCCACCCCGAATCACTTCCCTTGCTTCTGTCTGAGTGAATACCCGATCCGAAACCTTCACATGATCCTGGAGCACCCGCGATTGTCCGGTAGTGGTAAGCAAAATTCTAAAGATGCCTGCTGATGCCTTCTGGTGCCCGAACAGTATACCTAGGAAAGCATCGCACCACTGCGCACCTGCGCCAAAGGCGAGGTCGTTGAGGCTGTCAATGACGCATATGCCGAGGTGTGGAGTTGCTGTCAGGAGTGCTGAGAACAACTCAAGAGCTGCAGGCCAGCTTTCATCCGAACCGTCCAATCTACGTAGCGCGTCCTGAGACGCTTCGAAAGTGTCTCCGTCGAATTGGAATTGCAACAGCTGAGATATCAAGCTGTACACCAGCCCGATCAGCCCGACTTTCTCCAATTCTCGGTCCGCTACACGTGTCGCAGTCCGAGGTCTCTCGCAGAAATGCGAAATTGTCGGTAATCCCGCTTCCCACGCTGCAGCTAATATGTTCATCGCGAACGCGCGAGAGCTGGATATGCCACTATGCGACACTTCTGGGCCTGACACCCAGAGTGTAGAAGACCCGGCTTTTGCATCCTCCCAAGCCTGGTGTTTGCACATTCTTTGGACCTCAGATACCCAGCATTTGTTATCGACACAAAGCGAACGACCTTCGGTCCCTACACAGAAGTCCTTTAGACCAGGAACGAGGTACCTCGATTCTGTTCGATTTACCAAGCTGTCATCCAGCGCGGCTTGCCCTGGCGCCCTGGAATCATCAGTATGTGCGAGCTCCTCCTTTCTATGATCATTTCCTTCAGCCCCGAATTCGATACAAGACCTCTTGTGCCCACTTAAAAGCAAGTCATATGAGTTCCGTCCTATGTCATACAAGTCAGAGAGCTCCGAGTTTTGCTGTAGCTGAAGAAGCAAGCGTTCACCGCTTCGCTTCTGCTCCGCACTCATCACCAGCGAGTTGGCCAGTTCCGCAGTCTGCGCTACCCTATACATCATCGTCACTTCTCTCTCGATTTTTGCTCTCGCTTGTTCGTATCCTTGCTTTATCTTGTTGTTGAAACTCTTGAAAAAGCGGGCCGGTTGCGACTCCATATACCATTGCATAGCCTCGCGATAGAAGAGGAAGACTTGCGTGTAAAGTCTGGAATACAGTTCGCGCATCCGGCGTGTCTGCACCAACAGCACAAGATCTGCTGTATGAATTGCTATCTCGGTTATGTGAACAACATACTCTGAAAGGCAGTCGGCAATCTCGTCGTGATTGACAGCAGCCTCAATGATGAGCATAAGGCTACCAGAAAGCACAGAGGCGTAGCCGCTGTGCGAGGGGAAGATCGTGAACACGTTCTTGTGGGCTTCCAGTCCTCGGCAGAGGCCACGAAATCGACGAGCGAACTTGTTGGTATAATTAGTAAGGTGAGCATTACTGCGCAGTTTATCTGGCTATCGTACCAATCCTTCTTTGCTCCTCCATGTGTTTTCAAGATCACGAACGTAGTTGCACAAGTCATCGAATCCATGGGTGGCCATTCCCTGGATTGCCTCATTGGCTCTCGTCCGAGCCGCTTTGCGTTTCAATCCGAGTTTTGCTAATCGCGACGGTGGTTCTGGGATCTCGAACAATTTGCAGGTCTCAAGGAGTGCAAGTCTCTCCGTTTCGATAGTATGGAAGGCAAAATCGCTAATTCTATCAGCACCAGCGGATACACGAAAAGAAGACAAGCTTACTCTTTCTCGTCGTCTTTGTATAGCGCCCGTATCTGAGCCTCGAACATCTGCTTCTCTGCAGCGTCCTGCGCATGCTGTACGCTAATGGTCGCAAGCTCGAGGGTCGACTCCCCTGGCAGCTTGTTTGTAAATCGCCGCACCAACATTTGCCCTTCAAGATTCTCAGCCTCGATCCGATTAGAAACAGTTTCCGACGCCATCTGCTGACCTTGAGATTCGACTACGAATCTACGGAGATCAGGTCAGCTAGTTATGATGCAGACAGAAGATCCAAAGGCTTACTGAAGCCCTGCGCCTCACTTGCATCCTTGCAACCTTAACAAAGAGTCACACAATCTGCAATGGCCCGCGTGGCTTCACAGCTGAGAAGCAGTAGTACTCTGGATACCCATACACTGGTCACGACGTACGTGGCTCCATTGTTGAACAAGAGGTACAGATTAATATTATCGTGATACAAGCGCTGATCTGAGTCAGGTTGACGGGACCTCATGTAGCATCCGTTTCTTTGTCCTCGTTCACTGCCCGCGTCATGCATTCTCCCGTATAACTACGCATAACTATCTAAAATAGGCTGACCGGTTACGAGAACTAATTAGGGAAGCCTAAGCGGCGGTAGGTTCCTGATGGACCAACCTTGGCTCAACTGCGACCACGAAAATATTAGATTTAGATCGTTCAAGACACCGCGCTTCTCCTCTTGTGCATCATGGCGACGGCCAAACCCAGCTCGCTTCCTTCCAACGCCTGCCCTGAGCCACCAAGAAAGCCTTGCCCGGAATCTGTTCTCGTCGCAGTCGCTGGAGACGAGTCTATTGCTGACAACTATTCCAAAAACCCGAAGCACGACCGACCGAAATTTCCCAGCGGTGATACTACTGACGGTATCCAGCAATGCACCAGCCAATCCGAAGAAGTCATGGAAGCCTGCTCCGAAAACAACAGTGCTGGAGACGCGAAATCTCATGACGAGGAAGCCGAGGAGGTAACCGAGGAGCTAGGCGAAGAGGGTCACGAACAAGAATCTGATAACGATGTCATATTTGAAGCTCCCATGGATCATGTCAACAGAGCTATCCAGGCTGCCACCGAAGTTGGGAAGGAGAATGAACCGTGCTTCGACTTGTCGAAGGGTGTAATTCGGCACATCAGCGCAAGATTTGGAGATTCGGCCGTCTATGTCATTCCTTGGATAGCGTGTTACTCATGGGAGGTATGAAGATCGCATTTTCTATAAATCTCGTGTTGCACGCCTGACTCAGTATACCAGGTGGTCTTAGTCTTACTAAAGACGTATTACCGCAACGACCACGATGCATTGAACGACTTAAACTGGAACAACATCAATATTCTGAAGCTAGACCATGGCTTGATCTCCTCTGAAACGTGGGACTCAGTTGTCCAACACGGAATGCAGGTCGTATTCTCGGTGCACTCCTCTCTCGTCCCACAGCAGCCTCCACTGGATTACCGAGATCAGTTGCGGTATACTGTCACCTACTTGGAAGTCAGTCCAAAAGACAGGGATGGATGTTTCGTCGACGAGCGCACATATGACGCCCCAATGGAGGTAGAGACTATCCACGGTGATACAGCGATGCCCGCACTGGAAGAATTGAGGACCATCCAGACCCCACGTTACCGGGCAAATGAGAAGGACGCCGATGCGCAAGCGAGAGCTAAGCTGGGGCCTCTCGATCAAGTGAAAGAGATTAGCCTGAAGATCAATTCGTCATATCTACTGAACATACTCAAGTCGGTGATCGAATACGCGTCAGAATCTCCTCATGGAGAGGAGTTCGGTGTAGGTATGGGCGAATTCAACTACCCATTCAAGGATCTTTACCATCACATGGACGATCTGATAAGATACCGGGCTGGTGAGAGCTACTTACGTGCTCAGCACCCTGCAGCTTTCAACGAGAGGGCAGACTGTCACATTGACTTAATTCTTAACTATCTGAGCTTGCAGCGAGATATTCCCTTCGAGAAATATGCCTCTGCCCGCCGCGAAAAGGTGTCAGTCACCACTTTCGCATCATGCTGGTTACTCCTAAAACCGGGCACTGATGTGTATGTGCGTGAAGAAGATGGACTTATGAACGCGTATATCGTGCATGCAGTCAGCGGAGGCGTCACCCAGGTCGATGGAAAAGCGATCAATCGCGACTACGAAGTATCCGTATGGAACCTGGCGTGTGATGGAACACACGCATTTCCCGAGGTTCGACATGTACGTGTTGCAGTTTTCGACAACGAGAGGGAGGCGAAAAGTCTGCCCGTATTTCCCGTTGAGTACAACGACAACTTCGACGACGGTAAACTCAAGCAGGAGTTGACAGAACGAGGCAAGAGGTATCTCAAATACACGAGCCAACCAAGCTTCTTGCAGGACTCTGGCCGGGGCTTAGCAAAGGGTGTAGAGGTAACTACATCATAACGCCTACGATATAAACAACTGACTGTATGCAGTACAAACGAGCACGTGTTGTTGTTGCACACGGGAAGACGCCCTGGATTTCTTGCGACTTGAGCGATGCCCACCATCGACCGATGAATTTCACAACCTACATAAAAGCATCTATTCGCGTGGCAAGCTGCGAATGCCACCAATGTGAAGAGTTGAAGACATCGCAAGAGACTCACGACAAGGAACGATTCAGCGATTATTATATGATTCAGCCAAAGAGCCCTGATCTGATCTCTGACCATCAATACATGCTCATGGCATCGCATGTTTATGCCTTCATGCTGAAAGAGCGCACTTATGGTATGCTCGCCATCTTTGTCGCCCTAAAGTTGCTTACTGTACACTAGACTTGCTAGCTGTCGAAGGCTTGGAAGAGCCTGAGCTGGTCGAAACAGCGATCGACAGACTGGTCATAGATCACAACAACAAAGAGTTGATCAAGGCCATGGCCCAGGTCTATACAGATAGCGACCCTGATCGGTTCAGTGGGGACTTCATACGTGGAAAAGGCGAGGGGCAGATCATACTTTTGCACGGGCCTCCTGGAACTGGCAAAACGCTCACAGCTGGTGTGTTTCCGTATCATGTTGTCGGTTTACAATGACTAAAGTGTCCCAGAAACTGTTGCAGAGTATACGAGACGACCGCTCCTTAGCATCACTGCAGCTGACTTGGGCCATGAGCCTGAAGCGTTGGAAAGGAGTCTTCTCCGCTTCTTCAAAGATGCTAGTGACTGGGGCGCTATAGTGCTACTGGACGAAGCAGACGTGTATCTCGAGCAGCGAACGATACACGACCTGAAGCGGAACAGCATCGTATCAGGCAAGCTTTTCACCTCTGTGTCTGCTGACAGTTGCTAATTGTCATTACAGTATTTCTCAGAGCTCTCGATTATTTTGAGGGCATATTTTTCTTGACGACGAATCGTGTCGGTCAATTCGACGAGGCCTTTATGTCGCGCATCCATCTCTCACTCGGGTACGACAAGCTAACGAACGACTCGCGTGGCAAGATATGGGACAATATGTTCAGGAAGCTCCGCGATGATCACGAGCGTGGCGGACGAGAAATACTCTATGAGTATGACGCGAAGAGCTATGTCAAGAGCAGAGAGGTACAGGAGCTAGAGTGGAACGGACGAGAAATTCGAAATGGTGAGTCGCTTGATGTGTATACTGAAACGTGTGACTGACGAGTAGTACCGTAGCCTTCCAAACCGCCGTCGCCCTAGCGGTCTTTGAAGCCAAGAAGGACAAGAATGGCAAGCCACCCAAGGTGACTGAGGGCCGCCTCAGACAAGTCGTGCAGATGTCTTCGGCTTTCCGAAAATACATGACTGCTGCGCATAACGGTATGGACGAATCGACATGGGCTTTCAGACATGGGAATCGCGAGGACAAGTTTCCAAGCACACCAGCAAAGACTGCGACTTGAATCTGGGTAGCGCCAAAGTACTTCTCCCATGCTTTTTAGTCATCATTATCTACTCTCACGGCTTCTCAAATGGAACGGAATCCCTTCATTTAGTTTGAATTCAAGGCAAGCTCAAGACCAACTCGTCGCACGTGTCAATCACCGAGAAGCAGTACATGACTTAGTTCCGTCATACTTTGATCGCATGCTATTCTCCAAGAACTCTTTTAGATACGCACTAGCTGCAAATCGCAGCGCAAACAACATACCCATAGATCGAATTTGTTTTGATAATGTGATTTCGAGATGTAGTTGAAGAGACAAGATGCGCACACCCAAAAGGTATCTATACCCTTGCATGGCTGGAAATTGTGAGGTAGATCATCGCATCTCTTTCGTACACCACTCATGCTATTTTTCGAGCACGCATTTCTGTCATAGTTGGTTCTTCTGGTTGCAAGACCACAGCACACTCATCACACCAAACACTTTAGCTTTCGGTTTTGGATAATGCGTGATATACATCGGATCTTTTTGCGACTGTGCTCAACATCTCGAAACATAGTACTTTAGCTCGTCCGTTTTGGGTTTTCTGAAAGAGGAAGCAAAACTTTCACACATAGAAACTTTTCGTTACTATTTGAAAGTGTAGTTCTCGATGTTGGAGAAAGAGTGACGGGTGGGCCAGGAAGGCGGAACGGACGGTCTTTATACACATTGTCTCCACTTCGACATGGCCACTTATCGGCTACGTTTTGATACTGTTGCACGACGACACACATGGACCCTGAAGGTTTTTGTTTTGGTAGTTCCGCAAACATCATCTTTTCAAAAAGCTCTTTTGGAGTCTCGAGACATGTATGGGAGTTCCTGTATTTTGAAGACATCGAAAGCACAAGCCAGACTCGCGCGCATGGAAGTACTTTTGGAGTCTTTTGGAAGCACAAACATTGAAGTTGTGGTAGAAGTACAGAGCTTGAAGGCAGCGACGGAGCAGATATTTATACTCGCGTCAGAGCTCCGATGTTCGGCATTCTTTTGGACTTGAGACAGAAGGCGAGAACATGTGCAATTCTCCACCCATTTTTGGTAAGCGATGTGATGGCCATGAGGGATAGCAGATGTGCGTAAATCAGGGAAGGAAGCCCGAAAATGTCCGAAGAATATATATGTGCGAGCTGTCGATTGATCGTGTAGCTGTGAGTATGTCGGAGGATAGTCCTGTTTCCGTCGAGACATCGAAGATGCGAACCATTTTTCCAAAATTGTCTAAAGCCGGCTTTCAGAATGCCACAAGAACATGCGCGATGTGTTTCAGCATTTAGATTTTGAGAGACAAGGTCATGGGTCGAATATGAAAGTCATTTGGAATGCTCTTTTTGTGAAGGTGGGAATGAAGAAGGGTTGTGGGTGGTTCGACGAGCAATTTATAGACCCAAGGACAAGAGGTTCAAAGACCGGCCATGCCAAAATCCACGAAAAAGTTTATCATGATGATACAAAAATCTGATTTAAAATATACATCAGTTCGACAGCACCTCAACGATGTTATCCCAGAAACCCAAATCGTACACATTCTCCACCGCCGCCAGATTCCACACGCGCTCGAAGCTATCCTCTCTAGCCACTGACTGTATGCGGCTCGGAAGTGTTTTGGGTGGTTGACCATTTCGCGTGCGGATGAGAATGTGTCTGCTTTCCAGCGGCCATGTTGTTGGCGGCTCTTCGTCTTCTGGCGGGGTTTCCGGAGGAGTCGGGAAGGGCGATGTTGACGAAGAAGAATGTGCGGAGGCATGTGTATCTTCCCGTGCAAGCGTCGCTGAGCGGTATTCTTGCATGGTATCCTCCCGCCTATGGCCCAGGAAAACGACGCCATCGGCCATGTCGTCCCGCCAGTCCGCCCACTTGGCGCTCTCGTTCGTAGTCATGCCGGCCCAGATCAGGTAGACGTGGTATGCGAGCAGACCCAACGGAAGCGGCCATGTGAGTAGAGCTAGCAGTCCGACTCCAGATCCGCGCACACCGCCCATGTCGAGGTAGATGGTTGTGTAGATAAGGAAGTAGTGAGTCTTCCGGTCAAAGTACCCGAACCAGCTCTTTGTGTTTACGCCTTGCTTAGGGCTGTATCTATACCATCCTTCGTACTTTAGGTAGTGTTTATTAACCAACGGCGAAAGGCTGTAGTAAGCCAGGTATGCGCCGTACGCGATCAGTATGCCGGTGGATAGTAACAAGGCTAGGAACCACTTGTAGTTGCCCCGCCCCAGGCAGTTATTGACCCATATGCAATGATGGTCCATCCTCGACACGCATGTCTTGCATATACTGCAATGTTTACTCCGCGCCGGCTTCAGGAACTTGCACGTCCGGCACGGCGTGCCTGGATAGTACAGCACCCTGTCGTACGGGTAGTGTCGCATCTGCTCGGCATGATTAAGCGTGGTGATGTATGTCTGGCTGTTGCTTTTCGCGCTGAGATATAGGAAGATGTACGGCTGCGGCAGCAGAGCGAAGGCTAGGAGCTTGTGATGCGGTCGGATGAGGTGCCAAACGGTGGGCAGGAACAGCGTCGCGCATGCGGTCACGAGGCCGAGGAAGAAGATGACGACCAGCGGGTGCTTGTCGTGCATGAGGTAGTTGCCCAGGCGGGCGCCGCCATTGGTAATGCGGCCATTGGTGAGGGCAAGATCGAGCTTTCGGAATGCGGAAGGGATGTGGATGAGGAAGAGGCGGTTGAGGAAGCCTATGGGCGTGTTTCTAGGATTGTTAGAATAAATGATGCGAGGAGGAGGAGCGTAGATACCTAAAAGCCGGCAGTCGTCCGAAGAAAGCTACAAATGTCACCAGCGACACTGTGATGGTGAAGATGATGATTGTGCGGGCGACGGTCATGGTGAAAGAGACCTAGAGGCTGCGATACTAGGCATGGCGGAATAGAATGAAGACGCGAATCGAAGCTCTATGGCATCACGTCGCGCTCTGTCTGTCATTCCACAGAGGTGACAGCGCAAGCGTCGGATAGGGCTGAGCAGCCGCGGAGGCTAAGCGACCCCGCGTGAATCATGCGACCCATGTGAGCACGCGTCGCGCCTGAGCCAACGCGTCATTCACCACCACCATAACCCGACAACACCACCCCACCATGGCTGGGCCGACCGTATACACCGATGTCGCGGAAGACTTTGATTTCGCATCCGGCGGCCAATTATTCGCTGGCAAGAAGTTCTGGGTCGCGCAGCGCGTAGCATCGCGGAAACGGCTACTGGACGACATCAAGGCCAACGGCGGAGAGATCGTGGCATTAGAGAAGAAAGCGGACTACCTAATTGTGGACCACGCTCGGAGAGACTGTCCTCCCGGATCAACATCCTACGAGTTCATAGAAAAGTCCATCAAGGAGGGAGAACTCCAAGATCCCGAAGATTACACAGCCGGACCACCGTTAGGTGAGGCGCGAGAGGCTGGTTCCATTCATCAACCCACCAAGAGCGGAAGGACATCGTACACAGCAGAAGAAGATAGGATACTTTCCAAATGGGTGCGCGACGCCCAATCAAAAGGTGCTTCCATCAGTGGGAACGAGCTGTACAAGCAGCTCGAAGCCAAGGTATGCGCCAACAAAGAAAACCCGCGTGGGAGTGGTCGCTAACGAACGACAGTACCCACGGCATACATGGCAGTCATGGCGCGACCGATGGGTTAAGACACTTAGCAAACGTCCGCTCTCGGCCTTCACGATACCTGATAACGCTCCTCCGTCTCCTCCCTCCGATCAGTCGAACGAACGTATGCCCCCAGTTCCAGCCCCCTCCAAGCCTACAGAACAGCAAACACCTAAAACAGAACAGGCTCCGAGTGCGACCAATCTCGATAACAAGGGCAAAGCAAAAGCAAACCGCGACTATAGTGTGGAAGAGTTAGAAGTTATGTTCAGCACAGACGACTGGCTGGAGTGCTATGCTTTCGTAGCAATCATCGATGGCGTGGAAGGACAAGACGACTGGATCTCAGCTTGGGATGGGTGGGCTGAGAATCAGGGGAACCAAACTGCCGAGCAGTGGCGGCAGTATTACGAGAAGGTAGTCCGTCCACAGTGGTTACGCGATCCGGTATCGAAAAGGGAGAAGATCAGGAAGAAGATGGAACAGAAGCACGATGCCGCAAAGGCAAGTCAGAGTCAGGCGCTCAGTCAGCAGCCTGCAGAGATCGAGAAACCAAACGAAACACTGCCACAACCTCCTCCAGCAACACGGGATGAAGTGGAGGCAGTACAGCCGTCAGCCTCCGAAGGAGCGCACTCTGAGGAAGTGCTGCAAAACCGAAACCCACCCAAAATCGCATCAGAGCCTAAGATGCCGTCATCATCCACCGCTCGCCAAGAATCTCCGAACTTTTATGATGAACAGCTTGCCAGGTACACTAAGCGATTACGGGAAGACAACTTTGTGAAGCAAGAAGATGAGGAAGAAACAGCTCCTCCCACCAAACGTCGGAAGAGCGGAAGCGCGACGCCTACCCAGGAAGAGCCAATGCAACCGATCAAAGCCGAGGGCACGCAGAACCAGCCTGTGGAGATATCTTCTGCTGCGAGTTCCCAGACTACTTCGACGTCAGAAGATGCCGAGGAGCTGATACAAGAGCAAATCCGGTCTCAAGAGCTCGATGCAGTGGATGAAGATGCTACCATCGTCAACATAGACGAAGATCTAAAGGAAGAAGAGGTGGGAAGCATAGAGTCAGATGAGTTTCCTGACATCGACGAGCTACACCCACTCTCACCACCGCCAGACCAAGACTCGATATCTTGCGATGATCTGCCATCAAATACACCTACACCGCGTGCCACCCGACAAAAGGTTTCTAATTTCGACACTCAAGCCATCTTATCGTCGCCGACACAAGACACGTTCTCAAGACCACAAGACTTCGTCCCCAACATGAACCCTCGCCAACCGCAGCGGTTCTCATCACCACCCGAACAACCACCATCCGACGCGTCGACGACCCAATCCATGGAAGAGTTTCGCCGCTCCCTCCAAGAAGAAGGCGAAGAAGAAGACCCCGACCAAACACTCTACTCGCAACACCCCCCTCAACCCCTCCTCATATCCTCATCCCCAGCCCCTTCCACCTCATCCACAGGCGAAGAAGACCCCGATCCACCCCTCACAGGCGACGAAATCATCGATTTCTACACCGAGCTTAACGAACAGAAATGGTCCAACGAATTCATCAGCAAAGCACTCAAACGCACAGGTCTACGCCCTGACTTGGCAGAAAAAGTACTCGATGCATGGAAGGTTGGAAAGCCTCTACCGATGGAAAGGGGTATATGGAGTAAAGAAGACGACGACGCTGTTGAGGGTGGTGATGGGTATCAGTTGGCATTGTTGGAGAAGAAACATACGTTGGATGGGTGGGGAGGGATTGTGGAACGATTGAAGTTTTTGGACACGTATAGGAGTCGGTAGGGGTTTTGGTCGGGGTTTTGGTGTGATTATTTCTATCAGTACTTTCGGTCTTAAAGAGCACAGAGTTGGCTCTTGGAATGGCGTTTCGCATGATTGGATTGGACGTTCGTATATACCCTCAGCGCGGTCTTCATGGCCTCTCTATCGACGAAGAAAGCTAGAACAATCATCTCGCAATCTACGAGTAGAAGAAGCTCATTTCATCACCTCCCCGAAGTCTCAATGCCCAACCCATTTCCGATGCGCCTCCCCATACCTCTCCCCCTCCGGCTTCGCCTGATCAACAATCCTCCTCATCTCCGCCATCTCCTCCTCGCTCAACTCCACATCTCTACTCCCCCAATTCTCCTCCAACCGCCCCACCTTCGTCGTCCCCGGAATCGGCATCATCCCCTGACTACTTACCCAAGCCAACGCAATCTGACTCGTCGAACACTCCTTCTTCTTCGCCAACTTCTTAATCTCCTCCACAATCGCTTTATTGCGATAGAAATTCTCGCCTTGGAATTTCGGGACAGTACGCCGGAAGTCGTCCGGCGCAAAGTCGTCGGGGGATGCGTAATCGAAGTTGTCGACGAGCCAGCCGTGGCCGAGGGGTGAGTACGCGATGTAGGAGATGGAGAGTTCGGCGGCGGTGGCGATGAGGTCGTCGGTTTCGTGGAGGGTTTCGAAGGCGGAGTATTCGGCTTGGATGGCGTGGATTTTGGCGATGGAGTTTGCTTTTCGGAGTGTCTTGGCCGAGCACTCTGAAAGACCGATGTACTTGGTTTTGCCTGCCTTGCGGCATTCGTCGAGTGCGGGGATGGATTCCTCGAGTGGGGTGTTGGGGTCGATGCGGTGGAGGTAGTAGAGGTCGGGTGTAAATCCCAGCCTCTCAATCGTACCATCGATGTATTTCTTGATATGAGCTGGGCTATTCGTTACACCTGACTCGCCATCGAAGCATGCAACGCCGCACTTTGAGGCGACTGGCATGAAAAGTTAGCAATACTGAAATTCTGAAACGAACCGGGAGTAGGGTAATGGACTTACTGAAGACCTTGTCACGAACGTTGTGCTTTCGGATAAAGTCTCCTAGAAGCTTTTCGTTTACACCTGCCTGGTACACGACGGCAGTGTCCCAGAAAGTGCAACCCAGTTCAATGGCTTTGAGAAGAACGGGCTCGGCTTGTTCAAGGCTGAGGTTGCTACCCAGTCCATGACTGAGGCCCATGCAACCAAAGCCTGGGGATGGGACTTGGATGTCCTGGAACTGGAATGTCTTGACCATTTTGATGGAGTTGGCTGCGTGGAGACGAGACGTTCTGAGGTAGAAGTGGAAGTTATTGAGTTGGTGTGATACTGTTCACTTCTCGAGAAAACGTCTCTCTTATATATTCCTACATGAAGACTCGAAATACGTTCGGTGGGACGGACTTTGAGAGTGTCAGCCATTTGCATTAGCGGACCCATGAGATGTCGTGGATAAGAGTCGTTGAGTCAAATATCTCCGGTAAAGCCGCAACGCTCTCATATCTCACGTTTTCCTAGTAAGAGCTACAGTTTGACGGTGAAAAATCTGACGTGATGTTCAACTCGTTGCTCGATTGGCGTGCGTAGGCATTATGTCCGTTACCGCCGAGGTTGCTACTCACATCCACATCGACGGTTTGAAGTATCGACATCTTGCTATGCCAATTTCGCAGGTAAGTTCCACAATCGCATAGCTTACAGAAGTGACTGTTGGTGTTATTGCAATTGTATCCAGCTAGTACGAGTTGCTTTGTCTAGGTGGAGATGAGATACGTCGGAAGATCGCACCTGGCACATCGGTGTTGATGAGGACGTTCAGCCACGCAGCCACAGCTTCAAGCCACTTATTACCAGCAATGACGTCGCCCAAGATGTGGATGCTGGAACCCTGCTTGTCGCGTGTTCCTCCTGAGATCTGTTGAAGTGTCGACACAACTACGTCTTCGCGTCTCCGTGTATTACGCCGCGATCCGATCTCCCCGGCCATTGCATCATCCCTGAGCCGACAATGAGGCACCGACTGTCGGCCCTGGCCTCACTCCCGCGCGCCTCAACATTCCCGACCGCTCGATGCGCGCCACTTTTCACACGCAACTCTCCGCGCATATCAATACAGCTTAGGGCATCCTCCCAATTCAGATGCTATGCGACCAAGCCCAGAGGCGTGGACAAGGAGACTGACAAGTATGGAGATTACAGCAACTCCAATGCGCGGCCTGCGGCAGACCTCAATGAGAACATCACACAGGAAGAGAAGGACCACTTCGCAAAGAAACTGAAGGAAGACAAGGGCAAGCAAATACGAACACCATGGCACAGGGAAGGAAGCGACTTGCCGCCTGTCGCGCGACAGAGGAGCGCTGGAGCCATGACCAAGGGTATGCCTCTCTCATCGTATGAGGACTTCATCACTAACAAGAGATAGGCAAACTTCTCACTACCCCGTCGCGGATGCTTAAGATCATCCTGCCACTTACGACGAGCGATATGAACACCGATCGCAAGGATGTTGAACCGCTAGCACTCCTCGTCCACCCACAACAACCCATTTCCTACCTCGAACGCCTGATACAAGCCGAGCTACCCACAATCAAGGATAAGGAGGGCCG
The DNA here is from genome assembly GCF_023757995.1 of Alternaria metachromatica. Taxonomy (NCBI): domain Eukaryota; kingdom Fungi; phylum Ascomycota; class Dothideomycetes; order Pleosporales; family Pleosporaceae; genus Alternaria; species Alternaria metachromatica. Next base: position 426,634 of record NW_026055501.1, read on the forward strand.
TGATCGCCAGCCGAATGTCTACTTTCGCGCCGAGGACTCGATGCAGCACGACGCCGAGCCGGAGGAAGTGGAAAGCACACCAGTCAGCAACGAAAGCGAGAGTCTCAGCGAGAAAGACGGCGAGGAAGACTTTGAACAGGTCGACGAGATCCGTATCGACGGAAAGGTCCAGAAAACAGGGAAGCTCAACAGCCAAGATCGGAAGACACCTGAGCAAGCTGAGCAGCTGCGAGGTGGGCCTGGAAAGGGAGGCGTCGAGTCGTACTCCGGACAGGGCCAGGAAGCACCGGCAGACAAGCAAGGCGAGCGCAAGTTTGTGCGATGGTCTTCATCTACCGAGATTGGCGACTTTATCCGCGATGCTGCTCGAGGGCAGGAATTCGCCATTGAGATTGAAGGTGCGCCTGAAGAAATCCGGGTTGGAGTGCCCAGCTTTAACGACAGGACCTACTATCTACGAATGCGTCTGCGCAAGACGTCCAAGAAGATCAGTGAGATGGCGAGTGTGAAGAAAGAGTGCGATGACCTAGCGCAGGCGGCGGCAAAGAACGTTGCAAGGGCTGGTTTCGTCGGAATCGCTGGATGGTGGTGCGTTGTTTACTACCTGACCTTCCAGACAGAGCTGGGCTGGGATGTCATGGAGCCCGTGACTGTAAGTTTGGTCACATCCTCAATTATGGATCTATCTGACATTTTGACAGTATCTGGTGGGTCTCTCCACTCTTATCGGAGGTTACGTATGGTTCCTCTACCACAACCGCGAAGTCAGCTACCGGTCTGCCATGAACTTCACTGTATCTCGCCGACAGCAGAAGTTGTACGCGCAACATAATTTCGATTTGCGCAAGTGGGAAGTCCTGATCGAAGACGGAAATGCCCTTCGCAAGGAGATCAAGGCTGTCGCCAACGAGTACGATGTTGAGTGGGACGAACTACAAGAAGAGAAGGACGAGAGGGTCCAGGAAGCACTCAAGAAGGACCGCAAGAAGAAGGAGGAAAAGAAGAAGTCAAAGGACGACGAGGATGACCCGGCACCGGAACCAAAGAAGGATGACTAAGACAGGTGAGCGGTGGATCACTGCACCAGCTCATACATGTTTTGTAGGTTGAGCACTTGAGCGAGGCGTTCATGGGCATTTTCGGTAGACAGCGCTTGCAGCATGGTACATATTGCTGCCACACGTGGTCCTGCACCACATATACATATTTGCCATTGAGCGTCACTTCTGATCATCTGATGGCGCGCCGGCTGATTTAATATGTTAAAGCATCATCAGCCGGGTTTGGACGCGGAGAACGCCCTGCTGTCAACTATAACGTGGTACTGTGCCGCCACTATACATGACCGCGTCTGGGGCTAACGCGCTGTCAGACCTGGGTCTGGGAATGCACGATTGCCGAAAACCGTACTACTGCCATCAGCATGCAAGCAATCGCTTCCTCTCACGGCCACCTGTGTGCCTTTTGTCTCACACCTCAGTCCATGATAGGGTTGCGATACAACCACCAACACGTAAAGGAATGTGCATCATCATGTATAATCGGTAGCAATGTCCACGTATGCGACATTGGAGACGAATGTTGTGTTGCGTTATAATTGGACTTGTTGCCTCCTCGGCCAGCGAAAAGCAACTCGGCACCAAGACACTTCGAGATGGCGGTGCATGGTGGTGTAGAGATTTAGGGCCCGGGTTGGGGTGGGCCGTTGCGCGTGTTGGAGTGGGCCCACAGCGACTATTTATATCGCCCCGTGTGGGGATTTCTTCTTGGATACCAAGACGAACACCCCAACGGTCGCATGTCGGACAGGACGATAAACGTGTCACGAGGCTGTCCGAACTTCGCCCGGAATACATCGGCGGTTTGCAGCACACCTGGGATTGATAGTGCTTGTTCCGAGAGGTGCTAGACGGGCGCAGATATGGCCTGAGGATGGCGACCGTGTGGTGCCTGTTCTTTACTTAGCCGCCGACGTCTGGTCGCGGGCAGGGATGGTGCATAAGGTGCATGTGGGCGTATGCATGAGGCGGCGCCCATTCGCTGGACAAGCAAAAGTCAAGCCTCGCTACCTTGCCAAACCTCCGTCGTCGAGGCTGCATCGAGTCTAGACGTGCAAGCCGCGTGCCCGACATGATCGACGTCTGCTTGCCCGGCGTCGAATTGGCCGCCTTCCCTTCCATCCTCATCGTTGACCGACACACAGCATGACCCAGCATCCTTGCGCGCCTCGGCCTCTGCGTTCGCGTGCTAGGTGACAACGTCGAGCGTGGTGCAGCGACCAACGCCGCCCCATCGCGTCTCCGCTGCTGGATTCGCCCGTACCACTTGGGAGCCGCCAGCCCTAATTGACATCAAAGTTGATAGTGGCAGCCATGGAGCACGCCTACAGTCCCGCGCCGCCGTCTCCCCGACTGCCTCCACCACCGCCCTCACCGCATCCCGCCCACCTCCAGGCTCCGCAGATATCTCCCCGGCGCTTCGCTGTGCAACCTCCCCTCCTCAACACCACCCTCGCCCCGCCCCATCACTCCCCCCACGCGTACCTGCATGGCTCGTCGTCTACGCCGGGGACTTCCTCATCGCTGAGCCTGCCCTTCACGCCTTCCCCGACACCCTCGACGTATGCGCCTTCCCCCAGTGCGGCTGCTTCTCCCATGGCTATGAGGGGCTCGGGTTCAGCCGTGCCATACAATCCCCAGCAATGGACGCGGGGTGGGAACGTCAGCGGGCAGCATGTCCAGCACAGCCAGACGTCGGTCCCTACGAGGCTCCAGGATATGACGGGTATGGAAGGTATATATCACTTCCTACTTCTTCCTCATCTCATATCATACGTAGTAGATTGGATAGACTTTCTTTTCGTCTTCGCAAAGCATGAATGCCTGTGTGTCGAAGCCTTGTATCAATTGCGCAAACCCTTCGTGGAAATCTCCCGCGCATAATGAGATGTGATGCTAATGGCAACAGCGTCGATGCCCTCTCCACCGCCTCCGTACTCCCCCGGCCAGAATCCGAACGTATCGCAGTCCCTGAGCAGCCATAGCAATACCTCGTCGCCTCAGATGTCGGCCGGCGCGTTTCCGCATCCTCCACCTCCCCCACCGCCGAGTAGCACCCCTTCCTCGGCACGACCCATCTCTGGGTACCATAGCCGACCCGGATCTATGGTCATACCCTCTAGCGCGACGAGCATAACATCGAATCCGCTATTCCCTCCTCCACCGCCCAGAAACGGGCCTGGTCGGTCGGCGTCGCGCGACAAGTTGGCTTCCAAGTTCAGTCTGTCGTCGTTCAGGAATCGGAACAATGACCATAGTCCTGCCCCGAGCAACATCGACTCGCTCCATATCAGCACTTCCGATGCGATCCAGCGGGCGCCAGCTTCTCCTGGGCTGGTCGCACAGAGGGCAACTTCCAAGTATGTCAATGTACACTGTAGCACGATCCGATACTGACTTCGTTACAGTTACATTGCAAATACGTTAGAACGGCGGTACAGTCCCGACACACACTCGCCTATCCGGGCACCAACCTCTCGCAGAGCTGCGTCTGCTGGAGTACCAGGCTACGAGACCCGGACGCCTATCGACGAATCGCCCATAGTTCCACCAGGAGGGAGCTGGAGTAGAAATGCCCCATTACCCCCGCCTCCGCCGGGCCCGCCCCCCAGCAGCTCAAGATCGCAAAGTATGGGCCCCGGAACAGAACCTCCAGCAAATCGAGCGCCTACTTTACCCTCCGCGCCTCCAACGAGGAGGCCAGGTCAAACAACACTAACGCCGATACCACCTACACCTCAGGGCTGGCAGGAGGAGCAGGCGAATGTGCGATCGAGGTCTCCTGCAGCACATGGTCTACATATCGATACAAGTCCTCGCGCTGTTCATCTATCAGATCCTGCGCCAACGTCAGAAAGCGGAAGCGTCTCGATATCTTCAGGGCCAACAACTATCACATCGGGTTCTGGCAGCACCCTCTACCGCGCGAACAAACGGGAAACTAGTACAAGAGGCATCCGTGAGCGAAGGAGCGAGAGTCGTGCTGCCCGAGAGCTACGGATCGAGCCGAGCAACAACCCTTGGGCGCAAGATTTGGAAGCAGAGTCAGCAAAGCCCGCCAATCTCGACTTGGGAACGCCTGAAGGAGGCTTGACCCGTCGTGGTGCCATCACCAAAGGGACACCGAGAAGTGGCGGGGCCCTGCGTTCGCCCAGAAGCGGACATCTTGTTGAAGACCCCGGGTCGTCGCATTCCACGCCTCGGATGGACGTAAACGGAAAGGCTGTAGCTTTGTCTGTCGCAACGCCACCTTTCTCGCCAGGTATGGAACATCTCAGTCGTTCAGCACAAAAAGCACCCGTCTCAATCCCCTCGAAAGCGCTACCCACTCCACCGCTACATATATATGGTGATGCAGGAGAAGCAGACCTGACGCAACACTCAGAAGCTGCAAACGAATCTGCTACGCAAACACCCAACACATCGAGAATGGGCGTACAAAGCTCAACGCTGAGCACACCCAAGCCAGCAAACGTCCACGCTTTTGCGACTGCCTCCATGGAGCGACATCGACAGTTCATTGAAAAAGAGATGGCTGCGGAAACGGACCAAGACAGGCTGGAGTTGTTTGCCGAGTTCATTGTCACTGAGTCGCGACTCCGCCGTGATCGGTACTCTGGAGCTTTCGACGCAATGGCCGGAGACATTATGGATCTGACAAGAGACTTATGGCGCTCGTACGGCAATTCTGGACGCAGATCAGCTACACCAAACACCCAGGCCACGCCTGTAGGTCATAGCAGCAGGAAATCTCAAGGTTCTGTAGCAGGTGAATCCCCGGATACACGCTTCTCCTCGATGCCGACGACAGCTGCTAGCCCGGCCTCTTCCATTGGCAACTTCACTCCGCATACCGAACCGGCCTCTCCTTCGAGCGCATCTAGCCAGAAAGCTCGCGATGCTTCGTGGGCGAACAATTACCATCCTTCCCTCTCGCCTATCCCAAGCATGGCTATGAGTACCATTCCTGATGAGCAAGATTCGCGCGGACGCTCAGCAAGTCGCTGGTGGGAGAGCGATGGAGGCTCATCTGGCGTAGGAGGTGGCAGAAGGGTGGAGCGGAGTAAGCGGGAATCCAAATACATGAGCTTGTTACCGAAGGAGGCCCGCGAGAACCAACAGTGGGCGTGTGAAGACCTGTCTACTCCAAGGCAACGAGGCGAATCCAGCAGTCGACCAGCTTACGGAGCCAATGAATACCCACCCGAGAAGGTCGGACTACACGAAGACAGTCTACAGCCATCGCAGCAGCAGCCTTACGGCTACTATCCCAGGTCTGCTACGGCAACGCCCGACCCACATAAGCTGGATGTATCGCGACTAGTCACTCTCCCACCATCGTACCCACGTCATCACCCCGCAGTCAACAACAGCCATCCCGATTTGGCAACTATCCGAAGTAGCCTCCGAACTCTATCTGAGCTCGACGACGTAAAGAGTACGAAGGCGAAGTTCAAGACAAAGATTGAAGCGCGAAAAGAGCAAGAAAATGCATCGCTGTCTGACAGAAGATCCCAACTGCGATATAACATCCAGGACAATGTTCGGAATGGAGTCATGTCTTTTGCAGAGGCGGCGAAAGCAGAAGCGGACTTTGAAGCGCGAGAGCACCAAAGAGCTCAGGACGTAGTCCAATGGGTATTCGACAGCTTTCAGGCTGAAGTTGCCAATCCACTGCACGCCATGTTTTGCGAGCGCATCACCAAGGCCACGGCATCGATGGAGCATCTCAAAGGGCGTTTGAGCAGCGAGGCGCAAGAGCCCAATCCGAACCAGATGCAGGAAGAGGGCGACGAGAAACCCGAACTCCTGGAGATGCTTACCCTGCACAAATGGCTTTTTGAGGCGCGGGAACAACTGCACAAGGAGATGTTTGACCTGGAAGATGAGCGCAACGACCTTTACAGGGACATCATCGTCTTGCCGTACGTCCAGACCAAGAACGAGCAGAAGGTCAAGGAAGCCACGACTTTCTTCCAGCGCGATGGCCAAGATCGCAAGGTCACCTTCGAGAAGGAGACATTGAAGCGCTACGAAGACCTGATGAACGTCATCGAGCAGAACGTGACTCGGGGCGTAGAAGCGCAGCTATCAGCTTTCTGGGACATTGCGCCTGGACTACTGGAAATTGTGCAGCAAGTACCCCGCAATTTGCATGGATTCGGAGTTCTGGTCCCACCGCAAGAGTATGCGGAAACACCAGCATACCACGACTACTCTCTACAGTATCTCTACACTCTGTTGGCACACGCCGGTCGCTCGGCGTACCAATTCATCGAGTCGCAGATCAACCTGCTCTGCCTACTGCACGAGGTCAAAACTGGAGTTATGACCGCAGGCTCCCGACTTCTCGAGACACAACGACTCTTGGAAGGCGAGGATCTTACGGGTGTAAATCAAGAGATGAAAGCCATCAGGGCAGACGAAGAACGGCGATTAACGGATGACCTCAAAGAAAAGGTCGGTCTTGTTGAAAGCCAGTGGAACGAGGCACTTGGGCAAGGCCTGGAAGACTGCAAAGCACGCGTAGAAGACCACCTAACCGAGCAAGGAGGGTGGGATGATACTCTCAAGGAGTAGTTCAAATATTTGTTGATGACGATGACGTGGTCGGCATTTTTAGCATTTTCGCACCGTATCGATACCCGTTTGAATATCTACTCAAAATACCATCTCGTAGGTTGTCACATCTGACATGGATACGCCTTGGAGGCATGATTGCGCTTGTCTCCGAAGACGGTTGTCTAGCTTGCAGTGCTTGTGCATGTATGTTGTGCGTCGTCTTACAGAGATGCACCCTACCCCAGGATAGCTGGTCAGCGGCGCCAAACCTGGTTTCGATGCGCACTTGACAATCTTGCTTTGTTCTGTTTCTCGAGTATTGATCAAATCGGTACAGTCCTGCACAGGACTTGTAACAATGCATGATCGCGACTGCAGAAACTCTTCTGTTCGATCCCTCCTCATACGCCTACTCGCGTATCTGACATGTGATACGCACAAGGTCAGGGTCCAGTATCGCGGCGGCTGTTACGCTTGTCTGCTCTTTCACAAACAAGAACACTGTAGTGAAGCCACTGCCCCTGGTCTTGTCAGCCGGCTGCCTTCCTATTTGCTCACCCATCGCCATTGTCTGCCTGCCCAGGGCTCCTTCATTCACCGCCCTGGTTGCGCCGTCTATAAGAAGCTAGCGCGGCGCCCGGACCACCCAAAAAATCACACACCTACGCATAAAGACTGGCAACCTCGTCGTGTCCCTCCCCCCCCAAACGCTTAACCACCCCCAACTACACCCACAGCTCTCCAAGCCCTCGGTTCCCAGTGGACCGTTCATAACAGAAAAAGAAACAAAAAAATACAGAAAATAACAAGAAAAGCCCGTCCGACGACCACCGCCAACTCTTCGTCTCCCACTGTCGCTTGCACCCGACAGACGTCTTACTTGATCTCACCTTTTTCGCACGAAGAAGCAACCAGCGCGCCTGCACAGCCCGCGCTCCTGGTCCCATACGCCGACTCTGTTACCCCGCACACCTTCTGTTGCAACTTAGGTGAGTGCTGAAACCTTTTGCGAAGCGAGCGCACTGGCACATGTCGACGCTGCTCGTGCCCGCAATATTATGACCCCTCCGCTAACCTGCGACCCCGCAGATATACATCATGTCTGACGTCGCCAACTCTACCTCGCCCGTCCAGGACGGTGCTGCCGCCAACGGCGCTCAGGTCGACACCAACGTCGCTGCCGCCCAGGGCGAAGCCCCCACCCCCACCACCGCTGCCCCCGCGAACAACCAGAACTCCGCGTCGCTCTATGTTGGCGAGCTCGACCCCTCCGTCACCGAGGCCATGCTCTTCGAGCTGTTCTCGTCGATTGGCCAGGTCGCGTCTATCCGTGTCTGCCGTGACGCCGTTACCCGTCGCTCGCTCGGTTACGCCTATGTTAACTACAACAGCTCTGAGGATGGCGAGAAGGCCCTCGAAGAGCTGAACTACACCGTCATCAAGGGCAAGCCTTGCCGCATCATGTGGTCCCAGCGTGACCCCGCTCTGCGCAAGACCGGCCAGGGCAACGTCTTCATCAAGAACCTCGACCACGCCATCGACAACAAGGCTCTCCACGACACCTTCGCCGCTTTCGGTAACATCCTCAGCTGCAAGGTCGCTCAGGACGAGCTTGGCAACTCCAAGGGCTACGGATTCGTCCACTACGAGACCGCCGAGGCTGCCAACAACGCTATCAAGCACGTCAACGGCATGTTGCTCAACGAGAAGAAGGTCTTCGTCGGCCACCACATCCCCAAGAAGGAGCGCATGAGCAAGTTCGAGGAGATGAAGGCCAACTTCACCAACATCTACGTCAAGAACATCGACCTCGATGTCTCTGATGAGGACTTCCGTGAGCTGTTCGAGAAGCACGGTGACATCACCTCTGCCTCCATCGCGCGCGATGACCAGGGCAAGAGCCGCGGGTTCGGCTTCGTCAACTACATCAAGCACGAGGCCGCCTCTGACGCCGTCGAGAAGCTCAACGACGTTGACTTCCGTGGCCAGAAGCTCTACGTCGGCCGTGCCCAGAAGAAGCACGAGCGTGAGGAGGAGCTCCGCAAGCAGTACGAGGCCGCTCGTCTCGAGAAGCAGTCCAAGTACCAGGGTGTCAACCTCTACATCAAGAACCTCAACGACGACGTCGACGACGAGAAGCTGCGCGACATGTTCACTCCTTTCGGTACCATCACCTCCGCCAAGGTCATGCGCGATGCCATGCCCGCTGAGCGCGCCGAGACCCCGTCCGACGAGAAGAAGGACGAGGCCAAGGAGGAGCCCAAGGAGGCTGAGAAGACTGAGGAGTCCAAGGATGAGTCCAAGGCTGACTCTTCTGACGAGAAGAAGGACGAGAACGCCAGCGGCGAGAAGGTCACCATCAAGGGTGAGAAAAAGATCCTTGGTAAGAGCAAGGGCTTCGGTTTCGTCTGCTTCAGCAACCCCGACGAGGCCACCAAGGCCGTCACCGAGATGAACCAGAAGATGATTGAGGGCAAGCCCCTCTACGTCGCTCTTGCCCAGCGCAAGGATGTCCGCAAGAACCAGCTCGAGGCTACCATCCAGGCCCGCAACCAGCTCCGCATGCAGCAGCAACAGCAGCAGCAGTTCGGTGGCATCCCTCAGATGTTCATCGCACCTGGCCAGCAGCCTATGATGTTCCCCGCTGGTGGCCGTGGTCAGATGCCCTTCCCCGCCGGTATGCCCGGCCAGCAAGGTGGTCGTGGCGCTGGTTTCCCCGGCGGCATGCCCGGTCAGCAAGGCGGTCGTGGTGGACCCAACGGCCAGCAGATGCCTCCCATGTACATGCCCCCCGGCATGGCTCCCGGTGCTTTCCCTCCCGCCTACATGAACCAGCAGTACATGCAGCTTGCTCAGGCTGCTCAGCAGGCTATGGGCGGACGCGGCGGTCGTGGCGGCCCCATGGCTCCTATGCCCGGTATGCCCCAGGTCCCGATGGCTGGTGTTCCCGGCATGCGCGGTGGTCAGGGCGCCTTCCCTCCTCAAGGCGGTCGCGGCGGTATGCCCCAGGGCGGCCGATCTGGTCAGTCCCCCATGCCCGGTTACCCTCAGGGCGGCCGTGGCGGTCCCGCCGGTGCTGGCGTCGACATGGGTGCTCTGAGCGGCGCTCCTCCTGGTCAGCAGAAGCAGATGCTCGGTGAGGCTCTCTACCCCAAGATCGCTGAGATGCAGCCCGAGCTCGCTGGCAAGATCACCGGTATGCTCCTCGAGATGGACAACAGCGAGTTGATCACCCTGTAAGTTTTCCCACTTTCCATCGCACTACCTTCCGTACTAACTATCCTAGCACCTCCGATGAGTCTGCTCTCCGCGCCAAGGTCGACGAGGCCATGAGCGTCTATGACGAATACGTCAAGAACAAAGAGGGTGAGCCTGAGAAGGAGGCCCCCAAGGAGGAGACCAAGGAAGATGCTTAAACCTCTTTCTAGTTGCCACTGAGTAGGATTCGGTTCGCGATTCTCTCGAAAGGCAACAAGTTACGATGGTCGCATGACCTTTCTGAACGGCGAACGGCGCACGGGTAACGGTTTTCATTCACGACACGGGACGGCTTTCATGACCCATGCACCCAAAAAGTTTTCACGATTCGATGTCCTCTTCTCAGTTACCTACTACGATACCTCTTTCCCCGGTGACTGACTCCTTCACTGGAACGTCGGACACCTACAGCACCCAAACTCGCATCTCCAGAGTTTGGTTTTCCTCTCATGTTTTTTCTTTGTTCCCCGCTTTGTGCATGTTATCATAGACGGCGCCACGTCTTCGAAACGTCATGATATGGGTCTGTGTGGATGGATTTTCTTTGCGCAAACAGTATGATACCTCACGAGCAGCTTTACGATACTAAGCTGGCTCTCAATGTTCGGGTTTTCGGCGTCTCGATAATTCATGGTAGATGTGGATAGGATTACGGGTTCGAAGCATTTAGTCCGTACTGGATAGCTTTGCTGGGGAGAGATGAGCAGATAAGATCTTAGGCATGTAGTCGATACTCCTAATAGATCTTACAATATTCACGACTGGTTCTTGATGTGATGACTCCCAACTTGTCTGCTTGAGTGTCTCCAAAGTCTGTAACCACGCATACAACCATACCATCACCATCTCGAGGTCAGACACCGTCAGACACCGTCATCATTACACGCGCATGACAAAACGAGAATGAAGAGATGTCGAGATTGGTATCGTCATTCAATAACACTGCGTCGATGTCGTAAACTCGAGTCTTGACCAGCAAGGTATCTCCTTATATGCCCGTGATAGCCCAATTATATGCCATCCCACGTTCCAAGCTATCCACAGACGCCTATTTCTTGTAGTTCTTGTGCGCATCGATAACCTTTTGGACCTCACCTTCGGAGCCAAGGAAGATTCCCGATCGGTCGTGGATGTGTTCGGGGACGACTTCAAGCATACGGTCCATCTTGCTGTTTACCGCCAAACCGCCAGCTACAAGCGAGAAAGTTAGCAGGAATGCATTGGAATAGGAAGAAAGGGGTGAACATACCATTCTCAAAAACCATAGCCATAGGCGCACACTCATAAAGAATCCTCAATTTGCCCTTTGGCGTCTTCTTATCCGCTGGGTACGCGAAGATACCACCATAAAGCAGCGTGCGATACGCATCCGCCACCATGGAACCAATGTACCTTGCACTGTACGGCTTCTGTCCCTCAGCGGGGTTTTTCAAGCTCTCACACCACTGCTTAACAGGCTCTTCCCAGTACATGCTGTTACCCTCGTTGACGGAGTAAATGCTCCTCGTCTTGGGGACGCGCATATCGGGATGTGTGAGGATGAACTCGCCAAACGCGTTGTCGAGCGTGAAGCCATTGACGTTTCCGCCCTTCATTGTAAGCACCAACTGTGCGGACGCGCCGTACATGGTGAAGCCCGAGGCCACCATCTCGGTGCCGGGTAGAAGCATCTCTTCTTTTGTGCCCTTGGCGCCCTCGGGCAGTTTGTACACGGCGAAGATGGTGCCGACGGCGACTCCGGCGTCGAGGTTGGAGGATCCGTCGATGGGGTCGCAGGCTACGGCGTAGCGCGCGTTGGGGTGCTCGTTGAAGACGATGGCTTCTTCTTGCTCTTCTGAGATGAGGAGGCGCACGCGGCCCGAGGAGCGCATGGCGCTGATGAAGAGCTCATCGCCGATTACGTCGAGTTTCTTTTGGTCGTCGCCTGTGGTGTTGGATGTGCCTTGGAGGCCGGTGAGCTGGGGGTGTCAGTCGCGCTCTCGTGTGATTTGTGATGAGATGCATACGTTGATCAGTGTTGCTCTCCGGATGTAGTAGGCAATGCTCTTGAAAGCGAATTGCAGTGCGTGGCATAGTAGTCTGGTAGGACTAATTAGTTCTCTGTTCCTAGTGCTTTGATTTTGGTACTTACGTGAAGTCTCCTGTTGCCTCCGCGTACTTGGTCTGCTCTTCAGTGAGGAATCGCGTAAGGGTGATGATGTCGGTGTTGATCTTCTCCTGCGCAACTGGGCCTCCCTCGTTACCGTTGGAAGCCATGGTGTAAACTTTTGGTAGAGTTCAATTTACAAGGTGTATCAGTAGGGACGAACGAAGCGACAAGACGACTTGGTATCAGCGGTGGAAGGGAAGATGGGAAAGCAGTCTGGGGAATGGGGAAATTTGGAGAGAGGGATGGTGAAAAAGCTATCAAGCTCAGAGTTCAGCGAAAAGCGGAGCTGGCTATCGTTATGAAGTCAGGGTGGGTAGAGTCGGGCAGGCGGACCACACTTCTGTGGCATTTGTTTGGCAGGCCACTGGGAAGCTATAGCCCTCGGCAACTGGCCGGACGTCACTGGCAGCTCACGATGCTTCAGCCGGGGCGGCGGTCAGCGCGTGTCACTGCGCCAGTTTCTCCGGAGCAAGCCCGAATTTCGTGGAAAAATTCCCGAGCGAAGATGCTCGACATGGTTCTGGCCCGCGAGCTGAGGAGGGCATCCAGAGTGTTGCGGGAATTGACGCGCTTTGTTGCGGGAGCGCGTGGGTGGCAGGCTATGATGCAGGTGCGGAGACGGAAAAGTGGAGGGGCACGAGGGGTTGGCGGGGCGCGACTGAAGCGCTGACGTTTGCCCGACTTCTTCCGGACCGCGGACGGGGAGACATCACCATCACGCTCGTGCTATATACCCCCGTGCTTCTGAAGACTATTCGTGGTTTAATTGCACTATGCTGGGCTTACCTCTTTGGGTTTCCGCGTCTGGAGAGAAACCGCGACTTTTTCAGTCAACAGTTTACTCGTGTTCGGCGCAAGCAGCGACAACAATATGCCCAGTCCAGTAAAAGCCAAAGACACCAGATAAACCGTCTTGAAAGCTTGTGACAGGCCCGAATGATATGCCGATACCGCAACTGCTCTAATCTCAGGGGTTAGTCCGTTTACCATGGACCATGCCGCAGGCGTTCCCAACGACAAGGCTGAGAGGATCGAAGCAGTGCTATCTTTAGGCAAGCCAGCGCTCAGCACGGCGGGTACTACTGCAGCAGGCACCGTTGTCGAACGCCTATTCGCCAGGACGACGTTGTAGACTGCTTGACATGTGCCCGCAACAGCGGTGCGTACTGATGCAGCAGCACCGCCAGCAGCGCCAATTTCTCGTTGATCAGTTATCGTGAGAATGGCGTTTCCGAGGGCGATGTCCGCGACGTAGCCCATCATCATGGCGGAAAAGAAGATTAACGCAGAAGATTGGGCTTGGTTGCTTGGATTTGCCGTTGACACAGCTGTTGCCTCCGTTAGTACGTGTTCAGAGGGTAGGTACCGGAATAGAGCAAAACTTACACGCAAGAAGTCCGCCACCTATAGCCATAGCCACGGTAATCTGCCAATTCTGATAACCGATCGGTCCAGCCAGGCATCCTCCCACGAAACCGCCTATCAGGATACCTAAATTGGCTAACGAGGAAAGGAATGCGGCATGCATAAGGTCGCCGTTGGCGTAGAAGTTCTGTGTGATCTGGGGCCAGATGACTGCGGGCCATTAGCTGCTATCCTAGCATGATTGAGGAGGGTATACTTACTCGCGCCAGCGTAGTACACTCCAGCCCCAATACCCGTGAGTATTGCCGATACAACCCACGGCCGGTGGCGGAAAAGGCTCATGGGGACCAGAGGCTCCTTCAGATCCATGAAAAGTTCCCAGCATACAAAAGCCACAAGACAGCCGAAACCGATGAGAATGAAGGACAGCACTTCAGCCGACATCCAGCTATACTTGGTTCCGCCCCACGAAAGACCAAGCAGGAACATAGTAAGGCCAGTGGCATAAAGCAACGTGCCAACGTAGTCGAACTTCTTAACGAAGTCCATCTTCTTCTCCCGCTGGCCATGCTTTTGGTGGAAGTTGGGAGGATGGTAAAAGACGCAGTAGCAGATCAACGACGCTCCATTGACGGCAGTGAGTAGGAAGTATACAGCTCGCCAACCAATTCGAGTCGCAACAAGGCTCTGCGCAACGACGGGGGCGAAACCCTGCCCAGGTAGATTCCAGACGTTGATTGCGCCAATCATGAGGTATCGGTACTTGGATGGAATGAGTTCGCCGATGGTGTAGTAGCAGGATAGTTGCGTCGCAGCGGCGAGGGCCTTGATCATGGATCCAACGATCAACATGTTGACGTTAATGGCGAGAGCACTGATCAGTGTGCCGATCATAGCGAGGAATGCCCCCACGATGAAGAAATAACGACGACCGAAGATATCGCTTAGTCTTCCTATGATGGTCTGGTCGAAGTCAGTGATGAACGAGTGGAAGTCAAGATTTGTCGGTGTACGTACCATACCTACGGACAGTCCAACTGGATGCACAAGTGCGACCCATTGGATATTGGGATCTGGTCCAATGTCCGCATTGATGGTACCCAGAATAGGTGCAGCATAGGCAAAACCTGCATTGTGTTGGTTAGACATCCTCTCATGCGATTCACTAACCAGTATACTCACCAGCATTGCCAGCCCAAGCCCCAAAGCCCACGGCGCAGCATGTACCGAGGAAGAAGGAACTCAGATAGTAACTCTTGGGCAGATTTTCCACATCGCTAGCGAAGCCATCGGCGTCAGTCTGAATCTTGTCTTCGTCCTTCATGTCTTTGAGAGGTATGCTCGAGATATCCTCAACCGTGGAGATGTCGGGCGTTGACTTATCGGTTGCGGCCATTCTGATAACTGTTGTGGCCCCAGTTGTTGTTGAACCGGACATATGTCGGAAGTGGATACAGCATTGATAGCAATACTTATGGTGTGGGATAAGACTTGATTCATACGCGAATCACACAGTCCCGTCCTTCCCGACTTTGTGGCTGCGAATGTCGCGATCTGTGTTGAGAATTACGGGAGTGGATACATTTCTCCGAAGCCACCGTTTTCAGCTCAGCACACGCCATGAGATTCGTAGAGTCTGATGATTCGAGAACAAGACTGTGCTATGTGACTGTGATCAGAGTACATAGACAAGCATTGCGGGGTATCGCCGCGCGAATGGTAGTTCTCACGCCGCCACGTAGTTCGGTGTTGAGTCTCGCCGTTCATGATGCGATATGCAATGTCAGTGTGGTAGCGTACGAAAGCGGGCGCTAATGCAAGGTCATGCTAGCGGCACCATGTCGTTTGCGGTTATAGCGATTTCGCGGAAGCCGATATGCGACCGTATACTTTCGATTGGATGAAACGAATACAGATATCGTTGTTCAAACGATGTCGGTCGTGCCGCAATTCCGCGTAATCGACTTGTATGACACTGCATTGCGGAGTTCGTGTCGATCCGAGCGTGTGCCGTTTAGTGGAAATCTATCTGGGCAGTCAAGTCAATGCTGATTTCAAGACAGCCCAGAGTCAACTCGAAATTGATCGCGACCTTCCGTTGTCCTCGTACTCCTACATCTCCCAATTATGCACACAATGGTCAATCGTCAGCGGAGTCCCGTCAAATCCGGATGGGATGCACAGACGGCTGTTAACGAAGTCGATGAAGCGACTCCCTTGTTTCCTGTACTGACATCAACATACGAGGTGAGCTCTCGAGATCCCCAAGTGACATAGTTCCTCAGCTAATTGTCGTAGACAGTCAATAGCGCTTCGCAAGATCCCGAGCGGGGAGATGGGTCCGCGAAGGACCAGTCAACACCAACGCGGTCTTTGGCGACGACCATTTCCATTTTGCTGATCGGTATGTGTCTTCATTCTCTCGGTATGATCCTCTGCTGATCTTACTAGGTGTCTTTATCTCCCAAGCAGACACATCGCTGGTATTAGCCACCTACGGCAAGATCTCGTCCGAATTTCATGACCTCGAGAGCGGCTCTTGGCTCCTGTCAAGCTACATGCTGGCCATGTGTATATCGCAACCACTCTTCGGAAAGCTGAGCGACATCTTTGGGCGAAAGTCGTGTTTGCAGGTGGCCTACGTCCTCTTCGCAATTGGAACGCTCGGTTCGGGACTGGGCCGGTCAATGGCTCAGATCATCGCTGCTCGTACAATTCAGGGTGCTGGGGGCGCTGGAATGGTGTGCATGGTGTCGATCTTGTTGACTGATCTGCTGCCCTTCCACGAAGTCGCGCTATACCGAAGCTATGTCAATGTGGTGCAGACAGTTGGAAGAAGCTGTGGCGGCGTAATTGGGGGGTTTCTTGCTTCCACGATTGGCTGGCGCTGGTAAGTCCTTAGATGGCAGTTCTTTCGTTACGCACACAAGTTACTGATGGATGCCGCAGGGCCTTCTTGGCACAAGTTCCTCCAGTCATTCTTTCGATTGTCTTAGTCCAGTGGAAATTGGACGTTCCACAGAAGACTTTCAAACCTGGGCACTGCGAATCCACTCGCGACAAGTTACGACGTATCGACTTCATCGGAGCGGTATGCATGAGTATAACCATCTTCACTGCGCTATTCGTCCTGGACACTGGCGGACAGAAATACGATTGGAACCACCCCGTCATCATCACATCCGCTTGCGTTGCTGTTATCGGTGCTGGAACGTTTGTCGTATACGAACGGTACTTCGCGAAAGAGTCAATCTTTCCTGTCCAACTACTCACCCGCTACGTTGTTGGCACGTCTTATGGAATCCTTCTCCTGCAGAACTTTTCTCAGACCGCAGTAAGACCCAGCAATTGTAGCTGAAAGATGAAAGGCTAACTTAGTGCCAAGCTAATGTTCATCATCCCCATCTACTTCCAGGTCACCAATAATGCATCGACTGGCGAAGCCGGCGCCTACCTCATACCCTCTGTGGTTGGAAATACAGTCGGTGGCCTCCTGACGGGGGCATGGATCAAGCGGTACGGTCCTCCGTTCACGTATCTGGGATGGCGAGCTAACACAAACCAGGACCGGAAGTTACAAAGCTCCTACCATACTCGCGAGTGCCAGCTCAGCGTTGTCTTTCATTCTTTTGCTCTTATTCTGGCGTGGGCATACCACAGTCTGGGGATCCCTCCTAATATTCCCCGCCGGCTTTGCAACAGGCATGGCTCATTCGGCCGTGTTCGTTGGATTGACATCCGCAGTGGCGAAGGACGACGTAGCCATTGCTGGCTCTGGCTTGTACCTGAGTGGTAATGTGGGGGGCGTTACGGGCGTGAGCGGGGCTGCTGCAGCCTTTCAAATCGTTTTGCAGATGGGCCTGAATCATGCCCTGGAGGGAAGGAATGACGCATCCGAGATAGTCGAGAAGGCGACCTCTGATATCGCCTACATTCAGCATGTGGGCGACGGTCTTCGCGAGCTGCTAATGCCGGCATATATACACGCCACGCAGCAAGTATTCGGTAAGTCAAGAAAATTCGAGGCCTGACTTTGCTAACTTGCGACAGTGCTTGGGCTAGTCGCCTCCGTCATCGCATTTTCCATCGCACTTGTCACGAAGGAGAGGAACCTGTTGAAAGCAAACTCGGCCGAGTAGACAACGTATCTTGCCCCCATTTCTTTACGCGTGAGAGTCAATAACTTGGATGGCGCAAGGTGTTTGACGTCACCCATGGGCAGCCTGTGGTGGAATGGTGTAGCCGGGACATATAGCCCGAATTGCTACAAACGATCAACAAACACCGTATAGTACAATGAAGTCTTGCATCAGCTGCGGCGCTGACCAAGTCATTCGACGCATGCGTGATCAAGGCGTCGTCGGAATGCAGTCCAAGTATGGGAATGTTTCCACCAGGTCGGGCCCGACTGTCCAGTGCTTCAGCTGCCGGACGTGACTTTCGAAGTCCGGATTGAGCTGCAGCTCACTGTTCGATGCGACAATGAGGATACTAGATATGTCGTGAGGCCAATGGATTGACAGCGAATTGCCCGTGATCTCCCGTAGCTTGGAGAACTCCCGCCCCTCAGACAAGTCCATATACTGGAGTATGCGCTTCCGTGCTTCAGGCCTTCAACTATATCGTCAGTAGTGGTACTCAACCTTTGACCGTAAGCTTACCAAACTATCGTATCAACCCAAATCGGATGGGGTATTGTTAGCTGGGCTTCTACAGGCCTCAAGAAGTCTGGCATGGCTTCATAATTGCGCTTTGTGGGGGATATGAGCCAGCGTAGCAACAGGCTCATATAATACAAACACGCAACCCTTTCGGCTGAGCCCTTGACTGCCATACTTATCTTACCGTGCTGACCTAGAGCATCCGAAATCGGATTCTGCGAATTGCGGGTAGCAGGGTTGAGCAACGACCGCACGCTAGGGAAAGACTTTTCTGGAAGCTGCCCAGAAGATTGCACGTGCTGACGGCTGGTAACAATGATCTCCAGCAATACAGAATCGAGCCGACAGGTGGCGGATGCATGAAGCGGCAGTCGCTCCCACGGCGGAGGCTGTGAAGATGTGCCAGCCACGTCTAACAACGGGAGCTCTGGTGCGAAAGGCCAATCCCCTGGGATGCCGACACCGTCCTGGGCTGCATTCGCGCCAAATAGTGATAATGAGTATGTATTGTTCGCGTCTGGTTCCAGGACTAAGGATTTAGCTGATATCCGATCAGTCCACGATAGCGAGACTTACTCGAAGTGCCATCCCACATATTGAAAAGAGACTCGTCCGCACTGATAGGCAGCTCTAGGCTCAGCCCAGTATCTGCATCTCTCAAAAGCACGCCCTCGGTGGACGTTGCGCCGTAAGCTGAAGCATCGATAGTCGCTGAGCCATCGCTCAGGCCAGCAGATAGTGAATGCGATGCGAAGTTCAACGTCGTATTGGCCCCAATACTAGTGGGGGGAGATCTTGAGGTTTGCGACAAGTCGAGCCCGGCCTCAGCAGAGGAGGGGTCTGGGACTGCTCCAGTCGATGGTGAGGACGCATCTCTATCAAATGGTGAGACTGTGTGGTGATCGACCATCTGAAGGGACACTCGCGCCGAATTGATGATCTCTCGAAGGCATGTTTCATTGTTCTGCAGCTGTTTGACGAGGCCTTCCGAGCGCGTAAGGCGCCGCTTCAGATCAGCGACCTCTTCTTCTAGCTCTGCTATACGCGACTTCTTCCGCGCTCTCGCAGCTCTTTGGTTAAGTCTGTCGAATGTCCTCTTTCGGTACAATTGTTCGGTACTCATATTTGCCACTGTCCTGTCCATGGCTGCGTGTCTCGTCGGTGACGAAGTTTCCACGTGGAGAAGCCATGGGAGGAGCGCGCCGGCATTCTCGGCGACGTGTTAGGAATCGCCGCGAGAGGATTGGCGTTCGCGGCTTGCTGCGTCGTAGCCGGGCACGCAATGCGGAGACGATAGCACGAGGGAGACATTTCCCGCGATGGCTGGTGCCAGGTGTGGGGTGAGGCTCGTGCTCGAGGTTTAGCGTCGCGCTACGTGACAATGCATCGACCCATGAACTCCACCCGCGTCCTGCACTCACGCGTCACGGCGCCGGCCTCGTCTTCAAGCCCAGTATCGACGCGGTAACATCGACCCTGAACATGGCTCTGTTTGGACGCGGGGAGAGCGCGTTTAACCGTATGATGCCTTATAAGGGCACATTTCACCCGGTTCAGTTGTCAGCTTCGATAACGGCCTGCGACCATGAAGCTCCTCAAGTTGTTCCATTATGCAGTGCTCTCGTCGGCACTGCACTGCGCAGCAGCGAAGCAGCCAAATATCCTCTTCATCTTGACAGATGATCAAGATTGGCACATGAAGTCATTGGTTCGTACATCTCGGGTGATCTGAGGTAACAATAGCTTACAAAGAACAGGAGCACATGCCATTCTTGCAAAAGTATCTACTCCATGAAGGCACACTGTATGCGAACCATTTCTGTACGGTTGCGCTGTGTTGCCCTTCCCGCGTAAACCTCTGGACTGGCAGAGCTGCCCACAACACCAACGTGACTGACGTCTTTGCCCCTTACGGTTAGCAGTCACCTCCGCGTATTATGCCAGCCTCGTTAACACGTCTCAGGTGGCTACCCAAAGGTCGTTCGCGAAGGCATCAACGATGACTACCTCCCAGTATGGATGCAGAATGCTGGCTACAACACATACTACTCTGGCAAGCTGTGGAACCACCACTCTGTTGACAATTACAACGCACCCTACGCCGGCGGATACAACGGTTCCGACTTCATCCTCGACCCCTATACGTACGAATACTACAACGCGCACATGAGTCGTAACGGTGGACCACCCATAAGCTACAAGGGTCAATACTCGCCTGATGTGACTGCAGAGAAGGCGTATGGCTTTCTCGAGGAGGCAACGCAACACCCTGAGCCTTGGTTCCTTACCATTGCACCTATCGCGCCCCATAGCAACGTGAAGCTTGTGCCTACCGAAGAGTATAGTGCGGATTTGCCTCAATACGCAGAGCGACATGCTCATCTCTTTACCGAATACAAGATCCCACGCGACGCCAACTTCAATCCCAAGAAGCAGGGCGGCACAGGATGGGTCAAGAGACTTCCACTTCTCAACGACACAGTCATTGACTATAACGACGAATTCCAACGCTCCCGCCTTCGTGCCCTTCAGTCAGTAGACGAGATGGTGGAGCAACTTGTGAAGACTCTCGAGCACAAGGGCCTTCTTGAAGACACATACATCATCTACACCACTGACAACGGGTACCACCTAAGTCAGCATCGCCTGCATGCTGGCAAGGAGTGTGGCTACGAGACCGACATCCACATTCCCCTCATCGTGCGTGGACCTGGTGTAATGAAGGGCCACACCACCGACATTGTCAGCTCCCACACCGATCTCGCCCCTACCATCATGAAGCTCGCCGGTCAGAGTCTGCGTGAAGACTTCGATGGCTCCGTCATGCCTCTGTCACAAGAAGACACCCTTCTTGCCGAATCTGCAGAACGTCAAGAACACATCAACATCGAGTACTGGGGCCGAGCCATCCCCGAAGGCATATGGGGCCACTACGACAACCCGGTGAAAGAGAATCATCCGCCCGACCAAAACTGGGGTGGCTACCTCCACTCTATCCGTAACAACACCTACAAAGGCCTTCGCCTCATCGGTGAGGACTACAACATCTACTACTCCGTCTTCTGTACGGGCGACAAGGAGTACTACGACATGCGCTTCGACCCAGGTCAGCTGGAAAACTACTTCGACGACGAAGACGCGGACCTCATAGCGAAACGTGACACCTACCGTATCGCAGGCCGCCCCTTCACCGCCATCATCGACCGTATCGACGCATTGATGATGGTACTTAAATCATGCAAGGGCGAAGCGTGCAGAGATCCCTGGGGCGTGCTACACGGTAGTGGCAGGAAGGTCCGATCGCTCAAGCAAGCTTTGTCACATCGCTATGATACTTTCTACGCAGCGCAACCTAAGGTCCAATTCGAGGACTGTGCGTTGGGCTATATCCGTGAGGTTGAAGGCCCGCAGGAGGCGAACGTTTGGGATGGCTGGGATGACGGAGAGAGGTCTGAGCTGAAGGCGCGCAGGAAGCCGAGTTTTGTGTATCAGGGGAATCCGCATTTGCTTACTTGAGGTTGTGGTAGAAGTTGTTTCCAGGTACAGCCTGTATATACCCAGTAGGTTATGAGTGAGCATAAGTTCATATAGGATGCAATGATACATGCCTAAAGAGCTGAGCATCTTGTTAAACATACGACCCAAAATCACAGAAAGGCATGTAGACGGCAAGATAATGTATGAAGTAAAGAATTTTTGTTCAGACTGTCATTGAAGTACATCTAGCTTCCACGACAGCACACGAGACTACACGCTGTAAACATACATATCATGGGAATAAAGTAATGCAATCAATGACCAACTACCCCTTTCCACGCCTCATCCAGCGTTTACTCGCCCTTCAAGTGATCCTGCTTCACGGTGAAAGCCATATCTAATAGGGCCTTCTCTTCGTTCTTGTGTGACACCTTAAGTCCAGTGGCCACCGACGCACTAGGGTTGCGGCCAGCGTACATCACGTGACGCCTGTTGTGGTGCTCGGTTTGGTTGAGCAGAGTCTCGATTCTGGGCTGAGTAAAGCTCCAGGCACCGGCGTTAAGTGGCTCTTCCTGGCACCAGATGATGTTCTGGGCGTTGGGGTACGAGTCCAGGTTGTCCTTCAGTTGTTGCCAGGGGAAGGGGTTGAGCTGCTCAATACGAGTGATAGCAACGTCCTTCTCGCCGCGGGCCTCACGCTCCTTTACAAGCGCGGCGTACACCTGACCTGTGCAGAGAATGACACGGTTGATGCCCTCATGCGACTCAATCTCGCCGCTAGCGTGCGCGGGGTCCTCGATGATCCATTGGAAGTGAGAGTCGCCAGTGAACTCCTCAATGTTGGAGCGAGCGAGCGGGTGACGGAGTAGCGACTTGGAGAAGAAGAGAATAAGAGGCTTGCGGAACTGACGGTTCATCTGGCGACGGAGAAGATGGAAGAGGTTAGACGGCTTCGTTGTGTAGGCAATCTGGATGTTGCAGTCCTGGTGCTGACGGTCGAGCTTGTCGGGCGAGGGGAAGATACGGGGATCCTCGTTGCAAAGCTGCAGGTAGCGTTCCATACGTCCTGAAGAGTGCTCGGGACCTTGACCGTCGTAACCGTGGGGCAAGCTCATGACGAGACCGGAACGTTGAAGCCACTTGACTTCACCAGAGGCAATGAACTGATCGATGATGACCTGGGCAGTGTTGGCGAAGTCACCGAACTGAGCCTCCCACATGACGAGGGCGTTGGGTGATGATAGCGAGTATCCGTATTCGAAGCCAAGCCTACAGGTGATTAGTTACGGCGAAATACATCAAAACAGCATGAACTTACACTCCGTATTCGCTGAGCGAAGAGTTGGAGATGGTGAATGTTGCTTGGTCCTCGGCAAGGTTCTGGAGAGGGGTGTATGTCTTCTCAGTTTCCTGGTCGTGGAGCACGGCATGGCGCTGAGAGAAGGTTCCACGCTCGACATCCTGTCCGGAGACACGGACGTGGTGGCCTTCCATGCACAGACTTCCGAATGCCAAGGCTTCCGCGGTAGCCATGTCGATGTTCTTGCCGTCCATGACAGTCTTGGTGCGGCCAGCCAAGATACGCTTCAAGTTCTTGTGTACATTGAAGTCCTCCGGCGCGCCGCCGATCTTCTCAGCAATGTGCTTCAGTTGAGTCTCCTCGATGGCGGTTGGCAGATGGGGCAGGACCTCTTCCGCAAGCTCCTTGGGCGACTTGAAGCCGTTCCAGGCCGAAGTAAGCCATTCCTTGGAGTTTGGTACGTAGTCCTTGCTGCGGTTGAAGCTCTCATCTAGCATACCCCAGACCCAAGCCTTGTGCTCGTCAATGTCCTCCTTGGTGAAGGTCTTCTCGTCGAGCAGCTTCTTGGTGTAGATGTCCAGTGTTTGGGGTTGTTCTGAGATCTTCTTGTACATGAGAGGCTGGGTGAAGAAGGGCTGGTCAGTCTCGTTGTGACCCTGCTTTCGGTAGCAAACCATGTCGATAACCACATCCTTCTTGAACTCGGCGCGGAAGTCAGCTGCCAGCTGGCAGACGAAGTTGAGGGCCTCGACATCGTCACCGTTAACGTGGAAAACGGGCGCATCAATTGCCTTGGCGATATCAGAGCAGTAAGGAGTCGAACGGGAGAACCTAGGATCCGTAGTGAAACCAATCTGGTTGTTCACGATGATGTGAATAGTACCGCCAGTGTGGTAGCTGGGGAGCTGGTGGAAGCCCATAGTCTCGTATACTATACCCTGACCGGCGAAAGCGGCGTCACCGTGCAAGAGCAGACCCATGGCGCTGGAACCTTCCTTCTCGTCATTGTTGTAGTGCAGAATGGCGCGGGTCTTTCCTAGTACGACGGGGTCTTCGGCCTCGAGATGGGACGGGTTGGCGACAAGAGACAGCTGTACGCGCTTTCCGGATGGGGTGGGGCGCTCGAAGTTCATGCCCAAGTGGTATTTGACGTCACCAGAGCCCTCTTCGTTGGCCTCGGCAGTACCGGCAAATTCACTGAAGATGGACTCGTTGGGCTTTCGGACGACATTGGAGAGCACGTTGAGACGACCACGATGCGGCATGCCGATAACGATGTCCTTGACGCCAAAGTCGACACTGCGGTCGATGAGGGCCTTCATTCCGGGAATCAGACTCTCACCACCCTCAAGACCGAATCGCTTGTCGTTGGGGTATTTGGTGGCCAGGAAAGCTTCGAAGTTGGTACCCCAGATCAGGCGGTCCAGAATGCGGCGCTTCTCGTCGACGGAGTACTTGAAGGGTGTGGGAACCTCGATGCGCTCACGGAGCCAGTCGCACTGCTCCCTATCCGGGATGTGGATGTATTCAATTCCGTAAGAGCCGCAGTAGAGGCGTTCGCAGGCGTCGATGATCTCCTTCAACTTCATCTTCTTGCGGGACTCGGTCTTGAAGCGCGGGAGGATACCAGGACCCAATTCAATCTCTTGTTCCAGGTCCTTCTCGGTGAAGTTGTAATGTGACAGTTCGAGTTCGCGCGGCTTGCTGTATCCGAACTGCTCAGCTTCGGAGCGGATGCCCAGCGGGTCGATCTTGGCCTTGTGGTGACCGCGGGCCTGGTAGGCTCGGACGAGCAGTTGCACCTTGAGATGGTTCATGACGTCGGTACCTTCGGCGGAGGCCATGCCCATGCCAGGCCTGTTCGCGGCGCCGCCCTGGGGCGAGCTCATGATGTTTGGCGGCGGTTGGAAGGCTTGCGACACGGGCATGTCGCCGGACTCCATGTTGTGGAAGTAGACCTGCCATGAGTAGTGGACGCTGGCGGGGTCCTGCTTCCACTGCATGTACATGGCATCGATGTAGTTGGCCGTGTTGCCCTGGAGGAACGAGTCGTTGGGGTCCTATGCCGTCATTGTTAGCTATGGGTCGAAGAGTTTGAGGGTCTGGCTGGGAGGCACGCACAACGCCCTTGTTGGTGTCTTCCGACGACACGGCATACTGGCGGCGCTGCGTCACGGCGAGCGGGCGGCGACATGTCGAGAGAGCGGTTCGAGAGGGCTGTGCGAGGCTCGAGAAGGATGCTCTCGCCGGGGCGCACTGGAGCTGGCGGGAGCAGCACTGGCGCAGGGTGTTGCGCAACATGACGGGGATTAGATTAACAAAGCGGAGGTAGGGATGGGTGACATCCAAACGGACGACGATGAAGAGAAGAAAAGCCTCAGCTGTAGCAATGTGCAGTCGAAGTTAAGCGTCGCACGCAGTAGAAGTTGATGCAGCCAGGACAGGCCCCGTGTTCCGGCCTAGCGCGTATCATGGATCGCGGGATTTCTGACCGGTCACCACCCACCACATTCAAGGGAGCGACCGAACACCGTGAAGTCTATATTGACACCGCATCTTCTCGGCTGCTTGTTGTTCTCCAAATATAGTCTGCAGACCTGTGCAGGCTTGCAGTGGTACTCTTTGCTGGTCACGGCGGCGCTGCGATATGACGAAGTGGTCGCTCATCCAGTGTTCTCGCACCACCAGCCAATAGCAGGGCAGGCCTTATGTAACTCGCATGCAGCCTCTGACGGCTTCTGACGCTGCATGGCACGGATATGTATCCGTTGCGCCTGATGTGTTACTTCTCTTGGCTGATGCGAGCCATGCGCCATGTTTGCAGACACGCGTTCTGAAGTGGGCGAGGAGATGAAGAGGCCACATAGCCAAACCCATCAAACAAAAGATGCATTCCAGCTGAACGTCGAATTGAGTTTTGGAGTAGGGTACAGCCTTGCCTGAGCCTCAGCGGCTGCCATGCCGTTCGCTAATGCGTAGTCACGTGCGACGCGTGAATCTGGGGAAGCCCAGACAAGCTAGCACCGCGTCAGCCTCAAGCCAGGCACGCCTCACTGATCGTCGCGACATTACACCCCGCCATCATGGCCGACGCCGCTGCCCAGTACAAGAAGGATAAAGGCAGGGTCGCCGTGTCTGCGGATGGCAAGACGGTGTCCTGGAAGTCGACCAGTGGCGCGGCCAATGCGCCTGCTCCGTGGTCCATAGCCATAGCAGATATAGGCAGTACGTCGAGGCCTCACGAGAAAGACGCTATACACCACTGACGCTCTCTAGACCTCCAACAGACGCCCGCGACCGCTGCCAAGGCCTCCATAAAAATCGTCGTACCCGAGCCAGCGCCCCTAGCTGGCAACCACACCCTTACATTCACCTCCGCTACCGCTCGCGACGACCAACAGAACATAACCAGTCTATTGCGCAAATGGATCGAGGCCTCCAAACAGCAGAGCGCTCCGTCTCCGGCTCCTGCTGCTGGTGGCAAGGATGGTGGGGACAGCAGCGCCTCAGCTGCCATCGCTATGGCGCAGACTGTGACTGCTGGTGGCAAAGACAACGAGGAAAACTACGATGACGCGAAGCTGCTTGCGGATACAACGCTTCAGATGTCGCTACTCAATTCGAATCCAGCCCTTCGTCAACGCTTCGACCGAGCGCTCGCAGAGAAGCCTGATTCCGTCGGTGTTTTACAATTTTCTATGCAATTTTGGTCTACACGCGTGCACATGTTGAGATCACATGCAACAGAAAAGTCGCAGGCTACAGGAACTTACAACGTGCTGTCCGTCATCAAATCAAAGTCTGTCAACGGCACCCTCATGCTAAGCTTGACTAAAGAGCAGATTGAGCTCTTGTTCAGGCAGCATCCAATCGTGCAAAAGGCTTACAATGAGAACGTGCCCCAGTTGAGCGAGGGTGACTTCTGGGAGAGGTTTTTCCACAGTCGCTTGATGAAGAAGCTCAAGGGTGAGCGCATCCAAGAAAAGGACGTGCTTGATCCCAAGCTCGACAAGTATCTGTCTTACGATGAGACAACAGACAACCAGGATCTGCTTGCAGCTTCCATCCCTAACTTCATCAACATCGAGGCAAATGAACAGAACCATAGCCAGAAACAAGGTAACCGGCCCGACTGGACCATGAACCCGACCAATTATGAGAAGGCGCCCATCCTCCGAGTCTTGAATCGCATGAGCGAGAAGATGATGAAAGAAGTGCCACCTTCGGATGGAGGTCGGCATGGACCCGTCGGAGTCGATGAAGAGACATACAAAGAGCTGCAGTTGCGGGATCTACAGCGTGCAGATGACGACAACAGGGTCGTTCTCCGCGTACAGGATCAAAGCCGGTTCTTCTCCGCTGGCCAGAGCGTGCATACCTCAACCAGTGCTGCGACCTACACCAAGCGTACTCCTGCACAGGCCCTCTCGACGTTACAGCAGGATCTTCGCAAGTTCGGCGGCGACGGCCAGCTTTCGCGCGTTGATCTCCATTCTACGATCGATATCGATGATGAGAGTAGTAGTGACGAGGAGGAGTCGGTCCCCAAGAAGACCAAAGTTGGCAGTAAATCCTCGCGAAGTGCAGCATCCTCGCAGATCATTGCGGCTGTGAGGAAACGCCATCTACACAACGATGACTACACGTCATCCAAAGCCATTCCCACCAGCGAGCGGGCAAAGGAGCTTCACGTATCGGAAGGGGTTCTAGAGAATCTCACCATGACCCATAACACGACGGTCGAGTTCTTGCACTACTTCTGGGCCGTGTTCTACTCAGGAGACCCCGACCGCGCGGGCGAGATTGCGCGTCTCATCGAGACGCTTGACAAATCGCTCGACCGTATCAAGGCGGTAGCCGATATAGCAGAAGCAGAGCGCGAAGCAAGAATCGAGCATGCACGGAAAGAGAATGAGTTCGCCAACCAGCGAGAGAGGAAGAAGAGGAAGTTCGACCCCGGAGCTATCAGAGGAGGCGCGAAGGCCGTCAACCAAGTTGTGGACCCTTTGATTCGAGCAATCGACGCTGCGCGGAGTCAATACAAAAAAGCTCTCCAAGAACAAGTTGCACGCAGCACAGCGGCCGCGACTGCTTGATCGCATGTTCGTGCTGTACTTTTAAAAAGCTGAAGATCCTTCTGATTTGCATAGCGAAGGCGTTTGGGAAACAGGGCTTGTGCCGATCGGACGACCGCTAGGTATTTTCGTGAAACAATTGCAGGCCATGCTTTGAAATACACAGATTCTTTCCGGAGATACATGATAATTGTAGTCAGTGAGGCAATTGATGTTGGGAATGCCCATGTCTATCCAACAGCCATCTACGTCGGTTATTGCGCAAATCCGCAATGATCTACACGCGCTCCACGAAAATGGTCCGCCATGACCGAAAGTGATGCTGAAAGCTACAAACCACATGTGTGATCAATACCTCATCGGGTCGGAAGGTGCATAGACGCCGACAATTTTCGGATCATGTATCTTAACACGAAGTAATATCAGCAGAATCTCTACACCGCTAACTGAAGGCTCACAATGCTTGATAAGTGCACAGTACCGCCGGTCCATCGCACCTGCCAAAGTGAATGTCTTCTTACCAGCCCGGGCTGCTTCGGCAGGCACTGGACCCCTGACCTGGGAGAGGCCCCACTTATTGAGTAACTCGACGAGGCACATTTCTTTCACAACCTCATCCTCACTTCGTTTCTTTGCGGTATGATACGGCGCAGCTTGGATGCAGCAACTGAGGGCATGAATATTGGGGTAACATGAAGACATGTCGCGCATGCAGAAGAGCACGCAAAGCAAGAGAGGACGTCATCAATTCCTGAAACGCAGGAACAACTGCGGCCAACAACAACCGAAATTGGAATCAGCGTTTATTGCGACCAGCAATACCGAAACATCGAAACTCGAAAGGAAAAGTCTTAACCAAGTATTAAAACCAGAAAACGAAGGGCACGGTTGGATGAAACACACTCGAAGAGCAAACAGATCCTCTGAGTAGACCGAAACCGCAACACCTACATCATCCAACATGGACCGAACCTACGCGACACCTACAACATCTACAAAAACAGATGCCGTCGCAAGTATACGTGTTCCTGGTGTTGAAAGCTAGGGCTGTCGTCCGTTGTAATGGTCGCGTGCGGGATCATAGTATGGTTTGTTTCCTACTATCCGTTAGTTAACCTGCACCAGATACCGAACAGAAGATCTATTCATCGACTCAAAAATATACGTACCGTTGTTATTAGGAACTCGCTCCCTCGGTCGGTTGTCTCTGCAAAGATCAGTGTCGAGCCCAGCTGCACGACAACCTTAGTCGACCTACCTGTAACGGAAGCTATGCCAGAGGTACCATCTCGCGACCCAGTTCTCTTCGTTGACATGAAGCATGTAACGACCGATGTCATAATACGGTCTTGTTTCCGCGCAAGCATCGCGTACGATCATCAAAATATGCAGATGTTTCGACGTTTCCGACAACTCGTCCCATCTATATGGTTCTGCTACAGAGGGGTCTGCCCTCGATTGCTCGGTCAAATTGTAGCGGTTTGAGCTCAATGCGTTTCTGGCAGCGACAGCTTCGGCCTACGGAGGGCGTGTGGGTTAGCGGACGGCCTTCTATTGTCAGGCGAATACTTACGAGAAGCAGTCTGTGTGTACTCTCACTGAGTTTAAGTCGATTGCAAAGCTCGCTCTTGCTGGCGCTCTGGGAAAGAGGCGGCTGGGTCATGGTATGGCGACGTTCCCTAATAGGATCGTTCATCACGCCAATGGTACGAAAAGAGCAGCTCAGGTGAAATTAGATATGGGAAACAGAAAGTCAGGTCTCTTTGTCTTATATCTGGGGTCGACAGCCGTGCAGGAAGATCTTATGGAGTCGCTGTCATGTGACAATCAAGGTCCGTCCCGTCCTCTTTCCTTCCGCTGTGACACGGCGCATACGCCACATTATGAGATAATGGAGATCTGATTCGAGAAATACCCATTTCCCACCCTTACTCGCCTGGCCCCGGCGCCATGCTCTCGAGGTGGCTTCACATGCAGCTAGCGAATCTTAGGTGTTATGCCTGGCCAGCGCCGATCTATTGACGTGGACAGGGTGGATCACATGGGTCTCGCGTATCCTCCCGTGCAGCAACGGCAGGTAGATGCGTCGAAAACCGCTGTTCTGATTTGCTGCGAGGACATAGCTTCAGATCCATGGGCGTGCAGCGATTCATAATGACCTGTAGATCTCTCCACATCATTATACCCTCCTGTTGGCGCTAGCTAAATCAGCGATAGTGTAGCTTAGCCTGACGACAAAACAACATCCGCACTGCGATCATCGGGCCGGTGAGTCGAGGACCTGATGCAATCCCGAGAATCAGGTCGACGGACTTGAGCGCTGGTCAGACAGGAATACGACAAGCATCCACGGTCGGCAGGGAGATGGCTGCTTCGAAGACTTTCTGACCAGCCAATGCCACCCAAGCGCGGAGCACGACTACATGGCTCACGAGCGTGGCGCATTGGGCGGAGTGAATGGAGCTCGGCTCGTCACGCCCAGCTCCTGCGGACCAAAGGCGCTCGAAGAAGAGCATCACACTTGGAGAGCGTGGGTGCAAGAAAGCACGGCCCGAACTGAGTCATGTCTCTACGTGAGATCAATAATCCACTCCATTCTACAGGTCGACAAATCACACCCTAGGCTAGACATTCAAGTTACTTGAATTCTCAAGATGCCCAAAGGCCATCCAGCTGTCAACAACGGCCCAGCGTGATACTTATTGTGTCCGCCCTCAGCTACTGGAGGTAAGGATCGCCGTCAAGTGCAGGGCAACGGACAGAAATTCAATGTGATCAGTAAGCCTGGCTTAAGGGCGTTTTCCAGGGCTCGATAACACTCACCACTGAAGCATGGAAGTTGACTCAGCACAATTGACCGGACAGGTGTGAGCAGTCTCACAACCGTGTGTCTAGACTGAGAAAAATGCGCATTTAGTTGCTGGGCGGATCTTGTTCATCGAACATGTACCAAATCGTACAGCTTCTGGAAGCAATGGAAGGCTTTGCCGCGTCGTGCAGCCTCCTCTAGCCCGGCTAAGCCCGAGCCAAACGAGTCTACAGCGAGCGCACGGCTGGCGACCACCGCGAATTGAACTTGCCGAAGGTCAGTACCGGTCAGCTACCTGGAAAAGTTACCCCTTGCTTACCGTCATCATGCTGGCTCATAGGTTGACGACAACGAGACACATCCCGTGTCTATTTTCAGTATTCTCAGCGCACTCGCACCGACCGAATGGATCGCATAGGTGACATATCGCTTGTTACCTTCCGTTACATCGGTGATGGATAAACGGCGGCTTTTTTGTATCCAATCTGCTGCTGCAGTAACTCTGAGAGCTCGTGGATGGTGTGAGCTGGAAGTCGCTTCTGCAGTTCAATCTTGCCAGGCTATCCTGGGACTTTGTCGACGATGGATGAAGGTACATGGAGAAGAAGACGTACGACAAGCCACATGTGCTCGGAACACAGCTCTATAATTGTCACGACCGTGATAGGTTACAAGGTCCATGGTGAACCTGGCCAACTCATCGCTACCCCAGCCTTAAGTACGTCGCTTGTGTGGAGACTGCGTCAAACTAGCCAGCCTGGTTTCCGTATCGGCGAACCTGGATTAGTGCACCGTTTCGTCTCCCAACGCATTGTATACAATGTAAGCGGCACGACCCACTTGATCCCGTCGCCGGCCTGATTGTACGGACCCGGCTTGTTTTGCCGATCATTAGACTCTGATTGTGCAGCCTGTGAACAGAGGCTATGGAAGCTATGCAAAACCAGCATTCTTGATGGAGCCATTTGCGGCATGCGTAGGTGATCTTCGAATCCTTCGCTAATCACCTGCTTGTGCAATCAATTTTGGATGAGCACTTTGTCCATGAATAAGGGTCATGATCTCACAGCGGCGCTAGCCAAAGATAGGCAGGCTGGGGCATAGGGTCTGCATGCAGGAGCAACCGCCACGAGCAAGTTGGAGCGATGTACTTGCGTACGGGAGGGTCCGACGTTGAGGTCGAAGAAGCACAGCAACAGTTTTGCTTTTGCGCATCATCGCCAATTCCAGGAAGGGTCGTGGGGCTTAGGGGCTGCGAGTACAGAGCATTTTGATTGGATGGCCCTCCGCACACAGCCGCGTCGAACATGTTCCCTTCGCTAGGACAGAAAACACTGGAGCTGTCTCCTAGGCGGACTGCAATGGTCATACGATTCGGGAGACTTTAGTCGGCGAATACCATGGCCGTGGTCATGCCCTCCGAGTGGTGAATGAGCCGCCACGAGATACGACAGGGCGGTTGCACAGGAGCAGGTCATGGCTGCTCCTGCCTAAACAATACAATCTCGGAAAGGGCGCTGCGGAAGGCCTGCTACTTCCCAGGATGCCCTGCGGCGCACAAACAAAGTTGCTCTGCTATCAGCAGGGTCCCACACTCATGGACATTATGATCTAGCATCGATCGGATCTCATCTTTGACAATATCGATGACGAGACATGAGCATCATGCCTACAGCACAGCCCCGCGACGCCAGTCTACTAGACCGCAGCAACTGCCAGGAACCAATATGTGGTCCAGCTCCATCAGATCCGTTGAACGAGACCCACGCCACTCCGTCCTTCCGATCGACCCATGCCATGCAGCCGGATCCGTTCGCCTATTACAGAGCTTTCCTAGATACGAGCTCGTCGCAAATGCAACCGCAAACGCAAGGCCAAGGGCGCGATCGGCATTACATCGCACAAGATCACGATGATTATGCCTGCCACGATATTACCGGGACCGGAGATATGCAGCACGCCATGGAATATCAGCAGCAGGCCAGAGCTCGAGGCGTTCCCTACAATCTTGCCGTTCGGCTCGCAAATCGCTCCAATGGCGCGCCTCTAGCCACTATTGTGGAGCAAGGTTCTTACTCGACGCTAAACTCACATGGCTCCCTCCTCAGCGTGGGACGCTTCCCTTCACTCCGTGTGGTGGAAAATGCCTCGCCGACGCGCTCGTCACACAGAATCTCATACACACCAGAAGAACATGTTCTCCAGCGCATCACAGAAGATGTGCAGCGAGGGCATCTGTTGAAAGCACCAAGCAATACACACGATGTGCCCTTGTGCAAGGATTACAGCAACTCGTTCCGGGCTGATGATGCCGCAATCCCATCCGCGTTTCCCAGTCTTAAGCCATCGCAATCTATTACCCATCGGAATGGCAAGGCCGACTCCGACGCTAATACCAGCAATGTCAAAAGCTTCTTTCGTGGCGTTATACACAATGTTCGAGCTGCCTCGAGAACCCGGTCTAGGTCGTCCTCGACGCAGATGTCGCTCGTTGAGAACCATAGCGATCGGCCGGGTGCGAGCGAGGATAGCCTACAAAGTCAATTGCAGGCATCTGACATGTCTCAACTGGGCGATGACACATTTGACACGCCATATCGTTTCCCTACTGCATCCCAGGCCCTAAGCGCGACTAAAGCGTTAGCTTCAGAGAATCAGGCCAGAAACGGGCAGTCATCCATGGCTGATCCTAGTTTCTCAGCTCATGCGATAGTCCCCAATTCTGACGTCGACCCGTATACGCTCGAGTCGCAAACGGCATTTGGAGCCGTGTCAAAGCTATTACCACCGTCGGCTACAGTCCGCCCGCGTGAACGGTCCTCTTCTGTGCGTCTTGTGTACCCGGAAGCACGCGATGGGGCGCACGATGGCGGTAGCGCTAGAGTACCAACGCTGTCAAACGAGGCCAACAACACTATCTCAGCTGGACACACATTTTATGGTGCAGGTAAGAACAACCATTCACTCACAGAGCATGACCACGCGACTGAGGCTAGTCACAATGCGAGCTTCTGTAGTACCATGTCCACTTCCTACTCGGGAACAGTAGTTGGTGTCGATGTCGACCTTCAGCACGACTTCCCTCATCCAGTGCGTCCCTCGCGTTCGCCCACACCTATCGCGCCAGTATGGTTCACTCCGCAGATGGCCGAGCTAGAACGGCA
Source organism: Alternaria metachromatica (assembly GCF_023757995.1). Taxonomy (NCBI): domain Eukaryota; kingdom Fungi; phylum Ascomycota; class Dothideomycetes; order Pleosporales; family Pleosporaceae; genus Alternaria; species Alternaria metachromatica. The sequence goes on from NW_026055501.1 coordinate 460,512, forward strand.
AGCTTCACTCTCTGAGTCACCTCCGGAGCCGGATCAAGTTGCTGAGGCAGAACCTACGCGTCGCTCAATCACCTCATCCGCATTGACGTCTTTACTACCAATAGCTGCAGCATCGGGCATCGTTCGCCCCAACTACGACACACCGAAGATTTCATTCTTCTCGCCGTCCGGCAATCTCATCCAGCCAGAGGGCAGTTCGACGCCAGGCACTACGAGCGCTTCGGACTTCAGCGGCTCACCCACTGCAACCACATCGTACTACGATAACAAAACCACACCTGCAACCTATCGTGCGTTCCCGAAAACGACATGCCTGCCACCCCCAAGGCCCTCTTTGAGGCCAATGACCACACCACCCACATCCTCGGTTCCGCTCCCTATGCACCTACGTTTCCATCACAACTACAAACGCCCTGAGCAGTCGCAGATCGACTCTACGGTTGGCTCCATAGACTCGTTCATCTTGCCTGCACCGTTAGTTCAAGGCTGTGACGGCATAGCGCAAACCGAAAGTCTTGCGCCTTGCTCCAGACCGCGTCATTCGTACGAGAAGCTGAATGTACGCCCGCGCTACAAACCTCGCAGATCAGCTCGATCATTCGCCGAGGACCTCAAATATGAGGCGAGGTTCCACAGAGCCCGATTGATCACGGCCATCATCGCAAGTTGCACCTCGTCTGGAAAAGGAAGGGTCCTTCGCAAGCGAAAGGCTGCGAACCGTAGAGCCGCAGCAACCGCATACGTTAGCATGCCCCGAAGCTGCGCAGGTGAGGCTACAGCCAGACCTAGTAAGAAACGAGTACACCCCCGTCAACCCACAGCTCGGCGCGAAGTAGGGGTCCTCGGACCGCTTGCCGGGCACATACTGCGGATTTGCTTCTGCCAGCCATACGACGGTGCAGGCAAGACGACGGCCAGCGGCGCTACCAACAAGACGTGCATTGGCAAGAGCAGCAACCACACAGCAAACACGCAGAGCTTATCGAAGAAGGAAAGCCCTCGCTCCAACGCGAACGACATCGACGTGGATGCAGCCTTACCCAACGCGCGGGTCGTGACCGGAACCGAACGGAAGGTCAGCAACACCGTACGCCAGCGCACCACGGTCCGCAAGGAGAAGAGACACTCGTCCACCGGCTCGAATCACCACTCCAGAACGCGCAGTGACAGTGCCGTCAGCGTGGGTGTGGCACCCAGCACCGCTACCGCGCGTGGCTAAGCTGACGGGCTAGACCGCATCCGTTGTGACAGCTGCCACACAGGTGCGTGCGAGTACGTGGTTGTTCAGTTCGGTACCGACGTACCACAAGGAAAGCGGGTCTTGTCACATCCCATCAGAAACAGGCATTGCGGTCGTCGCTGGAAGCGGTATAGCTTGGTAGTATGCTCGTTCCGCTTTGGGAATTTGCGAAAGAAGGAAATGGACACATTCGTTACTGCTTTTGGATACGATGGAAAGTAGGATTACGCGATATGGTTAGACGTATGTTGTTAGTTGGCTCGATGGAGCCCTGGAGGTGTGTGTGGGGATGGTAATGGGTGGGATCGACAATGTTACTTCTTTTCTGAAAGGGATGGGTTGTTCCACCAATTGTGCTGCGGAATGACTCGACAGTCGTTCTTCCTGAGGACTGCAAAGTGATGTTGCTTTTGCGTATCGTTCATGTGTTCTTCTGAGATGTGAATGGTGTGCATATACGCTATCATGATGGTGCTTAAGGACAGGGGCGGCTACTCCACTTCCCCACACGGAAGAAGCAAACAACAATGCCGGTCTGACGTCTTCTTTGCTTTGATCTTCCAAGGGGATGCCGCGCTGCATATCGGCAACTTGATAGTGCATACGCAGATAACTTCAAGCATCACAACCGACGTCAGGTTACAGCATCCCACGCCTGGCGAGTAGAACGCACCAATGCAAATTACTCGCGAGCTTCAACTGTACAAACTCGTATCGAGAGTAACGCGTCAAGTCCCGATGCCGGTAACCCAAGCATCACCGCACGTGTATTGTTGATATTGCTGAACAAAATGAAGCGGCCAGTGAGACGTTCCGAACACTATGATAAAGACGTAGTAATTGGAAGAGAGACCCGGATATCGGCGACCTACTCCAAGTATCTGGAGCCGCCAAGACATGACAACTACAACGCAGCGGTGTACTCCGCTGCCGTCTGTCATCCATCATCCACACATACACATACATACACGCGAGGTGCTGAGAAAGCGATATGCACACCGATAACCAACATAATTTGCTCTCTACCTCGGCGTATGTCTACACGCTAACAGGCCGTCGGGTTCGTGTAAGCTCTACAACGCTTGGCTATAGAGCAGGAAAACGCATGGAAGTACCGCCTAGAACTGCCGCTTGAGCGACCCGAGAAACCATATGCAGGTACTGCCCGGTTGAGTAACAATGCATCCGAGCCGAGGAGCTGAACCCGGTCAGCTCAACTAAGCACCGTCTCCCTTGCGTATATCAGAGAGACCAATAGTTGGCTATACGCGACCATCGAGATTCACGCATGAAAGTCGCGTATTAAGCGTATCCGAATCCGAGAAAACGTGGTTCCCGGTAAACAGGTTCGAAAGCAACAACAAACGCCTCACTTTCTTCTCCCACGTAGGGCGGACTCGCCGAGCTCCGCGGACTCATGCAGCTGACGACAGATTGGGACATTGGGTAAGTCGCGAAACCCCATGGATGCGTCTTGTTGGTGTTTGTTGTGGTGTGGTGTACGGCTGTAGTACTTCATCCAACCCCCCTGCCCGTCACGGCACTCCCGACGCCTCACGCCTGCGTTATCGACCCAGGGCGTCGGTAGCGGGGGGCACCGCTCATTCCGGGTCAAAGGATGTAGATCCGTCCCCATTCGAAAACACGTGCATATGCCCATGACAAGCACCGAACGAGAACTTGAAAACCTGGAATTCTTGTTGCTGATCACTGACCTCGAGGTCGCTACGAAGGATTACAGCCAGGGATAGGCGAAAGCGTATGTGCGTGTCGATCATGTTCCTCTCTCTCGATGTCGTGCAGCAAGGGCGCGGTAGCTACATACAACGGTGGGCGAGTGGGTTTCGAAAGGACACGGTGACGAGAGGGTTCGGAGTCCGCGGGCATGAGGATGCGAGGATCGGGCTTGGTGGTGACTGGCTCAATAAGGGTTGCTGGACTTGTCGGCCCAGAGGTCTTTCCAAAATTGGCGGAACCCATACTGCTTCTCGCGGCGCTCATCTCGCACGCGGACTGGCCCTCCAATAATGTTGTCGAGCACGCTCTTCTGGCCGGAGCTCTGCCAACTATCTGCTTTCTTGGGCGGTTTGCGTGCGCGTTCGAGGATGGCCCCGGCGAGCTGGGGCGCGACGTCGGCGAAACAGGAGTTCAGCTCGCGCTGCAGGTTGTAGTAGGGTCGTTTAGCTAGCTCGGGTGCGAGGAGGTTGTAGCTGCGCGCCTTGTCGTTGAGGTCCTTGATGGCGACTTTCCAGTAGCCGCCTTCGATACGTTCCCAATCTGGGTCGCGGAAAGGGTACGGTGCTGGTGCGACTGTTGGTTCGGGAGCTTGAACAGGTACTTCCATGGTTTCCGTGGTTGTCTCTGCTATGGTAGCTGCTGCTGGGTCCTGCGCTACAGCTTCTGGGGAGGCATCAAACGTAACCTTTGTTGCTACGACTTGTTCCGTGACTACTGGCTCCGCGTTGGACCCTTCATCTGAGTCTACCTTCAGTCCTCCAGACAAGGTAATTTGTGACATGTGCCCGTCATCGTCAACAGTGGTGAGGGTCTCTTGTTGTTTCCTTCTCAGAGGGTTTGCAATCAGCTCTGCCTTTGCGAATGCCTCAGCTGTCTTGATCTGGTCCAGTAGCGATCCGCCCTTGCTGGCTATCACGCGCGCAGCGTGCCTCTTCCAGTCCGCCCGTAGTCGAGTTCTGAACTTGCTTGCAGCCGATGTGAGCTCTTGCTGCTTCTCGATCCACGGCGGTACAATCTCTTGTTTTTGTATAATCTTGTTCATAAAGTATTCGGTCGTGTCGATGAAGGGGCTCGATGCGTTATAGTCTCTTTCAATGTTGGCCTTCTTTCCACGCGGGATGTTCTTGAATTGTCCACGAGCGATGGCATCTTCGATTCTCTTATTCGCAAGCGATGCGATCCCTTGGATAGAGCCAGGAACGATGGTGCGCGCACCTGGTTCGAAGCGGTCTTTGAGGTCCTGCAACCGCTTCTCTCGGTCGAAAGCCTCTATACTCTCGTCTTCATTGATGGAAGCGTAGACGGTACTCCTGTCGCGTGCGTTGGCCAATCTCACGCCCCGCCCCTCCTTGCTCCGAGCATGTCCGGTATCAATGGACTGGGGTATAGGAACACCTGGCATCTTGGCTGGTCGCCCGAGTCGCAGCGGCTTATGGGCGTCGTTCAGCATGCGTAGGCTCGCATCGTGGATGGACTCGGTGCCGGTCCAGGCTTCTGTTGTGGCAAGCTCGCGTGTGTGGCGGGAGGCGAAGGCGGGCAGCTCTGCTTCAGACGACTTGAGGTTTGCAGATGCGATTCGCTGTTCGAGTTGTGCCTTGAGGTCTGCACTGAAGCTTGCCTCTTCCACAGCTTTGACGGCGCCATGTCCTCCCGACTCCAGCGCGTCTTCACTCATTTCTCGCATGCGTCGCGTGAATGCGCCTTCCTCCTTTTCGGCCTCCGCGTCTGATCCATGGCCATTGTTTCTTGTGTCTTTATGCTCCTGTCTCCCGTTATCTTCATCTTTGCGCTGTGTTGCCGTCTGCCCGTATCGCCTCAGACGCCCTGCGGGCGCGGGTCGGGATGGAATGAAGACATTGGATCTTCGATTCGTGCGCAAACAGCGTGCGCAGATGTACTGTCTCGGAAACGCAAATGCGGGCATACAGGAGAGTCGGCGAAGGGAGATGGGGTGTTGGAGGAGTGGCGGCGTCGAATTCTTAGAAATGGCCATCTCACGTCATGACCTCCAGGTTTAGCGCGAGTCTTATCGATAACAACCAGCCGAGGCTCCATCAAAACACCAACACACCTTACACTCAGACTGCATGCATACACTGTCATGACTTTATAACGGACACCTAATGGTACATTCAGACAGGGGTATATACTCAAGAGAAGCCAATCATTCATACCTAGCCACCCGCACCACCTTCAGCAACATTCACCAGCAGATCTAGCAAAGTATGCCTCTTTTCCTTCTCGCTTTTGATCATACACATCGCAGTAGCCACAAATACCTGATACAACCTACTCCTCTTCATGCGCAAGAGCCTCGCGCTTTCCGTCTCTTCCTCTTCCGTCCCGTTCTCACTTCGAGGGGGCATATCTGGCGCATATTCATCAACCAAACGCAGTATAACAGCATCGAAGAACTCCATAGTACCACTCTTTCTACTCGCAACAGACGACGTGTACACCCCCAAGCATACCTCCTGTGGCTTCTCTTTCTTCTCTTCAGTGACGGGTAGCCTAGCGACTAGCTTCAGATGGTTGAATCGCAACAAGACACCACACGTTCGAGTCTCCTTGATAGTACCTGTTCCTTTCCAGAAAAAGTCAATACCGACATACTGGAAATGATAGCATCTCGTGTTACGAGAAAGAGGGCTCTTCCACCTTAGATACACCACCTCGTCGGCTGTCGCAGGTTCTTCTAACTTGCCATTCGTCCTGGCAATAACATCGGGATCCCGTCCTTCGCCAGTCTTACGCATGTTTTTCACGGAGCGAACGTAATCCTTGCCCGTCTCACCCCACAATCTCCACGTCCGCACTTTGTACCCTTTGAGCTTGTGGTGATCGCCTTTCAGCGCTTTCTCGTCGCCACCGTTGTGACGCCATGGTACCACGCCGCGTGGGTCGAGTATGCCGGGGGTGGATGGGAGGAGTTGCAGTGTGTACTCTTTCCAGAAACATCCTTCGTGTATCAGGATAGCTGGCTGCGCGGTGTGCTTACTGCTCCCGGTGTAAAGTACTTGAGGCGGTACGTGGAAGGCGAGGTATGGTCGGTGAAGGAAGAAAGCATTATCGTCTGGTTCTACACTAGATAGTCCAGCGTCTTGACGCTCTCTCTCCTTCTTGCGTGTAGCCTTCTGTTCTTTGATCGTTGGGCCAGACCGTCGTTCCAGATTGGGATCAAGGACTGGCGTAATGCTTTTATGGCACTTATGCTTCTCGTAGATGTGGAAGATCGACTTGGTCTCGGTGCTAGGTGGTAGCTCGAGGTCGTCTTCCATAGGCAGGCGAGTAACCACAACACCTTCAGCCGGGGTTATAGACGTTGTATTGGTTGCAGTGCCCTGATCATGTCAACATCTGTTCAGCGAGAGGCTGTCGGTATCAGCACACATACCTTCGTATCGTCCGCTCCGCCAAGCCTGATTGTACCAATGTCATCTGACTCTATGACAGTCGTCATAGCTCTTCCTCGCGATGTTCATCTTCCTACATATGGAGCCTGGCCTGTGAATCTGGCTAGCCACTCCCTATATGTGGTGGTTTTGGTGGTGACCAGATGATGCACGACGGTCGCGCCAAGCACTGTTGTGGAGGCTGAGCCGCTCGCATTGCTCGTGTTGATGCCATCTGCTACATTATCCAATCAAAACCTTGTAACATCTGTTTTAAGTATTACGTGATGGTTCGATTGGCCACCGTTTTGCTAAGAAGTTGTGTAAGCACATGCAAACTGCTGAGGCAGATTTGAGGCAGAGTTCACACAAACCTGTCCAGGCGCAACACCTCCCAATGGCATGCACAGTGCACCAAGACTCTTGTGCACCGTAATGTGGTGTTTTTCGAGATTCCTCAGCAATATAATATGCCATTCCATGCTATTTACTGACTCTCAAGCACCCTCTTCGCGCCATCGCTGATGCGCTTAACCTCCTCGTGTCCCTTCTTCACCACCTCCTCCATCTTCTTCTTCGCCTTCTGGAGGTCGTCCGGTAGCACATCGCGATTCAGCTCGAACTTCCTCAACTTCTTGTTGTGTTCCTGGCGTCCTTGCTGTATCAGCTTGTCTGCTCGCTCAGAAGCTTTGACGGCCGACTCGACGGCTGCGCGACGCGATTCTCCCGTTGGCGGTGGGAGCGGTACTTGGATGGTGAGTGGGTTCGAAGGTTCGGGCGTGAGAGGCGTGAGCGAGTGCGGTGAGGCGGCGATGGCGCTTGTGACGTGCTTGACGTGCTGTGTGGTGTTAGCATTTTTGGTGTTGTCGTAGTAGCGGCTTTACCTACCGTGTCTTCCCCGCAGATGACATTGAACATTCTCCCTCTGGGAACAACCTGTGCGATATCCCCAAGTCTCACCGTCTCTTTGTTTCCTGCCGTGCCCAATTGCACTTTCAAGTTCTCCACGATTTCGGGGTTCGTCTTTCCTCCACTGCGCAACTGACTAAGATCGTGTGTAAGCTTCTCCAGAGCCTTGAGGATCTGTGCCTCCAGGCCTGAGACATCGTATGCTTCGTCGGTGGGTGTCAATGGGCCCGGGTTGCTGACGGGAGGTGCGGAATCGGTTCGCGCATGGGCTTTGTTCGCTTTACCGGCTTTCTTCTGTAGTTGTGTGCTTATAGAGAAGCTCCGGATGGCGTGTGACGAGCATTGTGGTGTTGGGCGCAGTAGAGGCCTGGGTGGTGTGAGTGGAGGGGTTTGCGCAAACCAGCGATTGAAGCTTACAGACTGCGGCTTGGCGCCTCAATCGACCTCGAAGATGTGCACAACGGGCTTCTTGAGCTAAGACGTAGTGCGGCACGTGGTATGGCGGTGCGAGACATGGTTGCTGGTATATGAGGGTGATGGCTTGCTGGTGCAGCTGTTTACGCGGGCGGAGGCACGGACAATCTTCCGCACGCGACAGGGACGTCATCGCGTTCCCGAACATAATCACTAATCAAGCACCCATCCATGGATGGACTGCACGTAACTTTCGGTTCTGACTTTCGGTCCTGACTTCCATCCCCGCATTGCTGACAGGCAGATTCCTGGTTCACATCATTGCTTATCATCAAAGGCTAAATACAAGGATAGATCACGGCATGTCTCTTGGAGGCATTTCGACAGGCCTGTCACCCGTCAAAGGGTCCCGATACCAGTTCTCCTCCGGGTCATCCAAGCATTCCCCTACCCTCACCAGCTTGTATCCATGCGCCCGTGCGTTGTCAATCATGAACTGTGTGTATCTATGCACGGTACCTTCGTGGGTGTCGTGCGCCAGGCCCAACCAGGCCCGAACCCCGTTACGGTTCTTGCCCTTGATCTTCTCCATAAAGTTCTCTTCCGTGTAGGTGTAATTACCTGCCCAGTCTCGTCCATCAAGGTCGGCTGCAGTCTTTCGGCACAGTCAGTTCGGTCCTTCACGCTGCTCTCTGCAAACTCACCACATGGTAGCCGAGCTCTCCCATTTCGGCCTGGCATTCAGGGCCGCAGATGTTGAAGGGCGGGCGCATGTAGGTCGGGAAAAAGCCTAGGATGTCGTTGAGGACAATCTCTGCTTTTATCTGTTCGTCTCTGCGCTGGTGCGGAGTCATTTTGTCCAAATCCTTGTGACCCCAGGTATGCCCCGCAATCTGGTGTCCTTCCTTGTATATTCTTCTAATAAGCGCAGACCTCTCGTCGAACTTGTGGGCTATCAGCTCCCAATACAGATTGATTGTTCTGATATAGAACGTCGCTTTGACGCCGTTGGCCTTCAGGATGTCCAGCAAATCCGCTGTCCACTCCCGGGGACCATCATCGTACGTGAGGGCAAGAGTATTTTCCACTTTGCAATTGAAGATCTTCGTTCCGTAGGGAACAGCTCCCAGTTTGGGCCGAGGCGTATCTGATGTATTGAATCCTGGAGGCCATTGGGTGCCATCGCATGCTAACCCATGGTCCCAAAGACACGCATGTTGACCAGCAAAGTTTGGATGTGTCATGCGAATGCCCTGTTTGAAATGATGAGTAAGACGGCAGTTGATGTATCAAGATCTCAACTACTCACGTCTTTCGAGCAGCAACGGCTACACTCAGCTTGCTGAACTCCTGGTCCACATCTTCCGTAGTTGATAGTCTCAACGTTGACGAGTGGATTTATCACCGGGCATACATTTCCCAGTGGAGTGTAGTAGAATGGATGGTAAGCCCCCAATGCACTATTCATGATGAATTGGATATCTGGATGACTGATGCGGCGCTGTCCAGCTTTTCTACATCCGTTCCGATCATAGCAAGGCCGTAAGCCGGTTGCACAAGCTTCCCTCACGTCTGTTCGCCGCGTGTTTGAGTTTCCATCGGTGGTAGTGCAACAGCTCACCGCTCACATCCGAACCTCAGGGGCCAATGTCCCAAAGCGCCGGTATCGACTAAATAAACGCCCGTTAGGCCCGATCTCCAATTGTGCAGACAAAATTAGCCGGTCTTGACTTGGGTACCGAATGCGAAGACCGGACGATCACTTCCTCGGGCCGATTACGAAATATGGCGTGTATTACCATTAAGTAGGCGAAAACCGTAATGTACAGAAGATGGCCAGCCAAGCAACCAATAGAGCCACTTTGCGAATGCGACTGAAGATGTGTCGGCCTCTGACGCCCGCGTCAGCTATCATCGGTTCCAGACTTCAATTCGCACATCTGCCAAGGTTTCCAGAACTGTGTAATCTAAGCCAGGTTGTTTCGCCGCTACGACGATGGCGTCAAACGATCTCAAGACGTCAGGCTGCCAAGAACCTTCTTCCAATCTTGATACTTCGGGTATCGCCTCCTGGTTCACCAGAGGATCGCAAAACATGAGATCTACCTCTCCCGACTGTCGCATGTAGTTCAGCAACTGCAGGCCAGGCGAATGTGAAAGGTCCGACTGGCCAGGCTTGAAACCGACTCCGACGACAAGAAGCCTGGGGCGGTGTGTCGAACCATGCTTCTTGTGGCACTCGTCTAGCATAGTTGCCAAAAGCTGGCTGGCGATTCGCGACGGTCGCGACATCATCTTCTCGTGTGCTTGTTGAAGGAGCGGCAAATTGCACGTCGACATGAAGTAGATCGGGTTGACCGGGATGCAATGACCCCCGATTCCCAATGAAGGGTACATGGGCAGGTACCCAAAAGGTTTGCTGGCGGCTGTGCGTGCCACTTCGAACGGGTCGATCCCCAGTCCCTGGCAAGCGTCTGACATCTCGTTGGCGTACGCAATGGCTATCGTCCTTTGGCAGTTCTCGTACAGCTTTGACATCTCCGCGACTTCGGGTTTGCTGACAGGGATCACAGTATCGAAGACCGTCTCATACAATCGTACAATGGCATCCAGCGAGCCCGGGGCAATGTCGTCGAGCCCCGAGACAACCTTTGGTATTGATTTAGGCGGCGGCTCGATTCGACCTGGGTCGATCCTCTGGTGGGTGTCAGCCAGTCGTCGTTCTTTCGGACCAAAAAGTCATCCTACCTCTGGTGACATCCCAGCAAGGATGCCGCGCGATCCGGCCAGCGGCCCAAGCAGTGCTCTTGTCATGCCGACAGCAACGGTACTTTCTATGACCACTATCGACTTTTCGGTTGCGTAGCGTTGCAGCATGTCTATTGCGCTGCGAACATGTGAGGAGTCGACTTGGCCGTTCAATCCCAGGGTGGTCGGTACGCAAACGAGAAAGTGTGCCGCGTCTCTCAAATCAGTCTGATCGGTTGAGAATTTGACATTGTCTCTCCGGGAGTGCTTCAAGCGCAGTCTTTCTATTCGAGGAGCAGAGACGTCGTACCCAATAACCTGGTAAGCGGAAGAGAAGACTTCCATGAGATGTTCGCCGACATATCCCACTCCGATGATCGCAACAACGGAATCCTGATCGTACTTCTCCATGGTAATTCCGTAATCCAGTGATAATCCGTGGTCGTACAAACTGTGATGTACGAAATAACAAGCTCAGTAATCGGGAAGTCCGAGAGACGACATGGTTTAGGGACGAGGTATATATTTGAACTCGCTAAATTACTCCTATCTTGATACTCTACTGAACGCACAATCCCACTGAGACAGGACCGTATTGCGATGGCAAAATTTCATCCGGTATTGATACACTAGCAGCGAGTCTCGCTACGCGCCAAGTCTTAGCTTCGGTACTACCAAGTATTCCGAAGCGGTCCGTATGTTTGGACTCACCGGTGTACCTCCGAACTAATGCGTGTTCAGCATGAAAAATCGCCACAAAAATGTGTTTTAGGAAAGCCACGCACGCAGGCACAAGATGTTACGCCGCCTGGAGGTACCTCGGTGATCAGCCCTGTCACCGTCCCTGGCGTCCCTGCGTTACACCGCCTGAAACTGCGTCGCTAGTCGACGTTCTAGAGATTATCCAAACTTTCATGGTGGAGATGCTTAGTTTGATGCTCGTACCCTGACACATTGACCCTGAAGTCCAAAAGGTACATGGCGTTTGTACAAAATACTAGAATAGCATCTTTCGCTCCTGCAGCACTCGCCGTTCACCACATCACAACACGGGAATTCCTATCTTCTCCCCATGAAGATGGATGTCCTCAATACAGCGAGCTCGGGCGCTCAGATTGCAGGCAATCTCAAGAAACGATCGCGCTTTTTCTCCTCCAAGGTTCTGAGCAGCGCTATCGAACATTTACCTGATGTGAATACGGATCGTCTCAGGATTGAGAAATATGTAATATGGGCCATCTTAATACCATTCAAGTACGTGGATCAACGCCATCACTCCCCAATGCGCAAGACACGAGTTGCTAATAGATCTACTCAGCCTTTTCATAATGTACATGTTCGCAAACTGGGCAAAGTATTCCTGGGTCCTCTTCCCAAACCTAATTCTTCGAGCCGTTGTGGATATGATCGAAATCACCATGGTCATCCATGCCCTCATTCGAAAGCGATTGAACCCACCTAAAATCACGATCCCCGCAACACCGGAGAGCTTGGTCTACCTACTTTGCTGCTACAACGAGTCGTATGAAGAGATGATGAATTCGCTGGTTTCGCTGGCTGAGCAGCAGTCGCTGGCTGATCACAAGAAGGCTATTGTCGTAGTTTGTGATGGTCGCGTCAGCTGCAAGGGCATGACCAAGACGACTTCCGCCCATCTGAAAGAAGATATTGTTGAGCGCCCGACTAGCACGTTCATGAAGGAGGCGTACACTGCCTGGGACGACGGCCCAATGGACATTGAAATTATCAAGGGCGAATTCCGAGGGCTTCCAATCATCTGCGTTATCAAGAACGAGAACCGCGGCAAACGAGATGGCATCATCCTCATCCGGACGTTCCTGAACAAGTATAACCAACGCGAGACGAACCCCGATTTGAAGATGATCTCGCCCAAGCTTTTCGCCGAGCTCTGTGGCTTCCTTGAGACCCAAGCCATCCAGAAAGTGGACTATGCTATCGGAATAGACGCAGACACCCGATTCGACACCAAATGCATTCACAGCCTGATGCAGACCGCAAGAGAAGGCGACGAGATCGTGGGAGTAACCGGCTACATCCGACCAGACCCGATTGCTTTGGGAGGTTGGACAATTTCGTATCTCTATCAGAACGCCGAGTACATGGTTGGCCAGCACCGGCGTCGCCTGCGCCAGAGTCTCACAAGTGGAAAGGTGACGTGCCTGCCTGGCTGCTGTCAACTACTGCGAGTCTGCGAGGAGACAATGGGCGACTTCATCCTGGGGAAATTTGGATACTATCCCAAGGCTTCCGATGGTCTGTTTCGAACCGTCCGTTCCATGATGAGCGAGGACAGAGATCACGTCTGTCTCGTCATTGCACATTACGCACACGTCCGGACGCGTGTGAACCTCAGTGCGCGAGCGTATACTACTGCACCCACCACGCCTTCGGTCTTTGTCAGTCAACGCCGTAGATGGACGCTGGGGCCGCTCACAAGCGATAGTCTCCTCCTCAGCCGCAGATCGACGGGCTGGATGGAGAGGGCGTCTGCTTTGGCTTCCTTGACGCATTGGGTGCAGAACCCAGCGCTTCTCATCTCGAGATTCTTCCGTACGTACCACTCTGGCTGTGAATTCTGAAATCTTCCTAACAGATTAATAGGTGACCTGGACGATCGGACCATATTTTACATCGTAGCTTTCGAGTACTACCGACGCGTCTTCGACTTAATGGTCACCCTCATATCATGCGATTCGTTCATCGATGTTGTCCAGACGGTCATTGGCTGCGTTGCCTATACCTGGTCCGCAGCCTACGTCAACGTCTGCACGCAGTTCTACACGCTGTGGAGGATGGACGATTTCCGGTGGGGCAAGACGCGCATAGCGGTTGCGGGCAAAGAAGAAAAGACGCACACTGGGTAAAACCGGGCTTCCTGGACTTGACGATCGCGAACACAAAGAAGATACCAGGCTTCCTGGAAGAAGCGGATGGGGAGATTGGAGAGGTTGGGCGGTTTCTTTGTTCCTCTGCCTAAGGGTTCTCGGCCCCTGGCTTAGTTTGCGCCCTGTCGCATGCAGCCAATCGGGTCATAGATCGTACGTCACCCTCCGTAATCAATAATCATAGATATAGAAACGACTTTTAGAGAAACTTTCGACATCTGCATGCGTGTTTCATGGCTTTTTCTGCTTTGCTGTACTTTTGATGCAGCCTCGTTGGCGTGACAGGTTGGTGGAAGGTTCGGATGCGATCATGCCGGGCATATGCGATCTTGGAACGACCTCTTTGTTCCTTTTGCGACAGTATGACATCTTCCCTCATTGCCTTGGCTTACATTGTTGCCAGGCACGGTATTGATCGCCCCTTCATTGCCGTCCTCCGTCGTACAGTTAGTGTGCTTACACCGATCGCTCCTTGCAGTTCGCCCAACACAGATACTACGCGCGAGGTTCGCTGACTGCTCGCCCTCAGGTAGTGGAAGTCAAGTTGACCGCTACTGCAGTAGCTCTTATGAAAGCGCGCCCAAATGTACTACTATGTACTACTTGAAATGAGGCTCAACAGACCTTGGCGTCGAGTCAGCGTAAGGTTTTCGCATTCGTCTCAAGCAGATGAAGGCAGCCCTGTCAACCACAGCCACGCCTGACATCACTGCCGATCAACAGCGCATCACACCAACAACACCCGGCTCCGCCTATTTGCTCCGTCGCGCAATAAGACGTCTGCGCAACCTAGACTTGGTGCGCAATATGTTTGTCAGAATTTAGAGCCGCGGCATGTCCGTCGCGATGGCAATGCGATCATGTGTTCCGTATTTCCGTGGCCAGCGCGAGAGGCTTACTGCGGCCAGCAGCCCTGAAAGCCTCGCTGTGCCCACCCAGCCCAACCGCCTTGTTGCCGGTCCCGCCACATTGGAAGGGCGGCAGAGGTTTGTATGAACGTTACATTTTGCTATAACGTCTACCCGAAAGCCGGTTCTGCCACTCTATGTAAGGCAGCAATACCCCGGGTTTCTTTCACGCCTCTTGCTGCCACTCACCCGTCTTCTCGCCCACGATCGGCCCCACTTTGTCGACGCGCTCTCACTTCATACGCGACGTGAACGAAGTCGCCTTACATGGCTGCGTACTCAGCTTCGCTCTGATCTGAGAATTGACAAGAAACAACAATGGCACCGCTCAGCACCATGGACATGCTGGCCATGGCGAAACGATTCCCCGGAACGGCTACGACGCGTACCTCGCCACCAAACAGAGAGAGCATGACGACCGAGGGCGGTTTTCTTGAGGCATGGGCTCAAGGATACAATGTCGGCGCTCTGATCATTCTCATTTTAATCGTCTTCTGCAACTACCGCTCTGGCATGTGGCTTCACAAGCTTATTCTACTTGAGGTATGTCTCGGTGCTGCTCTCCAGGCGAATTGCTTCGTCGTATATACCAATTACTAATCCACTCAGCTTGTTCTTGCCATCTGGCACGGCACCTTCATCTTTGTCGACGACCCGAGATATGGCTGGTACCTCAGCGCGACTGCGACCCTACTCTTCATATCATACTTCCTCCATAACGTCGTCTCGTGGCTCAAGATCCGACCTTTCTTACCACTCTGGGGATCTCGTTTCTTCATCATCTCGCTTATCTGTGTTCAACCCTTCTGGATAGCCGAGGCGTGGTCGAACTTTGCCTACTTCAATCAGCTTGCAAACGGCTCCAACATTAACCCTCGCATGAGGCCGTGGGAGGCTCTACTCCGCGATCCCTGGTGGATCTTCACGACATGGAAGCTGATACACGCCATCAAGAAGACCTACGCCTTCAGTCTCTGGACTCTTGTCGGTATCAACAGGAGGTTTGGTGTCATGCTAGCATGCATGATACTCTCCATTGTTTTCCTACTCACCGACGTTGCTGTCAGCGCTGCGAAAGTCACAGCAAGTAGCGGCATCAACCCATATTGGCGGTTCGCCCTCGTTTTCAAGTGCGCATCTGATACCATCTTCCTCGACGACTTCAAATCTGTCCTAGACGATATTGTCGCCCGCAAATTCACCTCCGGCGATGACTCAGGGCGCCGCCGTTCGATAACTGGCATCAGCCGCCCGAAGAGCTCCCGCTCGACCTCCCGTAATGACGAGTTTATCGAATGCAGCAACCTTGAGCGACCCGACATGCCGTCACATGGTTTTCAGCCCAAGATGACGGCACGGTCGAAATATCGCTCAGCTTTCTCCAAGAACCACAACGTACCAGAGGTCCCGACCATCCATATACAACATGCTGAGACCGAACAGCCACGGAGCCCAAGCCAAGATAGCTGCGATAGTCAAGGTCCTGTGTTGCCAAGGCCGGCGCATACAGTTTATCGCAACCCGGAGTTGCGGGCGAGCGAAAGCGATGGTAGCTTACTCATCGGCAGGCTCGTCTGATGAGCTCGAGGTCTGCGAGACAGAATAACATACATTGGGCGTTCTTGTGAACCTCATCATACCTTTCGACAGCGAACGAGGTGTCGCATTCCCCACCGACCCAATCAGGCATGCTCTTGGGCATTCAAAAGTTCTTGAAAACTTTGGATCTTCGAGCACTTGCATGCATGATGCACTTCTTCTTTTTGGAGCGAGTGATGGCACAAAGTGAGTCTCAATTAATCGTCTCCGACATGAACGCAGCTAACACTCTTACTAGAAGCACAACACACAGCACACTTGCAAGTCTCAGCATTGACTCGATGGCGCGCTGGGCGCGATAATGAATGATGCCTGTGAAAACGACGGCAAAAGCGATAAGAAGACGGAAGATGGAAGAGACATGGCGTTCTGAAGCGATGATTTGCATGATACCCTGACACGATTCTATTTACACACACCACGACGGTAATTTCATAATACTTATTCCTTATCATATCTATACAGCCTTTTCTTCTCCTTCCAACACGCTTGGAGGCAATCCGCTTACACCCATGATCGGTGCTAAGACGTTCGGTACTAGATGATTGGTCTTACATGAGCCAAGCGCTGGCTTGCTGCTGTGGTAGGGCAGAGTCGGGGAACACAAACGCCTACTTCAGCTCTTTATATGCTCACCGGAGGGAATGGAAACCCTCCGCGGGTGGCTTGGCACATCGGAATGGATTCCAAAACTTCCTCGGAGGGTTTGCCAAAGGAACTCGCACGCCATTTTGCTTGGAAGGGATTTTATCTAGGCACGAACGCGTGTTGCCGCGGAGCCTGATGCTTGGAGCGTTATATCAGCCCGGGTAATGCTGCGTGGACGAAAAGAAAGAGAAGTCACGCGCGGAGCATGACTGCATAAAGATAATCATGGTGCTTTTGCAACCTCTCTAACACATTCGCTTCGATACCCAAACAGATATTGTGTCTACCAGCCCGCTGTAGCAAGACGATCTAGTAACTCTACCGACCATGTCGTCGTCAACAGCCCCCTCCAGCACTCCTACCACACCAGCATGCATCACTGCCATCCCCGACTCGAACGGCCACGTCCCACCCTACGCCTGCAACGCGCTCTACCAATACAACCCCTCGCTCGCCGCCGCCATCGTCTTCACTCTCCTCTTCGGCCTCCTCACAGTCGCGCACATCGGCCTCGCAGTCTTCCACCGCAAACGTTTCTGTTGGGTGCTCATAACCGGCGCAATCTGGGAGTTTGTCTCCTTCATACTCCGCGCGCTCGGCACGCGAAACCAGCAAAACGAAGCGTTGGTTATCTTGTCTACACTGCTCTTCCTGCTAGCGCCGCTGTGGATCAACGCTTTCGTGTATATGACTGCGGGCCGGCTGGTGTACTTCTTGCATCCGCGGAAGAAGCTATGGCGTATCGAAGCGGTCAAGATAGGACGTTGGTTTGTGGGGCTTGATATCTTCAGTTTCATTGTTCAGGCTGCGGGTGGAGTGATGATGAACCCGCAGGCTGGTGCTAAGACCAATGGGTACGGGAAGAACGTGTACATGGTTGGCGTGGGTGTTCAGCAGGTTTTCATTCTTATGTTTCTGGCGTTGATTGTTAGGTTCCATTTGGATATGCTGAGGGTGGAGCGCCAAGGTCGCGAGGATACGGAGAGTGACCGAAGGGCAGGTACGGTGCGTTGGAAGTTGCTGACGTATACGCTGTATGCTGTCCTTGTGCTCATCACGACGCGTATCATCTTTCGGTTGATCGAGTTCTCGGCTGGAGTCAAGGGTGCGACGAACGTTCTCGTTGGCACGGAGGGGTATGTGTTGGGATTGGATGCTGTACCGATGGTGCTGGCTCTGGTGTTGCTGGCAGCGGTACATCCTGGTATCGTCTTGAAAGGGTCTGGAAGCGAATTTCCGTCGCGCAAGGAGAGGAAGGCGGCCAAGAAGGCCGAGAAAGAATCGCGCAAGACTGGTAATTACTTGCTCGAAAGTACCAAGAGTGGCCCTGTAGTGGAAGAGAGTATGCGTATGGATCGGGGGGCAAGTCACGGTGTGTGAGTGGGTTGAACAAACCTTTGTAAACGGTAAGGCGCCACAGAATTACTAACATTTTCTACGGCATATTTGGAACACACCTGGATTCTGCGGCAACATGTGTACTTGTAAAGACGATTAATAATTAATAATTATTCTACCAGATCTTAAGGGAATGAATGTACCTCGTGACGCACGTGGCCCATTGCCAAAAGCGATGTATTGCATGGGAAAGAGCCTCTGAAACACGCTCTTGCAGTATTCGTCAGTTTCCATGCAGCCTCAACCAACTTCATCAAATCTCCCAGTTGATGGGATGCCGACCGGTAGTGCTTTCTGCTGGTTCGATAAGATCTTCAGATATCCATTCCATCTCCCTTGATCTCCGCAAGGGTTCTGATTTCATCAGAGCAGCGCGAGTGATGTGGCTTGACAAGCCGAGTACCAATGGATTTGCCGTCGACCATGCGTTAACTTCTTCTAGCGAATCACTTGTACTGAACATGTGGACATCATCTGACATATCCACGTTGTCTAGATATATTCGAATCGTGGGTGCGCCAGGTACTCTCCAGATATCGTCAATCCAGTGCGCCTGTGGTATCTCACCAACAAGCCATTCAGTACTTCTGAACCAAGCTTCCAGGACAACAGGTGCGAATCTTTGCAGTGCGTCGAGAAGCTCAGAAACGCGTACACCTTGATCGTTTCTGATCCTAAACAGAAGTGTATTACGGCCGTTCGGATGCGTTTTCCAAAAGTCGTCATGGTAAATGCCTAAAGCTCGGCAGGGTGGTGACGTGACGTGCATAGACCCAAGGGCATCCAGCAGGGCTTTGTTCGAGAGGAGAGGGTTGAGCAGAAGTGTTTGCGGGCTTGCCGCTGCCCTCAAGCAGATCTCCCATCTACCGAGACGATGCTTGCTCTGGTGTTCTTCCGCGAAGAGAGCTTCAAGGTATGGGTTCACCTCGAACTGGCTCAGGTCCAACCAGTATATATCTGTCTCACGAGATACACGTACTCGGTAATTCCAAGGAAAGGCATCGCTGGGTTGGGTACTGTCTAGACGATTGAGGGTCTCAGACAAGGGACCGGGGAGGTCGCGCCTCTGAGCACACTTGGCGGGGAAGTATAGAGCCCCGCTTCCTTTCCCGCCCCACTTCTCGTAGACACGTTCGAAATCCAATTCAAATCTTTTCATCTCATCAGAACTGGGCTGGAGAGGTGCCATGACGTCTTCATCGATAAGCTTTCCGTGCTCTGCCGGCATGCAAAGCGGTGATGCCCGGAATGGGACAGCGGTATGGCAACTGCTGATAACGGCCATTGCGCTTCTGTGCCAGCCCTTTGATACGCGCAACGCGCGGATTTGCGCCACAGGTCCAGCGAAATGAAGTATGGCGTCTAGTAACTCGGGGATCCGGAACATCCGATGTTCTGTACTGGTATAGCCTCTAACACTAAGCTCCAAACAGGGAAGAGTGTCTTGTGTGTTTGATACCGTGCAGCGGTAGCTGGATATACGTGTCTTCACCTGCCGTTCGACCTGCTGTCTCCATGCTTCGACTGCTGAACGCTCTGTACAAGAGTAGGGTGGCTCTACCTTCGGGCGCTTGTTCCAGATGTCGAAAAGGTCGTGCAGTTCATTTTCGGTTGCTATATTCGAGGAATGGGAGGCCTTAGGGTTGTGGTACTGTCCGTAGAGTGACCGAAGTAATAGCATTCGAGGTTCTTTACTCCATGCGAGTGCCCCCTCTGGCGTAGAGCGGTAACGGTGTAAATCAGCCATATCGTTGAGGGTATGTGAACTTGCAGTCGGGACGCGGCGGTGTTATCTTATGTACAGGCCAGGTATGCAAGCTCAGTACATCTGTCCTTCGTGTGTTCCACGGTCGCTGGTACCGTCGATGAACACCCGGGCCCGATGGGTGCCTTGACGCTAACCAGAAAGCAGCTAGCGTTTCAACAAACTTCCCGAGACCAGCCTCCCATCTTCTAGATGGCTCAGCATCTTGTACAAGGAAAAACCTAAACACGTACCTCCTAGGAGTCTACATTGCTGTGGGGAATGTGTAAGCTTCAACTTTTATACTAATGTATACGGCAGAGCACCTGTTCAATATTTTTCTTTGTATGACGTGTCAGCCCTTTTCACGGCACGACGTCACGGCCTCGAACTTGTCAACGCTTTCACTTTCATAACACGTTGCAGTTGACGCGCAAACTGCGAGCTTGGGTTATTATTGCGTTTCAAGAGGCACACATGTATGCTATTGTCTCAGTGGACACAGGACTGATGAACCGTGCGAAGACGCAACCTCAAGGTTCCCGCTGCATCTCGGAGGGAAGCTTGACGACAGTCATTTGCAGACTTGTGAGTCTTCTTTAAGTTATCTGTTGATATCCACAGCCTATGACGACAAAAGACCTTTGTAAGTACTACCTTCCAGCTGTATTGCTAAACGCTAACGCCTCTCCTAAAGATATCCAACGAATTCTAAATTCATGCATATCAAAGTAGACTCCACTGAGACCCATCTCTCTCTGTGAGGGCTGCACGCAATGTTTTGGTTGATAGATGCCGGTCGCCTACTGTGATGTGGAATAATTGTCCTGAACCATGGTAGGCAGGCGATACACACTGTTCTGGCCAATGCGACAAGCTCATAATGTAATTCCAAGAGATTTATATCCTCAAGCCAGCGCACCCGCGCTTGTTCAGACCATTCTACCTTGGTAGCAATCACAGATAATCGATGCGACAACCGTGCACTACTTCACTTCGATTGCTCCATTTCGAGAAAGTGCGACCAGCGACAATTCTCACTCTCACCTTGTCACATACCACCCGCCTTGAAACTGAACTGAACCCCCCGCGACTTATAACACACTCGCGAATACTTCAGCTTTCTCAGATCCAAAATGACAGTCTTCGCAAGCAAAGAGATGTTCAACAGCCTGGGTCTCGAGCAGGTCCAACAGTCGCACGCGCACGCATCGCAAGATTGCACCATCTGCCGCCATCCTCTCGCCCTTCACCTTACGAAGAGCAAGCCCATGGAGTCTAAGCTCCACTCTGCTGTGCGAATCGCCGCCTGCGGCCACATTATCGGCCAACAATGCCTAGACGCCTGGCTCGAAGTCGGTAACACATGTCCAACATGCAAGCGCCTTCTCTTCGAACCTACTGGCGACCCTATCACGCAGCAAGACATCAACAACATCCTGCGCACCTTGGGCCCGCAATACGGTGAAAATGCGATCATGGCCGTTGTGGCGCGACGCGTCGCCCGCCAGGAACACGAGCATGCGCGAATGAGACAGGCGCACGAGATTGAGCTGGAGAGGATGAAGGCTGAGGAAACAGAGGCTAGGAATGATGCGTTTACGCTGTCGAACGACGATTTCTTGGATAGCGATGAGGACATGGATTTCGAAGAGGAGGGGGAGGATGACGATGAGGACTTCGAGGCCGAGGAAGATGACTCAGACTTGAGCTAGCACCTCCTACTGAACTGATATCATGAGAAGGCCAGTATGTGCGCGTAGCTAAGAGAGTCTTTGCGAAGCGATCGGAGCTTTATGAGTGATAAAGTGCCTCCGATGATATCTGGAATTACTTCGGTGAAAGCAGGCACGTAGTGAATGGCTGTGATGTCTTGGCCACAATGTTCTATCTATCCGAAGCTACTGAGTACCTTCGTGGCCTTCTTAGACGTTGGGAGACAACAAAGTGCACTTTGACGTATTCGCCAAATGGAATCATCATCGCTAAAGCTCCGTGCCGATCTTCGCCCACTCACTTACTCTCCACCCTCAAGTTTGTCCACATCATACCCGTGACCGGTACCTTGGCGACCGCAAACCCGATGAGTACCTTGACCTGCAGGTTATACGCCTCACCAAACACCTGCCTCACACGCTCCAACGTTTCCGGTGAAAGAGTCTGCACTAACTCCGTCCTTTCTAACAGGCTCTCGGCAAGCTCCAAGGATAGGATGTCGGTCAGATGGGAGCGAATGTAGGGTGTGGATATAGATGTAACGATAGCGATACCGACTAGACCGCCCAGGGTGCGGAACTGCGATGTAGCTGCTGAGCCAACGGCTGGTAGTCGTTAGTAGACGAAAACCCTGAACATATGCGTGTGTGAATGTAGTGAATAGCTTACCCAAATCCCTCTTATCCATTGCGTACGGCACAAGTAGGATGAGTCCCGAGTTGACAAGACCAGTTCCCGTTCCGGCAATGATCTGGAACGCATACTGACTAGCATCGATATGCGACGAAGTAGCGATCTGCGACAGCAACGCAATACCGAGAATCTCCATCAAGGAGCCACCGAGAATGATCCAGCATGGCGGTATCCTGGGCTTGCCCATCATCGCACCAGCGATACCACTGCCAAAGGGTACGAAAGCGCCGTATGTGAGGAGTCGGGCTGCGGCGGCAAGGGGAGAGAGGCCGTTGACCGTGATAAAACGTTGGGGGATCTGCGCAATGCATACGAACATGACCGTGCCGGAGAGATAGGTATTTCTGCATGTCTACATCAGAATGACGCATGATGAGGATACAAAGTCGTGGACTTACATGATCATGCCGAGCTGTATGCGGCTTTGACAGAAGCGCCACGGAAAGACGGGCTCGGGGTTGGTGCGACGCTGTGTTATGTACCATTGCCATGTGAAGAATGCGACGGCAAAAGGCGCGGAAACGACGAGTAGGGGAAGGACTTTGTTGGAAGACCATGCATAGTCCAGCGACGCTTGTTGGAGACCTGTAGCGAGTAGAACGAGAGTACCGAGCATCAACGTCGCTCCAAGGAAGTCAAGTCGACTGAGAGAGTGCTTTGAGAAGATCGGGTGTGTCTGCTGCGCAGCTGGCTCGTTGAACAGCGTTCTTGGAAGTGTGAAGCAAAGTGATACAGCAGTAAGAACTCCGACAGGAACGCTACACCAATGTTAGTACGTTGACCAAGGTTCTTCAATGACATGTACATACTTCAAAAGGAAGATCCAGCGCCAGCTACCATGCAGCGTGATTCCGCCACCAAGAAGCGGTCCCGTAATCAGACTCAGCGCAAGCACCATGCTAACACCCGCCATGTACTTTGGCAATTTTCCCGGCGGAGCGATTTCCATGAACATGAGTTGAGTGAGAGCGTATACACCACAGCCGCCGATACCCTGACACCATCGGAACATGATGAGCTGGATGAGGGTCTGACTAGCTCCACAAAGCGCCGAGAAAATGGTGAAGATAAGTAGCGAAGCGATGAGGGTGTATTTCCGTCCTGCAATGTCCGAGAGTTTAGCCCAGATCATCTGTAGACCTTGGACAATATTAGCGAAGCGATCAGTCTGGGAGGGTAAGGAAGTACCTACTGCAGTACGTCAACATGTATGCAGTAAAGAGCCATGAGCTCTTTTCGTAGCCACCTAGTTCGTCGGTGATGTCCACGATGGCCGTGCTGATGACAGTCGATTCGAGAGTAACGAGGAAGATCGAGATCGTGAGACCAGCATTGATCAGGTAGAGCTTCAGGCCTGTGATGTACTTCGATTCATCAGTCGCTACCACCGGCTCAGCTTCATCGGGGGCGGAAGTGTCTGTCGACGCCTTCTCGGCACTCGAGTTATCCAGTACGGCATCGTCCTTAGGAGTAGAAGACATGGTCATGCTTTGGCAACGAAAGTGTGGAAATGAGGTCGGTGAGTGAAACAGAGCGGGAGAGAAGTGCAGGAGTGAGAGCGCAAGAGATTTCGCTAAGGGTCCAGAGAGGCAGGCGCGTTGTTGTCGCTGCTGTTGCTGTTGCTGGGTGACCAAGGAAAGTGCGAACCACAAAGTCAGGTACGACATGCATAGCTTGTGTAGAAATGTGTGAGGTGAAAAGGATAATGGGATTATAAGAGTGCTTCAACAAGGGGCTGGCAACTGTGCCACGTATTGTATGCAAGCATGGCGTTTCCCTTGCTCTTTCGATAAGACCGTGCCATTCACTGGTCGTGAAAATGCGGTTCTCCATCTGCGTACGGCGAAGAGTACTATTCGAGTATTGACAGCCCGACGATGTAACAAGTTATGCCTCCCATTTGCCGTGCCATGGCGCGAGTCTATAGTAAGTAAGCTGATTATACCGGGGACGCGGTATCACATAACGCCGCAATCAAACGGGGTTTTGGTTTCGGCCCCATGCATAAGCGAGCAGGATCAAAATCCCCATATGTGAGGCTGTTCTCGGTATGTCCGAATTCGTGCAGATAGTAAGTACGTTAGCTCTTAGTTAAGCTGTGGGTTGCCCTTTCCTTCCCGGTAGGATCGTTGTTGTGGGGGCGGGGCTGTGCGACCATTGGGGCTGGTCTTAGCGCAGGCGCGAGCCGCCCGTTGGATGTTGAACCTGGAGCCGTATTTATCCCGTACCGAGTGCATGGGCATAACTCATCCATGGTCCAATAGAAAACGCTCGCATGCGAAAATCCTCTCGTTTTATCGACTGTGCCGGAGTACTGCATTCTTTATCTGTCGCGTGGTGCCATAATGCGACCGGAGAGGTTGTCCAGTGCGAATGGCCCATAGGCGTAGCGAACGTTATAGCGCGAGATTGGAGTTGACTTGGCGAAGGACCTTATTCTCCCTATAACTGATGATAGTAAATCAACCTAGGAAAAAATTGAATGGGTCTGCACATCATCGTGGAGACATGCAAAGTAGGTGACCTAACGTCGATGTAGGCCCCAGGCGTGTCCGGTGTATGAGGTGGCCCCCAAGATGAGCCCCTTCATTAGGCGCCCGAGCTACAAAATGAGTATAACTTGGTCGTCGTCGGGGTCGGCGACTTGAAGCTGAGCGAACGCTGGATGACTGCAAACCCCACAACCCAATATGCCGCGATGAGACTTAATCTTGAAGAAGGACTATCATAGCCACATCCGCTTACGTGCAGTTTGACATTATACTCAAAACATACATCGCGCTTATAACCTCGCCAAAAGCAAGACGACGGGACGTCTTAAACCACCGTTGGCTTGGGGCCATGTGCGTATTGGTGTATTGAATTGTTGCGTTGAGGGCTTCCCCACTGTCAAACCCCGCCCCGCTGATATAGCACTAGTTCGCCCAATATGCTCGGATGACTGTTGACAGCGATGGCCTTTCTCAGTTGGGATGGTATGGCATCGGGAGTAAGTCGAAAGTGGCGGGTTGGGGCTGCGTTGAAGACATAAAAAGAAGTCGAAGGGGTGAGTGGTGGTCAGATGGAAGGCACGCCCGACACGTCGCGACAGATTGTGCTAAATTGTGCAAAAGGCGCATGGGAAAGCTTCATCTTGATATGGTGGCGGGCCGTCTGAGGTGGAGATTGAGGGACGAGATAGTGTGCCCAGGCGGTTCGAGCGTGGCTCGCGGGGTTTGCGGAGGCCCTGGAGGCCGTTGAGAAGGCTCGGAGCGGCAAGATATAAAGTTCAGTGTCATGGAGTCTTGATTTCCGCAGTATCGACCGTTACAATTTATCAGAACCCTCCAACATGATTGTCTCCGCACCGCTCGTTCTTGGCGTAGCTGCCATCTATGTCAGTATACTCCACATTAATCCACGGTCTCAGCTTACATGGAATAGCTCGTGTACTCCACGATATACAACCTATGGTTCCACCCGCTCGCAAAGCAGCCGGGACCGTTCTTTGCTCGCATCTCCGGCATACCCTCTTTCTACCATGCCTGTAAAGGAGACCGTCACATCTGGTCTTGGAGGCAGTTCCAGATCTATGGTACGTGTGTCAGGCTTCGACCCTTGAAGCCATGTCGTTAACGTTGCGTGCAGGCGACAAGTTCCGGGCAACTCCCAATCTCCTACTCTTCCAGACGCCGCAAGCTTACAACGCCATGTTTGGTCACAAAGCCAACGTCAAAAAGTCCCCATTCTATGAGGTTTGGAGGAGGAATAAACATGACCTAAACACACTAGGCTGTACGGATGTAGAGGTGCATGCTCGAAGGAGAAAGGCTCTTTCTTTGGCGTTTACCGAGCAATCTGTCAAGGCCACCGTGCCCTTCGTAGCTCGACATGTCGATCGATGGAACGAATTACTCCCGGGCGAGACCTTCGGTGGTGAGGGGTGGTCTGGACCACAAAATCTAACCAAGTGGGCTGACTACCTGTTGTTCGACATGTTCGGTGACATCTGCTTCGGCAGCTCCAACAACACCAAGGAGCCAGGGTCGAATGACCTGAAGAGTATCCCACACAACATTACTAGATACTTGCGATTTTACAACCCAGTAAGTCGTCGCCGCTCCTCACCGCACCTTGTCTTGCTGACCGCCGTAGCTCGCCAAATCACCGTTTCGAAGCTTGTTGCTTTGGCTCAAGCCCCGCGGCTTGGATTCGTTGATGAAGCTCATCACCCCGAAGGAGATCAAAGCTTATTTCGCCTTCACGGAAGGTCTGGCCAGAAGCCGAATCGAATCCGAACGGAGTAATGAGGCCGAGAAACGTCCAGTTGCTCGAGAAGACATGTTCCACTTTCTATGCACGGCGAAGGATCCAGAGACGGGTGATTACGCGCTGAGTACCGACAATCTGATTGCGGATGCAAACTTGCTCACAGTTGCTGGCTCGGATACAACCAGTGCAACCGTAACCGCACTCTTCTTCTTCATTACTCGCAACCCTAAGGTCTACACAAAGCTCGTTCATGAGATCAGGGACAATTTCAACGATGTCGAAGAGATCGGCTCAGCTCCGGATCTAATGGCCAAGTGCGAGTATCTCCGAGCAGCGGTATACGAGTCCTTGCGCCTCTCACCGGCTGGCCCAAGTGAGCTTGAACGCACGGTGCTTCCGGGTGGCATTATGATCGCTGGTGAACACCTTCCTGGCGGCATCATAATTGGTGTTCCGAAGTGGTCGCTCGGTCGAAATGAAGCTCTTTGGGGCGATTACAACACCTTCCGCCCAGACAGATGGATAGTCTCGGACACCAACACACAAGAGGAGGTGAACCATCTGAAGCGATCGTTCCATCCTTTCTCCAAGGGCGTCGGTAGTTGCCTAGGTCAAAAGATGGCGATGGTACAACTCTGTATGATCGTTGGTAGGACCCTCTGGAGATACGACGTGCGTCAGGCTCCTGGACAGAACGTGGGAGAAGGCCGCCCCGATCTTGGCTGGGGCCAAAGGAATCCTGGTCACTTCCAGTTGAGGGACGCGTACATCTCGCTTCGTGAAGGTCCCATCGTTCAATTCAAGAAGAGGGTGTTGGGAGAGGTATAGCGCTGCAGGATTTCGAAGCTGAGACTTTGAGATCGCCGGGGGAGGTCATTAGGTCGTCTCTTTTCTTAGTTTCGTACTGCATTTGGTTTCCGTTGCGTGCTGCTGGTTCGCAACAGCGTCCGGCGCGTCATGCGAACTGTTCCGTAGGTAGGATAGTCATCGTAACCTGGGTTTTTAGGAGTAATAACGCGTCGCTTTCATCAAGAGACGTCACAAGGTAATGCTGACGTGAGTTGCTGTGATCTTCGTGCAGTCACGTCAATCAAGAAAAAAACTGAACAGGTCTGCAGCCTACATTAACATGAAAACCTACAAGATAGGTGACCTAGCGTCGATGTAGGCTCTAGGCCTGTTTAGTTTTTTTTGGTACGAGGTGCAGTGGTAAATTTGTAGGGGGCTGGGACTGGTTCGCGGGCGTGTCTAGATGCGCCGACTGTCGCCGTTCCCAGATTGCCTTAGTCATCGATCCCCGCCATCAATCCACATTTCGTGATCGCAGTCGGTAAGAATGTGCTCGTTCTGATAAGATATACTCGAAGTCGACACTTCAATCGTGCACCTTCTCTGTGGACATTCCAGTGTGAAATGCAACTTAGGCTTCCAAAGATGGGATATCTGGCAGCCCATAGGTCACAAAGATTCATCATTCTGTTCAAATGCAAGTCCACATGTTGGGAAGCTCGATGCACATCTAGTTCGTTGCATGATTGATCTCAAGAGAAGCATCATTCAACGACAGGCGTCTGAGGGCATAATTCACTAGGCGCAGTAGCAAACATAGTAATTTCACTACTTTTGTATGCAAAAAGAAGTCCATATTGGATTAAAGTGAAAGCTCACTCACACATGTACTTGCTCACTAGACACGCAATCAACTGATAAGACCCACTTGACTATACCTGCGTGAAGACCCTGTCACCGTCGACAACTGGCTCAGCACCAAACTACTCCAGGGTTGAAGACACGTGTAAATGGGGTCCAGACTACAAAAGCAACGCGGAGGCGGAGGCTGATGGCAAGGGGAGATGTGTCGGTTTCCGGTGAGGGCGGGCGTGAGTCATAGGCCGACGATCCATGCAACACCCAAAAAGTCGTGCACCAGGCTGCACCCTCCCAATGCCTCCACGATCATCCCCGGATCACAATCTCGCATGCGGCCGCCCTTCGCCCATCAAGTTCTTTGTTGTCGCCGTGATTGCGTGTTCTATTGTTTGCACTTTCACAGGGTGCGTGCCTAAACAGGCCCGGGGGAGGCGCAGCGTACCGCAAGTGTCTCAGGTCGTCGCACGCCTTTCAAAGGGCGGCAACTCAACCAGCAGAATCCAAGGGGTCCAAGGAAAGGTGTCGCGATAAGTTTTTCTCTTCGTTCTGCGCCGTTGCTGGTGGCCAGAGTGCGGCAAGTGAGGCGACGGGGTCGAGTGGACGGGCTGGATTTGGGCCATCGCTCAATCCGGGTCAGTGCGTCGTCATCGCTGGTAACGAGGGAAGGCACCGGCCGACCTGCGCGCATCAGTAAGGCAGCAACATGCGCGCTGCACCTTCCAGTGTCGCGGAGAGGCTGTCGGCAGCGCTGCAGTCGACACAAGCAAACGGGCTCAGTGATTGCAGCGTCGCATATGCGGGGTGAAGCTGGGGGAGTGAAGGGAAACGGTTGCGCATGACGCTGGGAGCCCCTTTTACTCACAGCAGAATCTTCTCGCTACCGGGAATCTGAGGCTAAGCCCCAATCGCCGCCCAATCCCTGCGACGTAGCGGGGCGCTAACGGCTTGGCACGCAGGCAGCCACTACTATAAGTACTCGGCCTCCCCCCCAACTTTTTAACGAGATTTCCGCCGAGCCCGCCGTTGTCGCAACACCTCAACTCTCTACTCCACCATCGCCGCAGATCGAAAACTCACCTTTTCAACTGCGCGCTCTCTAATACTGCGACTCAGAAATCCCGGTGTGCCATTTTCGCACATATCCACTCTCTCAGAGGTCGCGATCGGCGCTAGCTATATTCAGCCTGCGACAGCCCAACAGCAGCCTCATCCTCAGTCGCAATCTCGACTTACCCCGCCAAAGGCTTGCTGGCTACGCTTTTGGTCAATTAATCTACACACTAACCCGCCGTCCACTGTGACAGCACCACTCGACGGCATACTTGTCAACGTACGCGAGGGACACATTCGCTTGTAGCTCTCCTGCCTCCGGTACCGTCTCCACCTATCTCATAGACACCCCTCCGGTGTCGACCGACCTCGCTCTACACCTCGCGATCTCGTAGTCCGCCGACTTGACCGTCGCTGTCGCTCTAGAACACACTCTGACCTGCGCAGTCTGTCAAGATACCGCTCTCCTCAAGAGTCTATCACTCCAAATCCAATCAATAATCTCATCATGGATCCCAACTCTCTCACTTCTCACCCGTCCACCGCCGCCCAGGCTCAGACGGTAAGCTCTTGTGATGTCTCCCATTTGTCAAATTGTTCTAACGTTCGCTCTCAGTTCGTCGCTCCTGGATCTCTCTCGTACCCCCAGGGCGCGAACCTCGACCTGAGTGCGCCAACCGCCGAGCAGAACACTCAGCAGGTTGCCGACAACGCGAACGGTGTTGCGACCCCAGCGGCTACTCCTGATACTCAGAACGGTCAAGTGCCCTCTGGTATCGTGCCTACTCTCCAGAACATTGTCGCTACCGTCAACCTGTCCGCTCGCCTCGATCTCAAGACCATCGCTCTTCACGCCCGTAATGCCGAATACAACCCCAAGCGTTTCGCTGCCGTGATCATGCGTATTCGCGAGCCGAAGACGACGGCCTTGGTCTTTGCGAGTGGAAAGATGGTCGTAACCGGTGCCAAGTCTGAAGACGACAGCCGCCTTGCTTCCCGTAAATATGCGCGGATTATCCAGAAGCTCGGGTTCAGCGCTAAGTTCACCGTACGTCGCATCGGACTAAGTACGTATGATTCAATGCTAACGTCACCATAGGACTTCAAGATTCAGAACATCGTTGGCTCCTGCGACATTCGCTTCCCCATTCGTCTCGAGGGTCTTGCATCTCGCCATCACACTTTCTCTTCCTACGAGCCTGAGCTCTTCCCTGGTCTCATCTACCGTATGATGAAGCCGAGAATTGTCCTCTTGATCTTCGTATCTGGCAAGATTGTCCTCACTGGTGCCAAGGTCCGTGAGGAGATCTACCAGGCTTTCGAGCTCATCTACCCTGTCTTGTCGGACTTCCGCAAGTCATGAGCACTCTTTTCTCCCAGGATCCGGCCTCAAAGAGCCTTGACCACACACCTTCACTGGTGACATGGCTACGACTTGGACCTTTCCTTCTAACTTGTCATTTTTTGCGGCATTGCATGGTGTTACGGTGGGCGGCATTTCCTTTTCATGCCTTTTCAAAACTCCAAATTACCCTCGACACGATTAGACATCTGCACGCGGGGTGCCTTCAACCTCTCTTAATCCGGGTCACGAAGGCTTTTTACTCTCTTCTCTTTCCATTTACGGGTACGAACACGTCGGCGGGCGGCGTGAGGGGATGGTCCCAAAGATTGCTACAACGGGCGGAGGAAGGAACGCGAGGACGTTCGGACAGTGCGACCGTAAAAGCTCGCACCGGGAGCTCGAAAAGGTTGACGATACGACACCAGAGCTCTCATCGATGGAAGTGCTTCAAAGCATCCATCGTGTATGTGTACATGACCCTTGGCCTTGAAACAGGTTAGGCAGTAATGTTATCACGATCATAATAGTCTTCTCCACCCTCGTGATGTGATGTGACTGCATGTGATCATTGACTGCCCACCCGAGAAGTATGACCGTCGCTGCTGGATACCTATTTGCACCAGCGATACTATGCTTGGGTCATACTCCTACTTTGAACAAGCCATCTTGCTCCATGTTCTCCAGGTTAGAAGAGGTGCGGACTCATCTTGAACTGCTGGTCGTAATGGAAGTAGTAGATGAACCCAGCGACGGTCATATATAGCCTTCTGTTGTACGGCACGGGCGGCCATTGTCACTAATCAAGGCGGTGTCCAGAGCGAGCGCGCGCGAGAGTGTGCGAGAGTGTGCGATGATAAGGATGTGCTATGTGTTTCCTCCTGACTGGGTTCGACTTAGTGGTATGGGTGGTCGAAAGCACAAGAGTGGAGGCGCTGTGCGAAGTTTCGGGGTAGAAGAGGAGGTCCCTGACTGCGAAGTCGGTAGCCCGCTGCGGCGTCTGAACGTGGGTCGATGTAGCGCTTCAGTGGTCGAAGTGTTTGCTGGAAAGCGAAAAAGTGAACGCATGCGGGGCTGAACCTGGTGTTTACGGTGAAGGTGTAACTCGGGGCCGGGTTGAGCGAAATGGGAAGAGATCGGGGGCTTTGGTTGCGGAGCCAAGCTCTTCGATTGCCCCAGAGCTCGGACATTCTTTTGCAAGCCAGTGCTTAGGAAGTGAAATTCAATGGAGTGAATTACTTTCCTGCCTGTTCCTCTTTGTCCTGCGGCGCTCCATCACGTCTCAGCGCGTGATGCCTTCGGTCGGGTTTGTCGAAAAGGGCAAACGGTGTGCCGCGTAGCTCGAAAGCTTTGTGGAAGGGTATCGATTTAGCTCGTTCTGTGTGGTGTTTACGAGCGGTCCAGGTTTGGTCGAAGATTGACTACACGGTAGCCCGGGGACTACCGCAGTCCGAAATTGTGTTGTGGTGTATTCATAGGTAGTCTTGGTTCGAAGCCACAGGTTCGCGAAGTCATCCATATGATAGCTTCATCATCAGCCCTCCAGTAAACCTACCTTTCACCGTAGCTACTAAGCAAGACGATGCGATGAAGCAGGATATGACTGAGAATATGAAGAATGAAGAAATCAAGATGTGACGCTGGACTTGTGAAGAATCAGGAGACAAACGAAAAAAGGAATAAGAAACACTGTGCAACCAGCGCACGCCGGTTTGGGGCCGGACGCCTAACCTTCAGAAGCCCTTGCGAACGTGCATGGCCGTGAACGATAAGGGAAGGTTAGCGCTATACAGTACCTGGAAGAGTTGAACCACATTTTGGGCAGCAGAATGAAGATGTGATTAAGAAACTTGGTATAGACCTGATAACCTTGGCGGATAAAGCGTCAGGGAAGTACCAAGCTCCTGAGACATCCCGCGTTTCCATCGTGAAGTTTATTGAGTTCAGGCGTTAGAGGCGGCTTGCGTTGTTGCGTGTCTCAGCTAGTGAGCATAGACCGCTTGGTCAATCATGAGATCCTAGTCTTTGATGTTTCGAAACGTTTGTACAAGGAGGCGAGAGCCGACGTGCTGCCTCGTATAAGCAGGAGATTGAACAGGTGCGCTGAAGTTTGCATTAGTATTAGAACATATGTTTATAAAATTCGAAAGCAATGTTGCTTCAGGAGGCCTGTTTCGGGAGTCATACTTTGTCGAGGAGTCGGTGTTCAATTAATTCCTTGAAAGGGGTGGTGTGGTAATTCTCCGAGCGTCTATGCTACGTCACGGTCGAAGGTACCTAGGTATCGATGGAGGAACGGCGTTTCTGCGCTGGCTGGTGTATGGATGTAGAGGGGCACAGAGAAACGAAGAAAGTGCCAGAGTAAAAGACACAGGTCATGCGTACTGCTGTAAGTCAGTGGATTCATTTTCAAGAAAAGTTCCCTGGAATTTAGAGGGTAGTCGCTGATTGTGTGGGAAACGAGATGCAAACACGTGGGCCGTGCGTCATGCATGCCGTTTGCGTCAGTAGCATGGCGCGCCTTCCCTCCTTTCACCAGCAGCCACCATGAGCGCATAGCTGCATCCTCAGCGCATCCAGGCCATGTAGCCACACTTCACTTCTCTAGCTCTAATTTGTAATATCCTCAGACCGATGCCTACATTCCTTACGCCGAGCCCTTACGACCGCTGCCGCCATGCGCATTCCTCTCTTCCGCATCTGGTACTCGACCACGTACACCACCCTTCTCATAATCCTGCTCCTGCTCCTCGCCGTTACGCCCGCCGACACAATATACCAATCGATCAAATCCAAAGAGCTCCAGAAGCTATTTGTCATCGGAGGTGTCTACCTGTTGACCTGTCTGATTGTCCTGTTGATCTACTCGACGCGCATCTACACGAATAGGACTGTGCTTGCTGCGATACCCAAGAGCTATGTGCCAATAGAGGAAGGAGAGGTGGGCAAGGGTGTGCGATGGATGATTGTCAAGCACTTTAAGAGAAGCGCGGTCATTGCATGGGACAGCAGGCCGAGGGACGTTCGCGGCGAAGTCGACGTGGACGAAGAGAAGGGCGAGGAATCGCGACCAAACACCGCGGAGAGCAGAAGGGAGAAGCACAAGGCGAACAAGAAGAAAGGCCATCATCACCATCACCATGCGCCGGACGCGACAATCATCCCCGTGTCTGCGAACTCGCCGCCTTGGGGCAACGTCTCGCATCCAGGCTGGGCGTCACCTTCGTCGCCTGATCTGCCAAACCTCCAGTACTGGGGCGTCATCTGCGAACTACCGAACCTCATCGAAGCGAAAGCCGTCTCCCTCGCACCGCCAGACCCAGCCCTCGAAGAAAGCGCCCAACAATACCCCGACAACGCGCCGCCCCTCCCAGATGCGCGCATCGTCACCCTCCTCCAGCGCCCACGCGCAATGGGCCTCCGCGAATACCTCGCCCGCCTCGCAGAATTCGGGCTGCTCAATCCACCCTCTCTCGGTGCCACCTTCCTCGCGCAATACGAATACGCCCGCTTCTCCACCGCAAGCCTAACCGAGACACAATTCCGCGACACCATGGCCACTTTTGCAGAGATCCTGAACGGCATGACAGAAGTCGACCCGGGCGTTATCGAAGAAGCCCGCGCCCAGGACATTGAATCCGACACACGCAGTCTCGCGCCCACAGAATCAAGCTCTGAAACAAGCAGCTCCTCGCACTCCCAACTCCCCTACCGCACACCGCAACTCGAGCGCCAAGCTTCGCTGTCCTCTTTCAACAGCTCCCTATTATCAGCCGATAGTAATTCGACTACGCATTCCCCGCAAACCGTCCGCACTGCTCCGTCGCGCCAACAACAGCGCAGTTCCACCCTCTACGGTACACCGCGTACACCTTCGCAACGCTCGCATGCAGATTCAGGGTCAGAGACAGGCTCTGTCATAGTCCGTGAGAGGCCGCGCAGAAGTCCGAGTACTCTGTTGCCCAATTCGAGCGAAAGTTCGCTCGGAAGTGGAGGCAGTGTGATTCGCTTGCATCCTAACCCCAGTGAGGGGGATTTGCCGTACGAATATACTATTGATGCTGGGTGAAGGGTGGGGGAGGCGTGCTAGCAAGCACGTTGATATTCCAAATACATACCTGGGAGGGCTGAGTCAGATCCGCGGCAGCATGGGATTCGAGCGCAAGGCTCGAGATGCGAAGACGCGCGCGTGAAGAGGGAGAGGGAAGATACTATGACACAGGGCCATTCCCCTGTGTCGAGATGTAGACAGAGCAGGAGTGACGTTCCGAGTGAAAGCAGTGTTCGCAGTTGGGGCATCAAGAACTGACACACTTACTGCAGACATCACCCCAAACGAGCCGAGCATTGAAGAAGAAGAAGAAGGATAACCGAAAATTCTTGTATATATCATTCACAGTACATAACATTTTACCCATCATATCATCATGTAATCAACATACATTCAACCTAACCCTTACTTTACCATCCTACTCCGCAACCCAAACAGCAGCCATACCCATACCAGTACCCACACACATACTCGTAACACCCACACTCTTGCCCGTCCTCCTCAACTCCGTAAGCAGCGTACTAACCTGCCTCGCACCCGTAACACCAAGCGGATGCCCAAACGCAATCGCACCACCCTTAGGATTGACCTTCTTAACATCCAGCCCCAGCTCATTAATGCAGTAAAGACACTGACTAGCAAACGCCTCGTTAATCTCCCAGATATCCACATCCTGCTTATCGAGACCCGTCTTCTCGAGCACAACGGGGATAGCAGCAGCGGGGCCCACGCCCATCATGAGCGGCGGGACGCCGACGATGGAGGCTTGCACAAACTTTCCGATGATGGGTTGGTTGAGGCGCTGGGCGGTGCTGCGTTTCATGAGGAGCACGGCGGCGGCGCCGTCGGAGATTTGCGAGGCGTTGCCTGCGTGGATAGATCCGTCTTTTGAGAAGGCGGGGCGGATTTTACCGAGAGACTCGGCGGTTATGCCTTGTCGGACGCCGTCGTCCTTGGATACGGTGATGGTTTGTTCTTCTTGTGTCTTGGGGTCTGTCCATTTGACCTGGAGAGGTGCGATTTCCTCGTCGAACAGACCGTTCTTCTGGGCCTCGACGGCTTTCTGAAAGGAGGATGCGGCGAAGGCGTCTTGCTCGGAACGGGGGATGTTCTTTGCTTTCGCCATTTGCTCGGAGAGGACGCCCATGGGGACTTTGCAGTTCGCAGACTCCTTGTGCGACTCGAGGAGTTCGGAGAACTCAGAGACGGCGCCGGGACCGTACTGTGTGCTCATGCTTTCTGCGCCGGCGCCGATGCCGATTTCGATCATGCCGCTCTTGATGGCGTTGGCGATGTCGACGCAGGCTTGCAGGCCGGAGGAGCATTGTCGGTTCAGCGATTTGACGGCTGTTGTGGTTGGGAAGCCGGCGGCGAGGGCTGCGGCGCGGAATTCGGTTGCGCCGCCTCCTGGAGCGAGGACGGCGCCGACGGCGATGTCTTCGACGAGGTTGGGGTCGATGCCGGAGCGTTGGAGGAGTGCTTTGTAGGCGCCATGGAGGAGGTCCGAGGCTTGCGTGTCTTTGAAGCCGCCTTTTCCGCCCTTGGTGAAAGCGGTGCGGAGGGCGCAGGTTATGACAATCTGGGAGATGAGGTTAGTATGGTACTTCAATGACAGTAACGAGTCTTCAGCTGGAAGAACGTGGAGCTGATCGAACAGTTGCCGTCGCATCGCTCAGAGAAAAGATGTGCAACTCACGTCATCAGCCTTCTTCTCCAACAACCCCTTCTTTCCCTTGGAGCCCGCAGCCCCAGGACTCCCACTTCCACCCATGAGATGGCCCTCGACCTGCGTAAGGCGTTCTTGAACTGTACAACCGTCAGCAACCTGATCCATCATTCACCAACGCCACTTCCTCTACTCTCACCCAACATACCTTTGTTAGGAGCTTGGTTGGCCATATTGAGTACTGTCGTCGATATAGAAGC
The DNA here is from genome assembly GCF_023757995.1 of Alternaria metachromatica. NCBI lineage: Eukaryota > Fungi > Ascomycota > Dothideomycetes > Pleosporales > Pleosporaceae > Alternaria > Alternaria metachromatica. Next base: position 496,834 of record NW_026055501.1, read on the forward strand.
TGTGTAAAGGGAAAGCTGAAGAACAAGCTCCGACGTGAAGTATATGAAGCAGCACTACCGTTCGGTCGCGGCAAGCATTAGGTCATTCGCATGCGAATCGCCGAGGTACGTTACGCTTCTGGTTAGCGCATCTGTGGGGCGCGTCATCCGTTCCGGGGGAAGCTAGCTTTCACATGCTTCCAGGTGTCGACTTTGCGGGCGCTTTGGGGTGCTTCACATGTCAGTGTGGGAAGTTTGCTCGTCATGTGCGGTTTTACGGTGCTGGCCGTCGTGTTGCTGATGCTGACGGAAGATGCTTTGTTGTACGCAGCAGTGGATGTGTAGGTGTTGAGATGCAGACACGGCATTCGCGAGAGCAGCCATACTCAACAAATCACAATCTATAGTCTCCAGTAACCCAGACAAAGTGGAGTATCAGAATAATATGATAATAATCCATGCGGCCATGTGAAGCCGACGACCCCGAACGCCCTGCTCAAACACACCCATCTAATCATGACAACGTTCCTCTTCACCGCCTCGCCTCATCTTCCTTCCAAGGATTATTCATCATCTGCCTCTCCAACTCATCTACAATGCTCCCACGCTGGGTCTCCTCATAGCCTGGCGGCGGATCCGACGGTGGCTCGAAGCGCTCTTGTTGAGTCCGCGGGCTCGACAGCGGACTCGATGCTTGTGGACTGGACGGCACGGGAGCCGCAACGACAGGACCGCCTACGCCCGCTGCAGAGCCGTCCATCGGCGGACTAGGAAGCGGATCCGGTACTCGGGCATGTTGTCTGCTCTCCTCGTATGCCGGTAGGTCTTCCAGATGTACGTTGTTCATGTTCACGCCTCCAACGCCTCTGCTTCCATCTTCCACGTCACCGCCGCTCTCCCGAGCCACCTCGACAGCCTGCCGTAACCGCTCCTTTAACCGTTCGAATATGCTCGCAAAGTCGAACGCGCCGCCCTCTTTGAACTCCATGACGAGGTCGAGCTCGGCGTGCTGTGGTGGTATGCCGCCGCCTTGGACGGGCTGGATGATGGCTTCCCATTTGTTGGCGCCGAACCAGGGGGCTGTAACGCGGGAATCGGTTACGTTGAGAATGGGGACGGCGAAGGATTGGAGTTGGGGGGTTGGGGCGACAGGGAGGTAGATCATCTGGTGGTCACGTTAGTCGAATTCCACATGATGGAGATGGTATGTACGTACCCGTCGGTTTGTGAGGTATACGACGCCCGACTTGCATTGTTGTGAGTAGGACTCGCTCGGACTACGTTGGTGGCTAGTCTGCAACGAGAGGGTGGTTCGAGGAGGAGACTGGTATAGTGTCTGTTCGCCAGGCAGAGGAGTGTACCCGCCATTCTCAGCGAGCATAACCCAACTAGTTTTGCGGTCAGACTTCGACTTCTTCATCTTGTGTGTCTTGAACCCCATGCTGCTATGCCAAAGCGACTATGCCCAAAGCTTCTCGTTACAATCCGCGGGGTAGGAATGCGAGGGGCAACACAAGCACATACGACAAAGCCAGGACAGGACGTTCAGGCAGAGCGGGAAACGGAGCGAGAGAGAAAGAGGAGAGAAGATACTAACTTGACAGACATGCTTGGAAACCGCCTTGCAGCAGACTTGTTCACGGATAAAGCGTGAATAGTTCGCCCACTCCCCAACTGTCAATGCAAGCCAGCCTTCTTTACCGCGAATGCGCTAACTGTGCCTGCGCGTGAAGCGCCCGCCTTGATTGTATCGGCCCGACCGCCGACTGCCTATCAGATCTCGCGTTGCGGTTCCCGCGCAAATGCGAGTGATCGGTTTAGCGTGGTGCGGTGGAGACGAACGGTGGGGTGGCTACGGTCGAGAATTGTCGGCTGGGGCTGGTCTGCCGCGGCGAGCGCGGTTGTCGCGAGTGCAAATGTGTGCACTGCGGAGGGCGAGTTATGAACGCTGTATAGAGGGGCAGAGGTGAAGATATGTAGATGTATGTGTCGATATGCGTATGCAGCTCGGATGCGGTAGTTACGTGTTCCGAATGGGCTTTCGGACTGGTGCCTGCAGTATGTAGGTAATGCAGCTGATGATGATCCCGTGAGATGGGCTTGCGTCACTCGTTGAAAGTGGAACCCAGGCCTGGAAGCATGGCAAACGTAGCGCGATATTGGATCGAGTGCACGGCAGTCATGGGCAAACAACATGCACGTGTTTCATAGATATTGTTCCCACTTGGGTAGGGTATTCCATTCATAGCCGTAGCCCTCGCTGATCAAACGCCATAGTCCGCCGCTACAAATGCTAGTCACGAATCAATGAAACACAGTAATAACCCCAACAGCCCATTGCTGAATACCGAAGATACGGCTAGCCTGCCAAAACTCCACATCATTCGAGGGAAAACCTGGATACCCTGGAGCCTACGTTGACAATAGGTCACGTACTTTGCATGATTCCATCTTGATGTAGGCTCCCGAGTGCCTAGTGCTTTCCTTTCTGAACTACTCCTCCCTCTCCGTAACCGTCCATCGCCGCTTAGGCCCATGACTATGCTCGTAAACGTCGTCCAACTTTGGCGGTCCCCAGAGTCCGTTGTTGGCTTTTGGGGCTACCTTGGCGCCCCAGAGACCGCCAGCAGAAGTACTCGGAGCGCTCTGTTTGCGGGTCTGGGCACTAACGAGAGGAGTGGGTTTATCGTTGACTTCTCGCTCTTCTTTCGAATCGAGTTTTGTCAAGCGGTTGCTCACATCAGACGCGCCATCCAAGTGTGCGATAGAGTTGCTCTTAGATTTAGAGGCAGCTGCGGCAGCGGAAGTCGACTTCGGCGGCGGTGGATGCTGGTTTGAGAAGTTGAGGACCATGTCGGCTTCTGTGGCGGGTGTGCTTGCGCCTGACCACAATCCGCCTGATGGAGATGCAGCACCGCTTGTCGCACTCTGCGCAAACCTCGAGTTGGATCCCGAGCTCATCGTCCGTCGCACACCGCCTAGTGAGCTGTTCCAGTTCCTGTACGGCTCGCCGAGTGAGAAGGGGGAATCAAGTGGACTGCTAGTCGTTGATGATCCTGTGAACCTTCGTCGATACTCCAAGGATGGGCTCGCTGTGATGGCTGGGCTGTTTGTTTGTGTCTGTGCAGATGGCGGTTTTGAAGGGTCGACGCCAGGCCGCAGATGGTCGACTGAAGCTGAGAGCTTTATATCGTAGGTATCTGACATGCCGGGGTCTGCTACGGAAAGTCTTCGTGTGTGTATTGTGGCAGGTGCGGATGTCTGCCTAGGTTCGTCTCTCCGGACTGCCATGGACAGCGACGCCAGACCTATATCCATCAAGACAGGCTGGTTCGTCATAGCACCGAGCAGCGCATTGCATCCTGCTCCATGAGTGATCAGAATCAGAACCAGCTCTTCCTCCTCGTCCGCGGTAGGATCATCGCTGAAGTTGGGGAAGGGGTCGGACTTTGTGTGCGACATAGGCGGTGGCGTCAAGCGCAGCGGTTCCTTAAACATGAAGCCAGGGAACTGATCCTTTGGAGGCGCTGTGCCGTGGACCCTATACCACTCCATCATGCCGGCAAGACCTCTCCTGAAGCGCTTGTGCATTGTGCTCCATTCGTCGCCGTACTCGCCGCCGTCGCCCCAGTTCTGTGGTGCACGCATGCTGTCCCATTGGAAGTCTACTTTGACGCAGGCTTCTTGGGCGTGCGCGACGTAGCCTCGTGGTATCGGGTCGGCGGGCGAGACGGAGTAGGAGGGGTGCGGCGGTTCGTAGACGCGGTTGGGTATCGCGGTCGGCTTGGGTGTCTGAGTTGGCATCGCCAGTGGTGCAGTTGCTTCTTTCGATGGTGTTCGTTCCAGGCCCAGTGGGCCGGCGTAACTGCTGGAGCGCTCTCGAAGCGGCGCAAACTGAGCCAGACTGCTCATAGCAGTGCCAGCTCCTCTACCGCCATTCGGTGTGCTAGTCCCCGACTTGTTCCCCATCCAACCTCCTGGGAAGTGACCCTTGCTGCTGTTCGGGTTTGGTTGTTCTTGTATGTAGTCGCCCCTCCGCAGCAGATCAGCTTTGGCGCCTGCCACCATCATGGTTGAGTTTGGCGGGGCCGTGATGTCGGCGTAGTATTCGGGAGACAGCCATTCGCCCAGAAACGCGTCGATGCGCAGGAGCACCCTCTCAGGGCCTGTATGGGGTCGCGGCAGTATCTCGAGGTTGGGGTCGGCGAGCGGCTCGAAGGTTCGGGGCTGCGACGAGGTTGACTTGGTGCGCGGCGCTTTCGGCGAAGGGACTCCCAGCGAGCCATTGGTGTCTTTGGAGGGGGGTGTCGGCACATTGAGCTGGGGCGTGGTAGGCGAGTGGTATTGTGAGATGCCGGCTGCGACCGCTGTGCTGGTCTGGACGCATCGCAGGAAGGGACTCGAGTGTATGATGATCTTGCGCTTCTTCTTGGGCCGCCCTTGCGCCTTGCCGTCCTTGGAGATGCTCAGCTTGCTGAAGTCGAGATGGGCGGGGTCGTTGGTGGTCGCGTTCTTCGCGTCTTCTGCCTGTTGGATGTCACGCTCGTGGAGGAGAGCGGCTATGCGCTGGCCGAGGGCCTTTGCCTGGGACCAGCCGCCGTACGTGAGGGGCGGATCATACGGCGTGGGTGAGGAAAGATGCCATGACTTGTCGGCAGCGTCGAGTCGGGCGCCGTGTCTGCGTGGAAGTTAGCTACAGAAGCGGAATGTGGAGCCGTGAAGGCTGGGTGAGACGGTACCTGGCGACGACTACGACTGCAGGACCCTTCGCCATGCCCCGCTAGAGATGCTTCGCGTGCGTCTGGCGTGCAGCTGTGCGACGGTCGTGTATGCAATGCGCCTCCAATACGAACAAGCAAGTCGGTGGAGAGAGCGATTGTAGAGGCTTGAAAAGAAAACAAGGTGACAGCTGCGCGGCGTCAAGTGATGCTGCAGACGCTCCAGGGTTCACTATAACTTTGCGACCCTGCAGACGCTATGACACCATCGTCTCTCGCGCTGACAGCTGGAGCGGGCGCTCGAGAGGGGTTGGTCTGGTGTTAGGCTGTTTGTGCTCGACGCCACGCTGCCGCCTGGTGTTTCACTGCTGCATGCAGGTGTCGACTTCTTTCTCTACTTTCGCGCACGTGTTGGCTACAAGAGAACGCGTAGGTCAAAACAACAAAAACTTTGTCTCGCCTTCGCATATGTCATCTTGGTCCGGCGGCGGACTTAAGACGCCGGTGGGGCCGGGAAGAGCCCTGACAGCCCTGGAGCACGCCATCAATTTGCATGTGATCTTGATTCGACTAAACACGCCTACTCCAGATAATCTCCCTGCGTCTCCTTGTGTATAACGTCGAACAGCGGTTTCGCACTGAACCACCCAGCCAGCGAGCTTCCAATCGTCTTGTGTGTGTAGACCGCGTCCTCCTCTGTAATCTTCACCGTCTCGCCACCCCGCCCAACCGCCGCTGCATCCGCCATCAGCTGCGATTGACAGCACTTCTCCATGCTAATGAACCAGAATACTGCCTCCTCTACGCTCTTGCCCACAGTCAGCAGGCCGTGGTTCTGAAGCAACGCAGCTTTCTTGTCGCCTAGACACTTTGCAATGTTCTTGCCCTCTTCCTCGGCCAGTACCACACCGTTGAACGACTCGTAGATGACGTGGTCGTTGTGGAAGGCACATGAGTCCTGCGTTATGGTGTCGAGTTTGCGACCAAGTGCGCAGAATGTGCGACCGTAAATCGAATGCGAGTGTGCTGCGGCGACAACATCGGGGCGGGCAGAATGGACAGCGTGATGGATCATATAAGCTGCCGTGTTCAACAGTCGGCACTCGCCACCATCGATGACCTCGCCCTTTGCATTGACGAGAATGAGGTCCGAGGATTTGATGAGGCTGAAGGCGACACCAAACGGATTGACCCAGAAGGTCGTAGGGTCCACAGGATCCTAAAGCAATCAGTATACTGCGCACAACATGTGCTACACGACTTACCCTCAGCGTGATATGGCCAGCCACTCCCTCATCAAACCCGTACTTTCCAAAGATGCGGAAAGCAGCTGCCAGTCGGCCCTTCAGGTACGCCCGCTCCTTGTACGGATCGTCAAACTTTGGTGGCTTGGGAAACTTCAGCATCTCGATCTTTCCATCTTTCTGGTTCAGACCAGGCTCGTTCGGTGCCACCGTGTTCGCTCTGGTCTCGTCGCCTGCTTGAGGCTCGATTGCTGACGGTGGAGACATATTGTATTCTTAGATATAGTCGGGTAGATCTGATAGGTAAAGAAGAGCTCCAAACGAAGACGAAGTAGCACGAGTATCGAAACAGCAGTAGAAAGAGCCCTCCGTTACAACGTGCGGCAATAAACAGAAGTCGCGACGGACCAACCTTGGGAACCGCCACCCCTCCTACAAAGGCAACCACGACCTCGGTCACTACCTCGGAACTACAGACGTAAGCTCCCTATCCGCCAAAGTAATCCGAGTAATCACCTGCGTTATCGGAACGCTTCCGATAGTCACCCATCCGGCGTTTAGCACGTTAATGGACAACGCGTGGTTGGTCGGCGACCGATAAGTAGATGCGCGTGCGGGGCATGATGGGCGGGGCGGGGTAACTGTAGGCATCGCCGCTCGGCTTTTGTGAACAACGAAGGTTTCTGGTGGCGGGCGGAAGTGGAAGGTTTCCTCGATTACGGTGCCGAGCGGAGATGGAAAGTCTCCGTGATTATGGGTTCGGGCTGAGGTGAGACGGAGAGCTCGGTATGCCTAGGTTTCCGAAGGCGAGGTTGAAGCTGGAGTGGATGAAATGAAGACACCGTTCCGAGGCATAGGCATGTATCTTCCGTAAATGAGTGTTGAGATTACTATACCTTTGACCAAATCGCGAAGAATGAAGAATAGAGGGCTCCTTTGGCTAACACTGAAGCCACTTCTAGTCAATCACTCGGACATGCAATTTCTAGGCAGAATAGTGAAGTTCACACGCATATCACGGTCTACGTTAGTATACGCAGTAGACTAGGTATCTTATGTTCTTATAATTCTAATCTCTTGATACGTGCTGCTTAGATGTTTGCCGCAGTACGAGGATGAGGTCTTATTTTACTTTCCCTTCGCACACCAGTAGTAGTACAGAACCAAAGCAGGCAAGCTACTCAGATTATTATAAAGTAACCGGAAAAGACACGGTTATACTAGTGGTACGACTTCCAACCGACGTGTGATAGTGTTTCTAGCTTTTACGACCACACGCAAGCGTATATGCCATATGGGTATCAAGGAAGGGCCGCCGACCGACTATGCGATGCGCAAGGAGCATGTGAGAACTGGAGATGACGTATTTCAGCATGCAATCACGAAGTAGTTGGAGACCAAAGGTGCCTAGGCACTACCACTACTGCTGCGTCTATCCCAGCGCGAACTGATCTCAACGTTTGAGTATGCAGACTAGGTACGCCATGCATGCGAGGAGCATACAACCCTACCGCTAATCCTGTCAGGTAGGAGAGAATCGTGCTCATATTATGCAGGTGAAGTATAGTCCCCGTTCTGGAGCTGTGCATGGCGTTTTGAGTACTAAGACTAGTACCGACATCACCCTGCATCATGTCGTGGAACGGTGGAACCGGGTGACTGCGTTAGGATATGCATGTCGGTTCCCGTGTATTACTATGGAACCACAGATGCTTGTGAGATGATTTACAGCAGGATTTGGTAATGGCTGACAGTCGTGCGCTACTCATGTATTTCTTTGTGGTTTTGAAATCTTCCTAAAGTCGGGGTTCAATATAGATGCTTGGTCCCTCTCTCTAACACGGGTAACAAGAGACAAAGAACGAGTAATGGTGCCTTCCCAATGTGGCTTCCGTAATCTTGGGGAATGCGACAGTGGCTTCCAGTGTCACAACGGTATGTTCAGTCATGGAAGCCAGAGACAACTTGAACATTATGATCGAAGTCGAAAAGATGGTATATCATCGGAACTGTCTAGTAATCGTGCTAGACGCATACTCATTGCAATGTGACATCTCGACAAGGTCGGAGAAGCTGTAATGCGTTTGGAACTCAAGAGAAACTCTGCGCCTGCAATCGAGGGCGTAACATTATTCCCTTATCGAAGAAGAGGATGCATCTTTGACTCAGACCAGGGCCTGTTCATGCTCCGGACTGGCCATAGAAGTCGTAGTTTGGAGTTAGGGATAATTGCGATAAGTCTATTGTCATTCTCCCTCATGTGTGACGTCCAATATGGAGAGCGCGTATCCTGACCTGTGATATCACCAGACATCTGCTTGACTCGCAACCACCGGAAACAGACTGCCGATCAGTTCTCCAAGGAACACTTTGCTAACCACACTGCGCAACCCCCACTGTGTCGGTTTCGCCGTGCTTCTCATGCGCAGCCGATCTGATTGGCTTTCATCCTTCTCGCACTGAAATTGCGATGCAGGATCAAAGTGGAGCGATTTGCGGCATTGTATCTTCGATCATTTCGAGTCAGACTAAAGATCCACTTGAAGTAGATCACTACAAGCGAGGCGACGTTCAGCTGAGCGTTCCGTGGCGCCACGGGAATCCGGCATGTCAGAATGTCAATCACGGCTCCCAGCGCCTCGCACTGACTGTGCTCGTCACGTTCGCGTGGCATGCATGTCTGCTTCAAACACTCCATGTATTGCCTTTCTCGCGAACGACTCGCGGAGCAATTATGCCGTCATACAGACGTAGTGCTGTTGATGATTACCCGGTGGGGGTTACAATAGACTATCTTGAGTATTGTGATCCGGCGAAGCCTCACCGGAGACTTTTGTCGCTCGACCGTTCACGGTAGCCGAGAAGTAGCGTGTTTGCCGTCGTGAGCACACTTGACACTTGTGAGGGTGGTGCAGATCAGCGTGGTAGCTTGTGCAATGCTACGTTACCACAGTCTCCCACGCTTGGATGCTTCTTCTAACTTCCGTCCGATTGGGGGTATGGCTGCGCCTTCGTACCGTTTCGGACGAGGGTCCTGTCGGTCGCAGTCTCCAGATGTATCATATTGGCGAGCTAGTATCGAGTCCAAGACATCGCCGATATCTGGGTAGCTGCAGTGTCGCTTAGTGTAGCGCCATGCTGGGTGGTAATGCTCACTGCCTCCACTTTACATGGAATCTTCTCCTGTTGGTGACTGAAGAACGACCGGCAATGACGCCAGCTGCCCATCACGGCTTGTGGAGACGCTCTTTCATTAAGATTGCGTGACTGTTAGGATTTTTCGACACGCCTACTGCTAAAAGCATACCTAATGTTACGCTGCGGAAAACGTTATAGTACATACCTATAGGCTTATTAATTACTAGTCTACTAATCTAATTCTCTTTATTATTTTTAAACTCTAAATAAAATACGTCTTACTTATATTATAAACTTTTTTTAGCTTTAGCTTTTAATATTAATAAAGAAGTTATTATTACTAGTAGTAGTAGTTTAAATAAAAACTCTTTTATAAAGTTATTTAAAAGTATTATATTTACTTTATATAAAAAATTTAATATTAGTACTAAAACTTATATTACTATAAATAAAATTAGCTATTACTATAAAGTAGAAGTTTACTTATAAATTATTTATATTAAAGTAATTATAAGTAGCTTTAAAAAGTATAATAAAATTAGTAAACTTTTACTTAATATAAGAGTTACTAATAAAATAAGTAGTAAATTTTAAGTAACTAAAGTATACTTATAGTATTAAGCTTACTTATTAAAAAGTAGAAGTAGTTACTATTTTAGAGTATATAAATAAGTATAAAAAAATTAACGTATAAGTATAAAAATTTTATATACTTATTTTTTTTAAGTATTAGTAGTAGTATATAACTATAATAGTGTACTTTAGTTATTAAGTTAAGATTTTTTAGAATTTCTATAGTTAAGAAATACTAAAGCTAAGGCTTACTTAGACACGTGATGCTAAAAGCATGTACTGCTATGTTGGCGTTAACGGGTACTCTACACGCTGTCTGAGCTCTCCGAACCCAATTGCCTTACAGGACACATAAAACTGCAGATCCCACGGACGAATCAACCAAAAGCATTCGCTGGGAAAATGTTCCGGCTTTCAAAACATGACGACGATTAGCCGTGCACGGTTTCCGTACCGTGCTGGGGGAAGCTGTTGCCGGGAAGCCCGATGACCCGGCGTTCGAGCCGAATCGTAATTTCGTGGCTCCAATAAGGAATACGACTGGTGAGAAAGTGCCAAAAAGGACGCTGGTAGGACGCGCCATCGTCTAAAGTAACTAGAGTTGGAGATGCAGACAGCCTTGGAAGTGGAGGTGGGTGGAGGCCAGGATCTGCGGCTAGGGCGCGGGCTGGCGCATGACGTAGCGTGGATACAAGCAAAAAGCACACATTCCGAAGGACACGTCGATGCAGAGCCCGATGCCAATCTGAGCAGCGGAATCAGCTCTCTCCCATCTCTCCTAATCTTTCTTCCATCTATCAGAATCTCTGGCCGGTGTCTTGAGCGTCGTCGAGAAGCGATTCCAACGATGCTGTCGCGGTTCGATAAGCGAGCCCTGCCGTGGAAGCGTAAATCGACGGGGAGGGCTAAAAGGAAAATGCCGAAAGCCAAAGACGCATCGACGACCTCTCTCCGAGGCTGAGGAATGGCTCTACCCAGATCCCGGACACATCCTGCACCGATTTCCGGCAGCGCAATCGATCGACGTGAGTGGTGGGTCTGCCCTGCTCCCATCAGCTCTGCACTCTGCCTTAGCGGGCCGCCCATCGATGATGCTAGGAGCAGATCAATCGTGAGGCTTGCAGATGTCGGCGAGCAGCGATGTGAGTGGGCCGCTTGGCCCAAGAGCGGGAGGACCGTTCCTCCGCCCGCAGATCCACCTGGCCTAATTGCGACAGTTCAGCTCTCGCCGCGGGCCATGAGATCCACACTATAGGACTTCGGTCAACCCCGCCTACTTCCTAAACTCGATCAACACTAGCGAGGTATCTCGTACTTCCATCTAGAGCCACGGCAGACGTGGTCGCCGACCATTCATGGAGCAGCTAACAGGCTGCTCGCTTGCAGGCTATCGTGGCTTGCCCACGCTGTTGAGAACGACATTGCACCCCAACGGCGGTGCCTGTGCTTGCCGCCTCGTCAACTACGGAAAGAGAACGTGTTTGACGGGAGTGGAGACGGGCAAGGCGTGGTGATGCAAAAACAATCATGGAAAATGAAACGCGAGACATGTGATATCTCACTCCTGCAGAATGCATGTCGTGGATGCGGTACGGTTACCACTCTATTGGAATCTTCTTCTCCGACAGTCTAGCATGGGCTCTGAAAGACTGCAGATCGAAGCAGGTTCTGAGGGACGGAGAATCTCGACCACGAGGACTCCAGATGACTTTACTGGACGCCATGGCATCGATGTGCAGCCTCTCAGCTATACCAGGCTGATGACAAAGCTCCCAAAACGGTACTCCTGTTGACCGGTCTTGGATAACCTTCACATAGATTGACTGAGCCCCGCTCCTTGCAGCGATTGTGTTGAGTCGCTGCGGCATTTGTCCAGATCAAATCGCCATAGCTCAAGCTTCCCCACTCCGGCTGGGTCCTTAGTTGCATTGGCTTGGTTCATTCGACTACGGAGCAAGCGCAGCCTCCCCACGTACTCCATACGGTGGAGCTCATGCACCATGCGTGCGCGTCAATGCACTCACTCATGCCAAAAACGACGTACCAGACGTGTCAAGCTCGGCTAGGATGCATGATCGCCGACCTGCATTATCGACTCTAGGGCTGTCTTGAGCCATCCACAGAGCTCATCCTGGTTCGAGGGACTAGCTCATGCGCGTAGAGCTGTTGATACTCATCGGGAATACTCACAAGCTCAGACTATGACGACAAGCTGTTGATCAATACTATCAAAGTACATGTGCCCCGCTCGTGGTCTGTGAGCTCTGCCGCATCTGATCGTAGCTTTTGAAGCCATTGGGATATATAGGGACGACCTGAGTATCATTGGAGGCATATCTTTCATGTTCCTCTCAACTCATGTTACAGATTTTCAGTGAGTCGGCCTCTCATCCTCAACATATCCTCATACTGATCCAGCTTCCTAGAGAGACATAAAAAGAAGCGCTCCTCCCAGGCATCCGTAGATTCTCAAGATCTTAATAGACGCTCAGCCTCCATCGCATCTATCGAGACCGACGTAACCTCGTCTCCTCCGTCCACGAAGTATTCATCTTCGCCGCCGTCATTACCAGTCACCAAAGGTCGACCCTCTCCGGCACAAATCAGCTACTCCACTTCGGCAGTACCTGGAATTAATCCCCAACCATCACCAGAACCTACTGTACGACCCAGTCCAGTGATAAGGAACACCTTACCACTCACAGAGTCAATACCTTCGGTCTCCCCTGCATCATCTCGTGTTGCTCCTACAACACCCACACCAGCTCGCCGTAACACGGAGCTAATTTTTGACTTGTCTCCGCAGCCAGACAGTCCTCCTTCACCATCCCCCATCCGTTTCTCAGTGAGCTCCAACATCTCATTTGAGTCCGTGGTTACCATCAAATCTCCACAACCTTCAACGCCCATCATGCAATCCCCCAGACCCACCTCGTCTAGGCAACAGACGAACGGCGCGAACGGCTCATCTGCGGTTTTCTCTCCACCACAGTCACCTCAAGCCCTTTTCCGCACAAAGGGTCGTCTGCCATCATTCACCTCTTCTCGCGCCACCAGCGGAAACTTCAGCATGATGAAGTCGTCGTTCAACAACTTGAAGCGAGGAAACGGCAACCAGTACCAAACATCCATGGTCCAGGACTCGGCAGCCTCTCTCCGGAAGAAGAGCATGGCCGAGCTGGGCGCTGGTGTGTTCCAGAGCATCGGCAACGTCTCTTACGTTGCCTTCCTGGAATGGATCAGATCTGAACGCCTGACCACTCTCCCTCACAAGGGCAGTCGCTGGGACAAAGTTTTGATCCGCGCTCTGTACTTCGCTGAGCAGCTTCACAAATTCGAGCAAGCTGTCAAGCCATTTGCTCAGGACAGCAGCTCGGCAGCTACCATCGGATATGGACATGCGCAGCTCCTTCTCGAGCTGAGCCACCACAACTCCGAGGCTCTTGACAAGGCCTTCTCCGTCTTCTACAAGTTCGCCATGTCATTCCAGTCGGTTCTGCATCGCTCAGAGCTGTTGGCATCAGGTAGCTCAGAGATCCGCGAGCAGATCTGCTTGTTGTACACAGACCTCATCACTCTCGTAGTAGACGTGGCCATCAAGTTCTACAAGACCGTCAAGGGCATGACTCCCGGCCGAACAACGCTTGACATCTTTGAGCTCTTCGGTGAGACCATTGATGCTTTCCGTACTCGCCAGAACACCGTCGTCGAGTTGATCTGGCAGTCCCAGATCGAAGGCGGAGAGTTCGAAGAGGGTGAGGCTATTGATGTTCAGCACTTGAGCCGCTGGTTGGCTTCACAAGACCGTGTCATTGCCGCCATCACCAGAGACCATGAGACATATGTCGACAACCAAGCCGAGTTTACTTGCCTCTGGTTTAACAAGCACATGACCAGGTTTTTCCAGAGCGAGAACAAGGTCTTCCTTGTTACCGGTCAGTCGGGCGCTGGAAAGACGACATTGGCGGGATCGATCGTCGAGCGATTGCAGCGACCTATGAACAAGAAGCAGTACGACACACTCTTCTGTTCGCTGTCGCCTGACATCCCGACTGCTACTACATCTTTGGCAGTAGTGAAGTCGCTCTTGTACCAATTGCTTAACCTTCGTATTGGAAACATGGGTGTGTACCACGCTCTTTTCAATGCCTACAACCGATGCAGAGGCACCGATGATATCAAGGCCTACGAAGAGACCATGTGGCAGGCACTGGGTGAGGCTCTCCAGCAGCCAGTATCGGGTAGCAACGAGTTGGTTATGGTTGTCGACGGTCTTGATGAGATTGCAGCCTCCAACAGCGCCTCTGTGCAAGCTATGGGTGGTTTCAGCCCAGCTGATCTGCTTGAGAGGCTGGCTAAGGTGACTCAACAAGGTCACGGAGTCAGACTCATCACATTGTCATCTTCCATGAAGATGCCAACTTCGGCCAAGGGAGTTCAGCATCAGATCGTCAAGGAGGACGTTCGAGACGATCTTCACGCTGTTGCCCTGCGTGCTTTGATCCACAACCACCACTTCCATGGCCAGCGTCCTTTCGACCAAGAGCAACTATTGGACCGCATCATCACCATGTCTAACGGATCTTTCCTCCATGTCACTTTGACTTGCGAGTTGCTGAACACCCAGAAGTCACCAGATGCGTTGATCAAGACTCTGGAGAGCTTTGAGTCGTCGAAGCCGTCCGTTCAGGACCTCACTCTCAAGCTCTTTACCGCTCTCAACCCCACCAACGAGGCAAAGACTTTGTTGTCATGGGTCTTGGCTGCTGAGCGACCTCTCACAATCGATGAGATCAACACCTTGTTCTCAGTCGACGTGCAGCGCAGCACTGTGACCGACAAGGGTATCAACACGAACGAGATCTTCAGGACGCTTGAGCCGCTGTTTACTTTGCACCAACGTATTGTTCGTTTCAAGCATCCCGTCATCCACTCCACCCTTCATGACTTCTCCGCCAACGGAAAGATTCCCATCCCTCTGAAGGACAGCGAGACCGACATGCTTCTCAGGGTTCTTTCTTACACCAAGCACACCCTGAAGGACCACAACACCGAACCTACCTTCGACACATTCGATCCTACCACTCCCGACAGGCTGTTCAGGAGGCATCCTTTCCTCGAGTACGCGGTACGCTACTGGGTTCTGCATCTTCAGCAGTCTCCATTGGCTCCAAAGTCTACTGGCGAGTTCAAGCCTACTGCCGAGCTTCAGAAGGTATTCCCGGACAGCACCATGTTCCCTATCTTGGAGTCGTACTGCTGGGACACTCAACTTCCCATTCCCGAGGCTTTGGATCTGCAAAAGCTTGTGGTCGTTCTCCGCAAGAGCACCCTCCCAGAAAACCACCCTGGTCTTCTCCAGACGTACCTGTCCATCGCCACGAGCTACCTGCTCATCTCCAACATCCCTGAAGCGACCAAGTACCTCTACTTGTGCACCTTCGTCAGCCGGAAGGTCTTGTCTGACATGCATCCGTTGACTCTGGAATGTGCTAGTCAGTTCTTGAAGATCACTGAGACCCAGACTACCACCACGAGGTCTGAGATCATGACTCATCGTGAGGAGATCCTCAAGGTGCTGATCACGACTTATGAGCGTCAGTACGGAAGCACCTCTGAGCTAGTCATTGAGACCCGCAAGCTCCTCGCTCAGCTCTACGCCCATATCAACGAAGAGGATAAGTCTATCGAGATCTACCGTCTCATCCAGGATGCAACCATCCAGCTTTACGGCAGGGACTCGCACCAGGCCCATGACATCAATGACCATCTCAAGGTCACTCTCGGAAAGGATACCGGCGATCGTGAGATCGAGATCTACGACGACTTCACTTTGGATTATGACCACGAGGAAGAGGAGGCAATTGAAGCCCTCACCATCTCCACTATCAACGCTCAGTTGATCCAGATCCAGAAGCTTCTCTCTATGAAGAAGTTCGCGGAGGCTGAAAGGATGTACGTCGAGCTTTGGATGGAAGTCTCCTCCAAGTGCCGCACCGTCCAATCTGTGGAATGGCATGAGAAGAACATTGAGATCGCCACCTCTTATGCCCAGTTCTTGAAGAACCAGAAGCGTACCAGCGAGTCTACCGCCATTTTGTCTTCAGTCTGGCAACAGTACGAGTCGCACCAGTTATCTTTCGCAAACAGCATCGTCTCGCGCCTCTTGACTGTCGGCAAGGAGATGCGAAGCATGAACGCCCACTCGCAAGCTCTCTCGATCTTCAAGTTCGCCCATTCTTACCACAAGAACATGAGCTCTCAGGAGAGCAGTGAGTCTCGCGAGGTCAGCCAGCAACTGTCTGAGACTTCGAAGGAGCTCGTCCAGCACAGCCTGAACAGCACTGGAACTACCACTACGACGACTGTATCGGAATCTGTCTACCAAGATGTGTTCTTCTCGACCATCGCAAGCTCCAAGACTATTGAGGCAAGCACCATGTCGCTAGCCAGGCAGCTTGTCACTCAACACATGGCAAAGAAGAACTACACCGCTGCCATCAACGTCATTCACGCGACTCTGCAGCGCACTTGGTCTTCATTCCTTGCCAACTCCATCCACGACGTCACAATGGCGACTGTGTTCACTCAAGAGTCTATCGAGCTTGTCGAACGCCTCGCCGAGTGCTACTTGCAGACCCGCCAGCTTGACAAGGTTGATGATGTGTACAACCGCTTCTTCCGCGCGGTCTTGGTCACCGAGAAGGTCGACAAGGCCACCTTCGAGAGATCAAAGAACCTGTTGATCAACTTCTATGACAAGCACGGCTACGCCGACAAGGCTATCAGCACGTACCAGGAGATCTTGGTTGTGTACCGCGCACGTCTTGGTCACACCCACGAGCTCACCATCCAGACCTTGTACATCTTGGCCCAGAGATGCCGCAGCCACCCGCGCAACCACGGCTACTGGCTCGACTACTACCTGCAGATCATCACTGCTCTCAACAAGGACTCTGATGTCTGCCACAAGGACGCACTTGACGCTATGCTGGTAGTCACTGTCACCTACTGGGAAGACCGTAGGTACGCAGAGGCAGTTACCTTCTACGGAGTCCTGTGGAACACTTTCGTCCGTCAGACCAAGCAGCACAAGGTCTTCACCGATGTCAAGTTTGTCGAGACTCTGTACGAGCGGTACTACCAGTGCCTGGAGGAGACCAAGGCCAACTGGTCTGAGCTCTACAAGGTTACTAAGGAGTACCGCGAGACTGCTATTGCTGTCTTCGGTGCTGAGTCCACCACCGCTATCAGCGCAACTCTCGCACTTGCTCAGGTTGCTCAGAGCAGCGAGGCGCACATGTCTGAGGCTATCTCTCTCTACGAGGCGGTCCAACAGTCGGGCAAGCAGGTCACGACGACCACCAGCACCACTGAGATCAACCAAGCGCTTTCTTCCCTCTACGTCAAGCAGATGCACTCTTCGCTGTCTAGCAACATGAAGGCCGAGACTGTCCAGCGTGCTCTGAGCATGTCTGAGTCGCAGTTCCAGCAATCTACCCGCGAAAACGGCTACAGCCACGAGTCCTCGCTCACTAGCTTGAGGGAGCTTGCGTCTTTGTACTCGCGCCAGCAGAAGTCGGACGTCGCGGTCAAGCAGATCTCCAAGGCTGTTTCCGAGATTGTGTCCAAGGAGACTTCCTCGCAGAAGCAGATTGAGTCGGCCAAGTCCATTGCCGCGACCTTCCAGGCCATCGAGCAGACCAGCACTGCTCACGCCATGGTTCAAGAGCTTCACCGCCAGATCTGTGCCAAGGATGCCCGCAACGCTTCCAAGTGGTCATTCGACTTGACTAAGAGCAGCCGCACTGCGATTGCCTTCCTGGCATCTCTCCAGTACAACCTGCGCAGGGATCTCAGCATTGGCTTCTCGGAGATCTACGCTGATCTGACCATGGAGTACATCTACTGGGTGCAGTTCCACTCGACCCTGGACAACAACGAGAGCCTTACCAACATTCTGCTCGCTGCCGCTCCTCTTCGCTACTTCTTGCGCCGCAACGATCAGCAAGACATGATCACCGTTGTCGAGGAGCAAGCCGTTGGTCTGTTCGTCAAGCGCGACGCCCAGGACCTGAAGGACTTCAGCAAGGAGTCGCCACGCATCTTCATCATTGGCATCCTTGACTATCTCGGCCACGGACGCAACAAGAACTTCAACCGCGCCGTTATTCTCTCCAGCAATGATAGCGTCGCCAAGCTCACCAAGGCGAAGAAGTTCCACGAGGCTTACGACATTGCCAACCTCGGCTTCCTCTTCGCCCGCAAGAACGACGGTTACAACGGTCCTCGTGCTATCAGCATGGGCTTCAAGCTCGCCTCCCTGCTCGTCGGCCGGGATGGTGAGAAATGCCCCGACGCCACTCTCCGCAAGAAGATGCTGGACCTTTCCAACCGCATCGTCAAGCAGATCTTCGAGATTTGCAAGAACCTCAAGATCAACTTCGCTCAAGTCCAGCTCTACGAGCTGTCCCACCTGTCCGCTCTTCTCGGCGAACAGGAAGACTACGAGACCCTCGAGTGGCTCCTCACCACTCTTTGGCAAACCCGCGACGCCCAGCGCTCATGGCCCTCCGAGGTCCTGCTCAACCTCGGTCGCCGTCTCATCTGCGCCCGCTACCTGGCGAACCACCAAGTCAAGGCCATCCGCCTCGCCGAAGACATCGCTTACAACATGCGCCGTGCCCACGGTCCCCGCGCCCCCGTTACCATCGAGACGTACGAGCTCCTCGCGCAGCTTTACACCTCCACCGGCCACGCCTACCAGGCCCAAGCCGCCAAGGGCGAGAAGACCGCCAGCCTCGCAGCCGACTACTTCAAGAAGGCCATCAGCGTACACGAAGACATCCTGCGCGTCCTCGTCAACGACCAAACCTCCGCCTCCAACGACTCCGACGACGAAGACGACACCACCGCTGAGCTCCTCGCTCGCGAAGGCGTCAACGTCCAGAACTCACCTAACAGCCCCCGTCCCGCGGCCGTCGACTCGAACACTCTCGACAAGTCCGCCACTGCGCTCAAGCACTTGCACCTCCTCAAGCTGGCGTACCAGCGCTACGGCGGCTGGCCCAAGAGCTACAGCGAGTACGAACACCTCAATGCTCAGCTCTTCCGTCTTTTCGGCGCAGAGGCCAAGTGGAAGGGTGTTGAGGGCACCGAGAAGTGGGATGCGAAGACCTTTGGTGCTGGCAAGGCGGAGAGCCAGGAGGGTGGCTTCCGCGGTATTGCCGACTGGAGCCTTGGCAGTGAGGAGCTGGTCTCTGTTGGCCATGGACATGGTCAGGGACAGCATGGTGCTATGGTTGGTAATGGTGTTGTTGCTCCGCTCAAGACTCACATTGACTACTAAGAGGTTGCATTTGGTCTGTTTCGATTAGCGCGTTTTGATCGTTGCTCACACATTTCCTTGAGTCATTGAGTCATTGAGTTGGAGATGAAAGAGGTTTTGCTTGTTTCGATCAACAGGTTTTGATCGTTTTTACAAAAGTTTACACTTTTCTTCCTTTGTGTCAGTTAGCTAGTTGGTAATAATAGTTTCACGGAATTTCTCAATCGATCATCCTTCTTTACATCTTTTCCCTTGGTGCTGTGACGCTTACCTATATATAATGATACTTCAAGCTACCCTATCATCCGACTGTCCTTCTATGCGTACTCTAATCTTTGCTCAAGAACTGCGCAATTGAATCCGCTGTGGCGTTGTGGATAGGGAAGGTAGGATGTAGCTCGTTAAGCCACAAGTACTCGTTAACCGGGTACTCGCACGAAGCATCCTTAGTGTACCAATCTGGTGTTCCACTTTCAATCTGTTAGCAACTTTCTCTGTCATATCCAAGCAGTACTTACTTCATATAGGCCGCACAGTAGCCCGTGACATTCTTCAATCCAGCCGTCTGCTCATAGCTCGCGGGGTCCTCAATAACCTTGTTGAACAACCCCCACGTATCATGCACAAACACCTTCGTCCCGCTGTGATTCGCCTGGAACGCATCCACCATCTCTCCAAGCCTCTTATTCCAATCTAGGATGACCTTCCCTTCGTTCTCTACCGCATAACCGCCATCATCTTGGTTGAGCGTCTGCGGTGCAAGATTGACAGGCGGCACACTCAGAAACAAGAAGTTGCGCGCCCCAGTCTCATACACATCGTCGAGGAGGTCGGCGTAGACGGAGAAGATGGTGTCGTAGAGCGTAGCGTTGTTGAGCCACCAGCTGTTTCCAACGTCGTTGATGCCGATGAAGAAGGCGAAGAGGGAGGAGGATGACGTCCAGGGTGCGGTATCTGGGTGTGCACCGTATGTGGGCAGGAACTCGGTGCGAACCTGGTTCTTCATGCTGATGACTGTGGGGGCGTACGGTGTCACGAGGTCGGAGTCAACAGTGGCACCACCGTAGGCCATATTGTATGTGAGGAGGTCGCTGGCATTGTAGGTTGTAGAGAGGAAGCCGACCCAGTTGGGTCCGTTGGAGGACGTGTAGCCGGGGTACGCCGGGTTGCCGAATGGGTTTGAGGCGCTGGGTTGAGTCCCGTTTACGTCGAAGCCGGTTTGTGTGTAAGAATCACCGAAGACGAAGAGTTGTTTTACGCTGGCCCAGCCGGACCATGATGAGCTGTTTTTGTATGGAGCTGCGAGGGTGGTAGTTGCTAGAGATAGCGCGAGGGTAATTGACTTGACCATTATGTTGTCCGTTATCTGCGGTTCAGACAGAATGAAGGTAGCGAGTAAATAGGCATTGAAGAGAGAACGGCACGGTAAGTATAAGAAGGACAGATTGATGCCAGTACCAACTAATCCGGGTCACCAGGCGATCTACAGGTGCGAACGAGGTAAATTGCTCGAGATTACTTGACGTATGCGAACACCCCACATATTGCAACTAGAGCGCATACTACACTGAGTCGCTCGCGGAATAATTTTGGAAGGACGTTTGTGATGCACTAACGGCTTGCGCGTGAGTAGTAGGCGTAGAATGCTTGCCCGGAACGAGGTCCGAAGAGGGTGACGCTCCGTGTTGTAACGGGTATAGTGGGTCGGTGAGCATCATCGTCGACGCGCGATATTGGAGTTGCACTCCAGATTACTGATCTGAATGGATATGAAACACGTGCGACGTTTGTAACTGTGCTTACCTTGACACAGGGTGGCTGGTAGAAACTTCTGGCGCGAGGTCAGTGCGGCAGACGTTGTGAGATGCAGGCAACAATGATATGGCGCAGTCTTCGCGACCCTTGAATGTTCAAGCTCAGATGAGAGAGTATGCGAATTGATGTGTCCTCCTGGGGTATGTAAACGCGTTGTGGTGTGCGTCTCCAAGGTCCCGTCCGCGTGAAGGGAGTGGGTGCAGTCCCACCATCTCAGAACGACAACAATATTGGGAAGAAGCAAAGACTGAGTGAAGATGTTTCTGGAAGAGAAGCGAAAAGGGAAGAAACTGTATCAAAAAGCGCCTGGCGGTGTAGTTGCATTTGCGAGAGAACTGGCCCTGAGGCTCGGCTGTGAGGGTGGGGCGTCAGGTACTCGTTCAGCGCTCGTATACACGTATAGCAGTGCGACCGGCGTACTTCGTACCGGCAGCCAGCGGACCTCTGTCACGAGATCTAGAAGGCAGCAAGTATTCGGCCGTAGTCAGGTATGATATCAGTCGGATGGAACGGGATGATGCGGGAGTCGGAAAGCAGGAAAACATCCAACGGCCGAAGCAGGATGCACATGAGAAATGCGTCAGAGGGCGTGCGGGCAGCGAACACCTGCTTTCCCATGCTGCTGCCGCATGGGAAACAGGATGGAAGAAAGACGGGTAAATATCACAAAGTGTGTGGCTAGAAAGCCGGTCAGTCGAGTAGCTATGGGTGGAAAAGGCGTGGCTGAGGAAAAGATGGCTTGGTAAGGCTGAAGACCCTGGCTACCAGCCGCCCGCGTAGACCGCCCGCGTCGACACATGTCATCCACGCATTGGAACGTCTTCTGCCCGTTGCGCTACGTTTTTTTGCATAGCTGTTACAAAGAAGCAACGTGGTAGTTCCCCTTAGTACTCTTGAACAGTCTGGAGCCAGAAAAGGGTCAAATTACCCCCAGATCGGCGCTCTACTGTTCGGCTTCGCAGCAATCCGCATTCCGAGTCGACAACATCGTCACCAGCGCGCCCGTGAAAGCTGACAAGGCACCGAACACCCGCCCGACCCTTAGCAATCCGACTTCCGAAATGCCCGGCTGCTAGGAAACATCGTCACCATCGTCACCGTCGATCCCTGCATTCGCTCCACCGCCAGACATTTATACACGCTTGCGCTACACGCCTGCACCCCGCGTGTTTGTACCAAGATTCACCACCACGACCACCTTACCGCATAGCAAACAGAGTTGTAGTAGCAGAATCCAGCCATGGCGGGAATGGAGAACATCGAGGTGCATAGCAAGGTATGTACAGCATCCACGTCGCGCTTCCTCGCTGACTGAAGGCAGTCGTACCTTGTAAGATGGGTCAATGTCTCGTCAGGCCACACCATCTCCTGGAGCGTCCAACCCCATAAGAAGTCGCTCAACTTCGGCATCTTCAAGCACCCCGGCACAGCTACCGGCGCAACTCCCCAGCTGCCCACCTCTGCCCTCGTCGAATCCGGGCCCGGCACGCCGACCCTCGAGCCACCTACAACACGCGGACGCGGAGCCTCGACGTCGCGGAATGACAGAACAGTCGTTTTAGATAAGCTGGCGGCTATTGGGCTGCGGCAGGTGCATTGGCATGGAAAATGCGAGGCTGATTTGGTATCCATGGGCACATACGACGTGCCGCCAGGCGAGGGTGGCATGTACGGACTGGTCTTTGACAACACCTTCTCCAAGACCGTGTCAAAAACAGCCACTTTCGTCCTCATGACATACCCGACCAACGCGGCGCCCAAGTCGGGTCATCACATGCACTACGCGCAGGCCATGGCGGGCGCGAGCACCACCAGCCTCCCGAAGTCGAGCCCCTCCATGGGCCCCATCGAATCCTCCGAATCCTTACCGCAAGCCTACGCCGAGCGACCGAAGTCACAATACGGGCAGAAACAAGGGAGTCTGTCTGGCTCCTCGTTCCTCACAGGAGTGCTGCAGAAGAAGAGGAGAAAGAGGAACCAGGGCTATGCCAGGAGATTCTTCTCCTTGGACTTCACGTCTTCAACGCTCTCCTACTACCGGAACGACCATTCATCTGCACTGAGAGGAGCCATACCTTTGTCACTAGCGGCTGTGGGCGCCAACGAGGAGACACGCGAGATATCTGTCGATTCTGGCGCCGAGATCTGGCAGCTGCGAGCAAACAATGAGAAAGACTTTCAGATGTGGAAGAACGCGCTCGATCGCGCCTCAAGAACCGCTTCGGATAGAGGGGCGGTCGCTTCACCAACTCTGCAAATCAAGGACAGTCCATACCAGAGTCTCCCGCACGTCTTGAACTCTGCCGAAGAGAACGAATGGGCAAGGGTCGTGGCCCTAGTCGGCAGAGTCTCTGGTACACGAGACGCAGTACGGAGGTTGGCCCAGGATACCGATCCAAAGTACAACGCATCATCGGCGATGAGCGTCAGAAACATGGGTGATAGTCTGTCGCCAACGCCGTCCAACGACGAGGCGGGCGACTACTTCCCAGAACAAAAGGCCCCTGAGAAGATGGCTTTCTGGAAGCGCAAGCCGAGCAGTTCCGGCACTCAGAGTCCGTCCGCCGGCATTTTTAAGAGGAGTGTGTCAGCGCAAGTAGGGGCTGCGTCGCCTGGAGCCGTCCCTCCTGGTGCCTCCAATGCGGCAGGTAATGGCACCCTTGCCGTACCCAAACGCAATGGACGCGCGAGCACCATGATGAGCTCCGCAAGCATTCCACATGAAGAAAGCGTTCACGACAACTGCATGGCTCTGCTCCGAGACCTAGACTCTGTTGTCAGGGACTTTGCTGATCTGATTAGCGAGAGCAAACAAAGACGAATGCCACCAGCTGCACCTCTTTCTGCTGTAGGATCACGGCACAGCTTTGACTCAGTGGCCGAGTCTGTAGATGAGTTCTTCGACGCGCCAGATGGCGACGCAAGCAAGTCACAGCTTCTGACCATCCGGCGCGACAGTCAAGAGGACAGCCGCGAACGTGAGCAGTCACCAGATGCCGATTCAGATGGCGAGTCGGAGTCTTCCTCAGAGAATGGCAGTGTAGGAATGCTGGATCGACCTCGCATGTCACGGGAAACTACTCCAGCGCTCTTCCCTACACGACCCAAGTCGCTCACACCTCTGCCGCTTGACCCTGTGAAACGTCGGGGAACGGTTCCAGCCCCGAGGGTTCAACCTCCAAGCCTCATCGCGTTCTTCAGAAAGAATGTCGGCAAAGACTTGTCAACCATTGCCATGCCGGTCTCAGCGAACGAGCCCACATCCGCGCTACAACGACTGGCAGAGCAACTGGAATACAGCGAGCTGCTCGACGCCGCAGTAACCGCAACTCCAGACAACGGCGAGCGTCTCGCCTACATGGCCGCCTTCGCCATATCAGCTTTCAGCAACGCCCGCGTCAAAGACCGCGCCATCCGCAAGCCCTTCAACCCCATGCTAGGCGAAACCTACGAACTCGTCCGCGAAGACAAAGGCTTCCGCTTCTTCGCCGAGAAGGTCGTCCACCGCCCCGTCCGCATGGCCTGCCAAGCCGAAGCCAACGAATGGACCTTTGTACAATCCCCCACGCCCATGCAAAAGTTCTGGGGTAAGAGCGCAGAAATCAACACTGAAGGTCGCGTCCGTATCTTCCTTCACGCCTCAGGCGAACACTACTCCTGGACGCTCGCCACATCCTACCTACGCAATGTCATCGCGGGTGAAAAGTACCTAGAACCCTCTGGCACCATGACCATCATCTCTGAAACCACCGGCGCAAAAGCCGTCTGCACATTCAAAGCAGGTGGCATGTTCGCCGGCCGCTCAGAAGAAGTCTCCGTCCAAGTTTTTGACGGTTCAGGTTCCGTGCTGCCCATAGGTCTAACAGGGAAATGGACGTCAGACCTCCAACTCACGTCCTCGGGCCAACCCACTGGAAAAACAATCTGGAAAACAGGCGATCTGGTCGATAAAGCAGAGAAACACTATGGTCTTACCACTTTCGCTGCTGCACTCAACCAAGTCACGTCCATTGAGCAAGACCACATGGCGCCCACTGATTCCCGTTTGCGACCTGATCAGCGCGCCTTGGAAGACGGTGATGTGGATAAGGCCGAGGCGCTGAAGGCGAAGTTGGAAGAGCGTCAGCGGAGTCGCAGGCGCGTGCTCGAGGAACATGGCCAGGAGTGGCAGCCTAGGTGGTTTACCAAGGTGGGGCCTGTCGAGGCGGCGGCGTTGGGCGATGAGGAGGTTTGGAGACTCAAGGGCGGGAAGGACGGGTATTGGGATTGTAGGGAGCGTGGCGATTTTGGGGATGTGGAACAGGTTTTTGAGACGTAGACGTAGATATTGAGGGAGGAGTTGTAGTGAGAGTGTTGTGGAATCTACAAGGTTTTCTGCATTTGAGTTGGGGTTCGACTTGATGTGATGTAGTCTTATTCGTACGAGTTGATCTCGAAAATAAAGCTCACAGGTATATAATACTAATTGAAGAAGACATACCAGATGTTGGCACGAAAAGACCCATGAATACCCAAGACACGCATCCACCTATGGAGTCTCAGGGCACCCGGCAACCGGAAGAACACCACGCAATGCTATAAGAACCCAAAACATGCAAGCTTTTGGTGTCTTCATCTATAACAGAACAGTCAAGCTGGAAAAGAAGGCAAGCCAAAGCCCATCACAAGCACCCAAGCCAGAACTAACCCTACGTTTGGCAGGCAGCTCAAATCTCAATATCCATGCCAATATCCATACTAGCAATGATATCGTCATCCATCTTCGGCTTCCTAAACGTGGGCAGACCTTTCCGCTCCGTCTTCTTCTTCTGCGGCTGCTGCGGGTTGGGCGTGCTCGCTCTGCTGGAGCCATCGCCATCGAACAGCGCATCAACATCCAGGTTATTGCTCTTCTTGAGTGCCTCTTCCTCCTGCGCCTTGCGAGCTTCTTCCTCGGCCTTGCGCCTAGCAAGTTCCTTCTTCTGCTCCATCTTCTTCTGGCGCTGTTGGTCGAACTGCGCTTTGCGGACGCGTTCGGCTTCCTGGATACGGTTCTTGCGGTTCAGTTCGGCGATGCGGGCGGCGGCTGTTTCTGATTGGGTTGCGATCTTGGGCTGGGCGTCGGCGTTGGGGCGGTTGAGGAGGTGGGCGTACTTCTTTGACTTGGCGATGCGCGCGCTGATGTCGGCGTCGGTCCAGTGGTGGTTTTGGAGCGCCTTGAGGTCGTCGTATTTACGCTGGAGGAAGGATTGCGTGGGGACCTTGGCGTTGGTCTCTATGAGGGATTGCCGGTAGGTGTCGAGGTCGTTCTCGGTGAAGCGTTGGTTGGACATGAATTGGAACTGGTAGTCCTTCTTCACGGAGCCGTGTTGCGCAATAACGTATTGGTCAGTCGCGACGCGCTTGCCGTCCTTGCCGTCAAAAACGTATGGTTTGCCAGCTGAGAAGCCTGGATAACAAGTTAGCATAGTCTGCGATACAGCCGGTGTCGTGCATACCCTTGATTTGCGCCATCTTGTACAGTGTCCGCCGTTGTGAGTCCTGACCGACGCCTACACGTCCGAATGCGCCAGTCAGAGCCTCCTCAAAGCCTGGGTGGAAGCAGACTTCTGAGAAGAATCCTCTACCAACACGAACCGACTCGAAATCGCGGAGGGTGGCAGGCAGCTCTTCGCGGGCCTTCTCTGGTGCTCGGTCGTCCCACTCCACGTCGCTCTCACCATCAGCGTCGACATCTGAGCCACCGTCACGATCTCCCGAGCTGGACCGCCTGCGGCCACTGCGTCGGTCGTCGTTGCGCTGTCGTTGCTGACCGCGCTGCTCTCGCTCACGCTTGTATGCCTCGAGCTTCTCGTTCTTCCGCGGTTGCACCTTGGGGCGAGTGCTCCTGCGCTCGTCGGCGTCTTCGGAATCAGCCTTGCGCTTCCTGTCGTTCTGGACGTTGGCGGCGCGCCTGGCGAGCTCGGCCTTGAAGTTGGCGCTGCTCATCTCCTCGGCACGCTGACCGAGGATCTCTTCCCGCTCCAGCTGCGATAGGCCCAGGATGCGGCGCTTGTCTGATTCGTCGATGTACTTGCCCTCTAGGGGGTAAGGGACGTCTGCGGAGCGCTCTGGTACGTCATCGTCGCGATCTGAATCCGACTCGTCCATGGCGTCGGAACCCAACGAGTTTGGCGACGAGGCTGCGGGCGACGAGCTACGTGGAGTCAGCGCCATGTTGCGGTAGGGGGTTGAGCGTTCGGTGGAGAATAGAGCGGAGCGGAACGGAGAGGAGAGGAGCGAGGGAAAGTAGCGAGGCAGAGGCAGAGGAGGAGAATGATAGGTGAGAGATGGTACTCACGCCTCGCCTTCTTCGACGTCTGCATCTTCGTCACCGCCAGCGAGGGCGAAGAGCTCGTCGTCGATATCATCGGCCGACATGTTGGGTGGGATTGGCGAGGATTTCGCGGTGATTTCTGGATCGTGGAGGCGCGTTGGAGACGGACCCGGTGTCGCGGAGGGTGCCGTGAGTGAATTTGGGCGTGATTAGGGGGGAAGAGGATGAAAGAAGAACGTGGGAAGTCCAAAGGTCGGGGAAACGCTCGTTGAGCTCAGGCCATGCCGCGTTGAAAAGTGGGCCGTGTTAGCGTGCCTTGAGCGCATCATACCTCACCCGCCTATTGTCCGACTCACTGAATTCGAGAACAATAGCTTCGCCCCTTCACCTGTATTACCTGCATTGCACCATAGCCCGGCCTGGAATATGTCTCCCGTCTTGCTCTCACCGCGGGCATTATCGCGCAATGTGGCCCGTCGCAGCCTCCAATACCCTGTGCTCGACTTTCTTGCCCCCAGTACCACATGCGCACCACGCCAAACGTCACGCCTGGCCAGCACCGCCTCCGCACCCCAACCCCCACCTTCACAGCCCGACTCCGCGCAATCACCGCCTTCACTGCAGACGCAGAAAGATGGCAAACCAATACGGCCGCTTTCGCAGCAGCAGCAGGAGTTCCTCTCTTCCGCGCTGCGGGTGAACCAGACGGGTGAACTCGCCGCCATCCTCATCTACGCCGCCCAATCGCCCGTCCTCACACGGTCATACCCGCACTTGCGACCGCTGATGAAACACATGTACGACCAAGAAGCCGGCCACTACAAGTTCTTCAACGAGGTCATTTCCAAGCACCGCATACGACCCACCGCCATGACTCCCATATGGACCGCCGCCGCCAGCATGCTCGGGTGGTCGACCGCTGTCATGGGCCGCGAGGCCGCCATGGCATGCACAGAGGCTGTCGAGACGGAGATTGGTAACCACTACAATGAGCAGGTGCGCGTGCTGCTAGACTGGGCGAAGAAGTGCGAGCAGCGGGGTGAGAGTCTGGGACCCGAGCTGGACAAGTTGGTGGTTGAGTTGCGGCGGATTAGAGATGAAGAGCTAGAGCACCTGGACCATGCGGTGGAGAATGATGCCAAGAACGCGAAGCCCTATGATCTGCTGAATGAAGTTATAAGAGGAGGATGTAGAGGCGCCATTTGGGTGAGTGAACGTGTGTAGTGTGATGTATGACTGAGACGATCTTGTATATACTGTAACATTAGACACGCATACCTGGCTATTGCGTTTACTTTCTTCCTTCAGGTGAGGGGTGGTGAGGGGTTGATTCTTCTGTTGGCGATGTTTCCTTTACCATCTTCGCCCTCTAGTCAAAACTCTCACACTTCTTCTGCTCAACTCCTTTGCTTTCAAGGGCCAGTCTCTTATTTTGTATCATTTGATACCGATGCTGGTCAGGGTAGTGAGGGATTCATTCTTCTGTTGGCCATGCTTCCTTTACCTTCTTCGCCTTCTAGTCAAAAGTCAAAAGTCTTAGACATTTGATACTCAGCATCCTCGCTTCAACACATCAATCTTTCCTCTTCTCTTCTATCCTCTGATTTCAATGTTGATGTTCATACCCCACACGTCCCTCAGCCAACTGCGCGGTTTTCCACATTTCTCGCTTTCACCTTCACTTAAGCTCCCACTCCACCAAAACACGCTCTCACCACCACAACAACACTGCCATCACCACAACAACGCTGCCACCCACTCTACCCACCACCCATCAACCCCATTTACTTTAACCTCTATCAATCCCCGCTCTCTCTCCTAATATATACCACTTAGTTCTTCAATTTTCCATCAAAACAAGTGTCCGGCACAACACAAACGACTTGCCAACCGACCCAACTCGGGTTAGGTTAGAGGTTCGATCCCTCTCACTGACACATAACGGATGGGAGATTCATCCCCATAAGGGGCGTCGGGTATCATATACCTGCTAGGCTTGCTTAGCGGGTATATGGCACCTGAGTGTGTCCGACCAAGGGAGACGTCCCTTGGCCGGATGTGCTCGAGTAACGTTAGAGAGTGAATCATCGAACTGGCGGAGGCAGGGGCCTGTTCCATTGATCTGTTTTTTTGCTGTTTTTTTTTTGGCATGTTGTAGTACGAGCCTGAGGGCGACACTTTCTTGAACAATGCATAACTAGTGTGTGAGCGGTAGAACTTACTTAGTTTGGGATGCAAGAGGTAATCAGTCAGAAATTGAAGGTGCATTATGCGTGCGAGCGCGTTGAAGGAAGAGAGTAGGGATGGGCGGTGGAGGTAAGTTTAGAAATAGTAGATGAGTAGTTGCAGCATGGTATAAAGAAAAAGCTACAGCGAAGTGATACCTATCTAGCTCACTACATAACACCCAACACCACGCGCGTACATGCTGAAAAACATCACCTCCGCAACACCTACTCAAACCCACCTCCAAGATCACTAAGCACACTCCTCATCCCCTGCTTTCTCCCACCCTCAACCTTCTTCCTCAGTGCCTCCTTCCTCTTGCCCTCTTTCTTCTCCAGCAACGCCCTCCGCTCCGCCTCCCTGGCTTGAGCATGGATGTTGCTCCGTCCAGTACCACCTCTCCTCACTCCACTCTCCTTCGGCGCACTGCTGCCCACGGACCGCTCGCTACTGACAGACAGATTACTAGTTGCCTGGCGTATGAGCGACGGAACGCGGAAGCCCGGTGTCGCAGCCGCGCGCGATGGAGCATGAAAAGCCAAGTTGGTGTCTGCGCCTACAGACTCTTCGACTGTGGATTGCCGGCTTAGAGTCAGGCGGTCGATGATGGGTTTGCGCGCTGCGGAGACGAAGGCGGGTTCGTGGTCGTCTTCTGCGTCCGAGAGCTGCGAGTCTGGGATTACGATGCGCGTGTCTTCGATGAGCTCTGAGATGGAGTCTCTGACGTCGTCGGCCGTGAGGGGCTTGCGCGCGAGGCTTTCGGATGCTGTTGTGCGGCGCATGTGTGGGGGTGGTCGGTTCTCCTTTTGGGAGTCTTGAGACTTGCGCTTGAGTGGGCTGTTTGGTGCTGATAGGTTTTGCGAGGCGGCCTGGGAGTCTGGAACGGCGATGACGTCGCCTTGAACATCTTCTTGCGACTGCGACTGCGAGTCGTTCATGTCCGGCTCCTTCTCAGGCATGTTGAGATAGTCGTACTCGCCTTCGTCGTCGAAGTCGGCCAGTGTCTTGAAGAACGCCTTCTTCTTTTCGTCGTCGGCGAGTGCCTTGACCTTCTGGTCCTGCAACAAAGCGTTGGTCTGCTTTTGGAAAGCAGCGCGCTTCTTGCGCTGGCGCAACTCGGCCTCGTCTTCAGAGTCAGACATGTCGAAGCCGTCATAGCCGCCACCACCTCTACGAAGGCCACCCTTCCTCTGCATCTTCTTGTAGAGCTCGGCGAGATGCTTTTCGTCATCTTTCTTGGTCTTGTCACTGCATTGCATTAGTATCGACATAACGTATAGATCGAAGTTGAACTTGCGCGTAGAAAGCGGCGATCTGACGCTCGTTGACTTTGACGTCGTTGTGGTCGATCATGTCCTTGAGGTCTTCGTCTTCCTCGCCCTCTTCATCATCACTGGCTCCTCCGAGCCCGGCATATTCGTCCTCAGACTCTTCGGCTTGTTCCATGACGGCTTCTCTCGCCATACTCTTCTTCTTGTCGAATTCCTCAGCTGCCTTGGCCTTCTTAGCTGCTTGCTGCATCTTCATGAAAGCATCTTTGCTGAGCTTAGGAGGGCGTTGGATGTCGTCCTCGCTCTCTTGCTCAGCGTCGATCAAGTCGTCTTCAACGTCAGAGAGCTCAACAGCAGCCTCTCGCCGTCCACGTTGAAGCTTGCCCTTCTGCTTGATGGGCGACTCAGCAATGGGCACCATGACGGTATCGGTCGTTGATGGTGGCGGGGCAAGGCCTGCTGGGGACCGAGAGAAGGAGAAGCCTGCATCCTGTGTTGGTTCAAAGTCCTCAACCTGGGTCCGCGAGAACATGGGGGAAGTCCTGACAACTTGGCTGATCCCCATGCTGAACTGAGACTCGTCACCAGTCTGTGTTTGCTTCTGCGGCGACATGAAAGTCTGGCTGTTGGGGACTACAAACTCCGAAGCTTGGCTGAAGTTTGCGGCGGGTTGGGTATCGGGCAGATTTCGCAGGAACTCTAGAGAGTCTTGTTCGGTGTTGACGGCGGCAGCGGGTTGGGAGTCAGACTCCAACTCAGCCATGGTGCCTGCAAACATCTGTGTGAGGCCTATGCCGGTGTTGGCGTTGCCGAACCCAAAGGCGGCCATTGCGTCGGTTTGAGTTGCTGGTTGAGTGGGTGTGGCAGGCCTAGGAGCCTCTGCATCGTCATCGTCGTCATCATCAACGACTCGGTTGCGGGCACGGTTGATGGTTTGCCTTCGGACAGGAGCGACGGCATCTTCGTCTTCCATATCAACATCCTCGTTGACGTTCTGGGCTTGCACTGTCTCCTCTGGCTCGTCGTCCTCGTCGGCCATTCCGTCGATGAGAGGATTATCTTTAGTGTCGTCTTCCATCTGCTCGTCTTCTGAGCCTGATAGAACAACCTCAGCTTCTTCTTGATCATCGTCCTCTTCTTGATTGGCGTCCTCATCGCCGCTACCGACATAGTCGCCGTCTTCATCATCGCTGGAGGGAAGGTCATCGATGGTCTCGCCGTTTTTCTTCGCCTCCTTCCTCTCCATCTTGGCAAGCTCAAGGTCCTCCTGCCTTTGCTTCTCGAGCATTGCGACCATGTCGTCGATCTCCTCTTGGCGCTTCTCCCTCTCCTCTTCAGTCTCAGGGTTGTGGCCTCGCTTGATCAAGTCGGCTATTCTCTCCTCTTTGGCTTTCGCAGTCTGCTGGCGAGCCTTCTGAGCTAGGGCGAATTCCATCTCACCACGAGTCACTATCTTCTGTCCCTTCTTGCCCTTTGGTGGTGACTTGGTCAACTGAGCGAGAGCACGAAGATGTACGAATGACCCTGCCTCGTTATCCTTCTTTGTGGGTAATCGGTCAAAGACGGGGAATCGGCTCTTGGGCTGTTCCACCTTTGCATCATCGTCCGAGTCCGAAAGTTCCACCATGTCATTGTCGGAGGTCTTTTTGGTTTCCACCGCCGCTGTATGCACAGTGACTGGCTCTGCCTGCTTCATCCAAGGATGTCCCGGCAAGTGTTGGAACTCGGGTGCTCGCCCTTTGCCCTTGTCCACTCTCGCGGGCTCGGGTGGCTGAACGTTGCTTTCGGGCGCCGTGGTAGATGTTTGTTGATCTACGGAAGCACCATTTTCCTCCGTAGCATTTTGTCTTTGGGGACTCGTCGGTGGCGTATCCTGTATTTGGTTTGCCTCTGCATCAGACGATGTAAGGGCTGAGCTGGCCTCTGGCGTTGGGAGAGGTACGACTTCGGCGTTAGGCGCTTGGTAGTTGAACTTCTTGAACAGATCCTGGGTCGTGAAGCGCTTCTTTGTCTTGGCTTGGTGGGTAAGCTGCATGTTGCGGCTTATGCGCTGCTGGTCGCGAGCCATTGCCTCCAGGGCCTTCTTGCCAGCTTTGCGGGTTGGCTTCGCTTGTTGTGTAAGCCGCCTGCCGCTCTCGCCATCCGACTCGCTGGCAGAGCCCTGATCTGCTAGCCGTCGTGCGAGCTTCTTAGATTGTGCCTGCTGCGCTTCCTCCTCCCGCTGTTTCGCTAATCTTTCCTCTCGAATGCGTCGTACCCGCTCTTGCAGGTCGGTACCATGGATGGGCCGCGAAGAATCGTCGGAGTCTGAGCCGGCATTCGCTGATCGCCGCGATGGCTTCTTAGCCGGTGATGGACCTGGAGTCACGAAGAGGCCTGGGGAAGATCGTCGTGATCGTACGCTTGGCGATGCGGATGCTCGAGGGCTTGCAGTCTTCGTCCGGGTTGTGGCTGGTTTGCGGGCATTCGCTCGTACGGGCATTGCGTCCTCATCTTCGCTACTTTCAATGGTAGCAATAATTGGTGCCTCCTGCTGTGCTTGTTGCGGGGCGGCCGGTTGTGCTGTTGGTGAGCTCTTGTTGGCAGCGAGTCTCTTCTTCATGAGTTCGTATGCGTCTTCTCCATCGCTCTCGTCTTTCTCGTCAACCTGCGTTGTCTCCGGCTCCCGACGTGTTGTTGTGGAAGACTTTGCGCTGATTGTGGGGGCTGTGTCATTCTCAGATGCAGACGCGTCACTATCAGATCCGGCTTCGCTATCTGAAGAGTCCACGGTTTTGCGCAGAGCTGCTAGCAGCTTTGGCCGAGGCTTCGCGGACGCGTCTGCCGCGCGTGTTGGGGACGTTGGTGCTGATGTCATGGTGTATGCTGAAGTCCCTAGATTGGGCTCGTAGAAATGGGTGTTAAGAGGCGCTGGCGGTTCGTGTGTTCTGATATGTGATGGTGGTTGTAGGTAGAGGCCGCGTGAAGTCTTCGTCGACGAGGTAGACCAGAAAACCTAAATGGAGGGGTATTAAACGCGTAATGCAAGTACTGAAGATGTATATCGAAAGACGTAATAATTTTGCAAGGCTGAATACGTTCAATTGCACATGCACATGGCGGGGAAGTGTCGTGGTTGGAGCAAGCTTGGACTACGCGTGATTCTGGAGGTCGCGACACGCGACTTACGACGCGACTTCTCGCGCTTGCCAAATGTGGCTTAAGTGCCACCATTCCTTTTTCTCTCCACCACCAGATCGCTCCACATCACGATACATCGCATCGTCTGAGACAACGTCGCAGTTGGCGACTTCTACCGGAATACCAGCAGGACATGCTTCATTTCAGACAGCTCGCTTTCCTTTATCCGCGTGACCCGCCACTCACAAGCCTCGCTGAGTTCTCGGCCAAAAGGTCCTCCACCATCCCACATGACACTGTCGTCGCGTGTGTTGTGGGAGCAAGATACATGGGTTGCGCTCCGAAAGAGATGAATTTCTTGGTTCGATACCACCACATCCCGACCAGTTCTGTTTATCCATTTAGCCAAGATTTCGATCGCGCTGTCCTAACCATGATAGTCCGTCTCTGTTAGCAAGAAACCAACGGGACGGCGTGTCGCGGACTGATTGGGCACGTCGACATCATATGTCCATACGAGTGCGAATGCGTCAGCCCTATGCCTCTTCTCTGACCAAGCAGTAGCCGATCCACTGCAGGAGTTTGCTCCGCCACAAAACACACGATCAGCATGAATGCAGACTTCCATGCAATTTGAGTATCTCCTTTGTTGAGGCTGCGATTTGGCGTAAACACGATGGAGGCCTGATCACGTTTCATGGAAGCCGAATCATCGTCGCTTACAAAGGACTCTGCGCGTGAATCAGACGTGCAGCTAGGTTCTTAGCCTCCTGGATTTCGAATTTGATGCAGGTGTAAGTTCACGGGGTGTAGGAGTTGTTTTGCATGAACTCTGGCACACAGCCTCGATGGATACCTTGGGCACGCACAGGCAGCTGCGCCGCAGAACACCCGCTTGGTCAGCTCATCTTCACGATGATCATACTGGTGGCCAGTCCTCTCTACAGCGGGCGCGTTTCGACTTATGCAAGGTGGTGGTCATAGCAGGAGGGAAGGTCGACGTTTTACAGGCGTCTTACCTGTTGCGATCGGACCATGGTGCTCCGCCAAAAATAGCACCCGTTCCTTCGTCGGTAACGCGTACCCCAGAGAAAGACCGTTGCCAGCCAAGCAGATCTTGCAAGGGCCACTTTCACTTTGACTGCTCGCGAGCATGGCTGGAGCGATCATTCGACGTTATGCGGGATCTGCAGAACTCCTTGCCTTATCTCGCGTCCACATGCGTCTGAAAGATGACGACAGACGTGAGCAACAAGCGCCTAACACGCTACC
The DNA here is from genome assembly GCF_023757995.1 of Alternaria metachromatica. Classification (NCBI taxonomy): domain Eukaryota; kingdom Fungi; phylum Ascomycota; class Dothideomycetes; order Pleosporales; family Pleosporaceae; genus Alternaria; species Alternaria metachromatica. Next base: position 531,813 of record NW_026055501.1, read on the forward strand.
ACGCGTAACGCGCCATTGGTGGCTTTCCGCCGAAACGAACGCGATGTGCTGTAGCAACAGAACTACCGATGCGGCCATCGCGATGGTACCTGTTGTTGCTCACGGAACTGACTGCGAAACGCCTCAGGCTGGCTTTTTAGTGTTGGTTGTTCGATGTGTCTTACAGGGCCACCCTACTTCTTTGAGCACTGCCACCAGAACGGCACTTTTGCAGGAACGCATACTGCGACGAATTTCGGGCCAATGGCCGAGTGCGAACTTCTCTTACAGCGCGATGGATCGTAGATGGTGGGGGTGAGGAGTTGGGATTATGTCACGTCTGATGCAAGCGACGGCTCCAGATACCTTTTACGCGTTCGACAATGAGGTGGAGCGGTACGACAGCTTTCAGATGGCGAGCAGATGCACGTTTCATGTGGTCTGCTGAATTACCCCTGAGAATGCGGCCCTAGGTTAGTAGCGCTGGGGGTCCCTGCAGCGCCGGCGCGGCGATCTCCCTTAGAGCATCGTGAGGCTCGACGCGTTCAGAATTTGAGATCGCGAAAGGAGAGATCACCATGGACAATATTGATCACTAGAGGGAGTTGCTGCAGCGCTGGAAACTCTCCGTGCAATAGTCGCCTGCTCTAGTACCAGACTGGTGTGGAGGCATGCATGCCTGGGTGCCTGCATGCCAAGGCAGCCTCTTAGTGCCCTCTTGAAACCCGTGAAACAGACCACGGATGTTGCTCTTCTAAACAAGAGCCGTCCGTCTCCGCCCGGAAATTGGACGATCAATGTCTTCCTGGCGGCCTAAGAACTGAGCTTATACCCATCCGTATACCGTCAAAAGCTTCTCGAACGCTTCCATTTCGCGCGCACTCGCCCTCCCTACATAGTAACCACAGCTCTGCCCGCCCAAGACGGACCGTGAACCACCAATCTCCGGCATGATACTGGCGATTGCGCATACATCGAGATAACATGGAGGCCGACGACGCTCAACTCTACCAATTCAGCACCCCTCAGCAGAGCAACTCGTTCAAGCGCGCGCGGCGCAGTCTACAAAGCTCCACGCCCTTGAGCAGCGTGACCGAGAGTGTCACTTCTTCCCCCCGTCACTCTGGCCAGAACCAGTTGGCACCTCAGCTCTTTGACCATGTCAATGCGCTGAAGCATCTTGATGACCAGCAGATCCTCCAGCTACTTTCCGTTGCGCGCAATGGAGGTCAGTCAACGTTCAGCCCTGGCGGCGCGTTGTATGCTCACGCGTATCCAGATGGTATGCGTCGGTCGGGCGCCGACCGATCGTCCATGTCGACCGTCGGGAGCCGCGCGTCATCATACCTGAGTGTACCATCCAGCAGAGTACCCAGCATGCTCTCGGACCCGCGCTCGTCCATCGCGTCTACCGACTCGTCCTTTACACACTACAGTGCCGCATCCTCGCGCCTGTCGACCGCATCATCTCGTCTCTCCACAATCTCTACCACATCGACGCCCGCGCCCAAGAACTTTGCCTGCACATTTTGCGACAAGGCTCTCAAGTCGAAGCCATACTGGAAGTCGCACGAGGAGGAGTTCCACGAGCAGCGACTTACCTGGAGATGTCCCGACTGCGAGCAGATCTTCCATGCTGGCAAGCGCTTCCGTGAGCATCACACCAAGCTACACGTACGTCAGCATTACCCTTCATCTAGATTCAAGGCTAACAATTTACAGGGCTGTGAACACTGCAAGCAACCGAGGGAAAGCGGTCAACCCACGAGCAGGAAAGCATCGCCATGCGTCAAGAAGTACGAGATCGTCATGCACGACAAGGACGCCTGGGGTTGTGGTTTCTGCGCTTCTCTTCTAACCACCTGGGAAGAAAGATGCGAACACATCGCTCTTCACTTTGAAGAGAAGGGCGGATCCAAGTGGAACTTCACCAACGTCATCCTCGGTCTGCTGAAGCAACCCGAACTCGCCAGCGCATGGAACCAAATGATGCTCGATCGCCATGGCGACGAATCAAACTGGCCGTCGCTGGCGTGGGAGTCTAAAAAGTGCAACCGCTTACGGTATAAGCTCGAGACCAAATGGGATACACGCGTTTTCGACATTGAGAAGTTGGTGCAGGACACCTACGACTTGGCCGAAATCGAGGTGAAGGACGTCGTCGAACCCACGACTGAACTCACGCCCGAAGCTCCGGAGTCCCTCGACAACAGCCAAGGCGAAATCGTGGAGTTCAAGTTGGAGTCGAATGACTTCATGACGGACAACAGGTTGCATAGCTCCCACGGCCTACCGTCCGATAACAGGCTCCACAGCTCGCACGGTCTGCCGTCTGAGCATATGATGATGGACATTGACTCTGTGGAGCCCCCACAGATGCATCATCAAGATATGCAACAATCACAATGGCCGGTCAGCCAGGACATGCACCACAGCATGAGCGCGGCAACCGCCATGGGTGGCTTCGGTGCTTTCGATACCACCATGACGTCGATGCCAACGGACTTTTCGCAACCGATGGCGCAAAGCTTTCAGCCACAGCAGCAAAGCTGGCCAAACGCCGGCTTCGCTTCGACTCCCGACCTGCTCAGCTACCAACAACCAGCGCCATACATGGACTACCAGCAACCCAAGGAGATGGTCTCTGTACCCACATCGCAGTACTCCAACTTTGCGCACTACCCCCGCCAAAGCCTCCCACCAAACTTCTTGCAGCAGCAACAGCAGCAGCACCAACAACAACAACAGCAACAGGCGCCCAGCACGCCAACTTCTCGTCGCTACGTCCCCAGACTAATTAATATTTCGAACAACTCGAGCCACCGTGGCGTTCAACTCGAACAGCCACCGCCGCCACCACCCAAAGACGAGCACCAAAACCGCTTCTCCCGTCTCATCATGAGACGGCGCCCAAGCAACATCTCCCAGCACAGCATCGTCTCGCACCGCGATATGGGCGGAACCTGGGGCGACGATTCTAACTGGGGATAACTCTGTTTCAGCACTCTCTCCACCGCGCATACACGCACATAATACCACCTTTTGCACCCTCGGCTGGTCCGACCACGCACACTCTCCTTAGAAACAAACAAATAAAGCACCGCAACAGGTGACTCCGAACCTCGCTATTCGTCCCTGGGTCCTGGCTCCGCCCTGCACCCCTCGACGAAGCGAGCTACACGACACCTCAACGGAGATAGTACCCACACAAGCAGCTTCATCAGCGCTTGCCACTTGTTTTTCCTTTATCATTTCCTTTCTCCTTACGTATACAACAGTGTTTCCAGCGGGATGGGATGAGGATATACCCATATATGCAGCGACTTGCCTTTTTTCCCACCTTGTTTGTTGTCGCTGTTTCGCCGCAACGTAGTTTAGTGTCTTTGTTGAGAGTTTCAACCATCTTTGCTTGCATGCACATGCACCTAATACCCCCGCACCTCTTTTTTCATGTTGCCATTTGGTTGCGACGCTATTGATGTAATGATGGGGTTTGGAATGAAATATCTAGGAAGGGAAGGAAGAATGGGATGGACAGGGCAGATACCATATAGAGTTACTTCAATGTGCTTGTTAACTTGTTTCATACGTTGACTTTTGACTGGCTGGGTGATGTTTCGTGTTACTACTGTGCTTCATACGTTGGATTTTGAAAGGCTTGGTGATGTCGTGTCATGGCACTGTGGAAGAGACATTACGTTGCAACGGTTGATGTCAACGTGAGGGTATTGATTGCATTCTGCAGGTCTTACATTTAGTGCCTCTAGATACCTCACGCCGCCCACGTAAACTCCACAATCCACTATCTACAAGACCACACGTCCACCCATGTACCTCTGCATGCACCTATGCTGGTCAGAAACGCAGCGGAAGCACAACCAATTCTTGTCGTTGAAAAGGTGGTTGGCGAGCTTTTCATCCGCAAATCCGATGGCCGCGTCCCTAACCTTGGTGTCAACAGGAAGGTATCGCTTGTCGTTGCGAGCAAGGCCATTTCCAAAATTAGCCAAATCGATCACCATTGACGCGTGCTTCTTTCGCTGAGATGCTGGCACCTTGAAGGCGCACAGCACCTTCTCGACCTGCGCATGGAGGTTGGCAGGCTGGGCTTTCCGAAGCCCAGAAAGGCGCAGAGAGCCGTGCTTCAGCTGCTTGAAGACGACATGGGATGTCTCAGGAGGAAACTCCTTCCTGAGGTCCCTCACGATCTTGTTTGTTGACTTGCGCTTTGGTGCCACGACCTTGTCGCCCTCGGGGTCGGCCTTGATGCAGGAATAAGAGGTCGAAGCATGCATTGTAGGCTTCACAGGCTCTTGAGGTTTCGCGGTGGACTTGGTTGATGCCAACGTCCCCGCCCGGCTTGCTTCAATCTCCTCCACCAGTCGATCAACCTTGACTTGTAGGCGGCTCATGGCCCCCATCAACTCCTCGACTTTCGTATCAGCCTTGATACGCGCAGTCCTCTCTTCCTCCAGAATGCTCAAGATCATCTCCAGCTGACCCTTGTTGGGAGAGGGCGCCAGGTCAGTCTGAGTGGATGTGGACTTCGATGGGACGGAGTCTAGAGAGACCGCCAGTGACGAAACGATCTTGGGAGGGGAACCATCTTTGCTGATGAAACTGGGTGATGATGGTGAGGGAGTCGAGGTGTGTCGTAATCTCTTCTCCTTTGGCTCGGCCGACAAGCTAGGCTCTAGTGTTGAAGGAGCTGTGAATGATGTTGCAGAAGCACCAAAGTCGAAGATAAGCTTTGGTGCTGGGGCCGGGGACATCATCTTCGCAGATGCGGTATCAGGAATTGGGTTTGCAGCAAGACCGCCAGGCGCCAATCCGTCATTAGGCTTCCTGGAGCGCAACCCTTTTTTCAGAGGTGCCAGCTTCCTTTCTGGTCCTTTGGCTTCAATGGACGGGAAAGGCTTGTCTGCAGGCTTCGTCTCCGTATCAAACTTGCTGAAGATGGACGCACCATCGGGTCCGACAAAGGGGTTCGCTGCCGCTGATACCGTTGGAAAGCTCATGGCTATGCCAGGCAGCTGGGTCATGGAAGCGCCGTCAGGTGGCGAGACGACAACCTCGGGAATGTTGTTATCTTTCTGGACAGGTTCTACAGTGATAGCTTCTAAGGCAAGGTTCGTCTGAGGTGGCAGCGGACGAGCGGGAGTGGTGTTGGGTGTAATGCCTTCCGGGTACTTTGTAGCGTCCCTTAGTAGCTCTGAGAACTCTCGCCACTCGCCGGGAAGATCGTCACGAATTATCTCGAGCCTCTCAATGAGATCTGAACACACTTGGTGATAGTCTGTTATATCCGTCCTATTTTCCCATGTTGACTTCTCGAGTCCCCTGACATATGCACGGAGAGCCTCGTCAGACAGGATGAGCGTCGGCTCGGGACAGTCGCTGGGGACCTTGTTGCGACACTCGATCACGAGATCAACTATTTTCCGCGCATAGTTCTGGCGATCTTTTGCTTGACTGGCTCTGTCGCTCATGGTGTATGTCGGGGTAAAGGTCGGCTGTCTGGTAGCGTCAGGTAAAGGTGGATCGTTTGGTATAGTTGAGGTAAAGGTAGACTGTTTGGTGTCGTGAGTCCGAATTTCTGCACTTGAGGTGGAAAGGATGGGTTATTAAAGAAGGAGAGCTGTACCGTGCAATTATATAGTATAACGCGGGGCTGTGACCTCGAAGTGAATTGGAGTATTTACGCCTTGGCGCTGAGTCGTTGCGCTGCACAATAGCAGATGCTGGTATTGTCGCTGAAGCTCAAAGGTGTCGCAGAGTGCGCTATTAGAGGCAGTGTCGAGCAGTATTACTGGTGAAGGTGGACTTGTGAGAGATTGACGAGACTTGTTGCTGGACGCAGCGGGGGTTGCGGTGATTTGGAAAGAGGGAAGTTTGAGCGCGAGCGGGGAATACAGAAACGCAAGTGCGAGTAACTATTAGCGCTATCAAAAAGCGCACAGGCTATGCGGTATACGTGAGCAGAAACGGGTGGAGCGCGTGACGGGCATTGGCCAAGACGCGTTTGCGCTGAGAGCCTTTCACTACGTCTAACGCAAATCACACACCTTCCGACTAAGCATCCTGGCTCCTGAATGAAAGTGTGATACTGAACACCGGCAGTATATCTATTGGGTCTGTACGAGTATCCAGAGTGACACCGACGTTGAGGGTATTCACCGCTAAGAGTTTGTCCATTAGTATAGTTTGTCGGTGACGTAATGAGCCTCGAAAGCGCAGAATGCGACAAACGCTTGTGAGAAACTCCGCATGCGTTTCTTGACTGACCGATGTCTCCGCAAGGAATACCAGATCTGCTCTTTCTAGTGATGTGAACGTGGTTACTTACAGGCCATGTGTACGGGCCCCCAGAAGCCTGGGGACAGCAGAGGGAAATGGCGCAATAGCATTCAGAAGATGAGAAAGCATTTTCCCATATATAAAAACAAACAACGAGTGCTATCCGAGTACAAGGATCTTAGTTCTTCTACTGAAAGCTCTAATGTGTTATCTCGTCCTTCATGGTGGGCGTTCGTGTTGGGACGTTGATATGTACGCTGTAGTAGCATGGGTGATGATCTAGACATGACGTATCAGTGTTCGATGCGTGCGGAAAATCAAACAAAAACGCCAGTTATTCACGTATGCGACGCGATGGTGAAGAGGAAGGAAAGAAAGGGCTGGCGTTGAGGTTGGATTCGGCTGGCCCCACTTCGGACGGACCGCTCCGACATGAGCCCGCAAATCACCCAGACCACGGAGCGTCTGGCGTCCTTCAGTTGCCAGCCTAGGGCGAGGTGTTCGCTTGTAGATGACTTGGTGGTTGCTCATTTCGAGTAATAATCGCCCTGTGCGACATTTGCATGCGTGAACTGCGGCGCACGACGTTTAGATTCGCAAGGTCCCGCCTGGATGATGACACCACGGCAGGATTGGTCAATTCGGCTTGCGCGTACACTTGGGGTAAGATCGAGTCAGATCGCGCGCAGGTAATCTGCGTGCCGTTGATGACAGCGGGAGCGATGCGAATAGCGCACTTGTTCGAACTTATTTCTGAGTGCAGAGAGCATAAGTTTTCATAGCGAATGATCGGCATTCACCGGAGTCGTTCCGGCATCACTAGTATATCATTCATTCACACTTCCCGATTTCAATAGCTTTGGTGCCCTCAAGGCGGCCATCAGCACTAAAAATGTGGCTAGATCGTTCCATGCTACAAGAGGTTGTCGTAAGCGCACATCATATCCTCTAGCTCGTGCTTTCTCCCGAGCAGGTACGCACGGTATAAGCAGGTCGACGAACAGCGAAGAAAGAACCAGAACCTGCGAAAGAAACGTTATCAGCGAGGTTGTTCCAATCCAGGGCTCACCTGCCATGAGGAATCGCAAGATCGACTTACGCAGCAAACATTGACAGTCCATACGACCATCTCATAAGCTCGCAACCGTACAGGTTTTCCTTCCATGCCTCCGCACACCCGCGTTCGAGATACCAAGGCCGGGGACTGATATGCTCTGGATCTGACAGGTCGCCCGAGTTTTGGATCGAGGCACTATACATCCACAGCCCCGCCAGTATGATATCGTACAACGCGTTGACCGTGATCGAGGAGTGGAAGTCGAGAGTTTGCTTGCTGAAAGACATGATTGAGAAGCGGACGAGCCATGTGAACAGGGTTATGATGGCAATGCATAGGTTGCATAACGTACAGCTGGTTGAAGTGTTAGAAATCCAAATGGCTGCTGTTTTGAGGACGTGGGAGGATACCTTTCATCCCATATCAATGGTATGGGTGGTGATTTCCGATAGTTCGCATAGTCGTATACACGTTGGATAGGATCGGAATTCCAGCCTTTGGTGCCGCCTTCTTTCCATAGTATGCTGCGGAAGCGATCGGGATATGCAGTCGCAAAGAGAGATACGAGCGCGATGGCTAATATGAGATCAAACAATGTGGCACTGAGAAAGATCAGATAGGGATTGCGGAGCATGGTGAGCGTGATAATAATTGAGGAGCGACAAGTCCGACTGCCAGTTTCACCGAACGACATAGGAGCCGTGCAATGGGATTGTTATGTCGACTCAGTGATTGATTTGACAGAGAACGTGCGCTAGCGCGATGTCAGCTCAGTTGTGGTTGTCTCAGGTGCTCAGCGCCACCCCATTCAAGGAAAACATAGAACACCCTGGAGCTTACATGGACGCTACGCCTCCATATTTGCTCATCGTTGGTCTAATGTAGGCCCTAGGCCTGTTCGGTGTTTTCTTTGTACAAGGTGAGCGCGTCGTGACAGCGGCAGGATTCGGAAGAGAGACATCGAATCTCCGTCAATCATCAAGCCTATCAGCACCGAAGACAGGTAGCAATGTGGAGTGAACTACAGTGACAGCATTGCCTTAGCCTGTTGTCTTTGCATTAGCTTGTTGTTCAGTAGGGAAGAACGCCAAGCAAAGTTGCGCAAATGGCCTCATTCTGACTTTCGAGAAGCCACACCTCAAATAATGCCAACGTGATGTTGCGAAATTAATGCGATTAGAAAAGTGCGCCGATATGCGCCCATTCCCATGTGCCACCTCGCCTCTTGTGTAAGTGAAATGGCTTGCCACATGCACTAACAGTATATGTATGTACGAGAACATCATCGGATCCCGCAGTATATCGCAAAGCAAGTTGGTCGTCTATGCTCATTACATTATGCATGCGCGCATATCTTCTGCGCTTGTCTAAGCCATGGTGATTGATGCTCACCAGCTCTCCTGTCTTGCGACTAATCATCTAACTCCTGCCCTGCTCCTCAAGCTCTCTTAAGCCTTGCCAAACCCCTCCATTGCCCTCACGGGCCTCGCCGTAATCGCTACTTTTCTAACGGACAGCATCGTCATCTGCGTTTCCTCACGTCATCTCTCTTCGTAATGCCCCTTCCATCGGAAGCTCACTGCTTGAGAGCTGAGCCGATAGTGAGTGTGAGTTGAGTGTAGTAGCTGGCTCATCGGGTCTTCTCTGCAGGTGCATACCTCCTGGCGGCTCTTCATAGTCGGGATCTTTTGACAAGTACCATATGGCGAGTCCAGCTTGGTAAAGTGGAGGCAGCGTGCTGAGGTAAAGATTGGGTTTGGGGGCTATGATGGCTTGAGCGTTTGTAGGAGGACGGTGTTGGTGGCTTGAGTCGTGTGTGCGAAGGATCCATCCGTGGATCACGTTCCCACCTCATACAAGAAAAAAACCGAACAGGTCTAGAGCCTACATCAACGCTAGGCCACCTATCGTAGGTTTAAATGTTGATGTAGGCTGCAGGCCTATTCGGCTTTTTCTCAATTGACGTGTTCCGGTCATGTGACTGTGACGTCAGATGCGCGTCCTCCCGCAGCGGCACGACTGTGCCACATGGACGTCAACAACAAGTGCGCTCATGTCCGAAGTGACACTTGCCTCCCACGTCGTACAATGAAGCACCTCACGTTTTCCGAGAAGCCGCCGTGCTACGCGCCTGCTTCGTGCATCAACGTCTCTACCCCCAACATGCATCGCTGTGGCTAGCCATCTCGACTCTGCGCCCCAACAACGCACTCATAACCGATCAAGGTTATATTCTTTCGTAACTTTGATTTCGTTCAGCCCCAATGAGCCCAGTCTCTCCGAAGGAGCCGATTCATTGTTCAGCGTGACAAAGGCAGCCGCCTGCGGTTTGATGCCTGGCATCCATTGCGAAGGAGGTGCGTTGAGATTTGATGTCGACGAGCCGTTGCTCTGTGTGCGGAACTTCATCCGGCGGAGACCGATACCGCCATCCTCAGTCGGGAGTGGAGGAGTTCGGCGCCACGAAGGAAGTGAACGGACGTTGGGAACGCAACAGCAGACGATACCGACAGCGACCTCGATTGGGGAAAAGCAGATACGCCACCACGACGCACCGATCGGATCATCATTGACGTTGCCGAAGACGTCGATCGCGCAGTCGATACGGAGGACTGCTAGGATAGTACAACTGTGTGGTGTCAGCAAGAGCTATTTGGAGCGAGCGCTTAGCTTCACGTACAAGCATCCAAGGAGGAACAAGACCATCACCCACGCCTTCTTCTTGCCTGAGAGATCTGCTGCTGCTATGGCAGGTATCGGGGCAAAGAGGATGACACTGTTGAAGAAGACGTGCAGCGATCCAATGATGATGCACGACTTCTTGCTCTGCAGCTTGCACTCCCCCGGTGGATGGCACATGCTGATCCAACCCGCGAGCGACCAGATGTACCAGATCGCGATGAGCGCCATAGACGCATAGCAAGCGATGCGAGCAAAAACTCTCTTCTCGTACAGGCGGAGGTAGGATTTCGCAAACGCCACCTGCACCGTTGCAACCGATGTGGCCCAACAGATATCCAGTGCGAATTGTATCTTGAAAGCCTGTTAGCCAACTCTCAAGAAGCCTCCAGCTAAACATACCCGCAGCCAGAAACGCTCCACAACGTCAAAGTTCTTCGTCGGGTCCGCCTGAATCTCATAGCTCGTAAGCCCTTCTCCGCCGAGGAACACCAGCACGTAAACTAGCGTAACCACGACAAAGCTCATAGCCTACGACTGTTAGCATGGTACCGCCGTCAGCATTCCATCGTCTTACCAGAGCAGCCAGCATCAGCGCATCTTCGTTGATCGTGTTGACCCGTCTGACACTCCTCGTGTACCATCTCGCCGCCACCGCTGCCGCAGCCACCGCAAGGCATAGTGTAGGCGCAATCAACAACGCAAGCTGCTTGCCATTGACAATGTCGAAACGATCCGATTGCTTCCCCGCCATGATCAATACTATCCAGCTCTTCTTCACTTCACCGCATACCGAGCGCACATCAAAGCCAAAGTCGTCGAAAGAGAGGGGCGTAACTGGAACCAGGATTAAAAAGCCCCGAGCGGAGCGAGTGAACGTAGATAAAGCCAAAGAGGCGATCCTCCCAATTGCCTGGTCCAGAGCACAGAGCTGTCATGCACTATGCTCGTTGAGTCCGCCGTCTTCAACGCCTATCTCGCGTCACCCAGGGTGCCTCAGCCGTGCGGCCCATGCGACAAGTGTACTTGTAGTGTTGGCCTTTCGGGAAGCAAGACCTAGTCAGGGAGCGCGGCGGGGCTCATGCTGTGCGCCGCTGATTTGTCGCACATCTGACGGTCCGACGCGGAACACGGCTAACCTGCATGCATCCCTGCCAGCCATATAACTGTGACCCAATGAAAGCTACCACACCAGCAGGCCCTCCGTTCATGGGGGCTTGCGCTTCCGGGGCACTGATGCGGCTAGCATGAGCTATTGCAGACAAAAAGCAATATAGCAAGCTGGCAATCCTTTGCCGTATTCTGGTAGGTTTCTTGATGATAGTTTCACTTCCCTCGAGGCGATCGGTTAGCAAAAGAAAAGTAACTCAACGCTATGGGCGATCCGCGCATATGTCTGCATCACGACGTGCGGGGTTGCCGAAGCTGAACACCCCCGAGGCGACGGTTGGCTTCCCCTATCGATCACGCAGCCCCCATGCTCATCACCGCGAACTGAAACAAGCCCGCCGCGTCGGCCGTTCTTCGTCGCGTGGTCTGCCAGGTCATGGTTCCGGCACAAGCGAGGTGGCGCCCTTCTATCGTGACCTAGAACACAAACTCCACCTACCAACAAGCCTAACAAGATTGTAACTTTGCTTCTCGAGATTCCCGGCACACGTTGAGACAGCATTCATGCCTGCTATATACTCTAACCTTCTTTCTCAACAGTCGTGCCGTCTCGCTCAACACTACACATATTAAAGGACGCCGCCCTCTCTTTTTCTTTTCAATAGCGGCCCGATCAGTCCTCCGAAATAAATCTCCGACATGACACCGCAAATGCACACGCGTGCAACGGGAGAGTTACCGCAAAGATGTTTTCTAGAATTAGCTAAGGTATAAACCCGCATCTGGGGTATATCTCGCTCCGATCATACGATCCTGCAGCTCTTTCGGCCTAAAATCCTAGAGGTGACGTCGCAGGTTGTATATTGGATGAAGTCATCGGGCTAAGGTTCGGGCAGTAATGCGGTCCTCTGCGTGTCATATGCAGGGCAATAGGAGGGAGAGAGGTCATGTCACGTGGGGTAGGCTTATCTGGTGCTGTCACATGTGATTGGGGACGGCAGAGAACGGGTGAGTGAGTGAGAGACAATGCATTCGGAACTACAGAAACCATACGGTACGACCATGCGCGGAGGCATTCGTAACCGTGAAAACCGATAGACGCCAACGCCAAACCTATCCCAGGAGGTATTCAGTGACCTCTGACCCAGCCCAGGCAAACTTCATAATGATGCGCGTCGACCTTCAAGACCCCAAAACCCAAAAAAACGAAACGCCAAAACCACCCCAGGAGGTCGTCGCTTTCTTCTGCATCGGTGCAGTGAAATGCTAGTACTTAGAAAGGGGGTTCTATCCACCCCCAAAAACTCCTGCTCGCCTCCTCCTCCCTCTCCACCCTCTCCCTCTCCATCTCTTCCTGTGCCCATGTTGGGAACAGTACTGTCCTACACATAGGACAAGTGTTGCACCTCTCAAACCAAGTCATGATGCAGTTGGTGCCGAAAACGTGGCCGCAGGCGTTTAGCTTTGACACTGGTTGCTCTTCATTGGTGTGGTGGCTGTGAAGAGGCTTTGTGGATTTGAGCCAACTTGACTTGAAGACAATTGTGTTGGCTGGGTGTTGTAAGGCCAGTTCAAGGACTTCCTTGTCGGCGGCGGTGAGCTTGGTGGCCGAGGGGTTCTCGCAGGCCAAGTCTTTGGTGCAGATGCTGCACGTGTCTGCTTCGCTGGCGGGCAGGAGGTAAGGAGACATACCCGCAGCGATGAAGTCGGCCTTGCAGGCGTAGACAGGTGTGGTTGAAGACATGTTTGTTTGTAGTGTGGTGAGGTTGTGTTGGTAGGTGTGGTGGTAGTGTTGGTAATAGTGTTTGAAGATAGTTGGGATGGAATGGTAAAACTTTCTTCGGATTTTGGACTTTGAATGTGATGGATGATGAAGAAAGGATAATGGAGAGAAGAGAGGGACAGAGCACTATTTATTGAGTTGGAAGCGTCTCTGTGACTCACACTGCACGGTGGTAATGAGTTAATTATTGAGTTGGAAAGCTATCTGCGACTCACGCTGCCCGTGGGTAATGAGTGGGTTTGCTGACCTTGGAGACCTCAGGAGTGGTGGTTACGTACTATCAGGAGCGCACGATCGCGCATTGTTCGCCGGAGCGCCATGCCGAACCTTAGATTTTCAGATAGCTGTGACTCAAGTCCATTGAAGGGTCTATGAAAAAAAGTCGTACTCATCACATGCCACGGAAGCCTAGAAGTCTCCACTGCGCTGAGGTTTCGCGGACTTTCGATTCGATACCAATGTGGGCTGCGGAAGTTCTGTTCGCTTCCTTCCATAGACGAGGTGCGGGCAAAAGTTCCGCATCAACGATGAACCAGATCTATTAGAATTACACCCACACTATAGCTCCTCAAACTTCTTGTCCCGTGCTGTGCTCAAGGCAGCAGTAGCACCAAATGCGATTCGACCCACATCATCTGTGGGTTTCTCGTCCCCGACGAACCCAGGGCACGCAGAAACAGTCTGCTTCCACTGCTTGTCCCCCTCGGCAGCGCTCAGAATATCAGCATGTGCCGTACCAGCCTTGACAGCGAATTCTGCACCCAACCAAGGCATGAATGGCCTCATCCAAAAGGCGTACAGGGCAAGCACTAGCAACCCGAGAAGGTGGAGGCCGAGGAAAACGGACCCGGTGATGACCCCCCAAAGCGCGATATATGTCTTCTTGGTTGGAACGCCCGTATCGACATATACATTCCGCGATTGGTCGAATCCTCCCCATCTGTGGAATTGGCTCGGGTTCAGCCACTCCTTGTTGGCGAGGAAAGCGGCCACAGTGAACGCCCTACTTGCAGAACGTTCCGAATCAAAGAATGCGGCTAGTTGTCTCACGCGGCCAAGGACGTCGACTTCGGACTGGTAGTCGTAGTCGCGGAGGCACGGGCCCCCTATGGCAAAGTTGAGAGGCATATTCCCGAGGCAGTTGTTGCCGAAGTTTCTGAACCATACTTCATCATCGACCTCAGGCCGATCTACAAGGAAGGCGGATGGATTTGAAACTCTTCTCTCGATGAAAGAGCCTTCGCCAAATAGTGCCAGTCCAATAGCAGTCAGCGGACCGATGTGATTTCCAATGGGTTGTCTCACATTTCCTGCGTATGTTTCGTTGGTTGCTCGTTTCTCATCTCGACTGGATCCGCTGGTTGAAGAGCCTCTAGCGCTGTCCAAGGATAGCTTATGGAGTAACGGCCCGGCGCGATTGCCGTTCTTGGTATTAGGAAGTTCGAAGTAGCCTAACGTCGAACGGGCGGTGATTTTCCACATAATAGGAGTGCGTAACATTGAAGGCACCGAAATTGCGAGAAAAAGGTCCTCGGTAATGTCCTGCCGGTTGTACGTAGCTTGCCAAGGCGTGCCAGAGATATTGGCGGGTATGCAAGCTATTATATCGAACTCCCGGTATCCCGTCTCTCCTCCACGGTATTGTGCGAAAAATACATCTTCTCTGTCGCGAACGCATTCGGTTGGCCACTCAGCGTCTGTCATGTTCCTGTATTCAATTGTGGTATTGAGGCGCGGTGCGTACTGAGGGTCAACATAGACACCGGTGCTGAAGTCCAAGGGAACGGGTGAGAACCAGGCATCTAAGCTCATCTCATCAAGTTGATAAAGACTCCTCGAGAAGCGGTTACAATTGGTGGCCACACTGAATGTATCGTAACACATGTCATTATCCAGTCCATCCTTCTGTTCATCGATCCAGAGGTAAGGCTCATGTTCTCTTTCCGCGCGCGATTCTAGAATGCTACGGAGTCGAACAACTGCTGTATTTATGTCATTGTCGGTGCTGCTGATTAGAGCAGGTATATCAGCGACCCTAATCAGACCGGACTGTGTGCTGCGAGTTGGTATTCGTGTCGGAGTAACCTGGATAAACGTTGTCTGCAGAATCGAGAAGACAGCACCTGTATTCGCGTCAACGCCGGCTTCCTGCCAAGATCTGGGCATGACTCACCCACTAAGGTCAATGCAAAGGCGAAGTACAATGGAAGACTTCCAACTTTAGACCACCTAGCCCACATTCTTGGGCTGATCCAGCCTTGATCTGCAAGCGCCATAGTCTGACGCAGATTCAACTTCGTTCTCGAGCTGCCAGCCTGGATATAGGCAGCGAAGGCTATAGAGCATATCGCTGAAGTGATGGGAATGGTGAGTAGGGCGACTACCGATTGCAGGATCTGCGCAGCCCTAAGGATCCTCTCGTGTTTAGCCAAGAGACGAGCTACATCTTTAAAGTAGTCTTGATTATCCGTATAGCTTAACTTGCTTCCAATCGGCCGGCTGCTCGCGACACAAAGAACGATCCAGGTGAATAGGGCGAGTGTAGCGTAAAAGATGAAGACCATCAGCGGCCAGAACGAAGTGTGGAGGGTCCTGACGATGGGCTCGCGAACGGTCATGGAAGACGCTCTCGACAGCCTCGACGTGTACATGGGCTCGTGAGTAGTCTCCGGGACCTTGGGTGCACCCGCGTTTGCTTGTCTGGTCTCCTCTCTGACGCTGTGCATCTCATGCGACTCCCGTTGCTCCATGTTTGGTGTGATCGATCCACCGTTAGGGAAGATGGGGAGTCAAGATTCCCGCTGTAAGGGATGTAGCGTAGATTTAATAAAGCATGCGGATGTTATCGTCTGACAGCGCGTAACTCGACTGCGCCGTCTTGGCTCTTGTCTTGGCGTGCAGTTTGTATTGAAGTTGGGGGCTAAGAGCGGGTGTCGGCACGAGGGAATGCGATCCTCCACCATCGTCGCACAGGGGCTCCAGAGGGAGGCATACTTGTACACCAAACGCAGTGCCAAACCCTTGTGAACCTATTCAAAGGCCAGCCCACAGATTAGTCAATGAGACATCATGGCGCAAACTCGCAGAGGGTCGTCCAACGCGTACACTTTTCGCGGCAAGTGCTGGTGTCTTATTTCCACCTCAGCCTTACAGGGCTGACTTCAGGCCTCCCACCACACCGGTAAAGGGTCCAGGCGAGGTTAGATCTCGTATAACCGACATACAACTCATTTCTTCGCGACCACTACTACGCCACGCACAACTCCGGTCCGCCCCCACCAGCCGAACATGGCTTTCGCGACACCAAAGCGACCTAAGCCTAATCCTAACATCTTGAGCCTGTCGTCCTGCTCTTTCAGGAATGCTGCCAGTGGCGCGAACACATGTTCTGAGATGTCAGTGGTGGTGATGGCTTCAGGGTTGTATCCTATCTGCTCCAGCCTCTCGCGGTACCCCTGTGGTGTGGTGAAGTTGGCCCAGGGCGCACCCATGAGGGCAGTGAGAAGGCGAAGCGTCATCCTCTGGGCCCATGTAGCGGTAGGAGAGAGACATAGATCAAAGGCCATCCAGTTTGCTTCTAGCTCTGAGTGAGCGTACTCAATGATGGGCCAGCGTGAGGGGGCGAAGTGATATGCTGTGTCTAGTGCCAACACCCAACGCTCTTCTGTATCGTCCTTCGCAAGCTGCAACTTTGTTTGCATCTGTTGGTTCCAGGACTTGGGTTTCGACGCGTCGGCACAGAAGAGAGATATCGTGGGGTTTCCACCATCTTCCATCTCAGGAGATACCGCCTTCGTCGTATTCTTCTTGAGCTCGGCAAGTCGCTCCGAGGCGTATCGAGCCTGCACTGCATCTTTCGTGATGCCAATGTAATCATGGAATGTGGCGCAGCGATCTCTTTCATCCCACCAGTCTTTGTCGCACGCTCGAATAGGTTCCTTGCTCATGAGATAGATGGTTTGGTCCCCGCATCCGAAGCCCAGATCCACCAAGGCTCTTCTCCGTGCTGCTGGGCCTTTGTCGCTTGAAAGGCCGGCCTCAGCAAGGATTACGTTCAGCATGTCTCGACAGGCTTCGCTTAATGTCGTTGAAGTGGTGGCGTTCTTCCAATACCCCATGTTCATCCACATGGCTGTGGGAAGCTGCAGATGTAGCCGCCCATGCTGCAACCCGTAAACTGAAGCCTTGTCTTCTTGAGCCCCCCGCGCTCTCATCATCAGCCAAAACAGTAGGGCCGCCAGCCCTGCGCCGAGTATCTGGGTAGCGGACATTTGTTTGGCGTGTGGTAGTGATTGGTGCGACGCAGGGCCGAGTGCTTGGGAGATTTCGCGGGAAGCTTCAACGAGGCAACGACGCTAGCCGTTTCCGGCGAAAATGTATGACGAGACGCCATATGATACACACAACAGGAAGTCGCATCCTAGAACCCTCAATCCCGAATACTTTCACTTTCGTTCAAACACTTTGAATCGCCTACATCACTTCCTGAGTCCTAGGATGCTATGGGCATGTTGTCTTGCCCGGGTATCTACTCTATTGGATTGCCTGCAAGGCTACGAAAGGACTAGAGGCAAGAGGATGCTTCATGCGTCACAGTCCGAGTCCGAATACGCTTGTCTTCATGAACTACTGATGCCTCCAGGGCACCGCAACGTCGAACGCATCAGCCACTCGCATGGCCGAGACAACGCAGCCTTCCAAGAGGACCATACCGTCCCAGCACCAGCCGCCCACGAGCCACACATTGTCCTCGCCATTCCTCCACTGTGGCACTGACTTGTCATCTGTGTCGAAGTTCGAGCGCTTATCAAAGATGGCATTAACGATGCGCTGGCTCTCCGGGCTGCGAAGAACGCGCGTGAACCGGCTCCGCTGAGCAACGCATTTCTCATCGAGAGGAGTGCATGGGCAAGTGGTTACTACGACGCCACATGGTTGGACATGATGCGATTCGGTTGTGTGCGTACCGGAGGTTGCCGTATTGAGGTGGATGAGCTGCGCGCCTTTCTTATCGACGTGCCTGGCGTCGCTACCGTGTAAGACCGCCCAATCCGTGTGAACTACACTTTCTACGACTGCAGTCGGTATGCGCTGCATGTGGTGTTGGAGGGGTCTGAAGACACGGCCGACGACGTCTGGGGCGACTGCAAGAATGACTTTATCGAAGAATTCCGTTTTGTGGCCGTCTGACCCGCCCTGAGACCAGGTTATCCGAACGCCCTTTTCGGAGGGTTCTACGGCCGTGACGGTAGCCTCGAGAGTAACGTCGATACCCTTGACCAGGCGGTCTTGTACCCCTCCTACGCCATCTGATACAGTATAGTGTGGTGCGCCGTGGCTCCTCCGCTTGTACTCGATGATATCGCTGGCGGGAAAGGCGAGTAGCGACTCGTGTGGACAGGTGGATACGCTCGATAAGAGAGGGAGTAGGTAGTAGGTAACGAAGTAGGTCGGGCAATATGTGCGGTCCAGGTACTGCTGCATAGTCTCGCCTCGTCTAGGTTCGAAGAAGAAGCAGCAGAGCGCGAACCACGAGTAGGCAAGCGTCAAATATAGCCATTGCATCAGGTACGAGGATCTGCTGACTCTACTCGGTCGGGGCGCCATCTGGTGGAGATTCGACGCATGTGTGAAATACGACGTATCGCGACGGCCAGTCGCTAAGGCCTCGGGGCTCGCATCGCGGCATTTCGCGAATTCGAAGAGGAAGGGCTGGGAGTTGTAATCGATGCACAGGTAGTCGTACAGGGCCTTGAGGTTGTTGTAGTAGCCGCCCGCAAACGCGCGCATGGGCAGGTCCACGCGGGTGGAGGCGTCGGTGGCTGCATCGGGGATGGAGATGGAGGCGGCGTCTAGGGAGAGCGTTTTGCCCTAGAATTACTTTTGTGAGTACAGTCGCGGATAGAGTGGGTGTTAGGCGGCCTACCGACTCGAAGACCCTGACGGCATATCGCTGGCGCACATCGTGGAACAACAGGTTCGCGCTAACCAGTCCTGCCAGGCCGGAGCCTATTATTGCGACCTTCTCGCGTGGCTGCTCCATGCTGAGGTAGTCGTGGACGTCAGCGGTGTGGAGCTATGGTGTTGATATTTAGGGCATGACGTGCAAATCGTCGCATGTCCTCGGCTGCTGGCCCGCAGCAGTCTCAGAACAGGCATCGTCCGTCTCTACCCAATTTGATAGCAAACATCAATTGGCGACGGCATCGTCCCCGGGGCTAGGCTCAAATGGAGCAAAGTGCATGGAGCAACATGTGCCCGTCGGAGTCGCGCGTCCTGTCTTGATGTCATCCTTTAGATTGAACGTCTTGATTGGTTGAGGGAATATCGCCGACGCGTCCCTTGCATGCGACATCCAGCAGTGGCCACACGAGATGTAACTCTAGACTCTAGAACATCACTTTCCTGTAGACCTTGTAGATATCGTTTCTTGATTGATCGTGGAAATGGCAGGCACCGACAAGCTTCCTGCGATGCGAGTCGCCGTCATTGGGGCTGGGTACGCCACCCTCTCAACAAGAATCATCACATGCTAACACGGCGGAAGTCCTGGCGGACTGACAACTTTAAAGACATTGCTAGAGGCGTCGACGCCTGAGCGACCGATAGAGGCTGTTTTGTTCGAGGCGTAGGCATACTCCACTCAGCCCCGAGCGGGTTAATCATCACATGACCTAACACCCTCCAGCGAAGACAATATCGGAGGCACATTTCACTACCGTGCGTATGAAAACGCCGAGCTGGTATCTTCAAAGCAATTGACCACCTTCTCCGACCACCGCTTCCCTGTGTCAGCGCCAGATCACATATCGCTTCCACAATATGTCGGCTACTTGCAGGACTACGTGGACAAGTTTGACCTACAGCCGCTCATGAAGATGGGCTGCAGAGTCAACAAGATCGAGCCTATATCGAAGTCGACTGATCGGAAGTGGAAGCACCGTGTCAGATACGTCGACAAGAATAGCGACGGAGAGGAGCGCACTTTCGACTGTTCGCATGTTGCTATATGCACTGGATTGCACGTCGAGCCCAACATTCCCAATATCCCTGGCATCGAGAATGTCAAAGGAGAAGCTTTCCACTCTTCACAGTACAAGAAGCGAGCACAGCTGACAGGCAAAGATGTGCTCATCATGGGCTGTGGAGAGACTGCCATGGGTACACTATACGAAGACATGGAGACGGACACACGCTAACGTTTGTAGATATCGCTTACGAAGCCATGAAGGGTGATGCAAATTCAGTCACCATGTGCTTCAGAACGGGCTTCCTTTCTTTCCCCAAAGCGCTTTCGCGTTTCAAGGTGTTCGGCAAGCAGTTCAAAGGAGGCCTACCGATCGACGGTCTCATCACCAACCTCTTCGAGACAGCCTACGTGCATCGTGCGATAGCCGCGAGTCGCTTCCGTTGGTTTGTCTCAGACTTTGTAATCAAGCGTGTGTTGTGGTTCTTGACTGGCACACAGGCGGGCATGAAGTGAGCTTCCATCTGATCATGGCGAATGAGCACATACTGACCCAATATAGTCAACACGTCGGCGCACTACCACACGACAGACTAGGCAGAGCTTTTGTGTTTCTGAACAAGAGCAGCAAAGCGATGCCATATCTAAACCGGCCCTACAAAGAGAGCCACCCTCTCGCCTTCCTCGGCAACGGCTACGTAGACCCACTCGAAGACGCGCAGTCCAAGAAATGGGTAGACACATGCACATTCCCGGAGCGGATAGACGAAACCGGCAGAGTGATATTCGAGAAGCGCCCCGACCGTAAAGACTGGACACGCATGAAGGACACGGAAGTACGTCCCAACTGCGTAGTCTACTGCACAGGCTACAAGCAGTCATTCTACTTCCTTGATCCATCATACCCCACAGCAGCCGATGCTACCATCCGCAACATCGTCTCGCCCGCAGATCCTAGCATATCCTTCATCGGCTTTGTGCGACCTGGTGTTGGCGCCATTCCGCCCATTGCTGAACAACAGGCTATGTGGTGGACAGCGCTCATCACCAATCAAATGGCCATGCCTACCGATCCCCCGCACTACCATCTCTTAGCCAAAGAGACATCGCGCATCAAGTACGGAGTTGATCATAGTGCTTACATGAGCACTCTCGCGAAAGACTTTGGTGGCGCTCCCGGGTTGCGCGAACTTTACATGGCGCACGGGTTGAAGGTGCTCCTGGTCTACTGCTTTGGAGCAAGCTTCGTTACGTTTTACAGGCTTGTCGGGCCTTTCAAGAGTGATGTTGCTCCTAGCATCACGAAGACTGAGCTGGCGGAAACTATTCTTCGCAGAGGCATTCTCGGCAATTTGTTCTTCGGGGTAAGCAACAACCAAGCGCATTTTTGTAGTTGGCGTACTAACGTCTTCGCAGGTGATACCAATGCTCTTCTACGGGTTGATCAACTCCACGGCCTGGGTGCTCGAGATGGTTGGTCTTATTCCGGAGGAGAAGCCGGTCGTCTGAGTAGTATCTAGTGTCCTAGCCAGTACGATCGACCCTCTTGACGCGAAGATAGCAGAGTTTATTGATGAAAGTGAATGAAATGTAGAAACGTTTGCAATCATATGATCATCTTCATTACGGTGCTGACGAAGGGTATCTCTCAAACCATCTCTAACTAGCAAATAGAAAACCACCTAAGACGAGTTACTGTTGTCCGCGCACGAGAATGCCGAATCAATCGACCCATCCTTGTACGCGTCCATGATCTGGACGATGACACCGTACGTGCCGCCGATCGTCAGGAAGACCGAAATGCCGATCAAGATAACATGCAGCGCATACATGATCTTCTGCCACCAGTTCCCCTTCCAGTAGCCCTGATGATCGTAAATCCACAGCCACCCAGGCAGACCCAGCGCCAACGGCGCAAACGCCACACTACCCGCCAGACTAAGCAGATAGTTGAAGATCGGCACGCCGGATGCGATGAGGAAGCTGACAACGGTCATACCCGTAACACATCCCAGCCACGTCCCCCAGTGAACCGGCGAGTTAGCCTGGAGGTGTTTCGAGTTCCTCAGTATGCGGACGAAGATGTACTTCGCACTAACATGCACATACAACGCGCCACTAACACACAGTCCGATGAGACCAATGCCGTATGCGACTTTCTTCACCATGGGTCCTGCGCTGCCGAGCGAGGGCGATGCAACCCACTTTCCGCACCACTTGTACACGACAAGGCTGAAGGAGAGGTACGCGGCGGTAACGAGACCCATGCACCAGTTCACTGCTTTGCTGAATTCGCGCGGGTTGCGCATCTCGGACATGACGGGTAGGAAGGCGGAAGTGCCGGCGCCGGAACAGAAGATCGTGCTGGCGGCTGTGATGCCTGCGGCGAAGGTCGGGTGGCCGATTACGTGGTAGCCGAATTCGTAGGGGCCGGATTGGGGGGCTGCGGCGGGGCGGTCGAGGGTTGTTACTCCGACGCTGTTGAGATAAATCAGCTACCTGGTTTCGAGGGCTCGAGAAGGATTGGAAAACTTACACGACGATGAAGACAGCGACGAAAACAGAAATGAATCCCGCCCACGTAACCCAAGCAATCTTCTCAAACTTGCGTACACTCGCACACGTTCCTACCATGATCGCCGCGATGATGGAGAAGTAGTTTGTGCAGAGGGAATGGTTGGACAGCGCGTTGAGAGCTGTCGATACACCCACTATACCCGATGCCGCGACGATGATGAACGCAACGAGGAAAAGGACACCGGTGATTTCTTTGACGATGCGGCCGCCGACTAATTGGCCCATGTCGGCGATGGAATGACATCCTGGATGGTTGTTCCGGAATTGGCCTTGCACGAGGGCGCACCAGGTGTTGAGGGCTTGCCAGCCGAGCACGTTGATGGCGCCGGGGAAGGCGCCAAGCGTGTACATTGCGCTGGGGATTGTAAGGACTCCCGTCGCGAAGATGACTATATAGTGATGATCGTTAGCGGAATGATCGTGAAGTGGAGAAGGCCGTTACTTACGCTTCAAGAAGATGACTGCGGTGTGAACCCAGGATACCGTTCGGAAATCCTCATATCCCTCTCCTCGCTTGAAGATCTCGCCATCGTTCTCGAGGTCAACCTTCCCGTTGATGCTCTCCGAGCTGGTACTTGGTGCGGGCGCAATGACATCGTCTTGCTTTTCAGCCGACATGATGGCGATGTCGTCAGGTACTTGTGCTGTCGACCCGGATTGAGTAACGAACAGTTGTTCAACACTTCAAGTATCGGTACTTGGGTCACTGTATATATATCCGTTCATGTACGCATGCCACGCAACGGCCCTATCCTTGCCAGATGCAGGTGCCCTGGTAGAACGTTGATAACCCGCGTGGTAATCAGCACGCCAACGCGGTATCTCTCAGAATCCGGGGCAGGAGTGGATCTTGCCAGCCCGCTCTGCCCCGTTGTTTTGGAGGTTGATAGTGGCGAGAGAGAGGTGCGGGCGTCTCCATCGGCTACGCGATTCAGGCGCAGGGGTGCCTCCAATGGTTACCCCGGTTGGAGGGAAGGGTCGCCTGGGGATCATCGTTACTCCAACTGATTGCGGAGATGAGCAGCGAGGGCTTCGTGCAGCGCGTGGATGCTGCTTGGCTTGGGAGCTGGGAGGGGGTTGGAGGCGGTGGATATGCCCGATTGCTGGGTGGGGTGTTGTTAGCGTTCACCCTGCAGTGGCTCGTTTGGCAGTTGCCGGTGGCTGCGTATGACGGCGGTTCCTGCGCGGGGCTGGCTTCTAGAACGGCGTTCATGCGGAGCTAGGTGGCGCATGTTCGTGATCTGACCATCTGTAGATGCTACGGACTAGTGGTGATGTTGTACTGGCGTGCTAGTGACAGCTAGCTCGTAGTTCGCATTAGGCACTGCTGCGATGCGTCTTCGCTACAATCTGCAATGGACGATCTGCGAAAAAAAGCAAAGTGGGAAAATAAAAAATGACATCAAATTGTTTAGTTAATCGGGGACTCCTTCAACTTGAGTCCCGCTTCAGATGGCATGAGCGCTCCCTCGGGCGGCGGGTTCTTCTTTCTGAACTCATCCGCCATCTCCTCCATCGTCACAAACTCAACGCCTTCATGCTTCTTGAAGTGCTCGATCAACCTCTCATGCATCAGCAGCAGATGTGGTCGTCCAGATACATCAGGGTGAATTGTGATGGGCTGCAGGAGTGTTAGAGGAGTCCTTCCGGCAGTTCGGGATACTTACAAAAATGAACTCGTCGTATTCGCGGTAGAAATAGTCGAAATGGTCCCTCCATAGGTCCTCGGTATCTCGCGCATTCACGAAGCCATGGCTGTTCTTCGAAGCCTTGATGAACATATGCGGTGGCAAGTCCTAACATTCAGTGTGAGCGATGTATCAGGGCGTAGTAAGTTGTACTTACGTCCAGATACCAGTTTGCTGGGATTTCGACTAGGCCAGTCTGTTGACCTGCAACGAGTGGCTTCATCCA
Source organism: Alternaria metachromatica (assembly GCF_023757995.1). Taxonomy (NCBI): domain Eukaryota; kingdom Fungi; phylum Ascomycota; class Dothideomycetes; order Pleosporales; family Pleosporaceae; genus Alternaria; species Alternaria metachromatica. The sequence continues at coordinate 556,176 of NW_026055501.1, forward strand.
GTCCTTGGCTTTCTTCTTGTAATCGATCTTGGTCCAGGTGTCTCCGGTTCTCAGATAGTAAGGTTGACAGTCGTGGTGACTCATGCTGTGATCGTACTCAATGCCGTACGAGAGCAGCAGTTCGGCACCTTCACGGCTTGTTTCCCACCTACCGAGATAGTCAGCATATGGTCAGCAGCGATGGTTCTGGCAACATTACCATGGTGCGACGCTTCCTCGGGGAGGCTTGCCAGCAAACTCAGTCAACATGCGATATGTCTTGTCCAGCACGTGGTGTTGCTGTTCCATGCTCATATCGGAGGGGTTCTCGTGACTGTAACCGTGGAGGCCTATTTCATGCCCTGCATCGCGCACTGCTGCCATGTCTTCCGGGAATGTTTCCAAACTATGGCCTGGAATAAACCATGTGGTCTTGATGTCGTACTTCTTGAACATCTTCAAGAGGCGCTGCGTACCAACCGTGCCAGCGAACAGACCACGCGATATGTCGCTGGTGCTGTCTTCTCCGCCATACGACCCAAGCCATCCACATACCGCGTCTACATCAACACCGTACGAGATGAGAACGCGCTTCTTGCCCATGATAGCTGTATTGTATGGGAGACGAGGGGCTGATGAGGTTGTCGATTGTATCAAACGAAGAGCTATCAGTCGGACGGATTCGTGTGGGAACAGTCAGACCAAACTGCCCACACGGGACTACTTCCTCTTAATGCCATGATGCCGAAGCTGAGAGCTATGGCGGGGTAAGTGGGATGGAATGATGCTGGACCGACGGCGCGCTTGTCTATTTCGTCATGGGATGCGCCAGCTGCCAGCTGCCCCTGCCTCCGCAGCTGCCCCTCGCTTGGCCTTATCGTCGACCCCAACCACCTCCAAATCTTGTCTCCAACAACATCCGAAAACGGTCCTACGCTCTCCAAGACGCGTTCGCATGAAGTTACGATGACGATAACCAGGGTATTGGGTGTAATAACGCGGCGCGCACCTTTGAGTACATTCATGGTCAATCATGAACATGCCTGATAAGATGCGCGCCGCACAGATAGTAGAGGTATGATGACGTCATGACACACATCGAATCGTATCTAACAAACTGCATCAGTATGAGAAACCGTATCAGCTATGCGAGCGATCTGTACCTCAATGCGGAGATAATGACCTTCTCGTCGAAGTTTACGCAGCCGGCTTCTGTCACTCGGATCTTCAGGTCTGGAATGGTCAGTTTCCTGCGACCCTTCCCATGATACCATCGCACGAGCCGGCTGGAAAGATTGTACAGATTGGCGCGAAAGTGCAAGGCTCATGGAAAGTTGGAGATCGCGTTGGCGTTCTCAACTACAAGAATGCTTGTGGACAATGCGCAGGATGTCGACAGCATGGACGACGAGCAAAACGTCCTGATCCGCGCTTCTGCCAGAACAGAATTGTCGCTGGCTTTAAATACGACGGTGCATTCGCGGACTACATGCTGGCCGATCCAAACACCACTGTGCATCTTCCTGACGGGGTTTCCTTCGAACAGGGAGCGCCTTTGATGTGCGCTGGCGTAGGTCCACCTTTTGTCGAAATTGTTTGCGCGACATCATTGCTAATAACATGAAAGGCGACAGTATGGGGCGCATTGCGAAAGCTTAGTCCCCAGGTTCAAGCAGGCGACGCCGTAGCCATTGTAGGTATTGGAGGTCTTGGTCAGCTTGGAATACAACTCGCCAAAGCCCTTGGTTACCGAACGATAGCCATGGACAACCGTGAACAAGGCCGTCAGCTCGCGCTCGACTTGCCCGACCACTTGAGACCTGATCTAATCATGGACTCGAGCGCTAAGGACGCCGAAGAGAAGATACTGGAGTTTACTTCAGGCGAAGGTCTCGCGGGCATCGTAGTATGCACAGATTCGATACCAGCCAACGCGTGGTGTCTTCAGCAACTGGGCAACGGCGGTGTTATGGTTCCGCTCGGCTTACCAAAAGACAGTTGGAAGTTCGACTCGGAAGCCATGGTATTCCATGAGCTTACCATAAAAGGCAGCTATGTCGCTAGTGCGGAGGAAGTTGAGTCCATGCTCAAGGTCGTAGCCAAGCACGGCATCTCGTCTCATTTGACCGTTTTGAGCTTTACGGAGATACCCAGCCTCATAGAAAGATACCAGCATGCATCTATGAAAGGCCGACTAGTAATCAACATGAAAGGATAAGCCTCCGTTCGGCCGGGGATGAGCTTGTTCTTACGAGCAGACTTGGAATCTTACGTGTCTTTTACGTGTCTTTTGGACTTTGGTCTGACATTATGAAACTTAGCAATGCAGACCCTCAAAAACGCGAGGTTCTGGGTACTTTCTGGTACGTTATCGAATCGAGTTCGCCACGAGTTGGGGTCATTTGGAGAGCCTCAGGCGTGATTTCTTAGTTTGTTTTGTGGGACCGTCGACCCACTTGCTCACCATTGGTCAAACGGTACGTAAGGACATCCCATCTACCTGAATATGGTCAAAGTCTTGCGGCAGAGTATACCGTTCAGCAAATTCTTATATTGACTTTAGCTATCGTAGTATCCAATTCACACAGCCGCACCTACGTAACCATCATGTCTGTCTTTTTCGACTCGCCTCTAAGGTCAGTACCAACTACTTTACTATTCAAATGGAGAGTGTGCGCATATTGACGGTATTGCAGTGAGGATCTTGTACGGGTTGGGGACGCAGAATCAGTACTACAAAGCATTGGCATCAGTAATGGCATTCCAGCACACGAGTCTCGGGACTACCACCAATTGCTAGCGGCGGTCCACGATGTGGCAGAGCACGTACTCCAACTTCCCGACTATACAGCACCTACCGATACCGAAAGATATCCGCGAGGACGAATTCACCGACCATCAGCAGAAGAGCAAGATTTCGGCAATGCTTGGGCCCATAAGTTCCAAATACGCGGTAACCCACAAGGACTTCTCCTCCAAGGAAAGACTGTATGTCTCAAAGACAACATTGCAGTGGCCGGAGTACCGCAGTTCTTCGGAACAGACGCCATCCCTGCATGGACACCCGACTCCGACGCCACAGTAGTTACCCGCACATTAGATGCTGGTGCTGACATCGTGGGAACGACCATATGCGAAAACTTCTGCAACTCGACATCGTCATTCACTTCAGCGCAAGGTACCGTTCACAACCCGTATGCCAGAGGGTACTCGGCTGGTGGCAGTACGTCTGGTGGCTGTGCAGTAGTCGGTGGCGGTTTGGTAGATATCGCAATTGGTGCCGATCAAGGCGGCAGCATTCGTGTCCCATCGTCATTCTGTGGTTGTAAGTACACAATGACTGTTGCGTATCACCTCATGATGTAGTGCGAAGCTGACGATCTACACCAGGTGTTGGACTAAAACCAACGCATGGCCTTGTTCCCTACACTGGTATATCCAGTGGCGACGCTGTCAGTGATCATGCTGGGCCCATAGCAAGATCAGTTCGCGACGTTGCTTTGTGTCTTGACGCAATCGGCGGAAGGGATGATCATGATGACCGTACACTTGGTGCACCAACCCATGGGTCTGCGCAATACACAGAACGTCTTCAAAGCTCGGTCGCAGGAATGAAGATTGGAGTTCTTAAAGAAGGCTTCGAGCACCGTCTCGTAAACCAAGACGTCAAATCAACCGTGAGAAAAGCCGTTCAGTCCTTTGAGGAACTAGGTGCTACCGTCGAAGAGGTCTCATTACCCCTGCACTTAGAAGGACCGGCTATCTGGACCATTCAACAGCGAATAGCAGGTACTTTCAGCATGCTAGGATACGCGCACGGTCGCAGAGGACTTTTCTCAACGGCCTACGAAGCAGCTCGGCAACCATGGACGAACGAATCATTCCAAAAGCTCTTCCCATCTACGAAGAATACTATGATCAATGGCCTCTCGCTGATGCAGAATTACCCGGGCCTTTACGCAAAAACCATGAATGTGGCCCAACAGCTCCGCGACGCGTATGAGAAGTTGTTTCAGGAGTACGACCTTATCATTATGCCGACAACGCCTTTTGTAGCACCGCCCAACATAGACTGGAAGCGCGGGGAGGATGCACCGATAGACGCGCTGAAGCCAAGCATGGGCATTACCATCAACACCGCTATTTTCGATGTAACGGGGCATCCGGCCATGTCACTTCCCGTAGGCTTTGCTCCTTCGGGTGTTGATTCAGAGGTCAGCTTGCCGGTTGGTATGCAGTTGGTCGGTGGCCTTTGGCAGGAACAAAAAATACTAGATGCGGCTTTTGCCTGGGAGTCGGCAAACGACTGGAAACAAATCGGCGTGCGCCAAGACCAAGAGTCGAAGCATGCTACGAAGCTGTAAAACATGTCGTCATTAAGAATACTAGAAAACGGGGTTCGTTATTTCAAGCGAGATGATTCATCATCGTGATATCTTTCTCAATTTATCGTGTAGCCACCGTCCACAACCAATGCATGCCCTTGGATGAACGATGATTGTGCCGAACACAAGAACAGCACTGCGTCAGCGACTTCTTCTGGCGTACCCATTCTCTTCATAGGCGCTATCTCAATAGCAGGCTTCAAAGCTTCCACCATAGCTGGCGACGTGGTAGTCATAGGTGTCTCAATGACACCAGGACAAACGCAGTTTACGCGTATGCCCTCATCGGAGTAGTCGATAGCGTTCGCTCTTGTCATATTGATGATAGCACCCTTTGAAGCGCAGTATGCCGCTGTGCATGCTCATTAGCAGATATTTCGCGTTTTACGAAACGGTCAACGTACCAGCACCCGGCCTCGCTACGATGCCGAGCTGACTAGCGATATTGACAATAGAACCCCTCTGCTTGGGATGCTGATCAAGAGGCTGCTGCTTCAACATGTTTCTAAGCTGCGCACGGCAACTAAGCCATGACCCCTTATAGTTGATAGCATTGAGTCGATCGAAATGTTCGGTCGTCATCTCTACAGCTTTGATAACATCGCCACCGAGCACGCCAGCGCAATTGACTCCATAGTCGAGCCTCTTGAACTTGGAAAAGGTCTCATCGTTGAATGAGTCGACGAACGTCTCATCCGCGATGTCGCCAGCTCGCTGGAAGACCTGAGCGGAAGGGTTGATGCTCAGGATGGAGTCCCTGGTCTGCTCGAGCGTCTTCGGGTTGATGTCGGTGATGGCGATTCGCGAACAGCCTGAACGGGCGAAACCCTTAGCTACGGCCGCACCAATGCCTGATCATCATGAGCATGGCAATACAACGTCGCATAAGATAGTCACCTACCAGTTCCTCCAGCGCCTGTGATGACGGCTACACCTGGGAGTAATCTTGCAAGCGATGCCATACTGCTAACATGTGGCGGTGAAAGCGTGATCTACCGAGATACGCGCTCACTGATTGCCCTGATACACGCATAAATGCACTCATGAATGGTTAAGGGATAGCGTACCGACACGACGTTCTGCCGGCGAGACGTTCGGCGGCCATCCCGTCGAGTTCCGCTATCTTGGAGTAAGCGTTCCACCTACTCCGAAGATACGCCTTGCGCTAACCACGGCGCTATTTACCCCGCAGACATAATTGGCCGAGGGCAAAACCTTGAAGTAAAGACCAAGACCCACCTCGCTCCAATTCACCTCCAACTCCAACAATTCTCACACCACATGCACGGACTCGCTCACGTTTGTACCCATTGCTCCAGGAGCTTCAAGCGAGCAGAGCATCTGATTCGCCATACTCGTACACGTTCGTGCCTTCCTCTAAGTGACTCCACGATGAGGGCGTCGTCAGAACTGATGTCAGCATAGATACTAGAGAGAAGCCGTACTCGTGTCGATGCGGACAAGCGTTTACACGACGTGACCTGCTTACTAGACATTGGCGCATCACGCACCATGCTGGCAATCCTGATGCAGAGTCGACAACGTCGACTGAAACAGCGACGACAATAGACGCACCGGCTTTGAACGTCCCCAGCGCTGGGGCCGTCGAAGCGCATCTCGTCCCGCAGGTCCACGCAAGCCAGCTTGATTTGCAACATCCTCCGCCCACCTATCAAGAACTCCAGCCAGCGCCGCCATATCGCGACGAAGGGTTTGAAGATTTCCGTGACTTTGTAAACTTCATCGATGGTGTTGGACTATCCGCTCAATGGACGCCTGAGTACGACTTTGACTGGATGCGACTAGGAGAACCTCGTCAGGAATCTCGGCGGCACTCCCGAGAACCAGAGAATCAGCCTTCCTCCCCAAGTGCAGAGGACATCGGCACGCCTTTCAGCACATGGCTACCATCAGCTCCAGCTGACGATGAGGTCCATTTGCGATCCAACACGCAGGATGGCGAGAAGAGAACGAGAAACGGAACGTACAACGTAACGGATGAGCATCGCAACTTCCTGGTGTCGCTTCTTGAGAGCTTCGCTCCTCCCATCGCCGACTTCCAGATCCCTTCCCGACATACCCTTACTAGGTATATCACCGCGTTCTTTGGTGGTTTCCATTCGCACTTCCCGTTCATACATGCGCCAACTTACAAACCGTCATGTTCGCCTCTAGAGCTGACACTGGCCATGTGTGCAGCTGGTGCGCAGTACTGCTTTGAGCGAAGAAGCTCCGAGCGTCTCTTTCGCGTATCGAAAGCCATTGTCTTCGAACGTCTGCGGCAGGAAGAGGCACATTTCGGCCCACAAACACTATCTTTCATCGCTTCTACAAATATATGCTCACCGGAAGCACATTTCACCAGCAGACGCACAGGACCGTGGTCGCCTTTGGACATGGCGAAGACTCTACTGATTCTGGTAGGGTTTGCGACATGGGAAAGGAAAGACCTGCTTCAGCAAGCGTTCGCACTTCGAGGTCTTCTAGTGCAGTCACTTCGAGATATTGGTCTCAAAGAAGAGGAGCCGCCCAGGACTATATCGACCTCTAGAGCAGCAATGTGGGATAATTGGGTACAGCGCGAGTCATCCAGACGCACAAAGCTCGTGGCCTTTTGTTACATCAACGTGCATAGTATTGCATACAACATCCATCCTCTGCTTTGGAGCAGCGAACTTCATCTGCGACTCCCTTGCTGTACACCGGATTGGCAGGCTAGTAGTGCCGCACAGTGGGCTGCGCTACAACGCGACGGACGCGAGGATCACATGCCCTTTCAGCAAGCGTTGTCGATACTTTTGCAGGGAACGACAAATGAAGGTAAGGTACTATCGGAAGAGCTATCAAACATTAATTAACATACTTCAGAACTAGTCCACCCGATTCCAAGCCCAATCGGCAACTACATCCTTCTTCATGCACTGCTTCAACGGATTCATGTAGTCAGGGAGCTCTCCTTCCCCGCCACATCACCTGCAACAATCTCAGCTGCAGAGCTACAAGTCATTGGTCGCGCTCTCCGCGCATGGACCTCTCTCTGGCAACAAACCCCGGAATCAATGCTTGACCCCAACAACGAAAGCGGACCCATCCCTTTCACGTCAAGCGCACTACTAGTGGTAGCTTACGTGCGGCTCTCCCTCGACATAGGACCTTACCGTCATCTAGAGTCGCGCGACACCGATGTCATAGCCAACGGTCTAGCAAACCTCCCAGACATCGAGCGCAATGACAACATACTGTCAGCTCTGCTGTACTCAACTCATGCACTCAGTATACCCGTCCGACTAGGTATCGACAGGGTTGCGCGCAGCCAAGCGTTCTTCTGGAGCGTTCAGCATGCCATATCGAGCTTCGAGTGCGCCATCTTCCTTGGTAAATGGCTGTGCTCTATCCCGAGGCCGTTCCGCGAGGAGTCGCTGTCGCGATCTGAGCATCGAATCCTTCACTGGGTGAGATGCATCATCAAGGAAGCGTATGCGGTGATTGACTTTGAGGATGCTGAAGAGACTGATGGTTTCTTGACTGTACCCAGTGAGCCGTTTGCGCTCGGTCTGGCTGTACTGAATATTTGGTCAAGGTTCTTTCGTGGTAACACGCAGTGGCAGTTTGTTGTGAATCTCGGGTTGAGCTTAGAGAAATACATCGCCAAGCTGGCTTGAACTATATATTTGTTCGAAACCCACAGCGCCTCATACCTTATCATTATGCATCTTCTCATCATGAGCCTTGACAGTATCCATAACCTCACCATCCCCATCGGCAAAAGCCCTATCCCCGAATGCAATCGCGATCTCCTCAAGCGAATGATTCGCCGTCTCAACATAGTAGAAGTGCGCCAGGCCTGCGGAGAAGAGACAGAACCCTGCGATGACAAGGTAAAAGTACCCACCGATTCCCGCAAAAGCGTCCGGCGAAACCATGCCGATGATGAAATTGAAGACCCAGTTTGACGTCGTCGCAAGCGCCATGCCCTTACTGCGGCTGCGGAGCGGGAAGATCTCCGCAGGTAACAACCATGGCATTGGACCCCAGGTGAAACCGTAGACAATGTTGTAGAGCATGATGAAAGCGAACTGGCCGTTTGCGCGTGTCATGATGGGCATGGAAGCTTCTGTGAAGGCGCAGACGATGCCGAGAAGAGCGGCCATTAGCACACCGCCAAGGATGAGGAGCGGCTTGCGGCCCCAGCGGTCGGCTAACCACCAGGTTGCGACAGTGGCAGCGGTGTAAGGGAGTGCATTTGCGGCGGTGTAGAGCAGGGATTTCTCGTCTGAGAAGCCGGCGCTGGAGAGGGTGGAGGGGAGGTAGAAGGATATGATGTTTATGCCGTTGAGTTGAGCGAACATTTGGACTGTGACGCCGACAATTGTGCGTTTGCGATAGCGGGTGAACATCTCCATCCAGCCAGCCTTTCCGAGTTCAGCTTCGTAAACGACGGCCTCTTGGATTTCGAGGAAGACCTTTTGCACATGCGGTGCGTCGGTATCGCCGCTCGAGTGGAGATCTGCCACTGTCTGAAGGCTTTCTTGCATGAAACCGTTGTTTGCTAGCCATCTTGGAGTCTCCGGTAGGAAGAATGACATGACCACCAAGATGAACGAGAGGATGATCTGAATGATGAACGGCCCCTGCCAAGATAGCGCGTTTGGAAGCATGAAGTGGAAGCCATAGTCAACCCAGCAGGACAACATATACCCCGCGATCAGGCATGTGTATTCGATGCCGACCATGAGGCCTCGAGCATGGGGTGCTGCAATCTCGGTTTGGATGATAGGAACTGTCATGGACAGGAAGCCGACTCCGAAGCCCTGGATCGTACGTCCGACGACGAAAGTTGCGAAACCCGGAGCGAAGATCTGGATGAAAGCTGAGAGGAAGTAGATCAGGCCACCGAGACGGACAGTGCGCTTGCGACCGATCATGTCTCCGAGACGTCCGGCGATGAGAGCACCGACAGCGGCAGAGGCTTGTAGGCAAGCAACAGAGATTCCTGTGATGGAAGGATTCACAGCTGCTGTGCTACCATCTGCACCACCGTAATCGCTGAAGAAACGTCTGACGAAGACTGGATTGACCAGTAGGCCAGACATGATACCTAGCGGAGTTAGTATTGTTGATCTACACGCAAGTACTCAAACGTACCGGAGTTGTAACCGAACAAAGCATCACCAAGACTGCCGAAGCCACATGTTGCAAACAACAAGGCTTTGCCCTTGATAGGATATCTGGCCGTGATCTTCTTCGGCTTCAATTTGCTTTCGAGCCAGCCTTGTTCAGCCGCGACCTGTCCCGCGATCTGCGAGGCACGTTGCTGGATGTTGGCGCTCTGGCTAGCGACCGAGTTACTGCGGGCAGCCATGTTTGGGATCAGTGTAGAGCAGGACAAGCCGAGAGAGGTAGTGCGTGTTATCGAGCACACGGAGAAGATGCGGTGGGATGATGGAGAAATCTGGGGAAGCCTGACGGCTTTATCGTCCCCAGATTTTCGTAGTGGAGCACATTCGGCATCATCGTATGTAGTCAGGTCATGTTACGGTTCCGGTCCTAACGCTGGCCCTGCAGCGACGAAATTTGGTCGGCATATGCTAGTGTGTTTCTCGAGAAGTTGATCAACGCTGTAGCGCTAAGGGATGCTTTGCCAGCCAATCAGAAGCGCTCTTCTCACGAGCCGCGGAACCGGTGCTGGGGCAGAAAACTCCGGGCTGGCGGCTCCGACTCGTGAACATCGGAAGGTCAGCAGCCTGCATGAGCCGCCGGAACCGTACTGCAGTCGCTCTCGCACTCGGGTAAGAATGCCTGGCCGGTGATATAGTCAGGGCCTCAAGATGGAGACATCAATTCTAATCATTGCCGTACACTGTTTTTCACAGTCATGTCTTCAGCTGATGTCCACGAACCCAAGAATTCCTCTGGGTCTTTGACGTCGCCTGAGAACCGACTCACAGCGCTGATGAACACGTCCTTCGTCCTGAGCCCATCCAGGGTGTTCTCATACGAGAATGGTCCAGTCCCAGGTCTTCCAACTCCCAGGCACATTCGCGTGAGGATTGTGGCTACCGGTCTTTGTGGTTCTGACGTACGTATCGCCCGCTGTAGTCTGTAGTGTGTTCGTCAACGTTGACGGTGATTTAGGTACATTACTGGCGGCATGGGCATATCGGCAACTATGTGGTCGAGAACCCGATCACTCTTGGCCATGAGTCTGCCGGTATCGTCGATGCTTGTGGATCAGCCGTCACAGGGTTGTCGGTGGGTGACCGCGTCGCATTGGAACCTGGCGTAGGATGCAACATCTGCGAGACATGTCGAAGCGGCCGATATAACCTATGCGAATCGATGCAGTTCGCTGCTACCCCTCCCTACAATGGCACGTTATCGACCTTCTACTGCCTACCCGAAGAGTGCTGCTACAAGCTGCCGTCACACATATCCTTCCGTGAAGGTGCCCTCGTGGAGCCGCTAAGCATAGCTGTGCATTGTTGCGGACTCGCCGGAAGTCTTCAGGGCAGGTCTGTGGCGGTAGTCGGGGCCGGGCCTATAGGCTTGCTGTGTTGCGCTGTGGCACAGGCTTTTGGCGCTGCGAAAGTTGTGGTCATTGACGCAGTGGCCCCCAGGCTGAGCTTTGCGACCGACTTCGGTGCCGACGACGTATACATGATGGAAGCTGGGTTTCCAGAAACGAATGCCCAGAAGGTTTTGGAGAAGGCTGGGCTGGCTACAGGGTTTGATGTTGTGATTGATGCAACAGGAGCAGAGCCATGCATCAACTGTGGTGTAGCTGCATTGAAACGCGGTGGAGTCTTCATTCAAGCTGGGCTGGGCTCTCCCAAGATCGCATTTCCAATCGGCCAGATTTGCGACAAAGAAGCTACGCTCAAAGGAAGCTTTCGATACGGGCCAGGAGACTACAAGCTTGCCATCCAGCTACTAGAGTCCAATCGTGTTCAACTAGATAGTCTTATTACTCATGAGTTCGCGTTCTCAGATGCGGAACAGGCTTTTCAGAATGTTGCGGATAGAGTCGGCATCAAGTCGCTCATATATGGACCAGGAATCGATAGGGCGTTCGCAGAGGGTCGCACCGAGCAGCATAGGGGTGTGTCCGATCTCCCGAGGCTCTAGTCTGTGATGCGCTGAACACATATCGCAATAATTGAATTGCTCGAATTGAGACGCGTGCCCACCAAAGGATGTTTGAGATGCGACAGCTAGAATTGTGGCTCGTTCCAGACGGAATCCCAGAACCAGTATAGGCCGTTGCCAGTAACATCAACGCCATTTTCATCGCTGATCCAGTCCAGCTCGCCTTCGAGGTTGAAGTCTCCGACGCTAGCATTTGTCCAATCATTGTGTTCGCTAGGCAGGTGATCCATACCACTGTCGTTCGTGCCCCATCGCGGGACTTCAGCTGTGTTGTCACGGGAGACGCTGTCGAGGGCGGCGGGAAACACTGTGAAGAGTATGTGATTAGATTGGTACGCAGCTTCGGGAATGCATCAGTCTTACCTCTCTGTACTGACGCCATGCTCTCGTGAACGCGCTGCATGCTGTCAACTGTACTCTGTTGCTGTCTGTTGTGTCCACTCGGTGGCAGTTGCGTCGGCAGACGAAGGGTGTCTTCGACAGACATCTGCGCGGTCCCGGTGTGCGATCTCGTCATATCGCTCTCGCCAAAGATGGCATCTGCTTCTCTGCGCAGTAGCATCTGGATGACGTCTTTGAGGACCGCATTACTCTGCATTGAGAGCTGTGTCCTTTTGCCAAGTAGCTCTTGCAAGCGAAATATGCGTGTGATGGTCCTTTTCACTTCCTGTGCTCTGTCCGAGAGTGGGTCAGACAGCGCCAACACAGCCATGACGATGGCGGAGTTGAACAGATTGATAGCCAAGAAAGCTACCAGGTGGCTATCAGTGGCTAGCTGAGAAAGCCGCGGTAGTTCAGTCACCTTCGATGTTCTCAACGCGGCGTCCCACCATTGCTCCGTGCTCGACATATGGCTTCTGTTGAGCGGGCTAGAGTCATGCACCGCATGAAATGGGGATTCGGTGTTCGTAAGGCTTGCTGGAGATAGTGCGTTACCATGCCCGCTGTCCGGCTGCGTCCTGATGAGGTGGTCCACTTGTTTTGCGATTAACGGGCGATTGAAGATGATCAGAAGGTTGTCAAATGTAAGCTGAAGGGACAACGCTTGCAGCTGGTGCACCCGTGCGGTGCGTGATTGATCCATACTGCAGTCAGCAGCCATGTCTAGTAGAAGATGAGGCGGCAGACGTCGGCGCCACGCCCAAAGCTTCTCCGTCACATCCGTGATCTGATCAGTGTATTGTGGTCCGCTCGGCCGTTCGTTGGGTCCCACGGCCCGCATCCCGAAGATGGTCTCGATGATGGGTGACGCGATGAGGTAGAGTTTGTTGAGCTCTCGTTGGTAGGACGAGTAACAAATTGTTAAATCGGCTTCTGGGGGGTTCGTCCCTCTGAAGTAGGGCGACTCGCATACGTCGATCGGGTGGTGTGTATTGCAGTCCTTCTCGTTGATGCCGATGGGCCGTCCGTACGTAATGGAAGCGAACCTGGTCAAGTTAGCTAATGATGCTACAGTATACGAGGAGGCTCAGACTCCGTACTGAGGTCCTTCGTATCTTCAGGGAGGGGCGCATTACCGATCCCATGTGTAGATAGTCCACCAGACTCTTTTCCTCTCTTCGACATAGTGAGGGTCGCCTCGTAGCGGCTGGCGGTGAAGGCCGATGGCTTGTGCCGTTCGAATGGTTGCGCCTAGTAACGCAAAGGATAGATTAGGCTTCCCATGGTAGACATAGTAGGAGCCGAGCAAGATACACGTCTGCACAGACGAGACGGTACTCTGGTCCATCAGTTCAGCCAACTGGGAACCCGCGCCTTGAACGAGGGACTGCGACCAGGCGTGCCAATCCTCGTCTGGAAAGTCCAGATCCACGTCCTTCTTGTGAGACTTGTACCATGCTCCCATTCCCACGACTGTAGACAAGAGGAGGAGGAATGACTTCTGCGACGGATAAGCAAGGCCATCCTTGATAGAGTCAAGTTTTGGCCGGAATCTTGGCTCATATATGACCAAGCTAAACCAATGCACCGAGTCGAAGTACTCTTCTAAGAGTGCCCGCATCATGTCGATTGGCGGCAGAGGATGCCCGAGAATGGCCGCTATAGGGCGCCTCTGGGTGCGATCCAGACGAGACGCTGGGGCTCTGCCATAGACATTGCCGCCCGGTATAGCTGATGTTGTCCGGCTCAATGTTGGCTGACTTCCCAGTCTGTAAATCTGGTGTGCAATATCCATGGCTGAGTTGGCTTCACCTTCCGCGATACTGGCGCGTCTACTTTCATCGCGACTGTTGTTTTCCGGGTCTGTCGCTTGACGCGTGTCGTCATGATGCTGAACCGGTGCCTGTGGTTGCTCATGTGAAGCTTCGCGTGAAGGGCCTTGGATGCGTCTCCTCTTCGGTGCGCGTGGAACTTCGACATTGCTTACAATGCATTCGACGTTTGCTCGAATGCAGAGCGCGCAAGGACGGGATGTGTCGCACTTGGATACTCAGTCGGCGGCGCGCGTGACAGGCGGTGGGAGGGCGTGACTGACTCGGCTCTTGTTGCGACGACACCTCTCACACGCCTTGCTGACCCTGGTGGGTAGCGGACGCCCGGCAGCGACATCAAGAGTTGCCGAAGACATTATTTAGGTGGTGCCATGGATGATGTTGCGATGGAACCTTGGAACGGATGAGGGCGCGCACGCGTCAGGCACGCCAAGTCAGCTGCGGAGCTCGCCGAGGTTTGCACGGTCGCCGTCGATGCCGCTGCCACTGCACTTTCGCGTCGTTTCCGCCCACCAATGGCATTTTCATCGCTTTGCGTGTCGCCGAATGCGCTTCACAGGTGATGAAATACGCAGTATTAGACAGCTCGCGCGCCTGATTCTCTCCGTCATCCCGCCTCGATGTTACAGATCCAGCGCTTTCACCAGCCTCATCAAGTCAGCACCAACAATCATCGGCTATAGCGCCATATCGCTCTCTGATATTACCGAGCGTGATCGCGGTCATGGAACGTGGTCAAGATGGAGACGCGCCATCCGAGGTCTTCGTGGACGAACAGCCGCTTGCAAAGCGACGGCGAACATCAGAACAACCTGCTCGGGAGGTTGGCTTGATGCGAAGCGTCCCTGGTGACAAGTTTACAGGCTTCGTGGGCAGTGCCAGCGGCATCTTCTTCATTAGGTCAGTCTATGGTGCGATCCGACGCTCTGCAGTGCCTACAGACGGCGAAACACCCGGCAGCGACATCGTGCCAGGCGAAGACGACCATCTCTCTCTAGTGCAACCGAATTCCTCCGGACGCTTATGGCGAGAAGCTGAGATCTCACACGGTCAGACCTCTCGCATAACGTTTCGCGACCTGGTCGCTTTTTCTGGGAGCTATTTTGCGAATTGGCACCCGTTCTACCCGTTCGTGCACGCCCCGACCGTCCTAGAGTACTTCGACTGCTGTGCAAGAAATGGCTTTCCAGATCATGGTGCTTCGGAAGACCTACAGCTGGTGATAGTGCGTTCGATCATGTCCATCTCGCTTGCAGACCATCGACAATCACCAGGGCTGCCGAGTACTCGACATCCTGCCTGTATCGTCTTTCCATCGTATGATGCTGCTGTAGATAGTCTCCGGACGATACTTTCTCGTCCCACGACAATACTCACGCTACAAGCCGCACTCAGTGTGCAGCTCTTCCTAGTCTCCATGCTTCGCTTGAATGCCGCCTCCCGTCTTGGAGGGCTTATAATGCGGATGGCTGTGCAGCTAGGCCTTCATCGTTGCCCAGCCAGATTTTCGACCTTCACTTCAAGCACAAAAGAGCTTCGACAACGCGTCTTCTGGTCACTTTATGCTGTTGATCGGCTTCTTGCCCAATCCATGGGCCTCCCACTCGGCCTACCTGACGACGATATCGACGTCTGCTTTCCCCTCGCGGAACACCATCTGCAAACGCGCGTCGAGCCTCGTAAGTCAGCTAATGTCTCTTTTGTGCCATATCTCACAACGTGCAGGTCGTGAACTCCACCTGCTGCACCTGGTTGCCCAGCAAGCCAGGCTGCGTGGCGAAATCATCGAATTGCGCAACAAGTCGCTACACTACGTCCAGCATGATCCTGACCGAGCGACATCAATCATAGCTAAACTTGGCCAATGGTGGAACGATGTAGAGGACTTCATCGACCCGGATAGCCGATGTGGCGCTTCTCCTTACGCGACTGCAGTGTTGATACTACTTAGACACGAGTTGATTATCTCGCTGTATCGTCCCGTCTTAGCTACCGGTAGTAAAGATGTCGCTTATAATGCCGCCTTACAACAGTGCATCAGTTCTGCGCGTAGCATCATCACTACCTTGCACACCGCTGTCCAGGGCAAAGACGGGTCTCAAACGCATTCTTACCAATTGGCTCTCCTTTGGCCCTCCTGCACCTGGGCTGTGTGGATCAGCACATTCATCATGTTCTACGCCGCCCACGAGGGCCACATTGATCACAGCATCGTCATAAGGTAATCAAAATGTCGAAATTGTATACTTCTACTAACATGTACAACCAAGATTCGCAGATAAAAGTCTCGACATACTTCAACACCTCACGCTACGCGGCAGTGCTTGGCCTGAAGCAAGCTCTGCGGCCATTCGAGACTTACGGGCTCGAATGCTGCAGAAGTCGGCTCAAATGGTTTCTAGATACGACTCGGAGGTCGCGGGAGATGCGACCCTTGCTCAAAAAGGTGAATTGAACGTACATTCAAGCCTGCACGAACAATCATTACCTACTCGCAACGATGGTCCAGAACAAATCGGTGGCCAAAGGAGGAACGATATCGATCCTCATCATGACGCGCAGTATCCTCCATATGATGCAGCATTCGATTCCAGTGCGACGAGCAACCTGAACCACAATGCTACTTTTCTTGAGCACAACAGCTACTGGAACATATTCGTTGGAACGGAGGGTGCCAACGCTTCATCAACAGAGTACTCCAACGGTCTAGACCCTTTCTCTGGCTTCGACATCCCCTTCTGGTTCGATCAAGAGCAGCATTGGGATTTCGCATAGTTTCAAGCGCCAGGATAAATTCCAAGTGCTGGGTGTGGTGGCATGGTTTGGGAGCGTCGGACTTTGATTGTCCGCGCTCCCCCGCACTTACCCTTATCCAGCGCACCAGTGGCGAGCTCGGCAACAGTCCCATCGTCGACGAAGTGTGAATATGGGGTTTCTTAGTCCGGACTATGAGGCTTAAAAGATACTGCGCATAGAATCTCAAGAGATATCAACTCAAGTGCTTACCGCCGTTACGATCGGTCATTAGCCGTTACTCCCTGTCCCAACCCAACATTCCATCAGCCACCAACATGCGCACGCATTCTATTGCGACAATGGGCGCCGATGGCATTGGCCCTGAAGTTGTCAATGCCGGCGTACAAGTATTGAAGAAGCTGGCACAACTTGACGGCACATTCGGACTACAATTTGAAGATTACAACTGGAGTTCTGAGACCTACAAAAAGACCGGCCAATACATCCCCGATGGAGGATTAGAGAAGCTCAAGAAGCATGATGCAATCCTGTTCGGTGCCGTAGGTGCCCCGGGTATGTATCAGATGCTGAATCTGATGCAATGTTGGTACTGAACTTTTGACAGATGTACCTGACCACATCTCTCTCTGGGGCTTGCGGCTAGCGATCTGCCAGACCTTCCAGCAATATGCAAACGTGCGACCCACCAAGATCTTCCGGGGAACATCATCGCCTTTGCGCAACGCAGAGCATGGCGACCTAGACTGGGTGATTGTACGAGAGAATTCTGAAGGTGAATATGCAGGACAAGGAGGCCGGTCGCATAGAGGCCAGAAGTGGGAGACTGCTACGGAGGTCTCGATCTTCACCCGCCATGGTGTAGAACGCCTCATACGCTTCGCCTTCGAAACAGCTCAAAGCAGGCCGAGGAATCAGATAACAGTCGTTACTAAGAGCAACGCGCAGCGCAACGGTATGGTTATGTGGGATGAGATTGCCGCTGAAGTTGCGAAAGACTTTCCTGATGTCAAGTGCGACAAGATGCTCGTCGACGCCATGACGTGCCGGATGGTACTTGATCCGAAATCGTTGGACACGATAGTTGCAACAAACTTGGTGGGTAATACCCAGCGTACTGTGTATTCACCTCGGCTTTAGCTGACTCGTCCAGCATGCGGATATTCTTTCCGATCTCGCAGCCGCGCTGGCAGGCTCCATTGGCATCGCTCCTACCAGCAACCGTACGTATCTTTCATTTCCACATGGTTGCATCCATTGCCCATGCTAAGTGTTACCAGTGGACCCCACACGCCAGCATCCGTCCATGTTCGAACCGATTCATGGCTCGGCTTTCGACATTACCGGCAAGGGTGTCGCAAACCCAGTCGGAACCTTTTGGACAGCGTCTGAGATGCTAGCATGGCTAGGCGAGGAGCAAGCGGCAAAGAGATTGATGGAAAGCGTGGAAGCTATCACGGAGCGAGGCATTGCGACGCGCGATCTGGGAGGCAAGGCGTCGACAAAGGAGGTTACTGACGCGGTCTGCGCTGAGCTAGAAAGCATCTACGCTAAGAGTCAGTAGAAGCCAGGGTCGTGATGGGGTGGGCCTGATGATGCGGCAACGTTAGCCGCTGGCTCCAACCTGGTGGAGCGGACGTTGTCCGGTGGGAACTGACTCGTAGCCGATGGGATTGTCCCTTAGGCCTACAACGCCATGTGCCAGCTATCGCGATAGCTTCAAACGCCATATTGTAAAGTTCAGAGATCAGCAACACCCGTCCACATCCGCGCATGTCGATCGTGGCTACGTTACCTCTGATGAAGCCACCACTGCCACGAAGCCATTGTTGGGACCTTATGTGAACTCTAAAGCAGAGCCTCTGCCGATCTCTTGTTTCCCCTATGCGGTCGCTCACCCAAAAGAGGCGACGATTGACAGCATCTCCATCGGTCGCATTAACCCGAGGCATGCTGGCATCACTAGCCGTCTGCAACATGAAGCAGTGGATACCTGAGCGACCAACCCGGAGCTAGCCCCCGCATCCTACCCATCCTTCCCCGCACACCACGAATCATCGAATCCATGTGTGCAGTCGCCCAAGCTCAACTGCCGTGGGAATAAGGCATCCCCCACCACCACCACATTATAGTGTCCGTCGCATTTTTGACAATTTAGGATTGCTTCCACGCTTCTTCCATCTATCTGCTGTGCGATCTAGATTGCTTCTTTGCATATCGTTTATCCTTCCACGTGTGCTCCCTTGCGCTACCATTCCAATCACACCGCGGACATAGAGTTACCATGCCTTTGGGTATACTCCAAGACTACAAGCTCGAACATGTCCCTGGGACAGCTCCATTAAGCGAGCTTGGTCGCATTGATCTCGAGATCTCGAACGATGTTGATCGCGGGCTGCTGAAGCATGATCCTACTGGGCAGATTGTGCTGGTGCCGCAGCCTTCTGATTCGCCAAACGACCCCTACAATTGGCCAAGATGGAAGAAGGAGATGTTCACTGTCGTTATCGCATACGGATGCGGCGCTGTAGGAGGTAGGTTTGCGACTTCCAAACACCAGATACTGAGCTAATCGCAAATTTTGTAGCTGTCGGTCCGCTTCTCACACCAGCTTTCGTGCCCCTGGCAGAACAATTCAACGTCCCATTACAGAGGTTCACTCTGGGTTGCAATGGATCCTGCATTGTCGCCATCGCAGTGGGTAGTCTCATCTGCAACACCTTAGCCGTCAAAATCGGGAGACGGCCAATCTACCTCGCAACCACGGTTGGCCTGGCGGTCTCCTGTTTCTGGGCTGCGGAAGCTACCAGCTTTCCCTCTCTGGCGGCAGCCCGAGCGGTCCAAGGTCTTTGCATGGCACCGTTTGAAGCGCTCATTCCAGCATCCGTCGGAGACATCTGGCACGTCCACGAGCGCGGTTTCCGAATGGCCATCTTCAACCTTGGTGTCCTTGGTGGCATCAACCTAGCGAGTCCAATCGCTGGATCTGTCATCCAATACGGCTCTCACCGCATCGCATTGCACGCCATGGGCGGTGCGTTTGTCATCATGCTCATCCTCATCTTCTTCTTCATGCCCGAGTCCGCCTACCACCGCCACGACGTCATCAACATCGACACGAGCTCCAAGAATGTAGAAAGCGACGCTGTTGAGAAGGAGAAATCGGCCGAGCGCGTCGAAGACTATGCGGTCCAGTCGTCCGTCTCTTCCGAGGCCCCATACCCTTACGTCAAGACTCTCATGCCATGGTCTGGTTACTGGGATCATGTATCCTTCTGGCGCACATTCCTTCGCCCCTTTGTGGTGATCATGAGCCCGGTAGTCATGTGGGCGACCTTGCTCTTCACCATCTGCGTGTCCTGGCTTGTCTTGATCTCCATCACGTTGTCGCAAATCTTCTCTGCTCCGCCATACAGCTTCTCCGTAAGCGCGGTTGGTGCAACGAACCTGTCCTCGTTTGTAGCGTCGCTACTGGCCACGCTGGTAGCAGGTCCGATTATTGATGGTGTAGCCAAGTGGATGTCGACGCGCAACAAGGGTACTTTTGGTGAGTACAGACGACCCAAGCTGTGATTACAAGCAACTGACAATGTCTTAGAACCTGAGTTCCGTCTCCCTGTCATGATAACCTACCTAATCTTTACCGCGACCGGTTTCTTCGCTTGGGGCCAGTCACTCCACAACCGCGATCCGTGGCCCATCCCAGTCATCGTCTGCATGGGTCTGATCAACCTGGGTGTTCAGCTGGGAACTACCGCCGTCGTCACCTACGTCTCCGACTGCCATCGCGAGCAGGCCGCCGAAGCCTTTGCCATCATGAACTTCGTCAAGAACCTTTTCGCATTCGGCCTGACGTTCTACGCCAATGACTGGATCGCGGTACAGGGTGTGAGAGACGCGTTCTATGTCATTGGTGGAACCACTGTCGCTGTCACGCTTTGCACGATTCCAATGTATATCTACGGCAAGCGTGCGAGGAGTTGGGTGAAGAGATGCGGAGTACTCGATAGTGTTCTCAAAGCCGAGTAGAGTATCAATTGCGCGACGAGAAGAGCCTGCGTGTCTCGTGAGCGTTTCCTAGTGTATTATGAACTCTAGAATGTATTACCGTAGCAATATTTTTCCAAGCTTCCGATCGTGTCATACGTCCAGTGCCGACCACAGCGTGGTGAATGGCCAGCATTGCCTTCCAAGCGTAGGCTGGTCCTGTGGCTGCCGACAATCGGCATCTTTGGTGGTTGACTCGTGTGACCGAGGACGAGCCGGCTACCTGACTCAGCCTGACTGGCATCGCCGCAGCATCTGCCAGACACTCCTTTCGAGTTCTAGAAGTAGTTTTCTTGCCATCTTGCTGGATTAGTGGAAGCTCGCGGCATGTTCGGTGCTACAGGCATGTCGCAGTCTTTCAGTTGCTGCAGGATTGACACCGGGGGGGTTGTATCGTCGGGTAACTGGCGAGAAGCGTGCGCACCACTATTCGGTCGACCTTCGGCTGCCCTGGATGTCTTGCGCGCTCCGTCGTTATCAGGGGCGGAATTGCTGTGTCTCGACGGAAATACTTCCGGGGCTGCCGTCTTGCGACACTGTGCTTGTAGCCAAGCTGTCAACTGCTCGGTCGTCTGCAAAGGCAGGCGCTTCCATTCTTCAAGCTTTTCGGCTTTTGCACCTTGGCGCTTTGTTGCGTACGATGATGTGTCTGGAAGCCGAACGTCGCTCAACCGTACTGAGTCTTCGTGTTGGAGCACGTTGAGAGTTGCGGAGAGTGCAGCCTCGGTGTCTGCAAGCCGTTTCTCGAGAGCAGTGATGTATGCGGCTGGGAGGCCACGCTTACCACCCTCTTGATAGTGGCATGGCAGCGATGATGTCTGGCATTGAGAGCAGCATGGGCTGTGTTGTTAGATGAAGTTCTGCAGCTGGCATGTGGGTTACCCACAGCTTCCGATCGCACTTGCACTTCTTCGATCTGCAATTCTCGCATGCAATGGCATTCAACTGGACCTCCAAATCGCAAAATCAGTGTATGTACCGGGGTTTGAGACGAGGTCGCGCACCGCTTCAGTCATACTTGGATGACAATGGAAGTGTTGGAGTTTGAGGAGGCTGGAGCTATCCGGAAGGTGTGGCTTGGTGATCTGTGCGCCACGAAGGGAGCCCCCTAATGGCAGGCGCGTCAAGCCCTTCACGTCATCTCTCCGACGCGACATCATCTACTTCAGAGCTTGAAACGACATACATTACGAAGAGCAATGCTGCTGAGCAGAATGCGCATCGTGGATTGGTGTAGGCTCCTGCTGAGACCCGCCCACGAATCGATTGCCGTTGCGGCACTACCGCACAACGTCTTCCGCCTGAAGAATGCCCGGATTTTTGGCCCGCCGATCCAGCCTCTTTCGCACTTTGTCGCCCAGATCAGTCGAGAAGTTGGCGATGCTATGCGAAAGAACTTGTCGAGGGACAGGAGAATTTTCCCCGCATTCAACTTTACCCGTTGCACCACGGACCGCGCCAGACACGGCTAGTGCTGAGGTCCATGTCGGGCATCGGGTCATCTGAGTCCAGCCCTGCATACACATCCACGGACCTGAGTACACGGTTTTGATATTGAAGCTGACGGTGTTGAGTAAGGCAGACTAGCATAGCACGGCATTTATCCGCATGGCAGAGAGAATTAGCCTCATATTTCCAGGTATGGAGCAATGAGATTTGGTGGTGGTTGTATCGTCGCAAGACAGGCATTCGTATTTCCTTTGATCAACGGTCATGCTTCACGATGAAGGATGCGTCAACCGTACCACCGGGCACAAACCCCGCAAAGCCAAGAAGGAAGCAAGGCAGATCCAGCATCCCTTTGTCGGTTCGACGGTTTCTTGAACCGGTGAAGTGCTTGGCTTCGAGTATGTAAGTTGAAGAAGTGCCATCCTGACGCTACACTGAGTACCTATCTCAACCGGAAAAACTATGGCACCAGCAGTTGCAGGCCCTGGCGACGGCATTATCGAGCGCCTCGTCGCCGCCGATACGGTACGATGGTGGAACAAGCCAAACCTCCGACGTCTCTACCTATTGCTGGTACCTTTCTGCTTCTTCATTGAGTCTACTTCTGGATTTGATAGCTCAATGATGAATGGAAGTAAGTCGTTTTTACTACACCGCTGCTTGAGACGAAACACTGATCCAGTATACGTCATCAGTGCAAGCTCTCCACTACTGGCAAGAATACTTCAATCATCCCAAAGGAGGCCAACTCGGATTGCTTGTCGCCTGCTACAACCTCGGCGCTATATCGAGTATTCCGTTCGTTTCCATCGTGTCTGATCATCTTGGAAGGCGGAAGAGTATCGTCTTGGGGTCCACAATTATGATCATCGGAGCAGTAATGCAGGGCTTGTCGCAGAACCGTAAGTATTTTCAGCATGCTTATTGCATTCAGAGATTCTTGCAACTGACATACATGTAGTCGCCATGTTTATCTTCAGTCGAATTTTCCTTGGCCATGGTATTGTCTATGCCATCATCTCCGGCGCCGCTCTTCTCGGCGAATTAGGCCATCCCAAAGAGCGACAGTTCTTAGGCAGTCTCTTCAACGCATTCTTCGGAGTAGGCTCCGTGCTCGGGGCGGGTATCGGTGAGCAACTTTCCTCTACGAAAGGTAGATGAATGCATGCTAATCTCGGCTCCGATGTATAGTCGTGCGTACGTTACTAATCCCGAGCGACTGGTCTTGGCGCCTCCCCTCCATCCTCCAAGCAGGCCCTTCTGTTATCCAGATCATCTTTGCTTTCACGGTCCCGGAAAGCCCTCGATGGCTGGTTTCAAAAGATCGCAGCGAAGAAGCTCTTGAGATCTTGATCAAGTACCATGCGGAAGGCGATGCATCGGCTGAGCTACCTCACCTTGAGATTGCCGAGATCAGGAAAGCCCTGGAGTTGGAGAACGAATCGCGACAACGTGGCTGGGCCGAGCTCTTCCAATCCAAAGGCATGCGACACCGTGCTCTTGTCGCCGCCGGCCTTGGCATCTTCGTCCAGTACAGCGGCAACAACCTCATCAGCCAATACCTTGTGCCTATCCTGGAAAAGATCGGCATTGAAGATAGTCATACCCAGGTGCGCTACAACGTCGGCTCAGAAGCATGGGGCTTCCTCATGGCGCTTGTCATGGCAACTGTCACACCCCGATACCCACGTCGCAGGATGTATCTGCTGTGTGCGAGTTGCTTGTTGTGCGTGTATACCGCTTGGACCATTGCTCAGGCTCGTAATCGCCAGACTGGATCTAAAGAGACAGGCTATGCGGTTCTGGTCATGATTTTTCTCTACAAGCCCGCCTACAACATCGCCTACAATGCCCTCACATATGTCTACATGGTCGAAATCTTCCCCTACTACGTCCGAACCAAGGGTCTCTCATGGTTTCAACTCTTCAATCGTTGCTCCGTCATGCTTGGATCCTTCACCAATCCCATCGGACTGGAAGACCTTGACTGGAAGTTCCTCTTCGTTTACATAGCTTTGCTGTGTTGCGAGATTGTGTTCATCTACTTCCTGTTCCCGGAAACGTACGGAAAGACATTGGAAGAGCTTACTTTCTTGTTCGAAAGTGAGAAGGACGACGCCGATGCGCTCGCTGCAACCACCGCCAAGGTCATGGGTCAGGATAGCAACGCCATCGAGCTTCATGAAGCGCCAGACAAGAAGGCCTAAGTCGCAAGTAAAGTGGTGGCTGGGACTGAGGTCAATGGATCTTGCAAATGACGTTGCATTTGGCGCTCACAAGGCGGGTTTTGAGGCCGCTTGGAAGTGAGCCGCATTCCTTCGAGCGGGTATGAAACGGTCGTGGACGAAAATAGTGGAGATGGAGATGCACAATTTGTGGCTGTTCAGTACAAGTCAGTGTTGCTCGCGGTCGTCTCCGGTAATGAATCATGAACTAGTCCTCCCTTTCCCGTGTAAGATTTTGCATCGCTCGTTGTGGCTCGCAATGAACACTTCGGGGTCGTGCAATATTAATGAAGCCATGGCTGACATCAGCTCAACACCTTTGCATTGTTACCCATATGCCCGTCCAACGTTCCGAAGTAGCATGCGGCGCAGCAACATACCAAACCAGAGCTTGCATACAACGCCTGAAGAGGCTGGAAATTGCGCGAATCTCCACTTCCATCCCTAAGTTTGTTTCGACAACACCACGCACCAATGACTCGCTCTTCTATGCGACCATGACACCGATCAAGCGACAGCGGCTACAGAAGACAGATCTCCGACTGATCGGGACCTGTGGGGTATCTTCCGAACGAATGGGAACCTGGCGGCTTTGAAACAACAACAGATGGGCATAAGCTTGGCCAGTGAGGGTATGAGGGTACGCAACGATCGCAATGCAGCCTTGATAGCCGCGACCCGGCAGACTGGATTTAGCGTACGCCGGTGTTAGTACACGTGTCAGTACTAGAGAACACGAATGACATGTTCAGCCTCAAGCCACCGTAGTATCAAGTCAGTAAGCGAAGTGTTGGATGTAGAGGTAGGCTACCTAGGTAGCTACGAGGTGTCAGACGATGGTCCATCATAACACACCTGATATGCTTCGGCTACTCCAGAGGAAGGCAGTTGTCACGCCCCTGCTTGACACTGGGAGACGCCGTCACGTGAAGCTTGCTTCATGCATGCATGCGTTGGTTGCTTTGCACCGAGATGCTAAATGCACGATAGACGCGACGTGGAATATTCGAAAAATAGACGCATAGCTACATATTCCGCGGCGCTGATAGGTGGCTATTAATAAGTGGGGTTATCGGCCCCGCGCTTAACGATAGTGCGACCCCGCTATCTGAACCCCCAAAAAATTCGTCGAAACATCCCGATGCCGTCGTTCCCACCACCTCCACAACCACCCACGTCGCGCGAGTTCACGCGATACCACCGAGGCTGGAAAGCGGCATCGCCATTCGCTCACCGAGCAAAACCAACATGTTTCCCCAACCCCGCGCTCCTTACATTGGCTGCAGCGTCCGATGAGGCTCGAAGCGCTTATACGACTGTGCCTCATTGATGCATCGTCATCGAAACGTGACCTCATGGAGGGGCCAAAAGCTAAGAATACGCCTAGCTGCATATGTTTTAATACCACAGCGGCAACGAGAATACGCTAGCCTAGCCATGCGGCCATCCCAGCGGTTATACACATGCTCTGTACGGCTACACCCACAGCGGTGACCCGGCTTGACAGCTCCCGACGCCCGCGCCGCACGTAGGTGTCGTGGAAACGGCCTTCAGCCGCCTTTCTTGGCACACTTTTCTGGAGGTTGGGTCTGGTCCTTGCGGCTAGCTCGTGCCGTGAATGGTGCGTTTGCTCGGTAATGCACCGGTTTCCAGAACGAAGGCATAGTTTGCATGTACGCCGCAGTAACAGTGCTGTTTGATGTTTCGAGCAGGCTCCAATCATGGAAATGGCTTGTGGAGGCTTATACTGCAGCTCGATGTTGTTATAGTATGGCGATGGTAGGTGTGCACAACGTATCTGCAACTTCATTCCAGTTTGGCATTTCTACCTACTAGCCATTTACTGTCTCATTCTACCTACTGTCAACTTTTCTCTCGGTACTTGGGAAGAGCAAGTCTTCTTGCAACGCCTTTTCCAATGCCGTATCCTCTTACCATACCAGGCTCGCCGTCCAACATGTCTCAACCGGAGCGTAGTCCCATGCACTGGCCCACCTTTCCCGACAACGTCCCAATCTACCTCGACACAGGTGACAACCGTGCGGCAGGCAAGAGCTATGGGACAACACCAACAACACCGACGACACCAGAGATCTTACCTCAAGGCCGTCCAACCTATCTGAGTCCAGCCCACATTAACGCCCCACCAATCAGTCCGGCTGAGCCAAGTCCCACCACAACTATCGAAACATCTTCTGATCACCGCTCTGTGATCTGGCCGATTCCAGAACCACCTCCAGAGGTCATGACACAGCAGCCTCGCCGCCCACTACTTCGGTTCTTTCCCACAGATCGACCGCGTGTACGACTTGATGAACCTTCACTTCAAGCTCCACATACATCTACAGATCCGGAGAAGCAGGAACACCCTGACCAGAAATCTCGGTTCGGTCTGGGCATCAGTGATGGCCCACCCAGACCACCCTCGATCCGCGTACAGCCACCACCTTTTGACAACGAGAAGGTTGACCCGGCATCGAATATTGCACAACGTATCGAAGAGAAACTCTGGACTTACAACTCCTCTGGGAATGTCGTTGAGCGTTGGCTCCTTGAGATCGTCAGCTGGCTGATCAGCGCTGTGTGCATGGGCGCGATCATCGCAGTCTTGGTTGTTCTCAAAGACAAGCCCTCATCCAAGTGGCCATTCGACAGCATCGGGCTCACCCTCAACGCCTTCGTGTCAGTACTGTCACGTATTGCTGGTGCAGCACTGCTACTTCCAGTTGCGGAGGCACTCGGACAACTCAAGTGGAGCTGGTTCATCAAAGGAGACTCGAAGAAGATGTGGGACTTTGAGATGTTTGATAATGCATCAAGAGGACCCTGGGGCGCCTTTCTTCTGCTTATCCATACGAAGGGCAAGACCATTGCAGCCCTTGGTGCTCTCGTTACGATCTTTGCCCTAGCGCTAGATCCTTTCTTCCAACAGGTCGTCAGCTTTCCACAACGCTGGACATTGCAGGGCACCAACAGTTCTATCGCTCGAGTTGTACGATACGAACCTGTGCTCGACGTTGATTACAGAGATGGCACCCCGATCTCGCAGCAGGATGCGAACATCATGGCCGTTGCCAATCTTTACTTCGTCAACAACGGCACTCAACCGATGCCTTTTGGAAATGGAACTCGCGCAGAAGTACCCTTGTCATGCCCTAGTAGCAACTGTACATGGCCGAGCTACGACACTCTTGGCATGTGCAGCGAATGTGTAGACACGTCAAATCTCCTTGACTTCGCATGCATGTCTACGCAAGTCGACTGGACATCACAACTGACCAGCAATACGTCTACATACATCAATACGACCGTATGCGGGTACTTCTTGAACGCTACAGGCGAGGCACCAGTTCTAATGTCTGGATATATGGTAGACGAGAACGGTACCAAATCCGACGAGGCTCTCATCATGCGGACTTTACCTCTCATCACCTGGCCGGCCCGCGATCCACTTTGGGGAGACGGCTCGATCAATTTCAAGAACGTACGCAATCCAATCGAGGACGTCTTGATCGCCAGCACTGCCAATGCGTCTGACGTTTATGCGGACAAGAGGCCGGTGATGCACGAGTGCGTCTTGTCCTATTGTGTGAAGAGTATCCGGTCTTCCTATTACCTGGGAACATACGAAGAAGAGATCACCAATGTCTTCATCAACGATACCAAGGGGAAATATCCGTGGTCTACTTACGAAATGCCGGAAGAGCAGATGACATACACAGACTATCTTGAGAATGTTACTATTGCTGCGCCTCCGACCGATCAGAATTTTTCGACGTACGGATGGGGTGTTAGCAACGACACTCTGCTCAACACCGTCGTAATCTTCGATCGCATATTTCCCGCCTTCACAACTGTTACCAATGATTCGGAAACCCCAACCCTTCGCTGGAGGACCGGAAGTCCGGACATGGTCATGACCAAATTCCTAGACTTCAATCCATGGCTGGTACCAAACAACATTACGCATCACATGGAGCGAATGGCACGTTCTATCACGAATGTCATTCGATCGTCAAGCAGTGGTGATTTGGTTTATGGCCAGGCTTTTGACAACGAGGTGTACGTGGAAGTTACCTGGGCTTGGCTGACTCTGCCACTCCTTTTGTTGTTCGTGAGTTGTGTATTTCTCGTGTCCACAGTCATCAAAAGCGCTACCGAGAAAGGTCAAGTGAGCATAAGGAAGAATTCCGCGATCGCTACATTGCTCTATGGGCTTCCAGACCACTATCAAAAACGACTGGCGAAGTCCAACTCGCAAGGCACACCAAGGACCAAAGCGAAGCACCTCAGAGTAAGGCTATCTGCGACACGCGGGTGGAGAAGTTCTGGGAATGTGTTTACCCCTTTGACGCCCAAGGCGCCAAATCTACCACCACCAGGGTGGATTTGATCTCATTTTTCGTTACATAAAGCGGCCTATACTACAACTTGGAATACAACGGAATAATAAAGAAATTAAAAAAGAAAAGAAACGAAATCTTCTACCCCGCTGTTCTGCAACACCCATTACCGACGCTTCCACTTGAACAGATCATCCGGAAACTGCCTCGGTTGTCGGTCGAAGTAAAGACACGACCACATTCAACCAGACCATCTATCGATCAAGCGTCGCGCTTAGGTGTCCATGGCACACCCTTTCCACGCACAACCACGTTGTTTGATGCCTCAGCATCGCGCTTAGGGTGCCACGGCACTCCCTTTCCACGCTTGTCGTTTGATGCCTCAGCATCACGCTTGGGTGTCCACGGCACTCCCTTTCCACGCTTGTCGTTTGATGCCTCAGCATCACGCTTGGGTGTCCACAGCACTCCCTTCCCACGCTTGTCGTTTGTGGCCTCGGCATCGCGCTTGGGTGTCCACGGCACTCCCTTTCCACGCTTGTCGTTTGGTGCTTCAGCATCGCGCTTGGGTGTCCACGGTACTCCCTTCCCACGCTTGTCGTTTGGTGCTTCAGCATCGCGCTTGGGTGTCCACGGTACTCCCTTACCACGCTTGTCTGTTGATGCCTCGGCATCGCGCTTGGGTGTCCACGGCACTCCCTTCCCACGCTTGTCGTTTGGTGCCTCCGCGTCGCGCCTAGGTGTCCACGGCACTCCCTTCCCACGCTTGACTACGTCGATTGTTGCCTCAGCATCACGCTTGGGTGTCCATGGAACTCCCTTTCCACGCCCGACCAGGCTCTCTGTCGATATGGTGACTGGCTCTCTCCGCAAGAGGTCTTTGAACAGATTTACGACAGAGAAATCACTGCGGCTCTCGATTGTTGTTAATGGACTGATCTACGAAGAGTTAGTTGCTGGGCTCAACGTCTTTGACCATGGTTGGTACTTACATTGTTGATTGGTGCTGGTACTGGTGCTGCCATGGTGGGGAGCACCATAGCTACGGCAAGAATGATGGCGCGTGCGTGCATGGTCGCGGTTGTGGTCTTGGAACGCAGGATCTGGCTTTGTTGATCGATGGAGAAGAGGTGGATACTACCCTTGTGGAGAAGGCAGAGTCGGCGCGACCGAGTAAGAGTTTATGTTTGGAGATGGTATTGCGCTTGGGATACAACCTGGAGTATGGGACCGTCGATGCATTTATCCAAGGTCCTGGATGTCAAGCATCGCTTGTGACAATGCGTCACACAACCGACTCATTTCCACTACCCATCCACGGCGCTTCAACCCGCAGTGACTATCTCGAAGATAACCGCCTTTGAAGCCACCGACGCGACGCGACGCGCATGGAACCTGCACACACAGTATCCCTATCATGCCGAACTTGCGCAATCATTGGGGGAAGAGACGGACAGCATAATCGTCGGTGTACAGATTCGGCAAGCTGAAACGCAAAGACCAACGCGACGGAACACAAGGCGTTAGGCGAGAACGCGCAGAAGCCAGGAAGACACAATGCAATGCGTCACATTGCTCCTAGCAACTTTTCATCACACCGAGTTATCACATTCGAAGCGCTCAAAGCGCAGGGCTTTCTACAAGGCGACTCATTAGAGTCGAGATTCTGTAAGTGCGAAGTGTGACCCTCAAAATCTTCTACGACGCAAGAACGTTTTCTAACCAATCGAAAAGCGTTTGCGATGTGATGCGGCTTGGCGGCGTTTTGGCCTCTTGACAGGAGTTGAAGCGATTGGCTCTGCGCAATTGGTACCTTACGCCAATTAACCGTACCCGCGACCTAGTCACAGCTCACCCGCACACGTGATTGACGACGGCGTTACGCTTGCGTTTATTCCCTTTGTTCGCGTTCGATAGCGATTTAATACAGACGATTCTCAACATGATCAAGACGCTTTTGCTGTGGTTGTGGAGTGGTGACTCTAATCTATGGTGGCGTTCATACCTTGTCTTCCAAGGGTTTCAGCCTACAAACCGAACGATGCCCGTGTGGAACTTGACCGTGAATTTCCAACACACTTCTAATACATCCTAACTCTGTCAATGCCGTTGATTTCCAGGCTGCGAATTCCGAATTGGTTACAGCCTGCAATATTCTTTCGCCCGTTGCCCTTTGCAAAGTTCAAGCTCTCTACACCGGGAAAGAAAGGGGTGAGGGGAGCTTAACCAATCACGATCTACGAGGAAGCGCCTGAGATCACCATCTACGTCGTCGTGTAAGGCCTTCATTCACAGTCCAAGACAACCAGTACATGCATGCAAACCTTATCAAGACCACCCTTCATGCCGCTGGATCAATATCTTTGCTCCCGCTGCGGTGTCACTGTCGAACACCATGCACATAACAAGCTCCTTCCGAGCATCATGCGCAAGATGTCACACGGCCCTTGCATGGTGCTACCCGTCGAGGCCTTGTCCTACACCTATCCCAGTAACAACCTTGGAAGGTTCCTCTATCAGCCTTGTTCCCGATGGCCCATTCGCCGACCGCGTCCGCGTGGGCCTCCACATGGCATGGTCGCTGGCGTCGACTGTGAGAAGCCGGACAAGGGCAAGCGGAAGGAAGGCTTCCCACAAGCTTGGTATCACAGGCATCGGAGCAGTGTGTTTGCATCTTGCTTCATGTTGGATAGCGTCATATCTTGTGGCATGTGCTAGGTGTGGGAGCAGGTGGAATGAAGTCGTCTCCCGCAAGTCTCACTCCGCATTCGCCTAGCTCTTGTCACTTGCTCCACGAGGTCTTGATACATTATTCACGTATATTGCTCCGGAAATCAACATCATGCCATATTAACGTGTTGTTCAATTTGCTCTGTATCATACCGTTGTGACATCACGCATGACCTCATGGATGTAGCCCAAGTTAGGCGTTTCTTTGGGCTGATCGGTACTAGCTTCCGTGCGCTCCAGCTGTCATCTTAGACCTTTTCTAATCTTCGGGTCGCCTTGCGTTCTGCCTATCCATGATAACGAGTCCAGCGCGTAAAATTTTGGACGCTCGCGCAACACTTCATGTGGGTCAGAACGGCTCGACACACGGTGGCTGCAGGATGTCGTGCGGGCCTGGGCGCTACTTTGGGTGCGCTATGTGATTGGTTTGATGCCACCTACCCTGTCCCTACGAAACCGTACGACAGCTGGAAACCATCATGGAACGAAGGCGCTGTGAGCGCTTAAGATAACTCTGCGATAGGTCTCAAGTTGACCCGGACTCCGAGCACCTCGAGCGTCTTCGCATCATCAATGATCTAGTCCAGCGTTCTGCATGCACGCACGACTTGGTAATCACTTCTCTCGAAGCGCAGCGCAGAGTGCTCAGGCTCGATCAGCTGCAGAGTCTGTATCCGACCGATAAGCGCAGGTTCATTGTGAAAGACCGACGTACTATCGAAAGCCACCAATACAGCTTTAGGACGTCTTTCTCAGCATCACATTTTGAGCGCCCATTCACGGCTTCCAGTAAAGAAGAAAATTGTTACACTCTCGACACCATTCTGGCAAGGAAGGATTTCACCGCTATCATACGCGCTGTCGCGCAGTTTGTTCGTGTCGAAGTTCATAGGGAGACTCGAATTTCGTTTCGCGACAGACTTTGCGATACCCAGGTAGTGAGAGAGCTATCATACTGGATCGCGAGGCGAGCGTCTCTTGTGTCTTGCTCCCTGACCGATCTTCATGCTCAAGGAAGGGTACAACCTCACACAAGGGAAAGACTACACACCCTAGAGCCAACGTTGACGTTGGATTACCTACTTTGCATGTTTGTATCTTAATGTAGGCTCTAGAGTGTTTAGCTTTCCCCTTGTATGAGGTAGTACAACCTTGGACTATTCAAAGACCGATTTTCGTCAGACGCTTTGGTGACGCACAGCGATGCTGCTAGCGTGATAGCCCCACGTGCCCCAGTCGCGTCAGCATGCATCACGAAGCACGCGAGCTGCCCATCAACGCTACACCACGTTTGCACTTGACAGCCGCATCTTTGAAGCAATCCTCTTCTACGACAACGACGCCCAGCCTACGTGATGATTCCAGTAACGCACGCTGTCTATAGCCAGCATGCTTCCTCGACTCCAGAGCTGTGCCGCAGCGCCAAATGGACCTCCTGCAGCAACTGATCTACCTGGCGCTTAGTCGCCATTGTACAGAGGCTCGATAGCTCTTATCTTAGATATCTCGAGCTCGACTCCGATAGACTCACGACTCATAGTGGCCGCAGTATCTGAGCGAGCGCATCGTCAGACGTATTTTTAGCCGCCCCGACCTTCATGAGGAGGTCGTCCATCGATAAACACGCCATGAAGAACGTCGGCAGACCGCTCACTCGATCTCGTACGGAATACGATCCAGTGACTATTCCTTCGACGACTCCCACGATAGACACAGATGTCGCCTGTCTCCAGACTCCCACCGTCCTACATCCCAACCCTCAGCACCGGGCATACCACTCCGCCTCCCTCCTACCGTGCGTCGACCCAACACAAGCCGTCGCTAGATCTATCTCAACGTTTTGAGAAGAAGCTGGCAGAATACAATGCGTCCCAGAACATCTTAAAGCGCTGGCTGTTTGAGATTGTTAGCTTGACCATCAGCGCTATCTGTATGGTATGTACCATCTCGATGTGCAGATCTCAAGCATGCGTCAGACCAGCACTGATAGTCTATCTTCAGGGATCCATAATTGGCCTATGCGTCTACACCAAGGACCAGCCTCTCAGCGACTGGCCACTCGCGTCGACCGCCCAAAACGTACTGTCAAAGATCGCTTCTGCCGCCCTGATACTCCCAATATCTGAAGCCATAGGCCAGCTGAAATGGGCCTGGTTTCGCGGCGCCAAATCGAAAGACATGATTGATTTCGAGATATTCGACAAAGCTTCTCGTGGAGCCTGGGGTTCGTTCCTCCTGCTCTTTCGCACCAAGGGTCGATCTCTAGCCGCACTCGGCGCCGTCCTCACGCTACTCTTGCTAGCTGTCGATACTTTCTTCCAACAAGTCACCGATCTTCCTGAACGCTCGAATCTCGACGGCTATGGCGAGATACCTCGTGTGATTCGATACGAAGGCGATAACGGAGACATATACGAGGATGGCTATCCGAACACCATGGAAGACATAAATCTACGCCAAGCTACACTAAAGTTCTTCTACTATAATGGGAACAAGGCCGTGCCGTTCGGATCGGGGAATCGATCAGAGATACCGCTATCATGTCCGTCGAGTCGATGCGAATGGGACGAGTACGATACGCTGGGGGTATGCAGTGCTTGCGAGGATGTCTCTGAGCTTCTCACATATGCCTGTCTTACGACCAATTTGGACTGGATATCCAGCGCATTCGGGAATAGAACGACTCAGTCAATAGGTATGTCCTCTGTGTACGCGAATTAGTGTTGCATCAGACTGACCCGGTTCTCTAGGAAGTTCTTGTGGTTATTGGATAAATGCCACGAGTGAAGCACCAATCCTAATGTCTGGCTTCAGAACCGGCACTACTGCTGCTAACTCGTCAGACAAAGACGAGGCACTGCTACTGCGGACGTTGCCATTATCACCAGCTGTGAGTTCAGTCAATCCGCTTTCGGCAACTCCACTGTTTGGTGGATCGATAAATTACAAGGACATCTACCTACCTTTCCTGGACGCTATAATTGTCAGTGCGGCTGACGGCACTGCTTCCAGTGTATATAATGGTGAACGTCCGGTTGCTCAAGAGTGCATGCTCTCGTGGTGTGTCAAGACTCTCAAATCCACTTACGATTCGGGAGACTACGAAGAAACGGTGATCAAGACATTTCTTAACAGGACAGCTCGTGAGCGGCCCTACCCGTGGACTGGTTGGCCAGTATTGTCCCTGGGTGAGGAGGCCTTCTTCTCGGAATTTCGAGGAAACCTCAGCCTACACCCTCCTGGAACCGACCCAACGATCGATGACTTCGGCATGTCGAACGAGACCTTCGCGAGGACTCAAGCGCTATTCGATGAAATCTTCCCCTCCACCATCACCGTCGCTAACGCTGTGTCGAAACCCTGGTGGCGCATTAGAATCTATGCCTGGGGTCGCAACCAACTCCACCCTTTCACGTTTTGCCCATGGCTTGCGCCGAACAACGTTACTCAGTACCTCGAAAGGCTTGCAACCTCCATGACTAATGTTCTGAGAACGCACAACAGCCATGACTTTGTTCGTGGGCGAGCCTTTTCTCAGACTACCTTTATTGCTGTTCACTGGGAATGGCTCACATTCCCTCTTACTCTCTTTTTGTTTAGCCTGCTCTTCCTCGCAGCGACTATCTACAAGACGTCCAAGACTGCGGACAGTGGGATGGGGTTATGGAAGACTTCAGCCATGCCTACATTACTATACAGTTTGCCGAAAGACACACAAGAGGCTGTTGCTTCTCAAGGTGGATGGAAGAACAGTTCTAATGAAGACTCAAAGAAAGTCAAGATTCGCTGGCTACCGAAGCATGGTTGGAGAGTGTCCGGTCAAGTGCGTATGTCGTCGTCGCCGGACACGAATAGCAATCGGAGAGCACCTCCCGGGTGGATCTGAATCTGTATTGTGGTGCATCTTTGCGCATACCTGACAGAGGCAAGCAAAGCATGCTGCTCTGCAACTACGTTTTCTTGGAATCTGCCTCGTCCTACTCTTGTTTCATGCATGTATAGCCACGTTGAAGCAGTGTCCGTCATCCAGTCACGCACGACAGGCATGTGAGGCTCGGTACTGATCGCTCATGCTGCCGATACACTCATTTCTTACGACAACAAAGCAACATGACAACGAACGTCGCATAAGCGCGTCTGTGTTGCGACGTCGACTTCGCGTGCCTACTTAGATGGTCGGCGTCAACTTCCGCGGTAAATCGCCCGGTGCCATTGGCTTATACCGCCAAGCCACACGCGAGATCAACACCATTAGACATGGCAAGTCTGCATGACCATGGATTCGCAGCTGTTCAGCGCTAAAGCTGATCTTTTGATGGCCTTTGTCTTCTTGTTAGCGAACCTAGCGTGCATTCGGCGGCTGGATATCTTCAGTTGTAGGATGTTTGAACGCTGCGGCGTAGAGTTGCCGAGCCAGCCTCATCCCCACTAAAAGCTCTAGTGCAAGTACGGAGGGCCTCATACAAGAATATGTTGCCTATTCAATCATGCGTCGCATTCGTTTGCCGGTAGCTCAGAGCACGATCACTCGATATACACATCCCAATGAGCGAACCACCCAGTTATCCCGCCGCCATCTCAGCACATGCACGTAGCCACATGACAACACTTCCGCAGTACGAACCTTCAAGAAACCTACCGCAAAACGTCCGAGACTATAAGCACTACAAAGCGCCAGCATCCGGCTCTGGCGAGAACGAGAAGAGATCGCTGGATCTGGTACAACGTCTGGAGAAGAAATTGGCCGAATACAATGCGTCTCAGAATGTCTTCAAGAGATGGCTTTTTGAGTTGGCTAGTTGGCTAGTGAGCGCGCTGTGCATGGGCGCAGTCATCGGGATCTACATCACCATCAGTGGCCAGGAGATGACCAAGAGCGAGCAGTACCTTACAATATCCAACACACTAGGAAAGATAGCATCGGCTGCACTCATCGTACCAACCTCAGAAGCACTTGGACAGCTTAAGTGGAATTGGTTTCACAAATCTAACGCGATGTGGGATTTCGAGATCTTCGACAAGGCATCACGGGGTGCATGGGGCGCTACACTGCTCCTCTTTCGAACAAAAGGGCGATCGCTAGCTGCCCTAGGTAAGCTGTGGCCGTATGTACTGCATGTGAGAATTACACTGACTTCGTATCTTTACCTCTGCAGGAGCCCTACTGATTGTGTTGCTGCTTGCTATCGACACTTTTTTCCAACAAGTGGTGACATTTCCGGACCGTTGGGCCTTGCAAACCGCATCAAGTTCCATTCCAATCGTCAAGACGTACAGTCCGCCTATGGCCAAATTATTCATCAAGGGTTTCGAGATAGGCACATACGATCAGATTACGGCCCCTGTTATCAAGAGTTACTTTTATGAGAACGGATCGATACCTGTGCCGTTCGGAAGTGGATTTCGTCCGGATATACCACTGTCCTGCCCTTCCAGTAAATGCACCTGGCCTGTTTACGACACCCTTGCGACGTGCAGCAGTTGCGCGGATGTTTCTCAGGATCTTGACATCACGTACGCCTGCCTGAATACCACGATTGATTGGAGTGCCAAATGGGATGGTCCACTAGTAGATGTACCATACCCGGTCGGAAACGTCTGCGGTCATTTTCTCAACCTCACTTCGACTGCGCCGATGCTTCTCTCCGGTTATGTGGCGGGCGAAGACGGCACTACGAACTCAACTGATGAGGTCTTGCTGGTGCGCATGATTCCTTTCGCTGATTTGAACACGAAAGAACCCTCTTATGGCACTGGATCCTTCGCCTTCAAAGACATTCGCTATCCCATCGCTGACGGTCTTATCGCATCAGCATCGAATGGTGTCGATAGTGTCTATCGGAATGAGCCTCCTGTGGTGCACGAGTGCATGTTGTCTTGGTGCGTTAGGCGAGTAAGATCATCGTACGAGTGGGGTGTGTACAGCGAGAGTACCGAGGAGACATTTCTCAACATCGCAACTGAACCTGATCCTTGGCCATGGACAGTCATCGATGACTTCTTCACATATTGGCCAAACATCACACTGGAAGCGCCAGCCGTGGACTTTCCTGATACCAACGTCACTTATTCTGTGTGGAACGATACCGCTTTCCAAATCATGGTCGTCTGGGACGACTTTTTCCCGTCGTTCTACACAGCTACGGATAGGGACTCAGAGCCTGTGTTAAGGTTCAAGGACTACCCAAATGGGCCTACTACTCGCTCCATTGACTCCAATCCATGGTTAGCGCCGAAAAACGTTACGCGTCACATGGAAGGGCTTGCATCAGCCCTCACCAACGTCATGCGCTCGAACTCCAAGACTACCGAAGCGCTTCTCGGTGAGGCATACAATCAAGAGAAGTTCGTTCACATCAACTGGCCGTGGCTCATATTCCCGTTGCTGCTTCTGCTACTGAGCCTAGTGTTCTTGGTCGCTACCATCATCAAAACGTCGAATGATACCGACACGGGGTTTTGGAAGACTTCGGCGATGCCAACGTTGATGTACGGTCTACCACAAGATATGCGGAAGGACAGTATCTCAACCACGAGCTCGGA
The DNA here is from genome assembly GCF_023757995.1 of Alternaria metachromatica. Taxonomy (NCBI): domain Eukaryota; kingdom Fungi; phylum Ascomycota; class Dothideomycetes; order Pleosporales; family Pleosporaceae; genus Alternaria; species Alternaria metachromatica. The sequence continues at coordinate 593,990 of NW_026055501.1, forward strand.
TGGCACACCACATCACGATCCCCGCAAGGTTAGAATTAGACTCTTGCCAAAGCAAGGCTGGAGAGTGTCGGGACAGGTGCAGCCAGCACCGACAGCTCCACCTGGTTTTATATAACCGTAGACCGGTACCCGCTGTACTAGATTGTAGATAGTCAAGTCATTCTGATAGAACTAAATAACATGTGATGGAGTTATCTCACCAATCAGACGCCCCGCAGCGCACGGGCCACTTATTCTATCTTCTGCGGAGCGTCTAAGGAAAAATAGCAGACTTTTTAGTAAATAGGCATTTTAAAATTACTTTTACTACTTACTCCTTACTTTACTACACTACAACGCCTTAATATATTTATAAAATTATTAATGCAATGCCTTTATCTAGTAAATTACTATATAAATTACATTTTTAAAATATAAAAAAGAAGCTATTAAGAGAGGAAGTACAGCGTATAAAAGGGCGTATTTTAGTAGTTTTAGGCAAAATTACCGCTGCTATTTTTCCTTAGACGCTCTGGAGAAATTCACTACTTACGTGAGTAGTGGTCCGTGCGCAAGAGCGTCGACTAGTGAGATAATGATGGAGAACCATATCTGGCACGTTTTGCCAAGCAATCGTCATCCCGGAGCCAGCCCCGTTTGCCGAAGCCCAGCTCCAACGCGTCCCGCTGACCCTCACCCCTTGTGTCCCCGTCCCAACTTCATTACTCAAATTTCAACTCTCCCTTCGGTCGCCGGAAGATCTTCGCTTACTACTTCCAAGGTCGCTCTATTTGTCTGCGCGATGTGGCTATGTCGGTCTCCGCGCCGAGGTCGGTAGCCGGCATCCAGTCGCCATGCCGCAGCGCTAACAGCAAGCCTCCCATAGGCGCACGATAACGAAGCGCATTCCCAGCCACGAAGATGGACACGCGCAACTTGCGCTGCGCTTCTGCGACACCTGGCTAGGTAGTAAGATGGGACGTTCAGGCTATACAACCTCGCAGGCGCCGGTCTGCGGCCGTCTTGCTTCCAGGAATCGATCGAAACACCCTCTTGCCCGCAAGACAGTTACCCTTCATGTTCCTCACTGAGAACCGCGATATACTCTACAGCAACGTACGCCCCATGTCAATGGCTCCAACCTCGACAGCAAGACGATCTTATCTTCCCCACAGTTCACCACAAAGTGGGGAATACCGACTGCCACATTCGCCTGAATCGCTCGACCCTCCCGAAAACGAAAAGCCAGCGCTAGACTTTACACAACGAATCGAGAGGAAGCTAGCGGAATACAACGCCTCTAACAACGTCTTCAAGAGATGGCTGTTTGAGATCTCGAGCTGGTTCATAAGTGCATGTTCGATGATCGCGATAGTTCTCATATGCCTTCATATCAAAGATCAGCCAATACTCTCGACGAATAGCGCGTTCATTACCGGGATCAATGTGCTGGGGAAGATCGCGTCTGCTGGATTGATAGTTCCCACAACCGAAGCGCTCGGCCAGCTGAAATGGACTTGGTTCCACAACTCCAGGGCTATGTGGGATTTCGAAATATTTGATAAAGCTTCTCGTGGACCGTTAGGAGCGTTAATGCTCCTTTATCGCACTAAGGGCCGTTCACTAGCAGCACTCGGCGCACTGCTAATACTTCTGCTACTTGCTATAGATACATTCTTTCAACAAGTCACCGAAGTATCCGACCGATGGACCCTCCAGGCAACTCTTGCGGCAGTGCCTAAGGCATACAACTATGAATCGACCTATCCAAAAGAGTACCTAGATGGGTATGAGATAGCAACGGACGATAAAGACACCTTCTTGACAATCGAAAAGTTTTCCTATGGCGAAGGCATACGTCCAGTCGTGTTCGGAAACGCCGTTCGCCCCGATATCTCAATCGTAAGTGATACACGATACATCCTGTAACGGTGGTTTCATCTCGATCATTTTCCGCCGTTGATCTTCACGCTGACCAGCTACATCTAGTCTTGCTCGACTAGCAACTGTACATGGCCCTTGTACACGACACTAGGCGTTTGCAGTCAGTGCACGGACATAACGACTGAACTCTCGTTTGCGTGTTTGACGCACACTGTGGATTGGACGGCAGATTCGGACGGATTATTCGATCTCCAGCAGCCGTATCCTAATGCGACTGCGTGTGGTTACTTCCTAAACGCAACAAGCGATAATCCGACATTGATGTCAGGATACCTGTGGGACGAGGCCAACTCGACCGCGGGCGAAGCCCTCACGATGCGCACCTTTCCACTGACCCGTATCATCACGAAAGAGCCTTTATACGGCAACGGCTCAATTCATTTCAAGCACATACGCCACAAGATTCAAGACGTTCTGATTGTCTCTTCGAGCGATGGGTCAGCTGAAGCAGTGTACCGAAACGAGACGCCTGTGGCACAAGAGTGCCACCTATCTTGGTGTGTAAAGACCATGAGCTCGTCATATACTTGGGGTGGGTATAATGAAGAAGTAGTTGACACAGTCTTCAACACCACTGCTGGTCCATTTCCGTGGGAAGCCTATCCTTACCAAACCGAGGTTGAGAACGGTACCGATATCTTCTACATGGAGAACATAACTATCAAGACGGAAGAATTCACCGGCGATGGCAAGCTTGCCAATTTTGGGACGTCAAATGCGACTGCCTTGGCGTTGATGCAAGGCTTCACAGATATATTTCCCGCATACACCACTCAGGCCAATGGTTCAGCTTCCCCAATTCTACGCTACAAGACATGGAAGACCGGTTCTCCATGGCACCAGACGCTCTTCTTCAACCCGTGGCTTGCTCCAAACAATGTCACGAGGCACATAGAACGATTAGCTACAGCTCTAACCAACGTTATACGATCAGCACCTACCCGCGAGGATGTCGAAGGCCACGCGTTTTCCAAGGCCAACTTCATATCAGTAAGATGGGCATGGCTTACGTTCCCACTTCTCTTACTGGTCCTAAGCTTTGTCTTTCTGGTGTCGACAATAATCAAAACCTCCAAGGATACGGGTGCCGGCATCTGGAAGACTTCCGCGATGCCAACCCTCATTTACAGCTTGCCGAAAGAGGCGCAAACCCAGTTCACCAAATCACCAACTTGGAATAGTTCAAAAGATACGAAGAAGGTCCGCATACGGTTGCTACCGAAGACAGGATGGAGGGTGTCCGGCCAGAGTATATTGAGCCGTTCTCCGCAATTGCCACAACCTGCTGTTCAAGCACCACGTGGCTGGATTTGAAATGTGTTGCACCGATCTGTGCAATTGGATATCCAGCGGGCTTTATACAATATATGACATAAATATTACTTGAACGACGAAGCAGGACTTCATGACTTGACGCACATTGTGGACTCATCATCGTGATCTGTCAAGTCATCAGACAGTCGAGGATATCTCAAGATATGCTATCCAACTTGATGCATGAAGCAAGATGTCATAGATCTGTCCAGACCTACCAGAGAACTCTGTGTGACCAAACCCACAGAGCTCTCTTGAAATGATGGGGGAGGGGTGAGGTGAGTAGATGATGGAAGGTGGCACTACGCCCAATGCGGCGCACGCTTGGACCAGGGCACAATTGCTACAACAGTTTGCTCTCGCGCAGATTTCTCTCTTCTCCAGTGCACATCATGGCGTTCAAGTATGGAATTCCTGTGCCCTCAGAAAAAATCACATTCGGTCGAGCAAATCGACTATCACAAACCCCCAATCTGACTCCGAACAATACGACTTCGATCTATTCACACCAGACCACGAATGCGCCCAGCTGTGTCGAATTCGGCCTCAAATGCCCGAACTGCTCGTTACCGAGAGCGCCGGGGGTGACGAATAACAAGAACAAGAATGCGCCACTGCCTGAATCCGATCAAGTGTCACCTGGCAATGTGGACTTACCTCGGCCGGACAATCCGAATGCGCGTTCCGTTGTCGATCAGACTGAGAACGAGGGAGACAAGGATGACAACAATCTCCAAATTGAGGAAGAAGACAAGAAGGGAGAAGAAGAAGATAAAGATGACGTCAAAGTGGAGTGGTCGAAATACGTTTCACTGCGACTCTACAATATGGCACGAGCCGACCCCTCACTCATGACAATGACAGCGGCAGAAATCGAGCAACTCAATGAGCAAGGTCTCAAGCATCAATACGACAAACATTTCAGTCCTCGTGAGCGAACCTTGTGGGACGACGAGTCTTTGCCCCGACACCTGGTACTAAAGCTCATCCGATTCCGCCAAAGCATCGAGCGCGATGCAGCGAACGCCTTGGAGACAGAGGAAAAGGAACCGAACTATGACGCCCATATCTTTGATCAACTGAGCGACTATTTGAGTGATCTTCGGAACTACGCCTACGAACTTGTCGCCGAAGACCGCGAGCGCGAAGTGAAAGCGATGGAAAATATGCAAGAAGCCGTCGAACATTGGTCCGCAGAAGAGGAATATGAGTCCGCAGAGGAGGAATACGAGCACCCAGGGGAGGACGACTATCGCCCTTCTTACTCCGACCAATCTCGAGACCTACCCGCGATGGAACACAGTTACCCGAATTCGACGCAACACTCCGAATTTCCACCCGTCAACTACAGTAGTCGGAACACATACGGGCATAACAACTTCTTTGGGCAGAACGCAGCTGCACAAGACGATTGGAGCGGTGGCGCTCCTCAGTCTGGCCGAGGCGAGACTACCTACTACGACTGGGATGGCTCTCGTTCGCCAGAGGAGGAGACGACGTGGTGGTAGGGTCTGTTCAAGCACGACACTAGTTCCTTCTAGTGCACGACATCGGCTCTGCTGATCGCACGCATCGATACAATGGATGCATCATACTGACTTCGGTCGGTTTACCATACTGGCTTCGGTCGGTCACCATACTGACTTCGGTCGGTCACCATACTGACTTCAGTCGGTCTACCATACTGACTTCGGTCGGTCTACCATACTGACTTCAGTCGGTCTACCATACTGCCTTCGGGCAGTCTACCATACTAGCTTCGCTAGTCGCAACACGCATCAAGGTACGTCACGGTGCTACACAATGCACGCTGTATATAGTCTTGGTATATATCGTTCAATCAAACGGTCTCATGCCTACAAAAGAACACCATGTGCGATGCCTATCAGCGTTATTGTTACGGAATAACTATAGGACTTGATCAAACCAACTTTATCCAAGTTTGCCGTTTGGTTTAGCATCAATGATAGAGGCCTCTCTACCGACGGAGACCATAGATGGCCGCAAGGATTTGCAACCATGAGCGACTATGCAGTCGCAAAGATACAGCAAGGGAACTGTGTATTGTAAAAAGCCCTCGATTCGATAGGAATGTGATCACTTAGTGTGATGAAAGCTGTGAGGAGCAGCGTGTTGCATTGCGACGCGTTCTCAGTCTCAGGCTCACGTGATGGGGTTTCAGCGGTCCTGATTCGTACCGCGACTATCATGCTCTCTGATATTCTTCCAATTGCTGTACGAGTCGCCGCAACACTATCATCCTGCGCTCTTGGATAATGCAATAGATCCCGCATCAGTGGTTTCCAAGGCAATCATCAGGGTGAGGCGTAGGTCACGGATCGAAGCGCCACTACATGCGTAGGGGAAATGAGCATGGCGTACGGGATTCTGAATACAATCGTACTTGGTGAGCCTCATTTATGGATAAAGCCCCAGGCGATTGCCTTCGCTGTTGACAGTAGCTTCATCAATTGTACCACTACCAACACGCATCGTCCTCCAATTCTTCTAGACATCTGAGTCTTAGATCAATACTCTTCCTTCCCGCCCATACCAATATGCGCGTACAGGCAGTCACCGTGCTTCTTTCCTTTTCTCTTGCTATCCTCGCGGCACCTGTCACAGACGCTGAGGTAATTCATCCCTCAGTCATATCCCCAGGTCATCGCTCACAGTGTATAGGCATCCCTTCATGATATCTCGTCTGCTAGCGTAAGCCATCGACGAGATGCAATCCCTATAACTCTCATCGAGCCCTTGAAAGCGCGCAGCCA